>NC_055998.1:86393438-87013476 GCF_018446385.1 Zingiber officinale | reverse complement strand
AAGGGGGGTTGATCTATCATTCTTGAACCTGTAGAAACTCTGGGATGAGCTCTCTACCTCTGAAAAGGCTGATTGATCTTGTCTCCTTTCTCTCCTGCTATCTTTGACTCTTGCCTTGTTGTATCTTGCTTTGTAATACCATGAAGAAACTCTCTTGTTATGAATAGATTTCACTTCCTGCAACTTGTCTCACAAGCATGTGTTGAAACTTATCTTGCATGTATGTGTCAGTTGTAGGTTTCTATGGTTTATTTCTGAGTGATGAAGGAGTGAGATAACAACAAAGTCAACCATCTTTCCTAGAGAGTCTAAGTCGTAAATGACTAAGAGCCTGGTTGATTGGATTGGTGTCCTCTTGTTGGGTATTTTTTTCCTCGAGTAGTATTGAATGTGACTTGGCTAAGTGGTTATGTTAAATGGCTAAATTTCCAATGTGAAACTAAGTTCTCCCAATTTGCTGAGATTGAGTCTGAGAGAGTGTCAGCATCTGAGGTCGAGACATGAATGAGGCATGGGTCTGGAACTGAGTCGGGATGTTGTCTAGATCCGATATGAAAACACGGATGTAGGTAATTGAGGCCAAACCTTATTAGGTATCTTGTCTTCAAACAGACGCCATTGTTTGAGCTAGTTTTTAGTGCCAAGTCGGAAAAGCCAAGTGTCGAGTAAGGCCGAGTGGTTATCACGAGACGAGGACAAACTTTGCAAGAGATAAGGGGAGTGTATTGAATTGAGATTATATAAAATTGTCTACGGACTTATATATTGATATGACCTGAGTTGATAATGTTGGGATGTATACTATAAGCCTAACTTTTGTATGAACATCTGTTTTGAAATATTTTGAAATGAGAATCACTTTGGTCAAATGTCTGTATTTTATATTTATATATATGTCAATGCAGTTGTCCATTTAATTTATATTGTAGATAACATGGTGTGTGGTGTCACATAGAAGATCATGTTATCGGTTCCTTATAAATTATAAATAGTAGCTCACAACCAAGATGGATATAGACAAATCATTGGAACGGTTGTAGTGTAATTTGGTATTAGTTTGTCTTAACTATAAAATTACACTAGTACACTATGTGTGTATTGAGCAGGATCATTTGAGGTTATTCGATTTGTACTGACTATATAAAAGAACATAACCTCTGTTATTATGGATGTGCGCCCTCTTAATCCCTATATAATAACAAGCACGTATACTTAGTATTTATTTCTTTAACTTATCAATGGGTGAGATTTATTCGTTAAATCAATAGGCCTAATAAGTTGGGAAATATTACTATTTATATGTTGTGTTGTTGATTATAGAAGGAATCTGTGCCCTAATTATTTAGGTTGATGATACCCCTTTGAGGAGCTCATAAGGATTATCATGTAAACCCTGCAGGTGGACTTAGTCCGGCATAATAATGAAGTTGAGTGGTACTACTTCTGGAATCATATGTTAATTAATTGAGTTGTCAGTAACTTATTTAATTAATGGACATACGATATCTTAAACACGGAGAGATTAACACACTCATGATAAGAATGAACTCATATTATAATATGGGGTTGGTGCGGTAGCTCAATAATAACCCTTTAGTGGTATGGGTTATTATTGATGAACTTGGGTTAGGTGTTCGGGCCGAACATAGGAAACCTAAGCCCATCAGGAGGCCTAAACCAATTCCTCCTCTAGGTCCCCACTGTAGCCTATATATAAAGTCTCGCATCCACCCATCCATAACTTGGTTTGGTTTAACCTGGTTTGGTTTAACTTAACTTGGTTTGATTTAACTTAACTTGGTTTGGTTTAACTTAACTTGGTTTGGTTTAGCTTGGTTATAGAAAGAGAGATTTTTTCTAAACAGAATTCGGTTATAGAAAGAGAGATTTTTTCTTAACAAATTCTGTTATTTTTATCTTTGTAACCGGCGGTAAAGGTTATAAAAAGGAGTAGATGGTGCCCCTTAAAATCTAATTTTCCTAATTTTCTCTCTTCTCCCCTTGTGGTGGGCGCCACCTTCTCCTCCACCTAGGGTCGGCGCCACCCTCTCCCTTGCTAAGGGCCGGTGGTTTTCTCCTCCACCTTGGCTAGGGTCGGCGGTTCCCTTCTCTCCCTTGCTTGTGGCCGGTGCCCCTTCTCTTGCTTGGAATTCTTGGTGGTCGGCGGCTTGGAGAAGAGGAAGAAGAAGAGAAGGAAGAAGATTAGAAGGTGCCTCATCCTAGAGCCTCCTTTTGTAGCCGACGGTTTGGAAACCGAGAAGAGAAGGAGGGTGGTTTTGTCTTGATAGATCGTCGCCCACATGACGTTCAAGAAGAGGAGAGGAATATAACAGAAGATCAAGAGGTCTTTAGGTACAAAGAAAAGCTACAACTAGTTCTTTAATTTCGTTGTGTAATTAGTTTAGTTTTCTTTGTATCAATTTTGAATACCAACACAAGAGGCCAACGATCTTGTACTTCGATCAAGGTGTGCTTTGATCTGTCAAGAACTTGCTTGATTGATCAAACACATGTCTGATTGAACATACGGGTTGTTAGGAAAAGTTCTGTACTTATATAATTTTTGTACAGGGAAATTTAAATAAAACAGAATTCTAGTGCCAACAAGTGGTATCAGAGCATGTTTTCTGGTTCTGTGTGATTGGTTTTCGATTAAATTATGTACTTCTCATACATAAGTTTAGGCCGGATAATAGTAGGATGTGCAAGAAAGATTAACTCTGTGGTTGCAGGCGTCCTAAGTCCAACTATTATGGCTTTTGTGTTTGTGTGTGATTTGAACCCTCGGGCATGTCGAGGTTATTTGTATGTGCATGATTGTAATAATTAAATACGGTTGGTTTCCGTATTATTATTATTATTATTATTATTATTATTTTTATTTTTATTTTTTATTTTGTTCGATCTAGATTATATATAAATTCCTTTGTGGAATATAGGATCGATAAATATAATTTTTTTTTGTTGCGGCTTGTATCCTTGCTATGCATGGTGTTATTTTAAGGACCGGAGGTGCGACGGAGAAGGAAGCAAGATAGATGCGACAGCTTGATCCATTGGCGGCATATTGGAGGGCAGCGTTGGATGAGGTTATAATAGTTAGAAATTTTATTTTCATATTTATTGTCTTTATATGTTGTTTTTATGTGCTGTGATGTATGCGCTATGATGTGTGTGCTGTGATGTGTGTGCATGATTAAAATTTCTCAATTTAAATAACTAAGTAGGAGAGGAATTATTTAAATAAATTCCACGGTCTCCATTACTGGTTTGTAAGTGATGCATTCAAACTTACGCGTTGGCTTTAAGTGTCTTCCTCCAAATCGGATGAGTTTGTTTACAGATTGTTGGTGCGGGAAGTATCCGACGATCGAACTCGTGTTTTGATAATGACAAAGGATTCAAAATTAAGGTGTTTTGTATTCTAACAAGTCTACTTGAGGATTTCAGGAAAGTCCTAGCTGTGGTTAGGCAAAGGGAAAAACCCTAGGGGGTGGTAACCCTAGGTCATAGGGGGGGTAACCCTATGCGGAAAGTCTTGGCAGGTCGATGACTTCAGGCAAAAGTCCTAGGGGGTGGTAACACTAGGTGGAAAGTCCTGGTGTCGCGAACCAGGTGAAAGACTGGACTAGCCGGGAAGCGGAAGTCCAGCAGAAAGTCCGGAAGCATCGAGTGCTGAGCAAAAGTCCAGTCGATCTAAAGGATCGTACTGGCAACAGGTAATCTCTCCTGAGGGGAGTAGGTGAGGACGCGTTCCCCGCTGAGGAAACAGTAGGCGTCGGGTCGACCTAGGGTTTCCGGTTGGAAACCCGAAGTCAGACTCGGATAGTCCGGAGACTATCAATACTTCACTTATCATATTTATTGTATTCTGTGCTAACTTTGTGCTGCAGGGTAGTGTTTGAGACTAACGTATCTTGCAGGTACAAAGGAGCAACCTAAAGCCTCTGATGAACAATGTCCGAGGCGCCTTCATGGAGCTTGGAGGCACCTCGGGTGCAAGGCTGGAGCTGGCTGCGAGAAGCTGTTCAAGGCGCCTTGATCAATAGTGGAAGGCGCCTTGAACAGATGAAGGCGCCCTGTGAACAGTGGAAGGCGCCTTGAATCTGTGATAAGATTCGACCAGTTCGCTCCTTGTCTCCGCGGCTGACTCGGCCTATTCAAGGCGCCTTGGGTAGCATTCAAGGCGCCTTGAACACTATTTATAAAAGGGGTTCGACCAACAGCTTGAATCAATGAATTCCAAGTCTTCCTTCTGCAATTAGCTGCTAACGAACTCATCTCGAAGTGCTGCAACTTGACGCCGACGACCCGAACCTTCAATTTAGAATTTCCTATTGTCGGTATAATTTATTTATTGCATTTCTTGTAAATCATCTTTTGTAAATTTACGATCTTATAGTTGTTGCCCACCGGAAGCAATCAAGGATCGCGAGCCTTCGAGTAGGAGTCGCCTTAGGCTCCGAACGAAGTAAATCCTCCGTGTTCTTCTGTGTGTGTTTCTCTATTTCATTTCCGCTGCATTAATTTCTGAACGACGTTTTAATTACTCCGATAACTTTACGATTCCGAAAATAGAACGATTTAGCCACGAGCGCTATTCACCCCCCCCCTCTAGCGCGGTCTCGATCCAACAATTGGTATCAGAGCGGGGTTGTTTTGAATTTGTGCAACCACCATTCAAAACAATTTTTTTTCGTGGTATTTTGTTTATTTTTCTTTCGGAGTCAATTAAAAGTTAGCTAATTAGCTAAAATTCTAATTCTTTTCAAATCGGTGTTGCTCAAAGTTGGTCAATACCACTTGAGCTCGTTATTTTTTCTTCTTCTTCCCGCACTACTAATCCAAGACTCAGTCTTGGAATAGATCTTCTTGTTTGTGTTTTTTAGATCTAAATGGCCCAACAAGAAGGATATAACACTGTTCGTCCCCCACTATTTTCCGGAGAAGACTTCGGATATTGGAAGGGACGAATGGAGATATATCTGAAGATCCAGTTCGACACCTGGATGATAGTCAAGACAGGTCTGCAACTACCAACTGATACAGACGGTAAGCCTACATCCTGTGAGAACTGGGAGCCAGCCTTTATCAAAAAGGTGGAAGCCGACGCCAAAGCTACCTGCACCATCCAGTGCGGTCTTACCAAGGAAGAGCTCAACAGAATCGGTCCGTTCTCTTCTGCAAAGGAGCTGTGGGAGAAACTGATCGAACTTCACGAAGGCACCTCAGAAACCAAAGTAAGTAAGCGTGACTTATTACTTAATAAACTATACAATTTAAAAATGCAGGAAGGCGAGACGGCGAGCTCACTACACGCAAGAATCCAAGATATCCTTAACTCCCTTCACGGAATCGGGCAAAAGGTAGAAAACAGAGACATTATAAGGTATGCTCTTAACTCGTTTCCTAGGAGTACATTGTGGGCATCGATGGTAGATGCCTACAAAGTCTCCAAGGATTTGTCTTCTTTAAAATTAGATGAGTTGTTTAGTGAATTTGAACTTCATGAACAAACTAATGCACAGCCATTCGAGAAGGGTATTGCTTTGGTTGCAGGTACGAGTCGAACACGGGAATCAAGAGTATAGCGAAAAATTGAATCGGAATCAGAAGACGAACCCTACTCAGAAGATTCAGAAGATGAAATGACTAGCGAACTAGTGAATCTCGTGAAGAAGCTCTACAAGAAGAAGAAGGGCTTCAGCAAGAAAGATCTAAAGAAGGAAGTTCAATCCAAGGAGGCCCAACCGAACTCAAAGGTAAAGTTTGAAGTCACCTGCTACGGGTGTAACCAGAAGGGGCACATCAAAGCAAACTGCCCCAACCAAAAGGAAGCCAAAAAGCAAAGAAGAAAAAAAGCCCTGAAGGCAACGTGGGACGAATCTTCCTCGGAGGGCGACGATGACAAACTCGATCAGACGAGTCTACTCGCACTGATGGCCCGGGACCAGATCGTCGAGAGCGAGAGCAAGTCAGAGGCCGACTCCGAGCAAAGTCACGGATCCGCATCCATTTCCGAAGGGCTAGACTCCACTGTAAGTATTCCGAGGCTTAACAACTTAGTCAATTACTTATTAAGCAAGTTAGCTAAGTCAAACCTAAGGATTAAATCACTTCTAAAGGAAATAGCAGTCCTTAAAGAAGTGACTAACTCAAAATCCTTACCTGATCAAGTTCAGACTTAATATTCAACTCAAGTTCAAAAACTTGAGGAAGAAAACTCTAGTTTGAAAAATCAGGTAAAAGATTTAAAAATTACCTTAGAACGGTTTTCTCTGGGCTCCAAGAATTTGGACCTAATTCTTGGGACACAAAGAGCCGTCTACAACAGAACTGGACTAGGATATAAAAGTAAAAAGAAATATAGATCTTATTTATCCTTAATAAACAAACAAAGTAGTAAATCAGTCCAAGCATGAGTCCCCAAGTCCAAATTGATCAACCAAGTTGGACTTGGCCAATACTGGGTTCCGAAGGATCAAATACACTATCTCGATAGACCATATCGAGGCCATGATCTAGGGGGAGCAAAAACAAAAACGGTCTTAAAAATTTAAAAATATAAATTCAAAATTTAAAATTCAAAATCAAATCAAAAATTCGAAATTAAAATATAAATTCAAAATTTAAAATTCAAAATTAAATTAAAATTTTGAAATTAATATATAAATTCAAAATTTAAAATTCAAAATCAAATCAAATTCGAAATTAAAATTCAAAATCAAATCAAATTCGAAATTAAAATATAAATTCAAATTTTAAAATTCAAAATTAAATTAAAAATTCGAAATTAAAATATAAAAATTCAAAATCAAATTAAAAACTCAAAAATAGATGGAGGATCCAAACTAGTTGACACCTCCAACTGAACTACCCGACAGGGTAACTGAACCTAATTTACCCGAAATGGGTAAAACAAGAATAGATTACCTGGCAGGGTAATTAAGGTTAGATTAAAACGGGCTAAGTTTAACTTGAACCACAGTACTGGTGAAGTTTTTGGATGATAGTACGTTAGGGAAGCTTGGGCATCGCATGTCTAGGAAGATATGGCTTTGATCTGGTGCATTTGGCCAAGTGGAACTGACCGAAGCTACCCTTAAATGGATCCTAACTAGTTAGACCAAGGATTAGTATTAAGTTCAATGGGTAGGACTATTTGAAAAACCTCGAAGGCATGGTTACTTTAATGAGCTCCTTGTGACTCACCATAGCCCAGAAGTTTATCCAAAGAATGCTTACTTGTTGAACCCAAAGCCAAACCTAAATCTAACACAAAATTAAACCAGACCCTTAAATTAAACAATAATTCATCTCACAGCAATTATAGGATTCCCTGATTGACAATTTAGATCGGGTGAGATGACTAAGAAATAAAAATATGACTTAAACTTAAATCAAGTTAATCAAATTATTTTAAAACTCAATTTCAAAATTATTTTTCAAAATTATTTTAAAAACTTAAATTTCAAAATTATTTTAAAAACTTAAATTTCAAAATTATTTTAAAAACAAATTTCAAAATTATTTTAAAAACTTATTTCAAAATTATTTTAAACTTAAATTTCAAAATTATTTTAAAAACTAATTTCAAAATTATTTTAAAAACTTAAATTTCAAAATTATTTTAAAAACCTATTTCAAAATTATTTTAAAAACTTAAATTTTAAAATTATTTTAAACTCATTTTTCAAAATTATTTTAAAAGCTTAAATTTCAAAATTATTTTAAAAACTTAAATTTCAAAATTATTTTAAAAACTAATTTCAAAATTATTTTAAAAACTTAAATTTCAAAATTATTTTAAAAACTTATTTCAAAATTATTTTAAAAACTTATTTCAAAATTATTTTAAAAACTTAAATTTCAAAATTATTTTAAACTTAAATTTAAAAATTATTTTAAAAACTTAAATTTCAAAATTATTTTAAAAAACTTAAATTTCAAAATTATTTTAAACTTAAATTTCAAAATTATTTTAAAAACTTAAATTTCAAAATCATTTTTAAAAACTTAAATTTCAAAATTATTTTAAAAACTTAAATTTCAAAATTATTTTTCAAAAATTTAAATTTTAAAATTATTTTAAAACTCAATTTCAAAATTATTTTATAATCAAACTTATTCCAAAATTTAACTAACTTTATTATCCTTGTCAAAATTTAATTAACTCTAAAATTATATCTTAAAATTAATTAACTATACAATCATTTCAAAAACGTTAATTAAAAATAGGCTTAAGTGTTTGCTAAATTACTTCGAATACAAGTGAGTAAGATAGAAAATCTAAAGAGTATACTTCAATTAAGCTATCTTTAAATCCATTAAAAACCAATTCAAACTACTTCATGTGTAGGAATTGGATCAATGGATGTTGGATAGTGGATGCTCTAGACATATGACTGGAGATAAGTTGAAGTTTACTAAACTCAAGTACAAGAAGTTAGGATCAGTTGCATTCGACAACGACGGTAAACTTAAAGTAATCGGAAAAGGTAATATTGAACTTAGTTCCGATTTCATTATTCGAAATGTCTTATTGGTTGAAAATTTTAACTTTAATTTACTAAGTATAAGTCAATTATGTGACAGCGGATATCTAGTCAATTTTGATAAATCTGGATGTCTAGTTAAAAACATCGAAAACCCTAAAATTAGACTAAGGGACTTAGGAAGAATAACATCTACACAATTGACTTATCAATATCCTCAATAAAGTGTCTCTTGACACAACAAGAGGAAACCCAACTGTGGCACAGAAGACTGGGTCACACGCACACTAGACTCGTTTAAAAAATGAGTCAAAATGGTCTAGTTAGAGGTTTGCCCAAATTAAAATTTATTGAAAACTCAATCTGTGATGCGTGTCAAAAAGGAAAACAAACCAAGTCAACTCACAAGTCAACCAACCTAGAAAGAACAAGCACCGTACTTGAGCTCCTTCACCTTGACCTATTTAATTCACATGGAGCCAAATCACTAAGCAAGAACCAATATTGCTTAGTAGTAATTGATGACTACTCTAGGTACACATGGGTAAAATTCCTAAAGACAAAAGATGAAACCTATGAAATATTTAGTAATTTTTGCAAATTAATGGAAAATGAAAAAAATACTAAAATCAAAAGAATAAGAAGTGATCACGGGGATTTGAAAATCATAGATTTACCCAATTTTGTAAAATAAATGGATACCAACATGAGTTTTCATGTCCTAGAACCCCCCAACAAAATGGTCTAGTAGAACGTAAAAATAGAACACTACAAGAAGCCGCTAGGACTATGCTAAACGAATATAACTTAAATCATCAATTTTGGGCTGAAGCAATAAATACTGCAAATTATATTCAAAACAAAATTTTAATTAATAAACTTCACAATAAAACACCTTATGAACTGTACTATCATAAAATTCCCAACCTAAACTATCTAAAAGTATTTGGGTGTAAAGTTCACATTTTAAATACTAAAGATTACTTAGGAAAATTTACACCCAAGTCTAACCAAGGAATATTCTTAGGATACTCCTCTACCAGTAGGGCCTTTAGAGTATATAATCAAAATACCTTGAAAGTTGAAGAAACAACTAATGTAATATTTGATGAAGAAAATAGCTTACCTAATATAAATGAAAATATTAACATTAATCCAAGAGCTATAGAAGATGATGAAATCCAACCTAACCTTAATGAGTCAGAAGAACCAGTTTCTGACCCACAGATAAGACCAACTAGAGTAAGTACCTCTCACCCACCTGACCAAATTTTGGGTGACCCAACCCGAGGAGTCAGAACTAGATCATCCTATAGAAACCTTAGTTAGATTGCCCTTATTTCTAAAATTGAACCTAAGACTATAGAAGAAGCCCTACCTGACCCAAACTGGATCATTGCAATGCAGGAAGAATTAGCACAATTTGAGAGAAACCAAGTCTGGGACCTTGTACCTAAACCCATAAATAAATCAATAATAGACACCAAATGCGTTTTTATGAACAAGTTGGATGATCACGGTGATATAATAAGAAACAAAGCTAAGCTAGTAGCCAAAGGGTTTAGTCAAGTTGAAGGCTTAGACATGATGAAACCTATGCTCCAGTAGCTAGACTCGAGTCCATTAGGATGTTATTAGCCTATGCAGCAAATAAAGGGTTCAAATTGTACAAAATGGATGTTAAGTCAGCCTTTTTAAATGGATTTATCAAGGAAAAGGTCTACGTAAGCCAACCTCCAGGGTTTGAAGACATAGACTACCCAAACCATGTATTTAAATTAAAAAAGGCGTTATATGGACTAAAACAAGCCCCTAGAGCATGGTATGAAAGATTATCTAATTACTTAATATCCAAATACTTTAACCAAGGACAAATCGATCCGACCTTGTTCGTGAAAACTATAGAAAAAGACATCTTTATAGCCCAAATCTATGTTGACGACATAATTTTTTGCTCAACTAACTCAAAATTTTTAAAAGAATTTGTTAAATTAATGGAAAGTGAATTTGAAATGAGTATGGTTGGGGAACTCAACTTTTTCTTAGGCTTACAAATAAAACAAACCAAAGATGGAATCTACATTTAGCAAACTAAATATGCTAAGGAGTTAATTAAAAAATTTTGCATGGAAAATTCAAAAATTATATATACTCCAATGGCAACTAACATAAACATTGACTCTGACCCTGAAGGAAAATCAGTAGACCCAAAAATACTATAGGAGTGCCACAGGTAGTTTACTTTACCTAACTACAAGCCGACCCGACATATTGTTTGCAGTAGGTATGTGCGCAAGATACCAATCCTGTGCAAAAGAGTCACACCTAACATATGTTAAAAGAATACTTAGGTATATTAAAGGAACTCTAAATATAGGACTTTGGTACCCAAGAACTTGCACCTTTGACCTTTATGGCTATTCTGATTCAGACTATGCTGGGTGCAAATTAGATAGGAAAAGTACAAGTGGTAGCTGCCAGATTCTAGGTCAGTGCCTAGTAAGTTGGTCAAGCAGAAAGCAATATTGTGTTGCTCTATCCACTACAGAAGCTGAATACATAGCCCTAGGAGAATGTGCATCTCAATTGTTATGGATGATGCATACATTAAAAGACTATCAACTAGAATATAAAAATATAAAAATCTTTATTGATAATATCAGCTCAATTAATCTGACCAAAAATCCTATTCACCATTCTAGAACTAAACACATAGAGGTAAAACACCACTTTGTAAGGGATCACGTAGCTAAAGGTGAAATTGTACTCAACCATGTTGAGTCCAAATTAAACCTAGCTGACATCTTTACAAAATCCTTACCTGAACTTGAGTTCAGTGCACTTAGAAGGCAAATAGGAATGTGTTGGGTAGAGTAGGTGTCTTATCTTGTTTTTATTATTGTTTTTCAAATTCTAGGAAAAATAAATTTTAAATTCCCAATTTCCTAGATTTTTCAAAATACGGAATTAGCCTAGGCTTTCCCCTAGAAATCATGTTCCCCTAGACTCAAACCAGAGCATCTCACAAACACCTAGGTATACCTTGATTATGATTGAAAAACATAGAACGGCGTGAGATGCATAGGGTACAGCCTGGACTCAAGAATGCTTATATCTGTGCATCGATATGAGTCTGGGCGTTAAATACGCAATATACATCAATCAAGTTAAGTCTTCCAGCTCTAGTCAAATCTATCTGGACCAATGTAACTTAACTTTACTAACCATGTGAAAGTTGTTGCCCTGTAGACAATCAGCAAGTAACTAAAGGTTCGACAGTTGGTAAAGGATACTCAATTTTCTAGTTAAGCATGTTTGATCTTTGTTCTAGGGCTCTGATACCTAGAAAGTTAATCTATTGAACATGACTCATGCTTGGACTTAAGGACCAACTGACTTTGAATGAATAATCAAATTTTTAACTACATTACTCCCTCCTTGTCCTAAAAATTTAAATATTGTTCAAACTTAAGCTAAGTTTATTGTTAACCTAAGTTTTCAAATTCAATACTTATAAAAAGCTAAGCTAAGTTCCAATCTTAATTTTCAAACCTTAACTCTAAAATCTAACATTGTAAATTCCTGCACAGTTTTTCAAAACTTAACTCGGTACCTTCAAAGATTAAAAAGTAACTTTTCTCCTAAGTAAGAATTTTATTTATCAAAATGATACACTCCCTAACAGTTTTATAATGTTAACTAAATTTCCAAAGAGCTAACATCATCTTTTCACTTAGCTAAAAATAAAAAAATGACTGTTAAGTGGTCTCAAAATCTAGTTATTCAATATCTATTATTTATTTTTGATATATGGCAAAGGGGGAGAGTAGCAAAAAATTCAATGTAAAAAAATTCAATGTAGAATTCAAATTTAAATTAATATAAAAGGGGGAGCAACAATTAAGGGGGAGCATATAGTTTATGCTAAAACTTTAAATTCGTAGGGTTTTACTCTAGCAAATTTGCCTTGTTAAATGTGTTCATCTACTCTAGCAAATTTGTCTGTGTTAAAAGTATTCATCTATTCGTTTGATTACTTAACTTTGAATTTGAGTTGTCATAATAAAAAAGGGGGAGATTGTTGGTGCGGGAAGCATCCGACGATCGAACTCGTGTTTTGATAATGGCAAAGGATTCAAAGTTAAGGTGTTTTGTATTCTAACAAGTCTACTTGAGGATTTCAGGAAAGTCCTAGCTGCGGTTAGGCAAAGGGAAAAATCCTAGGGGGTGGTAACCCTAGGTCATAGGGGGGGGGTAACCCTATGCGGAAAGTCTTGGCAGGTCGATGACTTCAGGCAAAAGTCCTAGGGGGTGGTAACCCTAGGTGGAAAGTCTTGGTGTCGCGAACCAGGTGAAAGACTGGACTAGCCGGGAAGCGGATGTCCAGCAGAAAGTCCGGAAGCGTCGAGTGCTGAGCAAAAGTCCAGTAGATCTAGAGAATCGTACTAGCAACAGGTAATCTCTCCTGAGGGGAGTAGGTGAGGACGCATTCCCCGCTGAGGGAACAGTAGGCGTTCCCTGGTTTGATTAAACAATAATTCATCTCACAGCCTATATATAAAGCCTCGCATCCACCCATCCATAACTTGGTTTGGTTTAACCTGGTTTGATTTAACTTAACTTGGTTTGATTTAACTTAACTTGGTTTGATTTAATTTAACTTGGTTTGGTTTAATTTAACTTGGTTATAGAAAGAGAGATTTTTTCTAAACAGAATTCGGTTATAGAAAGAGAAATTTTTTCTTAACAGAATTCTGTTATTTTTTTTCTTTGTAACCGACGGTAAAGGTTATAAAAAGGAGTAGATGGTGCCCCCTAAAAACCTAATTTTCCTAATTTTCTCTCTTCTCCCCTTGTGGCTGGCGCCACCTTCTCCTCCACCTAGGGCCGGCGCCACCCTCTCCCTTGCTAAGGGTCGGCGGTTTTCTCCTCCACCTTGGCTAGGGCCGGTGGTTCCCTTCTCTCCCTTGCTTGTGGCTGGCGCCCCTTTTCTTGCTTGGAATTCTTGGTGGCCGACGGCTTGGAGAAGAGGAAGAAGAGGAAGAAGAAGAGAAGGAAGAAAATTAGAAGGTGCCTCATCCTAGAGCCTCCTTTTGTAGCCGGCGGTTTGAAAATTGAGAAGAGAAGGAGGGTGGTTTTTGTCTTGGTAGATTGGCGCCCACACGATGTCCAAGAAGAGGAGAGGAATACAACAGAAGATCAAGAGGTCTTTAGCTACAAAGAAAAGGTACAACTAGTTCTTTAATTCCGTTGTGTAATTAGTTTAGTTTTCTTTGTATCGATTTTGAGTACCAACACAAGAAGCCAGCGATCTTGTACTTCGATCAAGGTGTGCTTTGATCTGTCAAGAACTTGCTTGATTGATCAAACATATATCTGATCGAACATGCGGGTTGCTAGGAAAAATTTTGTACTTGTACAATTTTTGTACAGGGAAATTTAAACAGAACGGAATTCCAACGCCTTCAGATAATCTTAAGTTGCTAAATAATGAAAGATAAGTTATCCGAGGCCGATCGTAAGGTTAGCCACTAGCGAGGGGCTAGGAATGTTGAGTGCTCCAAGCTTGTCTTCAGGTTGAGATATGTATCGATATGACTTGAGTTGATGATCTCAAGCTGTCAAATAATAAAGGATGAGATATATGAAATTAAACCTATTATAAGGCTGAACAACTAGCGAGAGGGTAGGAATTCCATGTCTATCATAAGGCTAATCCGTTAGCGAGTGAGGCATATATTTTCTAAGTCGTTAGCGAGTGAGACTAAGAGGGTTATATAACTTCTGAGCCATTAGCGAGTGGGGCTAAGAGGTCTATTGAATCCCTGGCTGAGCCATGAAGGGTGTTAGTGGCTGACACGAAGACTGTGATTGAGACTGGTAGGCTGAGACTAAGACTGATAGGCTGAACCATTAACATGTGGGGCTATGAGGGCTATAAATTACTAAGTCTGTCATAATGCTAAGCTGTTAGTGAGTAAGGCTAAAAGAGCTATAAGTTTTTAAGTCTATCAGAATATTGAGATGTTAGTGAGTGGGGCTTTGAGGGCTATAAGTCTCCGAGTATGTTAGAATGCTAAGCCGTTAGCGAGTAGGGCTAAGAGGGATATAAGTCTCCAAGTCTGTCAGAATGTTGAGCTATTAGTGCGGATTTAGGAGTTCTAGGCTTATCGGGGCAAGGATAAGTGGTGAGATCTGAGAGGGAGTTAGAGCCTAAGGCCAAGACATGAGGGGTGTCAGTTACTATCAGAGGGACCGAGATTGATGGGCTACTAGGTCTGAGGCCAAGGCACTGAGAGTGTTGACAACTAAGACTGATAGGCAACCAAGTCTAAGGCCATGGCACTAAGAGTGTTGGCAATTGAGACTGATAGGCTGAGACTAAGATTGATAGGCTATCAAGTTTGAGGCCAAGGCATTAAGAGTGTTGACGACTGATACTATGGCTGAAATTGAGACTGATAGGCTGCCAAGTCTGAGGCCACGACATTGAGAGTGTTGGCGACTAATACTAAAGCTGAGACTGAGACTGATAGGCTGCTAGTTCTGAGGTCAAGACACTAAGAGTGTTGGCAACTGAGACTAAGGCTGAGACAGATAGGCTGCCAGGTCTGAGGCCAAGGCATTGAGAGTGTTGGCGACTAAGACTAAGGCTAAGACTGTGACCAATAGGCAGAGCCAATAGTGAGTGGGGCTAAGAGAGCTATTGCTTTTAGGTTGAGCCATTAGTGAGTATAGCTAAGAGGGCCATCAACCTCCTAAGCCGTTAGCGAGTAGGGCTAAGAGGGCTATTTGCTTCCGAACCATTAGCGAGTGAGGCTAAGAGGGTGATTACTTCTAGGTTGAGCTCTTAGCAAGTGGGCCTAAGAGGGCCATCAACCTCTTAAGCCGTTAGCAAATAAGGTTAAGAGGACTATTTGCTTTCGAGCCTTTAGCGAATGAGGCTAAGAGGCTAAGAGATTCATGCTTGTCGTAAGGTTGAGTTAATAGTGCGAGGCGATGACAATCTCTACGGGAGATAAAAAAGAATGTATTGAATTATATAAAATTGATTGTAAACTTATCTATTGATATGACTTGAGCTGATAATCTCAAGCGATCATCTAATGAAAGATGAAATAAAACCTGTTATAAGGTTGATCCACCACCGAGGAGCTAGGAATGTCGAGAGCTCCAAGCATGTCATAAAGCTGAACCATTAGGGAATGGGGCTAAGAGGGTTTTTGCTCCCTGGCATGTTGTAAGGCTGCTATGCAAGAAGAAATAAACAAGCAAGAGGCTGGAATTTTACTTGGTGGAGTGTGAGTGCTTACAAGGATGAATAACAACAAATGAGGATAAAAGGATACAAGAAGGTTTTTCCAAAGGCTTTGCTTTCTTCTTGAACCAGTGGAAGCAGTTATGACCGATAAGGAGTGTATCATCTTCCTTTGAGTTCTCTATGCTCCTTTTGCTATTTCATTTGACTATTTCTCCTATTTCCCCTTCAACATCAACATCTTCTCTTGGCTCAGTTGATGAAGCCATGCACTAAGGTGTCTATTGACTATTTCTCCTATGGCCCTGGGCCAAACACGAATGTAAGAGAGGAAAAAGGGTGAGGCATTATTTCAGTGTTTTGCTAATTCAACTGTCTCAATTCCCTAGCAATGGTGCCAAAAACCAATCTTTTTCTTTGTGATTGATAGGAGTTTCATTGACTGAGGAAGAACACAACTATTTCTTGTGGAACTTGAGAAGCTCGGAAAAGGAGATTGGAGAGGCATCTCTAGGAACTTTGTTACTACAATGACCCCCACACAAGTGGCTGCGCCATGCTCAGAAATACTTTCTCAGACAAACCAGTCTCAGCAAAACAAAGCATAGAACAAGTCAATTTGATGTAGTAACTTATAACCAATCTCACTCTATCTACTCAAAATGGTTTTTGATGCACTAAGTTTGATGCTTACTCTCATTTGCTTCTCAGGTTGCAACTAGTGGAACTAAGTCCTAGTCAGTAGTTTTACGTGATTCAATTCTATCTCGTACCCTTACGAATACAAATGCTTTTGAGGCTGCAATAATAGAAAGGAATTCATCAAGCAAAGAACAAGAAACAATCCAACTGCCTTCATGTCTTCATCAGATACCCAATTCCTATGTCGGCTCGATGGAAGGTGCTCATTCTCAACTTTAACATCTAGATTTGGAGCTCAGAATTTCCGTCTTGGTGGATGCTAAAACCAGAGATGGAAGCTTAACCCGTGTGTCAAGGAATCATGTAAATGAAGCTTAACCAGTGTTATCAATACAAGGTTCTTGTGTTTACTTTTTTCTCTTCTTTGATTAATTCATCACTTTCAGATAAGTGGATGATTTTAATTTGGGTTGCTAAAAGTAATACAGTTTGTGGAGAAGATATTGCCAAGTTAGTTCATTTTTGTCATCCATGACGATATTTGAGGAAGAAAAAGGGCATGGTATTGGTTCAATATCGTAAAATCATCCTCAAACTAAGAATTCTCTATTTTATCATGAATTCATGCTAACAATTGTGCTTATTATCTATCAACAAGAGTGACAATTCTCAAAACACAAAGCTATTACACTCGAAATCTCCATATAATTGACTCTTTTCTGATTTTTTTTTTACCATATACAATGTGTTCACGTCTTTGTTTGCTAGTGTAAATTGTATACTTACAATTGCAACATACGAGTGACATAATAAAACTTCTCCAAAAATATTATTTACAGGTGTAGGCATTCTTCATTCTCTAGTTCTGCTATGTTTAGTTTGTGCTGCAGTAGTCTTCTCTTCTCTATTAACTAAAGAGGGGCTTGCATCTTTTCCTTCGTTCGAAAAAAAATAAAAATAAAATATTAACTATAAGCACTCACAATAGGATAATAAGAATCCATTATAGAAGACAAAATATTTGAATAGTTGCATCGATACTAATCAAATCTTATTTATATCAGAATTTGCTTAAACATTGCTAAAACAAAATAGAACTCTATTACAGAAGATGAAGTATCTGAATAGCTACATTGGTATCGACCTCGATTTTGTCCCACAGTTTACCTAAACATCATTTAGCTACCCAAACTTCTCCAGCATAATGGTACGTGAACTTTGTGAAAGACTCTGTCAATCAACTGAAAATACAAATTCCTCCAATTTTGTTTGGATAGTAGGATTACAAACAGACTCCACAATCCAATCACATATCCAAGTGAGGTACCAAAGTAAATTGATAGAAATATTTGTGATTTACTCTTTTGCAACTCTTCCTTTGTCACATTATTACCAACATCAGTGGAGCATCTCTTGTTAATCAAAACCCCACAAAGATGAGCATTGCCCTTATAAATGGAAGCATCTTGAAGTGTTTGAAGTTGATACCCAGATGGAATATTCCCTGACAAATTATTGTAAGAAAGGTTTAAATGATTTAAAGCCGTCAATCTTGACAAATCTTGAGGAATAACACCTGATAAGTTGTTGAATGACAAATCCAAAGTTTCCAATGACTTCATTTCACCAATAGTATATGGAATCCTGCCTCTTAAAAAGTTCCTTGACAGATTCAAAGTTTGAAGTCCTACAAGAGAGCCGAATGTCATAGGAAACTCACCCGTAAGACTATTGTTTGAAAGATCTATAATCTTCACCAAATAAAGAATAGATGAAAAGACATATTCAAATCCCTTTGTAACTATTGAAAGACTATCACTTTCTCCATATCCAATATATAAGTCTGCTCCTCCAATTGAAATTGAATGATTCATTGCTCTTGATGTTGATCTTATTGCACTGAAATTGCCAAAGGAATATGGTATAGACCCTCTTAAATTGTTATTGGCAAGGTCAAGAATTTGAAGATTGCTCAGTTCTCCAAGATTTGAAGGAATAATGCCAGAAAACATATTTGATCGTAATTTAAGAACAGTCAATTGTTGCAAACTTTGTCCAATCCACGTAGGTATACTTCCTATAAAGTTGTTGCCTCTGAGATCAATAACATGTAGTTTAGTGCAATTTTTCAATGACATTGGAAGTTGTCCACTGAGATCATTGTTGTCCAAATGCAAAGATGCCAATCCAATCAAGTTTCCAATAGAGCTAGGAATTTCACCAGTCAGCTTATTGTTTCCCAAGTGAATAAAGTCAAGGTTCGTATTTGCTTCTTGCCAACACTTGGGTATCTCTCCAGATAATCTGTTGTAGGATAAATCCAAAATTCTCAATTGCTCCCATTTGCAAATGAAAGATGGTATGCTCCCGTTGATGTGATTATTCGAAAGGATTAAGTAGTTTGGAGACATGAAGTTAATATGTATTTGTCGTGGAATTTTTGATGGTATAGGCCCTGAAAAGTCATTAAAAGATAGGTCTAGGGCAAAGATTCGAGGTGGCAAACGAGGAACAAGTCCTTCCAGTTTATTAGAACGTAGATTTAAAAATTGAAGGCTTGGTATTCCCTCCATCGATGATGGCAAAGTACCCCTAAGCTTATTATTAGAGAGATCAATAGTCCAAAAGGTAGAAGAAGATGAATTCCACAACCAATGAGGTAGGATGTCATTAATGCTTGTATTGGACAAACTCAACGCGAACATGGATTTTTGTGAACGAAGCCATTGTGGAAACCTAGGACCCACTATACAAGAGGCCAAGTCAATCGTTTCCAGTTGAAAAGAAGGGGCCCAATCATAGTCGAATGAAATGGTAATTTGAGAGTTTTCCCTTAAGGTTAAAGTCTTTAAGTTGGTTAGGTTTGCAAGATGAGATTCTGAGAGGACACTCACTAAAGAGTTTTCCTGTAAGGTTAAACTCTGTAACTTAGAAAGTTTCCCAATCTCAGTAGGTATGGAACCCGAAAGTGAATTACCAGTAAGGTGGAGTCTTACAAGACTACTCAAGTTCCCTATTTCAGTAGGTATGAGACCCGAAAGTGAATTAAAAGAAAGGTTAAGGTTTATTAGACTAGTCAAGTTCCCAATTTCTGTAGGTATGGGATCCGAAAGTGAATTAAAAGAAATGTCAAGGCTTATTAGACTAGTCAAGTTCCCAATCTCTGTAGGTATGGGACCCGAAAGTGAATTAAAAGAAAGGTCGAGGCTTATTAGACTTCTCAAGTTCCCAATTTCAGAAGGCATTTGACCATTAAGTGAACAATCAGAAAGAAATAATAATTGTAGACTACTTAAATTTGCAATTTCTGTGGGTATAGGACCCGTTAGCATGTTATTGGAGCTAAGGTCAAGTTGCATTAGATGATTCAGACTCCAGATTTCAACAGGTAGGGGACTAGATATGTTGCCAGAAATATGAAGTTGAATTAGTCTAGTTAGGTTACTGATTCCAGCAGGTATCAGTCCTGAAGCATCAATTGTAAGCGATGAGAGACTAGTGAGTCGCCACAGCCAGTTGGGCAAGGAGGAGGAGAAGAGATTGGCTTCGAGGTTAAGAATTTTGAGAGAAGTGAGATTGAGATGAGAATTAAATGAAGAGGGGATGTGATTAAGATCACAGCCGTACAGATATAATTCTTGCAGGGAAGGAACCATGTTGACCTCCGACAACCAATTTTGAGAGACTGTACTGAGATTCACAGAGGAAAGGTCGAGGTGCCTCAAAGAAGAGAGCCCTGAGAGCCAATCCAAACGAGGGGCAATTGCACCCACATACCATCTTGAACCCAGCCCAAGATGATAAAGGCTTGACAGATTGCCAAGTTGAGAAGGAATGACTCCAGCAAAGTTGGACCCATAAAGCTCAAGATACTTGAGATTCAAAAATGAGCCAATGAATTTTGGAATTGGAGTGCCTCCGAAGTCATTCCAACTTAGATTCAACCGTTCTAACCGAGTCAAGTTCAACAAAGAAGGACTCAACATCTCACCTTGCAGAGCTGTTTGGAAAGGACTTGGTATCTCACCTCGCAGAGATGCAAGGAAAGTTTGCGGATCAACAAAGAAAGACTCAGTATCAACGTATGGATTTTGAAGGTTGATCTCCACAACATGCTGGCCTCCGAACAAACTTGCGTTGTCGGTCGTCTTGCATACGACGCCACTCCATTTGCAACAGTCTATTTGTGGAGACCACGAGGCCAAACGGTGGGAAGGATCTTTGACGTTGGCTTTGAAGCTGAGAAGGGCGTCCCGTTCCACTTCCGAGCAGCCCCTTGTAGGTGTTGCTACTGCTGCTTCTTTGAAAGAAAAGGCAAGGCTCATAATAAGCCCACAAAGCAACAAAGAGTAGTAGAAGGAGTGCAGAGGCATAGTCTACCTCCAATTTGGTAAACTACTTGCTGCTTTCCTTGAAGGGGATTGCAATAGCTTATTGTTCAATATATAAGGCCAATCTCAACCTAACTTTTCTATAAAAAACTAGTGCCTTATGAAATCTGCCACCCATCGGTATTTTCTACTATTAATCCAACTCTTCCCCGTGTGGGCCATATATGGAAGACTTTACTAGTGAACTTCGTTTACTAGTACAGTCTGTGTTTGTTATTTTAAATTGTATACTTAATAGCAAAGTTGTTTTGCTAGGATAGTAGTCTTTTTTTTTTTTTTAATTTCTCCATATTAATAAACAAGGAGCTCGTGTCTTTTACATTTTTTTGGGGGAAAAAATAGACAATTAAACATTAACTATAAGCATTCACAAAACATAGGTAATAAGAATTTATTATGGAATTAAGGTAAAATATACGAATAATTACATTGATATCAGCCAGTATTTTGTCCCACACTTTACTTGATCATTATTTAGTTACCCTTTCTTCTCTAACGTGATGGTATATGAGCTTAAACATCTGTCGAATAAATAAAAATACAAGTTCCAACAATTTTATTTGGATAATAGGATTACAAACAAACTCCATAATCTAATCACATCCACTTGGGACGCCAAAGTAAATTGATAGAAATATATTTCTGATTTATCCTTTTGCAACTCTTCCTTTGTCGCCGTTAGATGGACTTAGGTGTTAATTAGGATGTTAATAGATAAACCGAATAAAATAATCTAATGGATGTATTTATTATGAGTTTGGTTTAGACGTAGATATTTTGTGTATAAATCCGTTAAATTACTTTTCCACTATTATGGATGAGCTGATTGTTAGGGCATCTCTAATTGTACGAGTCTAAATGGGTTTTTTAAAAATAATTTTAATATGTCATGTTAATAATCTGAACGTTTATTAAAACATTTTTGATTATCAAAACTCTAAATAAGTTTTTTTTTTACCCAATTCATAATATGAGTTGTACGATTTCATGCGTAGTGTATAAATTTCAAGACAAAAGAGTAAAGTTTGAGTTTTCATTATTGTTCTTAAATTATAAACATCAAACCTTACCTCCATAATATTTTAAGGCTTTTTATTCAATTTTTTAGATTTTACAAACTTATGATAAACCTGGTATTGGAGATGCCCTAAGTATCAAAGGATTCAAAATCACATCTTCTTCTTTAGCAGCTGGGATCTATGCTAGGTAGTCCAATCACATGAGCCGATCGAATTTTAATATCATTTGTTGCGACCGTTGACATCACTAGAGGGAGTGAATAGTATTTTGTGATTTCACATTCGCTTCGATCGTCATGCTCGTCTATAATGTGTTAATATGCAACGGAAAGAATATAAAGAAAATGCAGGGAAAAACACATGCACAACACACTAATTTAGCGTCGT
Source organism: Zingiber officinale (assembly GCF_018446385.1). Classification (NCBI taxonomy): domain Eukaryota; kingdom Viridiplantae; phylum Streptophyta; class Magnoliopsida; order Zingiberales; family Zingiberaceae; genus Zingiber; species Zingiber officinale. The sequence continues at coordinate 86,991,284 of NC_055998.1, read as the reverse complement.
TCAGAACCTCCAATTTTTACTCCACAGCTTACCATCCTAGCGATAATCTATTAACTCTCTGTTTGCTAGATATCTTCAGGAGGCAAAGAAATCTTTTACCATATGTTCTTTACAAAAACAAGTACTCGTCGAAATCATAAGGACTTATAAAGACACAGGAAATATAAAAAGATTCATAGAAATGCTATAATTTTCTAAGCATGAAAAATTAAAGCATATTGAAATCCTTGGAAATTGAAGACTCAAAATTTGTGAAGTTCATTCGACTGATTTGATCAGTCAATTGCCATTAAGAATAAGTCGACTATTTTGTTTGACTCGAGCCAGAAGAGCTTTAGCATATGCCATGCCTCCCCATTTATCCTTGTGCCCCTTCCACTTCACCTTCAACATCAATATCTTCTCTTGGCTCAGTTGATCATGTTAGATCTTAGTGTTAATCTCCTATCTCAAGAATTTTGTACACCAAAGAAATTCATACAGAGAAAATAATTAACTTAAGTATGATCTAGTTTCATAAAAAAAAAAAACATAGCATCACAAATAAAAATAGGAATAATGATAATGAACCCAATTGCAGCATTGCAACAAAATTGCTATTATTGTAAAGCGTCACATGTATCCATCTTCCTCTATCAAGATAAATAAATATGTAAAAGAAATTTTTTTTTCACTATTTCTATTCTCTTCCTCCAAAGATAATCTTTTACTAGTAATTTTTTTCCCTTTTTCACCTATGCTTTAGAGAAAACAGAGCCGAGTTAAGTCATGCTTGCAACAATTTAGCACACGACTTAAATGAGAAATAATAAATAAATAATTTATCATTGTTCAGAATAGAACCAACTATGGCAGCATCACTGAAGGCATAAGATACTTCAAAAAAATAGTATAACATGCTACTGCTCATGCATAGACATGCAATTGCGTGTCCTTTATGGTGACAACCCATGCCAAATCTGTCCCCAAACGAAATCTACTTTCTTTTATAAGAATTAGAATATAAAAATGAATATGATTATGAATATCATTCTTAAAAATAATATTTGATTAGTTAAATATTTTATATTAAAATAAATTAAAATTTTCTTCTTTTATATTTACAGGAAAATAAGAGAATAATTTAGATGTGAGATAAAGTTGAATGTGAGAAAAAAATATGAGAGAAAAAAGATAGAGAACGTGTGATAAGAGAGAACAAGGAAAGAGAAAATATGATAGGAGAGATTAAGGAGAGAAAAAGTGTGATAAGAGAAAATAAGGAAATAGTGAACGATGGAAGAGACTGATGATAGTGAATGATGAGAGAGAAAGTGTGATGAAAAAAATAAGGAGAGAGAAAGCGTGATGGAAGAGATTATAGAGAGAAAAAGTATGATGAGAGAGAAAGTGTGGTGAGAGAGACTGAAAAAAGAAAGTGTGATGAGAAAGAATGAATAGAGAGAGAAAGTGTGACGAAAAAAAAATGAGGAGAGAAAGTGTGATTGGAGAGAATGTGTAATTAGAGGAAAAAGGTAGAAAAAGTGTGATGAGAGAGAATGAACAGAGAGAAAGTATGATGAGAGAATGAAGAGAGAGAAAAAATGATGAGAAAAAATAGGGAGAGAGAAAGTGATATGAAAGAAAAATTAAATAAATATATTAAGAGTATTTTCGTCCAAAATAATTTAAATGATATCTAAGTGTTTGAATATAGTGAAACCCAAGGACGGAGGTTAGTCTCATCAATGGGAACAAATCCTCTATAACATTTCCAATAACATTCTCACCAAGATTGTAGTTTGGATAGAGGCGGGTAGCCTCCGGTCGCCTACTCGAAGGCCTCCCACGGCTTGGCACTTGGTAGCCTGGCCTCCGGTCCCTATCCTAATCCAAACTATAACTTGGATAGGAATGTGAACTGAGGGAGGGGTCACAGTCAATTACGACCGGATTTCAACCGGAATTTGACTGCATTTGTGGAGCATCTGCTAGGTGCTGAGTTAAGGGTGGAAATGTTATAGAGGATTTGCTTCGCTCATCAATACTCAAGTTTTTTGATTTTATTACAAAGTCTTAAATCTCATTCCTATCAACCAAATACAACACACCAGATTTAGAAATAAATTTAATTCCTTTTTCTCATACCCGTGTACCAAACGTCACTCTAATAGTTGATTCCTCCTTCATTCATTGGCCTTTTTAGCCCACATGTAACTTTTACACCAGGCACGTGTATTTAGTTTGTGCTACTTATAGTCTTGTGAAGGACAAGTACGTTGTTGGATAAGTTGCCGTTTTCAGATTGAGAAATGGTGAGAAAATGCTCTCGTTGTGGTCATTATGGCCACAACTCAAGGACTTGTATCAACACAAGAGACATGGTTGGAGGTGGAGTTAGGCTATTTGGGGTACAGCTCCAGCTCCATATCCAGAAGAGCTTTAGCCAGCAGTGCCTCTCCATTTACATCTTAATAACTCATCACCTAAAAATCAATGCATTGGAACCATAAGAGTTAGTTAACTGAGTCTTGGTGGACGCTCCAACGAGATAGAAACTTAACCAGTATGCCCAGAAATCATGTAAATGAAGCTTAGCCAGTGTTATTCAATACAAGGTTTTTGTGTTTTTTTTATCTTTTTCTTTTTTCTCTTCTTCGATTAATTCATCACTTTCAGAAAAGTGAATGATTGTTTAATTTGGGTTGCTGAAAGTAATACAGTTTGTGAGAGAAGATATTGCTAAGTTAGCTCATTTTTGTCTCTATAATGATATTTGGGGAAGAAAAAGGGTATGGTATTAGTTCAATATCATAAAATCATGTCTATATGAATTCGTACAAGTTTTATTTATTTAGGGGGCATTTGGTTTAGGGGAATAGGAATAGGGAATGTGAATGAGAATCATTGATTGTCATTGTTAATGTTTGGATTATAGGAATAGGAATACAAATAAGGGAATGAATCCTTGAAATTGGGTAATAACTCATTCCCATGTACCTCCCCTTCAATGAGTCATTACCCTATTTTCATCAATCAAAATATTCCTTTATTCCAAAAATGCCCTTGACCTAAAACTAAAATTTTCTCCCTTAATATCAAATATCAAAATATATTTATTTATTTTTTCTTTCATATCACTTCTCTCTCCTTGTTCTCTCTCATCATATTTTCTCTCTCATCATATTTTTTTCTCTCATCATATTTTCACACACTTTCTCTCTCCTTTATCTCTCCTATCACACTCTCTTTCCTCTCTCTTTTTTTCTCATTACACTTTCTCTCTTATCATATTTTCTCTCTCCTCAATCTCTTCCATCACATACTTTTTTTTTCTCATCACACTTTCTCTCTCCTCAATCTCTCCCATCACACTCATTGTTCTCTTTCACTTTCTCTCTCATAATACTTTCTCTCTCACCATACTTTCTCTCTCCTCAATCTCTCTCATCACACACTCTCTTCTTATTTTTTCCTCATTATATTTTCTCTCTCTTCATCCTCCCCATCATACTTTCTCTCACATCATATTTTCTCTCTCATCTTCTCTCATCATGCTCTCTCCTATCACACTTTCTTTTCTCTCATCATACTTTCTCTCTCTTCATTTTTTTGTCATCACACTTTCTCTCTCATCATACTTTCTCTTTCATCATTCTATTTCATCATATTTTTCTCTCACATTCATCTTTCTCTCACATCAATTTTTTTCTCTTATTTTCCTTTAAGGGTAAAAAAGGAAATTTTGATTTATTCCAATAGAAATATGCAACTAACCAAACATTGCTTTTAAGAGTGATATTCATGTTCATACCCATTCCCATTCCACACTATAATGATTCTCATTCCGATTCCTATTCCTAGGAAAGAACCAAACGCTCCCTTAATCTTCTTCTATATAAAAGAAGAGAGAGCTCTTGCATTTGTTAATATTATTAATCCATATGAATCATTATAAATTAACCAATGTCTTAAAATTCTCAACATGGGATAAAGTCTAGAGCTTTTTCCTATGTCACCCCTCTTCTCTATTGACATATATCCAACATTAATTAGGTAGATTTCAACTTTCACCATTATCTTGTGATCTACCATCAATATTGCAATTTTGAATAAAAGAATTCAAGTATATTTTCACTGCTAAATGATAAAAGATTATATTTTCACTGAACGACTATGTCCAGTATCCTACACCTATAAATTCTAAATCATTTTACAGACTGATGGCAACCAAATTTAATGTGATTTGATCCGGTTTGATGCAGATGTGATTTCAGGTGAACAAATCAAAGAAAGTGTACTGCCTGGTTTGGTCTAAATATCAATTCTTCAACCTCAACTAAAGCTTTGAATAGTATAAGAGTCATGACTCACATTTAGTTCATTAGTAAATTGTTTCAGGAGTATAAACCTATATAATCTGCATATGTTCATGATAATGATTACTTTTGCTAAATAAAAAACAATGAGAAACAGATTTTAGACCTTTGCATAACTCAATGTCTAAAGAAATGCCTTCATAATGTTCTTTGGTGACATAATCCTAATCATTCATATAAAAATGTAAGATTGCATACCTTCATATATGCAATAGATTGCTTTTACTAGATCGAGTGTTTTAATTGTTGTATCCATCTACCGAGCTGGAATTGATGTTGAACTCACTCTCGAGGTCTATACGATTGTCCTTTTCCCCTTTAGAAGAAGGAAAAAATAATTCTTCCGAGAGTTGCTCAATGAGAAAAAGAGGATTCCCAAATTCCCATGCTGGGATATCAATTTTGGTCCCAAGCGTATTCCATTAATCATTTTACATTATTTAAAAAAAATGAGGGTAAAGAATGGTTCTTAGCAAGCCTCTGCAGCTAGAAAATAGGGTAAAAAACATGGCGTTTACCAAAATGCAATGAATTCCCAGAAGGACAAAATGGAATCAAGGAAATTGAAGGCGTCAATATTGGATATTATCTTCATTTAGTGGATTTAATTATAAGTTGTACATATAAATAAAACCAAACTCATATAAAGTGATCTAATTTAAGATTATTAAGTTTCAAGTTATTGTACGTGGATTTAATGTCCAGAACTCTATAGCCCAATCTTTTATCATCTATAGGTTGATAATGGATTGATTGTCTATATAAGGGTGAGATCTCCAAGTGATTAAGACATCATATTCAGACATCTCTTTGTTTCCTATTGACAAAGAGAATTCGGCGTCGTCAACCATAATTCCCTTGGAAAGCTTTTCCTATTGCTTCTGCTTCTTCTTCTTTCACAGGGATTGGATCTTTCAGATGAGGCTATATGACAAGGATATGACTCTTCAATAAAAATACTTATCACTTTTGTTTAATGCTTCATATTTGCTATGTCATGCTTTCGTTGAAACAATACCTATGTTGATGTTGTATTTCCTATTTAAATTCTTATTTGGTTCCTAAAATTTATGCGGCTTAGGTTTTACAACTTCTATCAATTAGGATTAGAGCCTTTCATTGTTTCTTCAATTTCATAGTTTGTTTTTCGTCGATCTTTGTTTACATGCTAGATTAGGCTTTGTTTAGGAGTGTAAATGAACCAAGCCGCTCATGAACTATTCAAAACTTGATTCGATAAAAGCTCGTTTGAACTCGTTTAATGAAGCTCGTTAAGATGAACAAACCAAGTTCAAGCTTCACAATACTCGGCTCGTTAGCTCGTGAACATGTTTGTTAGTAAGTTCATGAATCAACTTTTAAATGGAAAAATAATAATTTTGATATTAAATTTATAGATTTTACACTCTATTTATGAAAAATATAGACAAATATATTATATTTATTTATTAGAATAAAATTATAAATTATAATAAAAATATTATAATTTCCTCTAAATATATAATTTAGTTTTTAATCAATATTTAAATTTATAATTTATATTTATTAAGCTCATTTATGCTTGATAAAAACTCAAATAAGCTCGTGAGCCATGAATATATTCGTTAAATAAAGCTCAAGCTCAGCTCGATTATAAACGAGTTAAATTCAAACATTTAAGAGTTCGGCTCGGCTCAGCTCGATTACACCCCTAGCCTTTGTTAGTATTTGATTGTCGAAAAATTTGTGTGAAAAACCCTAGGAAAGGCTTGCTTTCCAAGTTTTTCATGATTGTCACGAAGAACAACAGTAAAACACTGCTGTCTTCAAAGAGAACCATCACATTGACCTAATTTTAGGTCAAATCGTGATGACTCAATCGATTGGCTTGATCAGCTAATCGATTACCAAGTCTAAAATTACGAACAGAACCGAACCGAATTGATTACCCAATCGATTCAGGTGACACCAATGGATTGGTGAATTTCACAAATCGATTAGCACGATTGCATCGAATATGGGATCTATTATAATCGATTAGGTTAATCGATTTGATGTTATCAATCGATTAGCAATTTTTGTTAAAAGATTAACAATTTAAAATCATGACAAATCGATTGGAATCGATCAGTCTAATCAATTGATGCTATCAATCGATTAAGAATTTGATCTAATTGATTGACAATTTTAAGTTGTGACAGGATCAATTACTAATGATTGGAAAAAATCTATGTGAAAGATTTTTTTTTTTTCATGCATGAGAATGGAATTTAATGACATAAACAATGTTTCATGCATGAGATGGGTAATAAATCAATCCAGATCTTCTGGACCGCAACCCCTGATCCGCTCCTGGACCAAGGGTGATTCATAGGTGGGATTCTATGGATCCCACTTGTATAGCAGGTGGGATCTATAGAACTCCACCTATGAATGAGCTGGTCCATCATTTGGACAACATTTTGTGGTCCAAGGGATTCATTCACGTAATAAATGACATTAAATAATGATACATTCAATCATGATGATGATGATATATATGTCCTCTCGGGGCGGTCTAGTGGCTAGCACATAAGGTGTTGCCACCATAAGATATAGGGTTCGAATCTCGGTAAAGTCGAGGTAAATACCTCCCTTATGTGCTAGTCACTATTCCAAAGGCTAGTAGCTACCCATAATTTACCTCCTCCTTGTTGGCCCTGGGACGGGTTGGCGGGGGCGCTAGGGGCGAGCGTATTCACCTTTTGCCATGATGATGATATATATGATCTCGTAATCGCATACAGTAGGCTTTCAAATCGGTTGAGGTAATCGATTGTCATAAGGCATCAATCGATTAATAATCCTAATTTTTAATGATTAAGGCTGATTAATAAATTATATGTTTAGTTAATGTTCCTAGGGTTTTCTTAAGTCTATCTACACACGTGTTGCTAAATTGAATTATTGTGTCAGCTTAAAGGAAAACATTTTACTTAGTTTTAGTGCATTTGGTGTAAATAGATATATATCTATGCTAAAAGTAATTGACTCAAAGTAAACTTACTTTTATGGCATATATATGTTTTCGGGTAACCTACAACTATAAAAAAAAAATTATTTTGTTCAAATCATGTATAAAATATATTGGCTCAAAAGAAGACATATTATGTGACAAATTAAAGTTATTGTAAGTTATGGACTAATTTATAACTCATATAAGGTGACAAATATGCACGTAATGAGTTAGTCTAAAGGAAAGCTCATTATGTGGCCAATTCAAGTTAGAGATTATCGCTAACAAATTATATTTTAGATTATAAAGTAAAATGCAATGTTGTATTTAATATCTCACAAAAAAACACATTTACATGCATTTAAAATTTTATTTTATACATAACTTTAAATTAAATTGTGAACTTATATAATCTACACTCTTTAATTTTAGTGTAATTTGTTGTTGTCATTATTAATAATATTCTCACACTAACTTGTTCAAATTTTGCTGAGTGGAAAGGGTATATTATCATATTCTTAAGCTGCATGGACTTAGACTATACATTGAGATATAATCGTCTTGTACCCCTGACTAGTGCAAGCACTATAGATAAGAGGTCTGAATTTGAAAAGTGGGAACGATCGAACTGCATGTCTCTAAGTATCATGAGGTTTTCTATTTCGGCACCAATGAAAGGATCTATAGCTGAGGGAGAGGATGCTAGGAGTTTGCTTAGCCAATTAGCAAATTGTTTCATGGTAAATGAAAAAGTCGAGATTACCACACTTCTTTTGAAGTTGGTAACTACACAGTATCACAACCAAGGAAACATCAGGGAGCTCTCTCTACACGGTTCGCTACTTTTAAGATTTTATATAATTCTCAAAAGGAAAAGTGGATATTGAATGAACTTATAACTTAGTGTGTGCAAGAGGAGGAGAGATTGAGACCTGAGACACTTGAAAGTGCTCACCTAGCATCTAGTTCCCAAGGTTCGAGGAAGGAGAGAATGTGGATCAATATAGTAAAGGGAAAGCAAATTGCAAATTCTAGGTGGTTTTGGCCATGAGGAGAAAAAGAAACATGATAAGAAGTCTACTTGTTTCTTTTGTAAGAAGAAAGGTCATATGAAAAAAAACTGCCCCAAGTACATCAAGTGACATGTAAAAAAGTGTAAACTAAAGAACACATTTTTCATATTCTATTCCCAATTTATTCTATTCATTCTCACTTCTTTTATCCACTTGTAGATATTCCATTTACTTTTAAAAGCCGTAAGATCCACATACAATCCAAGAGTTGACAGGACTACCTGGTAATTAAGATACCATAAACAGATGCAACAAAACATCAAATCTAATGTTATGGTGTCTCTTCAACATTTATTTCTTTACACAACTTGCTGCTGAAAAACAAAGAAGAGAGAGAGAGATTGCTACTTGAGCCATGCTTGCAGCAATTCATGTGACAAATAGCGAAATCATTAGTTCCCAGCGCTCTCGTCGCACCCGACCCAAGGTCATCACGAGAGAGGTAAATCATAATATCCTAAGCGAGTATATGGCAAGTGGAATGAGTTGATACTTAAAACAATTCAGAACATGACTTATATGAGAAATAATAAATAAATAATTTATCATTGTTCAGCATAGAAACAACTATGATAGCATCACTGAAGGCATAAGATACTTTTAAAGGACAGTATAATATGCTACTGCTCACATGCATAGATATGCAATTGTGTGTCCTTTATGCTGACATAGCCCATGCCAGACCTAATCTTTGATTCCTCCTTCATCCATTGACCTTTTTAGCCCACATCAAACTTTTAGACCAGACACTAGTATTTAGTTTGAGCTACTTTTAGCCTTGTGAAGAACAAGTTGTTGGATAAGTTGAGCCTTGCAGATTGAGAAATGGCGAGAAAATGCTCTTGTTGTGGTCATTATGACCACAATTCAAGGACTTGTATCAGCACAAGAGGCATGGTTGGTGGTGGAGTAATGTTATCTGGGGTACAGCTCCAGATCCAGAAGAGCTTTAGCATGCAGTGTCTCTCCATTTATCCTTGTGCCCCTTCAACATCAATATCTTCTCTATGAAGCTACTGAGAAGGTGTCTAATGGCTATTTCTCCTATTGCCTGGAGGGCCGAACACGAATGCAAGAGAGGAAAAAGGGTGAAGCATTATGCAAGAGAGGAAAAAGGGTGAGGCATTATTTCAGTGTCTTGCGAATTCAACTGTCTCAATTCTTGGACAATGGCGCCCAAAATCAATCTTTTTCTTTGTGATTGATAGGAGTTTTATGGACTGAGGAAGAACACAAACTACTTCTTGTGGGACTTAAGAAACTCAGAAAAGGACATTGGAGAGGCATCTCTAGGAACTTTGTTGCCACCGGGACCCCACACAAGTGGCTAGCCATGCTCAAAAATACTTTCTCTGACAAAACAGCCTCAGCAAAACAAACCATAGATCAAGTCTATTTGATGTAATAATTTTCAACCTGATCCTATCTGAAAATCAGAGATGGTGTGTTGGGTAAGTGGCTATGGTGTTGACTAGGCGAAGACCTCCGGATTGAATCGAAGACTATGGGCTGGTGCAATAAGCTCTTTGCACACACTTAAACGAGCCAATAGAATTTTAGCGCCAAAAATCAAGAAAGGGGCCCTTGGTGAAAACCCTCCGATGCTCAAGTCAGTGTCTTCCCCGAGCGAGAAACAAAATAGTAAACAAGATGCACACTTAGAAGAATGGATGTCGTATGCGTGTATGCATGAGTGTACCTTGCCATCAGAGAGGACCCCTTTTATATATCACCTCTACCTCTGCAATTATGAGATGACAGAGAATGTTAGCTGTTAGAAGTTGTTGAATAAGGGAATACATATGGTTTGGGAGGTGTACAATTATTGTCCAAGGAATCTTCCATTATCCATGTATCTCCTTTTTTGTAACTGACACTATTAATGAGGTGGTTGAAGAAATATGCTATCATAACTTGTCGATTGAGGGTGAGCGTGGAATTACCTTTGGAGAAGGTTCCATTGAATGCTCATATACCAATGAAGGAATATTCTCTGACAGATGATTGTTATTTTCTAACTGGTTATTGTGATTCTCTGATAATGTTGTCCTCTGAATATATCTCGGTCAGACACTTATCCGACCGGGTGTGTATTATAGAGGCAAACTAATGAGCGAAGCATGGAGTTCTACTAGAATGCTCTCTAGTATTTGGAGTGAAAGGTTGGACTAGCAAAACTCGGACGAATATATTTCTGATCGGTATTATGACAGGATAGTTCTCTAGTATACCCGAGCATACCAAGGTCGGTTATATGCTAAGTACTTTCGTGCCAGAGTTTCACACTAGGCCCCTCAGGCTCGGCTGGCTCTAAGGCCAGCCATCCTTATAGTCGGGGTCTTAGCATTGGGTGAGGAGCTAAGCCCAACCAAGAATGACTCTCTGACTGCCACCTCACATTGACTTTGACTACCCTTTCATCTTGACTTTATCCTCCATGTCACCCCGTGGTTTGCCTTTTAACAACGTATATCACTAGCCTCCCCTTCATGTCTAGTCAAAGGAGGCTAATAGCCGATTGACTGGACCCAGTTTTTACTTTGGCCAAATCATCCTCCTTGTTAGTCCAACCGAATGAAAATATTCCCGCCCATGGATGTCGAGTCAACCGAGCAAATATATTTTCGCTCACCTGCCAATGCAATACTTAACTAGACTTTGAAAAAATGTGTGTCAAAAGATTGAGGCATTTAGTGGTGTGCCACTAATATGGGGGAGGGCGCTTTTCAGAATAATGATTCATCTGTCTCTTTTATCATAAATGCCCTTTTATGGGCAAGTATCCGTGCCCCACTAACACATTCTCTGAAGCGACCGCTAATGCACGCCTTTTGTATGGACCAACGACACTACTCCCTTTGCTAATTATCAATCAACGGTCAGTAAGGGGCATGCTGTTTGGATCAAACGGACATGGTGGGACTAGGTCCTATAACCTATGTTCAAAAACCCTAAGCGACAAAGAAGTGCATCACTTTGCGCTCCATCTTCTCCGACGATTTCCTTTGACCAACCTATTCCTCTTTCGATCTCTGATCTTATTCAGTAAGTCCTCCCCCAAACCTTTCACTATCTTTCTTGTGTTCTCATGGCCCAGGAATCTGTTACACTTGGTATACCTTTACCGGCTTGAATTTTGATAATCTTGATCGATATGCTCTTTGCCAACAATACGAAATACCTAAGAGCTATCGTATTTGCCTCCCCACCTCTCAGAATTATTCCCATCACCCCCCTGATGTGTGTAGATCTTATGATCATTTATACAAGTTTTGATGCACATTCACTAACTTTATTCACGTATATTCTGTGCATGTTCACCTCTCTTAACATATATTCAGCATAAATACTCTTTTGTTCGGAGATCTGCTCTTTGTTTGATTTTGTGTTGACAGGGACAACTTTCGGAGAAAAAACAACGATTGTCGACGCACAGGAACGAGGCAGAGAACACGGTCGTACAACCTTGGACGGTCGTGTGGCTAAACAAAGGAAGAACATGGCACGACCGTACAACTCTTGTACAGCCGTGCGGCCAAACAGAGGTGGATCTTTGCATGGCCATACAAACCTGCACGGTCGTGCCCCCCCCACGACCAGCAGCCAAGCAATGCACAACCGTGCAATCCTACATGGCCGTGCCCCAGGAGCAAAGCCCCAGATCCACACGGCCGTGCCAATTGGCACGACCTTGCAGCATGGCCAGAGGCAGAAGAAGGCACGATCGTGCCACCTCTGCACAGCCGTGCCGTGGCGCCCATGACCTAATCTATATAAGGGTCAAGAACCCTATTCGAGGGGCATCTTTGGTTTGAGACTTCGTTCCTCTCCTTGGGAAAGAGTTCTCCCCTTCGGGGAAAACCCTAGAGCTTCATCCACCGCCATCCCTTGACGTTCCGTCCATCTCCAGGGCAAGGAGGCATCCCCAAGATATCGGAAACCTCGGCAAGCATCTCTTCTTCCTCATCTTCTCACATCAAGGGTTGTAAGTATACTTTACTTTATGTTTTGGGGTTGTTCTTCCCTCACAATGGAGTAAAGATCCTCTTCTAGGATTAGGAAGTATTTGTAATGTGATGGAGATGTAGAACTATGTAGATTCGGCATATTTCTATTCAATGACTTGTTAATGCCTTGTTCATGATGAATTGTGTGTGTGACATATTTATATTTCTTTGCATATTTTGTTGATTGATGTGGAGGATTGTTAATCACACAAAGGGGATGCCCTAGAACGTATTGACTAAGGTGCCCTAGTGACAGGGGTAACCCTTTCCGGACGTCTAGGATGTTCCCTTAAAAGGAAAAACAATCCCTTAGGAATTGCTGCTCTCGTAGAAAGAGTGCTCTAGATCGTATACCCGAGGGGCCCTAGTGACAAGGGTAACCTGTTCACGGATGTCTAGGACATTCTCTTGAAATGAGAGGCAATTCCTCCATAAGGAAGTAGGAAATCGTACCAAATCTCTACCTTTATCCTTATTGTTATTTAATAGATATGTATTATTGTGATCTACCGAGACGCCCTTTTGATAGGGGTTAACCGTTACAGGATTTCATAGGAATCGTCTCTATTCGATACTTAGGGATATTGACCAATTTAACTTCTTGCAAGAGCATGGACATATAGGATAGAAACTAAGCAATCTATGTGATATCTCCTAGCATTATAATGAAACCGAAATCCTAGAATCCACCTCCCAAAGCTCATTCCCTCCAAGATCAATTCTCTCTCTCTCCTCTCTCTTCGTCTCAACCTTCTTTCCCTCTCTTTAATCACACTCGTTAGTTCGTAAGCGTCAAAGCCAACTTTCGACCGTCTAGATAATTTACTTTGTGACATCTCTAGTGCCTAATCAACAGTCCCTGTGGTTCAACAATCTTATATATTACTGATGACGAATCCGTGTACTTGCGGAATCATAACAAGTTTTTGGCGCCGTTGTCAAGGACTGTTTGCATTAACATTAATAGATTAGCAATTTAGTGTATCTAGACTTGTGAATAGTTTTTGCTTTTCCATTTTCATAATTCAAAAAAAAAATCTGCATTTTCTTTCTTGTTTTTAAATTCTACATTTATTTTTCTTATCAATTTAAATTCTGCATTTTATTTCTTGTTTTTTTTTCATTTAGCATTTTATTTCTTATCTTTAATTCTTAATTTTTGTTTTTACTCAATTTTTTTTTCTTGAGCACTAACATGTCAAGAAGGCCCTTAAGAGATTTCTCGGCACCTATTTCTGCAAGGTTTATGTCTCCCATTGTGTAGCCTCATATTGAAGCAGAAAATTTCCAACTAGACCCAGAGTTGATTTTCATGATACAAGGTCAGAAATTTGGAGGAGAAGTATCAGAAAGTCCTTATCTACATCTTGAGACATTTCTAGAGCTTTGTGATATGGTGAATTGTGAAGGAGTGTTAGCAGATGCAATTTGGTTGATGGTGTTTCCTTTTAGTATCATAGATAAAGTAAGGACTTGGTTATATTCTCTCTATCCTCAAAGCATCACAAGTTGAGAATAATTGGAGGAGCAATTTCTGTATCATTTTCCCCTCCGAGTAGAACAATTTATATGAGGAATTGCATCACAAATTTTGTTCAGGAATATGAAGAATCATTATTTGAAGCATGGGATAGATTCAAGAGTCTACAAAGACAGTGCCCTCATCATGGTTTGGAGAAATAGCTGACCTTGCACATATTCTATAGGGGAATTTCTTTCTCAGATAAGTCTTTGTTAGATTCATTAGCTGGAGGTTCTTTTATGGACAAGAGTGTAGATGAAGCATATTCATTAATTGATCAAGTAGCATTGAACCTCCATGAATGGTCAAGCAAAAGTTAGATGGAATCTCCCTCAGAAATTCAAGAAGTCCAAGCCATAAATGTAAGAGAACCTATCAAACAAAATGCAGTTCAACCACCCAAGAATGTTCAAATTTACAAGTCACAAAATGAGGAGTTTAAACATTTGGGGGAAAAGATTAATAGCATAGTTTAAAAATGGTTCAAGGAAGACCTCCTCCTACACAGACAAGATCTAGTGTAAATGATAATAATTTTAAGTTGAGAAGTGGCAAGAATCATGAAGAACTACTGAAGAAGGATTTGTTTAGAATTGAGGAGAAGAACAATAGAAGACCTCAAGAACTCAGTTTCATTACTCCAGAAAGTTTCCAAAGGCTACAAGTACCTTTTCCTCAACAATTGATCACACCTACACTAGATAAGCAAGTTGGACCTCCTCTGCAAGCTCAAAGGGAATATGGAAAAAAGGAAGTACCTTTCCCAAGACCTTCACTAAAAGTTCCTTTTCCATAAAGGCTAGTGAGGGTCAATGAAGACGAAGACTTTGGCAAATTCTGTGACACAAATATGGTTGAGTGTAGATTTCTAGATGTATATGAAGATGAGGACTCTTCAGATGAGGAGTGTGATGATAGTGCAGTGGATAAAAAATTTTCAAATCTACCTTCTGGGTTTACAGGGTGTTATGATGAAATTGAATTTTTAGATGATGAATGTGATGTGGTAGATTAACTTAAAATTGCAAATGAAGTTAGTGATCCTCCTATTGATGATTCTCCCACTAAGGATATTGATGTTGGTTTATTTTTTGATGCTTGTGTTGATGATGATGTTATGAAAGGAAGTGTAGGGAGCTATGTTGTGGAAGAAGCATCTCAAAAATCACCTCCTTTATCCACAAAACCTTCTGAGATTATGAGAGTTGCAAGGGTTGAACATGTTGTGGACCAATGTGTAGGGACTTGTGAAATAGAAGCAAAGCCCCAAGAATCACCACTTTTAGAGGCACCACCACTTGAGCCAGAGCTGGAGCCAATACAAGATTCAGAAGTCACATCCATATGTTTAGAACTTTCAGGTATCTCTCAGCAAAGCAAGGTTAGTATCTTTTGTGATCTTTTGGAAAATTTCATAGATGTACCAATAGTAGATTTTGTTGGGTGTGATTCAATTTGTGATACATACTCAATTCATCTTAATAAGGTTCTAGTTCTATCTAATATAGCATGCTTGGGAGAGGTATATTTTTCTTTTGGGTGTGCAGATTTTCATAGGGCCTATATTTGGAAGCTCAGACTGAACCGTCTTCGACCACTTGAAAGAACTTCAAAGAAGACGAAGATGGAGAGAGTTATATTTTACTCTGTAGCTCCTTTGATGAAAGCTCTCTCCATAATAAGAGCCCTTGGTAGGGGGGGTGTTGAAATATCATACCCCTCCAAGAGCAAGATTTCGTTGAATCTAATGAAGTGGTCGAGCTAATGACCTTAAACAAGCGCTTCTTGGGAGGCAATCCAAGTTCTTTCTTATTTTATTTATGTCTTTAGTTATCTCTTGTTTTCATTTCTTTCCTCATAATAAGCATGTATCCTCTACTTAATTTTTTTTTGTCAATTTTCTTTTATAGGACTCAAAGATTAGGAGGAGTGCAATTACATGATGGAGAAGTTAATAACATGGGTATTTGGCAAACATCATTTGGTAATTTATCTTAATTTTAATCTCCTCCACATTATTTTTAGTTTTCATTGGGACAATGAAAGTTTATGTCTGGGGGGATGCATTAGATGCATTTGGTTTAGTTTAGTTTTTGCTTATTTCTTTTGCATAATAATTTTTTCCTAGTTGTATCATTCATCACATCATGATTGTTTGTTCCTAAATGCAAAATGCTAGCATGTTTCATCTAGATATTTATGTTGTGTGATTTGGTATGCTAGTATGCCTATTGATCTTTATTTTCCTATTCATAGTAGTATGAAGTGAGCATTGTTATTACTAGAAGAATTTGAATGTTGGCCTAGTTTTAGGATCTCTTCACATTATGCTTGACTTTGATGGTAGATATTTTTGAAAATAGTCATGATTCATAGAACCGGACTAGTACTCTTGCTTCTATGGTGACCTCTCAACTACATTTTGGTTACTGGATAAACTCAGATCATGTAAGCTCATTTAGAAAAATCAATTCCAAAAAAAAAATGAAAGTTTTTTCAAGTTTGATACTTTGCAAACAATAAAAAAAAAGAAGGAAAAAAATAAGGGATAAAAAAATAGTTATCGTGAGTGGAAACTAGCAATTCACCCCTTTGAGACTGAGTTAGGTTATTAGAGAAATGAATGTTATGTTTCTCTTGATATTGAGTATTCCTTTGAGACCTTGTGTAGACGATGCATAACATTTTTGAGGGGAACGAACCTTGTGTTGGTGCGGGAAGCATCCGACGATCGAATCAGTGTTTTGATAATGGCAAAGGATTCAAAGTTAAGGTTATGTGTGATCTAACAGTTTGAATGAGCTTGCAGGAAAGTCCTAAGTATACTTAGGCGAAAGTCCTAACTGAGGTTAGACAAGTGAAAACCCTAGGGGGTGGTAACCCTAGGTCATAGGGGATGGTAATCCTATGCGGAAAGTCTTGGTGGGTCGAGGGCTTCAGGCAAAAGTCCTAGGGGGTGGTAACCCTAGATGGAAAGTCCTGGTGTCGCGAACCAGGTGGAAGACTGGACGGGTCGGGGAGCGGGCGTCCAGCAGAAAGTCCGGAAGTATCGAGCACTAAGCAAAAGTCCAGTCGATCTGGAGGATCGCACTGGCAATAGGTAACTCTCCTGAGAGGACTACGTGAGGGTGTGTTCCCCACAGAGGGAACAATAGGCGTCGGGTCGACCTAGGGTTTCCGGTTGGAAATCCGAAGTCAAACCCAGATAGTCCAGAGACTGTCAAACACCTTTCTTATAATATTTATGTGTGTTTACCTTGTCTTGCAGGGTATATGTGTATTTTGTGAACTAACACATTGTGCAGGGACAAAAAAGCACACTTCACCTCGGATGAACAGTGTCTGAGGCGCCTTCATGGAGCTTGGAGGCGCCTCGGGTGCAAGCCGAAGCCAGCTGTGCAGAGGAGCTGGAGGCGCCTTCATGGGGACTGAAGGCGCCTTGGACCGCGGCTTGGAGGCGCCTTGGAGTGGCGTTGAAGGCACCTTCAGGTGGATAATGAGCATCGGTTAAGGCCTGATCGACAGAGGTTGAGTCGGGATAAAACCTTGGGTTGGAGGCACCTTGGAGCTTAATGGAGGCGCCTTGAACACCCTTTATAAGGGGGTTTCGACCAGCAGTCTAGAACATCACCTTCTAAGCGATCCTTTTGCGACAAGCTGCCAACGAGAAGTTCCCGAAGTGCTGTAGCAACATCCCGACGACCCGGAACTCCAGATTTGATATTCTTGTTATCAGTATTGCTTTCTTTACAGTTCAAATTGTAATTAGTTTGTAATAACTATTCGAGCTTATAGTTGTTGCCCACCGAAAGCGATCAATGATCGCGGGCCTTGGAGTAGGAGTCGCCATAGGCTCCGAACCAAGTAACTCCTCGTGCCTTTATGTGTGATTGTCCTTTAAATTTCTGCTGCATTTATCACTCGTGTTTTAAATCGATTAAAATAGCCACAAGCGCTATTCACCCCCCTCTAGCGCTTCTCGATCCAACACCTTGCATGTGGCAGGTAAGTGCCTATCGCCGGAAGTATGAGGAACACGGTTAAATGGAAAATTGACTAGGCTTAGAGGTTGACACTTGAAAAAGTTAAGCCACTTATTACACTAAGCACAGAGAACTTTTACTTAGGCCACACTCAAATAATTTTTGTATCATGCTCATCAATGAAACTATATGATAGGTTTATATTGATTCATTAGGGATTATTACATGCTTTCTACAAATATAAATCTAGATTGCGGGTTTTGCTTGAGGACAAGCAAAGATTCAAGTCTAGGGGTGTGATGTGTATAGATCTTATGATCATTTATACATGTTTTGACACACATTAACTTACTTTATACACGTATATTCTGTGCATGTTCACCTCTCTTAGCATATATTCAGCATAAATACTCTTTTGTTCGGAGATTTGCTCTTTGTTTGATTTTGTGTTGATAGGGACAACTTTCAGAGCAAAAATAACGATTGTCGACGCACCGGAACGAGGCAGAGAACACGATCGTGTAACCTTGCATGGTCGTGTAGCCAAACAGAGGAAGAACATGATACGGTTGTGCAACTCTTGCACGGCTATACGACCAAACAGAGGTGGATCTTTGCATGGTCGTGCAAATTTGCACGGTCATGCCCCCCCCCCCCCACGACCAGCAGCCAAGCAATGCACGATAGTGAAATCCTGCACAGCCGTGCCCCAGGAGCAGAGCCCCAGATCCACAAGGCCGTGCTAATTGGCACGCCCGTGCAGTGCAGCCAGAGGTAGAAGAAGGCACGACTGTGCCACCTCTGCACGGCTGTGCCACGGCGCCCGTGACCTAATCTATATAAGGGTCAAGAACCCTATTCAAGGGGTATCTTTGGTTCGGGACTTCATTCCTCTCATTGGGAAAGGGTTCTCCCCTTCAGGGGAAACCCTAGAGCTTCATCCACCGTCATCCCTTGACGTTCCGTCCATCTCTAGAGCAAGGAGGCATCCCCAAGACATCGAAAACCTCGGCAAACATCTATTCTTCCCCTTCTTCTCACATCAAGGGTTGTAAGTATGCTTTACTTTATGTTTTGGAGTTGTTCTTCCCTCACAATGCAGTAGAGATCCTCTTCTAAGATTAGGAAGTATTTGTAATATGATGGAGATATAGAACTATGTAGATTAGCCATATTTCTATTCAATGACTTGTTAATGCCTTATTCATAATGAATTGTGTGTGTGACATATTTATGTTTCTTTGCATGCTTTGTTGATTGATGTGGAGGATTGTTAATCACACAAAGGGGATGCCCTAGAGCGTATTGACCAAGGTGCCCTAGTGGTAGGGGTAACCCTTTCCGGACGTCTAGGACGTTCCCTTAAAAGGAGAAACAATCCCTTAGGAATTACTGCTCTCGTAGAAAGAGTGCTCTAGATCGTATACCCGAGGGGCCCTAGTGACAAGGGTAACCCGTTCACGGATATCTAGGACATTATCTTGAAAGTAGAGGCAATTCCTCCATAAGGAAGTAGGAAATCGTACCAAATCTCTACCTTTATCCTTATTGTTATTTAATAGATATGTATTATTGTGATCTACCGAGACGCCCTTTTGATAGGGGTTAATCGTTACAGGATTTCATAGGAATCGTCTCTATTCGATACTTAGGGATATTGACCAATTTAACTTCTTGCAAGAGCATGGACATATAGGATAGAAACTAAGCAATCTATGTGATATCTCCTAGCATTATAATGAAATCGAAATCCTAGAATCCACCTCCCAAAGCTCCTTCCCTCCAAGATCAATTCTCTCTCTCTCCTCTCTCTTCGTATCAACCTTCTTTCCCTCTCTTTAATCACACTCATTAGTTCGTAAGCGTCAAAGTCAACTTTCGACCATCTAGATAACTTATTTTGTGACATCTCTAGTGCCTAATCAACAATCCCTGTGGTTTGATAATCTTAAATATTACTGACGATGAATCCTTACACTTGTGGAATCGTAACACCATCGATGGGCTTCACTACCATTTTTAAAGACCAAGTGAAAGTTGGTTTGCATTTTCTGATCCCCATCTTTCTTTCTAAGATAAGCCATTATTTCAATATCCATATCTCTTGCCTGAATGCATTCCGTAGTATATGCGGTATGTTTTTTCTATTTCATCTGTATGATATTCCACCTACCCCTCATAATTTTTTCCTATTTTTATACCCCAAACAATTGGAGCTGAGGGTTTATTTATTTCAATCTTGTCTAAAAGCAGTGTTTTTAAGGACGTGCCCTCCTCTAACAAAAAGTGGAAGGATTGTTTCTTCTTCATTGAAATGCCTAAGCGGACTTTTTAGCCCACCGTATGGCGATCCAACCTCCCCCTACTTTCTAATCTTTGAAACATCAAACTTGACCCTATATTTATCTCCTTCTTGAAGAAAATGAGAGGAGTACAATTCAAATCTCCCAAGTTCTTACAGGAAGGATTACTATATCTATTCAAGCTAAGTCCTATCTAAATGAAACTTCGTGGTTCCTTTGGTAAGGCTTACAATCTGGCTCTCTTATGTTATCACTAACTAAGGTTTTCCTTGTTTCATGTAGCAGAAGCTTTCATCGAGAGTGTGGCCTCCGTGCACATTCAACTACAAGAGGACGTGCTACTCCAAAAGGAGCAAATGCTACTAGTCGAACGGGCTCAATAGCTTGTCGACCATTCTGGTGAGTCGTCTGGTAGCCATGCAACCAACTCTAGTGAATCGGTTGCACAGAAGCTATGCTAGTCGAGCCCGTCCTTGTGTCTAAGTGTTCTTCTGAGGAGGAGGTGCCCATGAAGAGGAGACACAAGAGGCATAAGCTCGTCCTCTTTGCTAAAGTTTCTAAGGAACCTTTGTCCCCTGTTCTTGTATCTTCGCCTCACCTTATGCACGTCCAAGAAGAGACCTAAGCAAAATTTTCCAAGAAGACTTTATCTGCTCGCCTGGCTGTCTCTGATCTCCCCCTTAGCAATCCCATCCAAGAGGCCCATTCATAGTCAACCGACTCTATGGTTGATGCCTCTCTGTCAGCAACTGCTCTACCCATTGATCCTCTGATGGAGGCTCTCCCTTTCGCATCCTCTAGCGTGGAGCCCACGAGGCTCTACAAATTTTTCAACCTCTACAATCTTCCGTCCACCCCACTCTTAGCCTCCCCACCATTGACTCTCCTATCTAGCAGTCATATTTTACTAATGGGCCCCCAAATGGAAGCTTGGGAGACCACCATGAACAGACTAGGCGATTTGATACCGACGAGGATGATGGATGAGTACTATTTTGATCTTACAACGATAAACTCTTAAGCCTTTAAGTATCTTTTATTTTACGCATTTCTTGATAATCCTCGTCTTCCATCACTGGACATGCAGGATGGGCATGCTGCAGAAGTTTGCAGCTTTAGTCCAAGAAAATGAGAACCCAAAAAAATGGTTGTCTGAGATGGGTGTGCTCAAGACTCTTACTCGTCTGACCCCAGAGAGCCAAGCTCAACTAGACTAGTTGAACCAATTAGAAAAGGAACTCCAAGAGGTTTCACTACAAGAAAATTGGGATTCTACAACACTTAAACGACAACGCTTTTTTTAAAAAGCGTTGTCTATTTTTTTTAACAACGCTTTTAGTGAAAAACGTTGTCTATTTCATTATTTTCTTATTAATTGACAACGCTTTTCTAAAAACTGTTGTCTATTAGTGATTTTTATGGGTCAAAGATAACGCTTCGTAAAAAGCGTTGTCTATTAGCCTTTTTTTAGTGTCTACGACAACGATTTTTAAAAAGTGTTGTCTACTGTCAAGTTATAATCTCAATCTTAAGTGATCTAGATCGCTTATCTCAAGATCTGACGGTTGGATCTTCATCCATCTTCATCACAATATGGATGACCTAGATTAAAGGAGGAGAAAACTTCGTTCCCTTTTACCCATGCGACGACACAGTGCTGGTGATTCCTTTCTGTTCGCGACATCTCCTCTCGCACGGCTAGGGCAAGCAACCTCCCACCGCTAGCCATCTCTTCTTCCTCACCACTGGTCGACAGCTCTTTCTTCTCTTCACTGCCGCCGGCCGGACCTCCATAGCCCACCCTTCTTCTTGATTCCAGTGGCGACAGCAGCAAGCACCGATGACGACTCCGAGCATCCACCTCACCTGTACGCCATGCGCCACCCAAAGCTGCGAAGAATGACGCCCTCCGCCGCTTTTAACTTCTTCAGGAGGTTACCTAGTAAAGTGGATATGCTTCTGTAAGTTCTACTATAAAACTCACCGTTGAAATATTTGCTTTTCCCTCGTCCCTCCCCCGGTCAAACACTCGTAACACTCGTTTTTCTGGTTGTGGGTCAATCCTCGCATGTGGTTGCGGTCTGATCGCGCTGTTGTCACTTTGTTCATCTATCTTTATTTTAATTTATATTTCCTGTTTCCATGATTTTGCCAATGCGTTCTCGGTTCCTCTCTCATCTCTCTTTCAAGTAAGCGAACATGGAAAGAGAGAGAAGGACGAAGAAGAGAACAGAGGAGTTGGATTTTTGGTTAATATGATGCGAGCCTCGGTGTTGACGAATCCCTCACCTTTCATGGAAGCCGCATGCTCTTCTGCTGCCGCCTCTTTTGTACCGCTCCGTCCTCTCCGCCTCAAGGTTGGTTTTTTCCTATGTTTTGTTGTTTTGCTTAGAAGATATTCTACACCTACCATAACTCCATTAATTCATGTTAAATATCTTAAGGTTCACCCATTGATCATATTTTTCAAAATGAAAGGATGTTTGTTCTTTCTCTGATTTAGTTGATTTCTATGATAAAGCTGACAGTCTTTGTTGCCAATGTTTGCTGCAGTGGTTAAATCAGTTGTTGCACCAAATCAATTAGTAGAGTTTTCCCTAACTGCTGAAAATGTTGAGTTAGTATTGGATGAAGTAAGACCATATCTTATTTCTGATGGAGGGAATGTAGTACTTCATGAGATAGATAGAAATGTCGTAAGTTAAATTACTCAGATATGTGGTCATATCACTCAGATATGCATGTTTTTTCCCAAATTATTTTGTATGTTTTGGGCAGTTCTCAACTATTCTAGAAAAAGGGATTTTGTTAAGGTGATTGTAAGCTAAGCTAGAAGCCAGGTTGTTGCTTCCTCGTCCATTTTCCTGTCATCCATGGCTAATTCTATAAGACTATATAGGTTAGAGCTTGGAATATCATGAATGAAAAGTTAGTAATATCAAGTAGGATGATTAGAAAAGATAAAATAAAGAAATACTACTATCTGGCATCAATTAGGTGTAGCTTCGATAAACAAGGAATATGAGAGATACTAGTTCATGTTCAAGGAAGACCATTGATTTTATAGTTAGACAAACTAAATCAATGAAAATTAGAAGGTGCCAGGTAGAGGAAGAACTATATATGATAGCATAGGACTCATCTTATGATGTTATAGCTATCCGAGGTCTGGTTGAAGATTACTTGTGTCTTAATTTGAAACCTTTTGTCTAACAGCTGCCATGATATTCATCCATTTCTTTCCTAGATGTCTGACTCAATTATTTTCCTGAGTGAGAAATAAACATAAACCTGTTGTGAATTCTTAACATCTGTCAAGCTCTTTCCATCAAACCACGCAATAGTCTATCAAGGGTAAGGATAGCTGAAAAGTGAAATGCTATCGTTTATAGGAAAACCCTTTGGATGCTGATAGGTTAATTAGCTGATTGAGTCTTTGCTATTTTAGAGCTTCATGTAGATTTCATTTCATGCTTTAGGTTTTGTTTTATGTTTTTCTTCATGTTGTCTTTCATATTGAGTAATGTTTTATGTGAATGTTAAGTGCTTGTATTAATTTGACCTCCTATGTTTCAATTTGCATACATTATGATTTCATTGACTCATGCCCATCAAGTGTTTGATTAAATGCCTCTTCCATTATATAGATTTTATTTGATACATTTTCTTTAGTTTAATTCCATCTAATGCTTGTTAGTTTAGTGATTTATGTTCCTATGATGTTTGATTAAAATTTCTTTGTATGCAAGTAATTATGTTTGTTATAGAAGTGTAAGGATGATAATTTCTATATTGATCTTAGTTGTTTATTTAATAATATGTTGTTGATTGAAATATATTTATTTTCATTTATCTTTTATTTGTCTTTGGTATTAAAAGACAATAGTTTAAACTTCTTATCTTCTACTAAGACAACAACGCTTTTTTATGCATTGTGAGACCTTACCATATGTTTAGAACAATTTTATTGATGGATGCCTGGTGAGCATGGCTGGTGAATGTACTAGAATGTGTTTTATGCTATATGATTTGCCAAACAAAGAATGATATGAAATGAATGACAAATAATATAGTCTGTAGATGTATCTTACTGTTGCTTTTTCAATAGAGGAGGACTACTTATTATCTTGTCAAACATTTGACAATGAGAAGGAATTTTAGTAATGCGAGAAGAATATATCTATGTGATTTATAGCATTAATATGCCTATTAAAGAAATGTAGCCAGTAAAATATAAAACCAATCCAAGATATCATTCTAGGTTCTATGTATAGAATCATGTGTGACTTTGGTTGCCTTTTTTCTTGTGCACTAATTTTCTTGCCAAAGATCCATTTCTTTCTTCTGTCTTTCTCAATCCAAATTTTCTCATTGCTGTATGGTGTGAACTGTGATCTTTGTTTTCAACTTTAAGAGTGAAAATTTCTTTTCCATAATACTGATGGTATTGTTTTTTGTGGCAAATACACAGTGGTAGGTGTTTTGTCCCAGTCTCAAGCCGACAATCCTTTTTTATCAGTATATCTAGTAGAAGTAAGCATGCAGATCATTGTCTTCGAGGCCGACTAGCTATTTTATGTTTTTTTTTTGTTTTAAATTCGAATGTCACTATCTACTTTGAAACAGAACTATTTAGTCTTTGTGTATAGTTGAATTCTCCTGTAAATACTAATACTTTGTAATTGAATTATATTGTTTTGGTATGAGTTTGAAATCATTAGCTGAGCTAATTAATGTTATTTTTTATGTCAAATTCAAATCTAGACATGGTAAAAGAAAATTAATAGTTTTGTAAATATAAAAAAAATGATTTTGTAAATAGTTTTTTATTTTTATTTTAAAAAGACAACGCTTTTAAAGCGTTGCACAAGTGTTGTCTTTGCCAAAAATAACAACGCTTTTAAAACATTGCAAAGATGATTTTTTTTGCAAAAAATACACAACGCTTTTAAAGCGTTGTCTTCGCTACAAACGACAACGCTTTAAAAGCGTTGTCGTTGAGCAGACTTTTAACAACAGTGCCTTTAACAACACTTTTTCAGGCACAAAGACAACGCTTTAAAAGTCTTGTCTATTAGCTTTTTTCTTGTAGTGTTTTAGCAGTGAGCCAAGTCAACTTAGAGCGAGCGTAAAATTCTGAGGCTGCTCTGAAGACTACCGAAGATAAGCTCCACTCAGAAACTGCTTGGCAAGCAAATATATTAGCGAACTGGACGGGAAGACCATAGAGGCCCAACGCCTCTCCGCCCAACTGGAAGAATCGGAAGCTGTACATGTTGTAGAGCTGGCAACCCGAGATCAATTAGTGGATGATCAGTAACAAAAACTGGATGCTCAAGAGACCAAGCTGAAATTACTCTGAGCGAATCTAGAGGCCGACTAGAACGCTATGACCGTTGTTAAATCTGAAATGTCAGGTCTTTTCGTTGAACTTACATCGGCTCTGGTAGAACTCACCGCTTATTAAGTGGGAGAGGACGAGTGATTTGAAGCAAGGAAGGCCGCCCTTTTTAAGTCACATGACTTTGTTGTGTCCATCGTTTACTCTATTAATATCACTCTTTCTATGGAGGCGAGGGTACAATCAAGCAGCTAAAAGAGCGGGGCTACCTAACCTCGGATCCTTTGACTCGCTTCCTTGACCATCAGAGGCTACTTAAGGAACTTTTGCCTGGCCTATTCCCTATTTTGAAGTAATCTATCTCTTGAACTACCCCTATGAACAATGGTACTTGGTAGTTTAACTTTCGTATAATTGAGACCATCTTCCTTAATGTGTTACAAAATTATGTTTGTCTATTTTATTTGTTTTTTTTTCTAAATCTGTGTCTAACTTCCAGTGTCAAGCGATTTAAAGGTCTTAACACTCAAGACTTAAGTGAGATCACTTGTCTGAGTAGGTTTTTATTAGGTTAGGCATATTTTTTTCAGTCAGGTGTGTAATAAAACGTGCACATAAGGACAGAGCCCCTGAGAGACGAGTGACACTAAATCCATTTGAGGATAAGGTCGATCAGTCTTTAAGTCTCGAACGACTTGTGCACTGGTCGAGCTTTTTTAACAAGGGTCGCTTGAGCACTTTAGAAGAGATGAAGTTGTAAAAAAGGAAAATCAGGGATCTTTAGCATTAACTAGTCATCAACAAAGAAAAATATACCTTAATATAAGTACTAACTTTTTACGACAATGATCTACTTGTCCCATCTGTGATAAATGGACATTTCTTATTGGTGACATGTGTCTGCCAACCTTACTCTTTTGATTTATCAATCGACGCACAATTTTCCAGGAGCACGTCATTTCACCTTCTAATCCAGTGACCCTGATAGTTAACTCATTCTTTTGTTCCCACGATCCAACGATCCGTATTAAAAGGAGCGTTCAAAGGGTTTTCTTAAAAAGAAACCCTTTAAAAACCTTAAACCCTTCGTCTTCACCACCTTCTTCCTCCCAGAGTTTCCATCTTTTGCGAGTTATTACAACGAGCTTGTTCGTTCCCCGTTCTTTCCCTCTTGATCTTACTATTCAGATCCCTTTCTTAGTTCTCCTAATGGCTACCTCTAGTTCAACCCACAACCTCCTAGTCTCTCAATTTCTTAGAATAGACCTTGATGATATCCGTTATAATTATGGCATTCCCTCTTCAATGCATATCATGGTGCCAACTGCGTAGGCACATCCTCACCTTCTCAAAATTATGTAACTTTCTTTTAGGAGCAAATGCATGCGAGCCTACGGCTCCCCATTCCTCCCTTTCTCATCGAAGCAAGTTAGTATTTTAGTATTCCTCTCCAACAACCAACTCCCAATTCTATTCATTCAATGTGTGGAGCGTCCATCGTCTTTCGCCTATTCAGGGCCCCTCCCCCCGTTTGTTTCACCACTTCTTTTATCCTCAACAAGTGGTTGAGAGTATTTTTTGCTTTGTTGTCCGAATGAAGCTCGTCTTTTTGAAAAGGTTCCTATTCAGGTGGGGATTGGAAGAATAAATATTTTTTTATTCATCTTCCCACTCCTGTGTCTTGGCCACATTCTTGGCAACACAACCTTTCGCCCGCACCAACTTTGGGGGACTTCGAAAGAGAACCCACCTTTTGTAAGGCCATATCGAAATTGACTAGACTGAAATTTGATATCTCTGTATTGCTTCAAGAAGAACTACTATGTATGTTCAAATTAAGTCTAACGAAGTTTGAATTGACCTCCTCCTTTGGTAAGAGCTATATTCCTTTCTTATACTTGGCTTCAACTGATGCATACTCACTCAGTTGTGTTTAACAAGTATCATAGGTATAGCTAAAACTATCTCTAGAACTTTTCTTTTTACTGGGGGCTGGGTGAATACAAACACCCTAAATTGACTAGGCAAGGACAATTAGAAGAAGCACGAAGCCGAGCGGGCGACCTCGTCTTCAAATCTCCCTTTAATAGCAGTGGCCCCCTTTGGGTCTAATGACTCATATGTCTCGCTCGCCAAAAGGCCCCACCCGGGTGGTTTAATTAGTGAATCCCCTCTGCCTCCATCTACACAATAGCCAGGGACAACCGTGCAAATCCATCACCTCTCTCCTTTTGGGCGCCTTTCCTTGCTAGCTAGCCCTAGTCAGGGTATCTCCGCAAGGCCAAGCTCTCCTACCGAGTCAGAACACCAATTTCAATCCACTTTCAGCCTGTCGTCTCAACAGGGAAGTGCCTTGGTTCCCCTCTCCTATGGGATTTTAAAGCTATGAGGTCCTTTGGCTGAGACCAGGGTGAATGCAAGGAAACGCCCAAGGGACCTTTCAAATTTTGAGCACGCTGATGAGTATGCTCGGGTTGCTATCGCGTTATGTTTGTGATATTTCTCTTAACAAATAAACTTTCTGTAACAACCTTCTTCAATGCTACTTGTTTTTAGTTTTATGCCTTAGGGTTAAACTTAAGCCACCCTGGTGGTGGACCTGAGAGAGATAATAAAATCCTAAGGGAGCATGTCCAGGAGCTAGAACTTTTTACCTTTGTTGAATACTTCTAAAGATTCCCTTGATTGTAGGGATTATGATTAATTTAGATTCCCTTGATTATTGGGATTGAGATTGATCTTGATTCCCTTGATTGTAGGGATTGAGATTGATTTTTCTTTTCTCTCCTTATGTATATAAATATCTACATGTAAACATATTAATGATAAGAAAGAGAGATTTTTCCACATGGTATCAGAGCGAGGTTGAAAGGCAAACGATATTTTTTTTCTTCTGCGCCACCGTTCCTTGCATCACAGCATCGCAGCCCCTCTTCGACAATCGCTCGACACTGTTGCCCTCCTCTCCTCTTTGCGAACTAATGCCGGTGTTTTTCTTGCGTCGTGAGTGTTAGAGTATATACTAAAAGCCTAGCTTTTTGTAAACATTTACTTTGAAATAAAAAATCACATTGGTCAAATGTCTATATTTATATGCTAAGTGTAGTTGTTCAATTAATTTATATTGTAGATAACATAGTATGTGGTGTCACACACAGAAGATAATGTTATCAGTTCCTTATAAATTATAGATAGTAGCTCACGACTAAGATGGAAAGGAACAAACCATTAGAATAGTCGTAGTGTAATTTGATATTATTTTATCTTGACTATAAAATTACACTAGTACACTCTGAGTGTATTGAGCAGGATCATTTAAGGTAGTTTCTTTTTATACTGACTGCATAAAAGAACAAGACCTTTGTTATTATGGAAGTGTGTGCTCTTAATCCTGATATAATAACAAGCGCATATATTTAGTATTTATTTATTTAATTTATCAGTCAGTGAGATTTAGTTCGATAAATCAATAGGCCCTCTAAGTTGAGAAATAATATTATTTATAATGTGTGTTATTGATTATAGAAGGAAACTGTGTCCTACAATTTAGGTTGATGATGTCCCCAAGAGGAGCTCATAAGGATTGCCATGTAAACCCTGCAGGTGGACTTAGTCCAACATGACAATAAGGTTGAGTGGTACTACTCTTGGAGTTAGATATTAATTAAGTGAGTTGTCAGTAACTCATTTAATTAGTGGACATTCAATATCTTAAACACAGGAAGAATAACACACTCATGATAAGAAGGAGCTCATATAGTAATATGGGATTGGTGTCGTAGTTCAATAATAACTCTTTAGTGGTATGAATTATTATTGATGAACTCGAGTTGGGTGTTCAGGGCGAACACGGGAAGCTCAAG
This sequence comes from Zingiber officinale, assembly GCF_018446385.1. Taxonomy (NCBI): domain Eukaryota; kingdom Viridiplantae; phylum Streptophyta; class Magnoliopsida; order Zingiberales; family Zingiberaceae; genus Zingiber; species Zingiber officinale. Next base: position 86,961,860 of record NC_055998.1, on the reverse strand, counting down.
TTCATCAGGAGACCAAAACCAATTCTTTCTCTCGGTCCCTGTCGTAGCCTCTTATTTATAACGTCTTATACCCACCAAAATCCAACTTCTTACCCACCTTAAGGTGGTCGGCCAAGCCTAGCTTGAAGCCCAAGCTAGGGCCGGCCAAATCAAGGAGAGATGGGTTCAAGTGGTGGTCGGCCCTAGCTTGGAGCCCAAGTAGGTGGCCGACCACAATAAAAATAAAAGGGATTTTAATTTTAAAATCTTTCCTTATGTGAAAGCCATGATTTAAAAGAGAGTTTTAAAATTAAAATTTTCCTTTTATAGTTTCTACAAAGGATTAAGAGAAAGGTTTGATACCTTTCCTTATTTGTAGTTAAAAGAAAGATTTTAATTTTGGAGAAAACTTTCCTTTTTGTAATCATCCACATGTTTTAATAGAAAGATTTTAATTTGTAAAAGTTTTCTTTTATAACCAACCGTGAAGGGAATTTTAAAAGAGAAATTTTTATTTTAAAAATTTCCGAAAACAAATTAGGAAGTTTTAATTTTGTGTTTGAAACTTTCCTTATTTGGAGGACTTGTAGGGGCCGGCCATAAGATGGATTAAGAGTAAATTTTAATTAAATTTTCCTTATTAGCCATTGGTAAGGAAAATAAGGAAGTTTTAATTATGTTTAAAACTTTCCTTATTTGCCAAGACCAAGGAATATAAAAGAGAGGGTAGAGGTGCCTCATCTCACAAGAGATCTATTATTCCTCTCCTCTCTTCCTTGGTGGTGGTTGGCCCTCATCCTTCCTCTCCTTTTCTTCTTCTTTGGTGGCCGGTGGCAACAACTCTTGGGGAGATTTTGGTGGCCAGATTTAGCTTGGAGAAGAAGTAGAGAAAGGAGGCTTTGTTTCTTAGCATCCCTTGGAGCTTAGTTGGTGGTTGAAGTTCTTCATCTCAAGGAGATGGTTAGTGGACGAAACTTGCAAGGAGAAGAAGGAGGCTTGGGAGGATTCTCGTCTCGATAGATCGTCGCCCACACGACGTCCGAGATAAGAAGAGGAATACGATAGAAGATCGTGAGGTCTATAAGCTACAAAAGGTATAACTAGTTATTAGTTTCCACATCATAACTAGTTTATTCTTTTGTTTAGATCTTGAAATACCAAACACAAGAGGCTATCGAATTTATGTTTCGATTTTGTGTTTCTTTTGTTTTTTGATCTTGTGATTCGATTATTCTTAATGGTTAAACCTAGGGTTACTATAAGGAGATTAAATATTGAATTTCATTGAAAGACTTTGTCTAGGAAGTGGTGGATGATCCCATACCCAAGAAGGCCTAGTGCCTCGCCATGTTTAACTTGGAAGCCGATCTCTGAAATAAATATTTAATTAAATTTGTAACATGGGTGGATTTGGATTAATAATGTTAAGCATCATTTGTGATCCAATTCTAAACCTCTAAAACAGATAAGTTGAATTTGGAATCAATAATGTTAAGTTCTGTTTGCGATTCCAAATTTAATTTCTAAAGAACACAATAGGTTGTTAGGAAAGGTTCGGGACTTGTACAAAATTTTTGTACAGGGGAACCAGTACGATATTCCGAGTAGCAACCAACAATGAGTGTAAGAAACTAGGGCACTAAACACGCGAAAGCGTAGCGGAAAACATCTAGTTCCTTTCCAGAAGATCCATACGAAAGGAAACCATATACTAAGTACTAATTTTTATACATGAGAAAGTTATACCTTTGTTGCGTGCCCTTCGCAATCCCGACAGCAATGTTTCTTTAGATGCGGATCTTAGCGCGATCAAGTGGCCACGCCTCTATGGTATCCACATGAACAAGTCTCGTTTGTCTCACAAACTCACTAAGTGGAGAATTAAACAACCAAAGGTTGTGCTAGCAACCCTTCTTGGAAGTTTCGGCCAAGTGGAAGAGAGGAGTAGGAAGAAGAGCAAGAACACCAAAAATTCATCATGAAAATAAATCCAAAAACTCCCTTTTATAGATTCATGAAATTGCCTCATGCCTTAATGTCAATTGCCTTGATTGACATTAATATTTGTCTTCATCCAATGAATCCAATGCATCCTATGCATGAGAAATTCAAATGGTTCACTCTTCATCCAATGAATCCAATGCATCCAATGCATGTAATACATGAGCAATTCAAATTGTTCACTCTTCATCTAATGCATCCAATGCATGAGTAATTCAAGTTGTACACTCCTCTTTCTTCATGAATTCAAATTCATGAAATCATATAATGGGTCCAACTCATTAATCATCAAATAATTCATGAAATCATATAATGAATCCAACTCATTAATCATCAATCCAATTGATTCAATGAGTCTAATTTTAATTGAACTCAATCCAATAGTTGGATTTAATTGAGGCTTACTCAATGAATCCAATTTGAATTAGACTTAATCCAATGATTCATCATATGAATCCATCTCCATTGACTTGTTCTTTGTGTGTGATCCAATAGGTTCTCGCAATATTGACAATGTATCCAAATCAACATTTAAATACACAAGCAATGAGTGACATCTAGCAAGACATCATTGCTACCCAAGTGATGAGAATGTCGAGATCCGACTTAACCTTTCCATGACTATTATCTTCTATGACTCAATCCTTTTATCCTCGATATATAAATTGATCAATGAGACATAGATCGTGTCATCCTCTTATCAATCTTTATGTTTCTTGATCTCTAAGTAGACACACTCAATTAAATAAGCTCAATATCGCATATTGACTTATTTAAGCATGGACATGTATTCTTGTGTCCTACTAATTAAGGGGTCCATACATATCACATCCGTCATATCGAAGGGATAGATCCCATCTACATCACTCACATCCCTCCGCATAACTTATTGCATACCCAGTGATCGACTTTATGGTCCACCCTATTACAGGTGACATTTGTCAATACCAAAGTATACAACTCCTTATGTAGGGAACCGTAGTGACTTCAGATCTAAGGACTATTCATACTAATAGTCACATGAGAATGTTTATGACACTCATATAATGATCTATGAAACATTCTCATGGCGGGTCATTCAGTATATATTCTATAATATATACTCATGTGTCAACCTGATATCTCATATCTATGACTTGTGAGATTAAGTCATCTGTTGACCTACATACTAGTCTCAACGCATTAATATTGTCTTTGTATATTAATGCTTGACTAGGAATAGTTAAGAGTAGTATTCTATGTATATCTACAATATCTCACTATCAATTCAACCAATTGATATGTTGTAGATTAGAACCTCCTACTCTAGGACATTATTATACTTATTTATTCGGCACTGAATTGAAGTAAATATAATAACCAACTTTGCCTTTATTAATAATGAAATATGATACAGAAGGAGCTCTTTACAATTATCTTATAATTGGTACTAGGGCTAATACTAACAATCTCCCACTAGCACTAGTGCCAATCACTGAAATATCTAATATTCAGTGACCTAGTATGACTATCATGCTTCCTCTATACCAAAGCCTTGGTCAAGAGATCCGCAATGTTAGCATCGGTCGGTACTCTACATATATTCACATCTTCTCTATCGATGATCTCTCGAATGAGATGGAATCGTCATAGTATATGTATAGATCTTTGATGAAAGCGAGGTTCCTTAATCTGTGCAATAGCCTCATTATTATCACAATAGAGGTCTATTGTGTTTTCTATACTAGGAACAACACCAAGCTCGGTAATGAACTCCCTTATCCAAACAACCTCCTTTGCTGCAGCTGAAGCAGCAATGTACTCGGCCTATTTTGTAGAATCAGCGACTGTATCTTGATTTGAACTCTTCCAGCTCACAGCACCACCATTTAAGTAAAATACATATCCTGACTGTAATCTATAATCATCCTTGTCAGTTTGGAAGCTAGCATCGGTGTAACCCTTTACAACAAGTTCTTCATCGCCTCTAAAGATTAAGAAATAATCTTGAGTCCTTCTCAAGTACTTAAGAATATTCTTGACTGCTGTCCAGTGACCTTCACCTGGATCTGACTGGTATCTGCTCGTCATGCTTAACGCATACGAGACATCTGGGCGAGTACAAAGCATGGCGTACATGATAGACCCTATTGGGGGTGCATAAGGAATCTGATCCATGCGACACCTTTCTTCCTTAGAAGAGGGGCATTGAGTCTTCGAAAGACTCACACCATGTGACATAAGTAGGAATCCCTTCTTGGAATTCTCCATGGCAAAGCGTTTAAGCACCTTGTCAATATATGTACTCTAGCTTAGACCAAGCAATCTTTTAGATCTATCTCTATAGATCTTAAGGCCTAAAATGTAGGCTACTTCACCTAAGTCTTTCATTGAAAAACAATTCCCAAGCCAAGTCTTCACTGATTGAAGAGTAGGAATATCATTTTCAATGAGAAGTATGTCATCAACATACAATATGAGAAAGATGCCTGTGCTCCCACTAACCTTCTTGTAGACTCAAGGTTCATCTTCATTCTTAATGAAACCAAACATTTTGATTGCATCATCGAATCGAAGATTCCATCTTCTAGAAGCTTACTTTAATCCATAAATAGATCTTTGCAACTTACACACCTTTCTAGCATTCTTTGGATCTACAAAACCCTCAGGTTGTGTCATATACACATCCTCGAGTAGATTTCCATTAAGAAATGCAGTTTTGACATCCATCTGCCAAATCTCGTAATCATAATAAGCTGTAATAGCAAGCATGATCCGAATGGACTTGAGCATCACAACTGGTGAAAAGATTCCATCATAGTCTATACCATGAATCTGCTTGAATCCTTTAGCCACCAATCTACCTTTATAAGTTTGCATATGCCCATCCATGTCTGTCTTCACTTTGAAGACCCACTTACACCCAATGGGTTTGATCCCTTCAGGTGGATCAACCAAAGTCCATACTTGGTTAGTGTATATGGATTCCATTTCGGATCTCATGGCCTCTAGCCATTTCTTAGAATCTGGGCCCTGTACAGCTTCTTGGTAAGATGTAGGCTTATTGAGACCAATAAGCTCTACATCATCATGGTCAGACAAAAGAAAAGAATATCTCTCAGGTTGATGACGGGTCCTATCAGATCTGCGTAGAGCTTGTTCTACTTGAACAGGTTGTTGCTCCATAACTTCTTGTGGTGTAACCAAATCATGATCCACAACATCTTGTGGTACCTGTTCAGTTTCCATCAAGGCGTCGATATTAGTTGTATATCTTGAATTTCTTCAAGATCAACAGTACTCCCACTAGTTCTTCTAGAAATAAATTCCCTTTATAGAAAGACACCAGTTTTGACAACAAACAATTTGCCTTGCATGGGATTATAGAAGTAATATCCCTTTATTTTCTTGGGATATCCTACAAAATATCACTTGTCTGATTTGGGTCCTAGTTTATCAGAGACTTATCATCGAACATAAGTCTCACATCCCTAAATCTTCATAAAAGATATCTTAGGACTCTTCCCAGTCCATATCGTATATGGTATCTTTATGTCAGCCTTGGATAGAACGCGGTTAAGTGTGAAAGCGGCCGTCTCTAGAGCATGCCTCCAGAAGGAAGCAGGAAGTTCTGTTTAACTCATCATTGTTCGTACCATATTTAATAAAGTACGATTTCTCTGTTCTGATACACCATTCCATTGTGGTGTTCCAGGTGGAGTGAGTTGCGATATTATCCCACACTCAACGAGATGGTCATGAAACTCTTGGCTAAGATATTCCCCACCTTGATCTGATCGAAGCATCTTATTATTCTTACCAAGTTGATTTTGTACTTCATTCTTGAATTCTTTGAACTTTTCAAAGGATTCTGACTTATGTCGCATTAGATATACATAGTCATATCTATTGAAATCATCAGTAAAAGTAATGAAGTAATTGTAACCTCCTCTAGCTGCTATTCTGAAAGGGCCACATACATCTGTATGTATGAGTCCTAACAAGTCATTAGCTCTTTTGCTATGTCCACTAAATGGAGTTTTTGTCATCTTGCCTTGAAGACAAGATTCACATATCTCATATGATTCAAAATCAAATGAGTCCAAAAGTCCATCCTTATGGAGTTGGGATATGCGACTCTCATTTATGTGCCCCAAGCGACCATGCCATAGATATGTTTGGTTCAAATCATTAGACTTGAACCGTTTGATATTTATGTTATAGATTGGGTTGTCAAAGTTTAGAACATAGAGTTTATTCACAAGATGTGCACTACAATAGAATATTTCATTGAAATAAACGGAACAATATTTGTCCTTTATTACAAATGAGAATCCTTTCTTGTCCAAACAAGAAACAGAGATGATGTTCTTAATTAAGGCAGGCACATAACATCACTCTTCATGTTCTAAAACAAGTCCGGTGGGTAAAGATAAGGAATATGTTCCTACAGCTATAGCAACAACTCTTGCGACATTGCCTACTCGTAGATCCACTTCGTCCTTTGTCAATATTCTACTATTTCTCAAGCCTTGCACATTAGTACAAATGTAAGATGCAGATCCGATATCTAATATCCATGAAGAAGAAATAGATAGATTGACTTCTATAACATGTATACTTGAGGCAGAAGTTTCACTTCTCTTCCTTTTCACTTCCTCTAGGTATAATTTGCAGTTCCTCTTCCAATGTCCGGTCTCACCACAATGGAAGCAAGTTCCTTCCTTAGCCACCCCACCTTTGGGTTTCAATGCATGAGCTTTGCCCTTGCCTTTGGCTTGGGTCTTACCCTTACCTTTGGGCTTCCATTTGCCTTTGCCCTTTGGCACCATTAAAATGGTGCTAGGCTTTGCCTTCTTAAGGTTGAATTCAGCAGTTCTCAACATACTTAACATCTCAGGCAATGGTTTATCAATTTCATTCATGTTATAGTTCATGACAAATTGACTATAGCTTTCGGGCAATGATTGTAGAATTAGGTCAGTGGCCAATTCTTGGCCTAGTGGAAATCTCAATCTTTGTAGGTTCTCTACATACCCGATCATTTTGAGCACATAAGGCCCTACGGGACTTCCTTCTTGCATTCTGCATTGAAATAGAGCTTTAGAGATCTCAAATCTCTCATGCCTTGCTTGTTCTTGATATAGTCGTCTAAGGTGTTCAACCATATCATAAGCGTCCATGTTCTCTTGTTACTTCTGAAGCTCAGAGTTCATAGTAGCGAGCATAAGGCATGATACATCTAATGCATCATCTTGATGCTTCTTATAAGCATCCTTATCAGCTCTAGTGGCAGTAGTGGGGGGGGGGGTGCTTCAGGAATGGATTGCTCTAAGACTACAGTTTTCTTTCTTGCTTGAGAACTATTCTCAAGTTTCTATACCAGTCTAGGAAGTTAGCTCCATTGAGCTTGTCCTTATCAAGGACAGATCGCAGAGGGAGTATTTGACATATTTGACGATATGGTGATCTACAACAATAAAATATAGAAATAAGTATCATATTTTGATCATTTAACTAAGCCTTTAATTAAATGATTCTCTCACTAAATTGTAAAGCTTTGGTAGAAGCAAGTCATGAATGTGGTTTTACCCACACTACTAGCTCCAAATCCAATCGCGATAACATTTATGTGGAACAAGATCCATATTATACCGCATTTTGAGTTAGCTTTAGCTAATCGCCCAAGCCTTAGTATAAGTTAGGTAGGTAATATTTACCAATTACATCATATGTAACTATTATATCATTGTGTGAATAAGACTATTTGTTCATTTGCCCATCTTATGAAATTTCATTATAACTCATCTTGAGTTAGCTTTGGCTAATCGCCCAAGACTAGTATAATTTTGAATTTCATCGTATGAGATATGCCTCTAAGTTCTCAACTTAATTAAGTCACACCCAAAGTTTTAGTAGTCGAACATCACAATTGTCCTTCGCACTCTAGCAAGATAAATCGAGTCACTTTGCTTTGACAAAACCTAACTACAATTGATTGAGCTAGAAGTGACTAACAAACTTTGGTAGGCATATTTGAAAGACCTAATCATGATTAAACTACACATGCATCGCATACAATCATAGCATATCATGGCATACATCACATATATGCATAAAAGAAATCGTCACATGGTTATGAGCCCATTATCTATGATCCTCTCAAGCCAATGAGAAGATCAAAAAGTCAACCTAGGCAAAAGCATCTTCTCCAAGTGCTTCCTTAGTCGCCATGTGTTGTTGTTCTTCTCCCTTTCTCACCATCGTCAAGTAAACTTATTCTTCTCTAATTTGTATATTACAAAATTAATTTAAAGAAAAATTGAGTTACATTTGAGTGTAGTCTAAATTTACAACTAGAATAAAAGAGGAGAGACACGACACGCAGGTCGTATTATGAATTACAACACACATCCAATCACATCGGGGTTTAAGGGGCATAACCATGCACCATGTCATATAAAATTCTCAATCTATTATGACAAAATTTACTATGATTTAAACAACTAATTATGAGCCACAACGCCATGATGGTTTCGCTAAAAACCTCTTGGCCGAAACTTGCTCATAATCATGCAAATCATAATAAACATGTCATGCAATTTCTATATCACATATGAAATTCTAACTACTTAGTATATGTCTTTGCAAGTGGCTCTAATACCACTGTAAGGAACTAGGTCGCTAAACACGCGAAAGCGCAGCGGAAAACATCTAGTTCCTTTCCAGAAGATCCATGCGAAAGGAAACCATATACTAAGTACTTATTTTTATACATGGGAAAGTTATACCTTTGTTGCGTGCCCTTCGCAATCCCGATAGCAACGTTTATTTAGATGCGGATCTTAGCGCGATCAAGTGGTCGCGCCTCTATGGTATCCACACGAACAAGTCTCGTTTGTCTCACAAACTCACCAAGTGGAGAATAAAACAACCAAAGGTTGTGCTAGCAACCCTTCTTGGAAGTTTCGGCCAAGTGGAAGAGAGGAGGAAGAAGAGCAAGAACACCAAAAGTTCATCATGAAAATGAATCCAAAAACTCCCTTTTATAGATTCATGAAATTACCTCATGTCTTAATGTCAATTGCCTTGATTGACATTAATATTTGTCTTCATCCAATGAATCCAATGCATCCTATGCATGAGCAATTCAAATGGTTCACTCTTCATCCAATGAATCCAATGAATCCAATGCATGTAATGCATGAGCAATTCAAATTGTTCACTCTTCATTCAATGCATCCAATGCATGAGTAATTCAAGTTGTACACTCCTCTTTCTTCATGAATTCAAATTCATGAAATCATATAATGAGTCCAACTCATTAATCATCAAATAATTCATGAAATCATATAATGAGTCTAACTCATTAATCATCAATCCAATTGATTCAATGAGTCTAATTTTAATTGGACTCAATCCAATAGTTGGATTTAATTGAGTCTTACTCAATGATTCCAATTTGAATTAGACTTAATCCAATGATTCATCATATGAATCCATCTCCATTGACTTGTTCTTTGTGTGTGACCCAATAGGTTCTCACAACATTGGCAATGTATCCAAATCAACATTTAAATACATAAGCAATGAGTGGCATCTAGCAAGGCATCATTGCTACCCAAGTGACAAGAATGTCGAGATCTGACTTAACCTTTCCATGACTATTATCTTGTATGACTCAATCATTCTATCCTTGATATCTAGATTGATCAATGAGGCATAGATTGTGTCATCCTCTTATTAATCTTTATGTTTCTTGATCTCTAAGTAGACACCCTCAATTAAATAAGCTCAATATCGCATATTGACTTATTTAAGCATGGTCATGCATTCTCGTGTCCTACTAATCAAGGGGTCCATAGATATCACTTCCATCATATCGAAGGGATAGATCCTATCTACTTCACTCACATCCCTCCGCATAACTTATTGCATACCAAGTGATCGACTTTATGGCCCATCCTGTTAAGGGGGGCGTTTGTTGATACCAAAATATACAACTCCTTATGTAGGGAACCGTAGTGACTTCAGGTATAAGGACTATTCATACTAATAGTCACATGAGAATGTTTATAACACTCATATAACGATCTATGAAACATTCTCATGGCGGGACATTCAGTATATATTCTCTAATATATACTCATGTGTCAACCTGATATCTCATATTCATGACTTGTGAGATTAAGTTATTCGTTGACCTACATAATAGTCTCAACACATTAATATTGTTCTTGCATATTAATGCTTGACTAGAAATAGTTAAGAGTAGTGTTCTATGTATATCTACAATATCTCACTATTAATTTAACCAATTGATATATTATAGATTAGAACCTCCTATTCTAGGACATTATTATACTTATTTATTTGACACTGAATTGAAGTAAATATAATAACCAACTTTGCCTTTATTAATAATGAAATATGATACAAAAGGAGCCCTTTACAATCATCTCAAAATTGGTACTAGGGCTAATACTAACAGTGAGCACACCATCCTTCATCCTCTCCTACAGTTCGGCGATGGAGAGAAGCTCAGGAGATCAGCGGTTTGGTGACGGTAGGGATTATTCTTCCTGTAGTTCCACCGTCCTCACCTATCTTCTTGCATTGCTTGAGCCTTTCTGCATTGTGTTCCCTCTTTCACGGAGTTGATCAATGGCTATTTCCAGCAGTCCAAAGCTGGATACTTCAATCTTTACCAACCACATCACTGCACCACTCTCTTTCAAGCAGTTGGATGGTAAGAACTACTCTTCTTGGGGCTTTCACATTGAGCTTTGACTTGTTGGATGGGGTAATGAGACACATCTCACTCACATCGAAGAGGATGTCCAAGTCACCGATCGCCCTCTATGGAAAAAGGTTGACGCTAATTTATCTTACATTATTCGAGCCACCATCCATCCATTTCTTAGGGATGTCTTCCGCACTCACAAAACCTGTAAAGCTGTTGGGACACAGGCTCAACAACTCTTTACAAACACCTCTCAGTGACTTTATCAGGTTTGTAAAGATCTCATGACCATCCTCAATGCCCATCAAGTTAAGGATTCATCTACCATCTAGGTTTAGTCTCTAGCCTTCTTTATGACTTCAATGAACTACTTCCATCTGAGGCCACTCCTATGCGGGGTTTGAAAATTGGAAGAACTTTTTTATGTCTTTAGCTTTATATGGTCTCCCCACAGATTATTCTCATGTTCGCGATCAGATCCTCGGTAGCCCCACAGATGCTACCATGGATAGTACCTAGGTAACTCTCCTCCGGGTCCCTGCCAAAGTCTTGACGTTGCCTCCTTCCGTTCTTGTTGACTCGTCAGCTTTGGTCTCTCAAAAGAACAACAGATCTCCACCTCGTAAGGGTGGCAAAGGACATCCTTGGTGTGATCACTGCCACTGACCAAGACACATGATTGATAAGTGTTGGAGTCTGCATGGTTGACCTCACACCGCTCAGATCGCTCAAAGTTATATCGCTTCTTCAGCTTCCACTGCACAATTGCCATCAAGTCTAATGCCACCGCCTTCCTATGATGACTTTCTGAAATGGTATGAGGATCGCCAGGCTTCAGATTCCAGTGCTACCATCGCACATGCTGGTAATTCCTTTGTTGGCATATCTCACTCTTTGGGTCCTTGGGTTCTTGACTCTGGGGCTATCGATCATATCACTAGTAATAAATCTTTTTTTCTTCTCTATCTACTTTCGGTTATTTATCCTTTTTCACCATGGTCAATGGTTCCCAAACTCAACACCAGGTTGTTGGTATTGCTTATCCTTCCCTGTCTCTTTCTATCAATAATGTTCTTTATGTCCCCGGTCTCATAAATGTGTCTTCCTTGGATAGCCTCGGTCTCAGAAAGGGTATAAGTGTTATTCCCCTACTCTCCATCAGTACTTTATCTCTACTAATGTCACATTCTTTGATTTGGTTCCTTTTTTTTTGGAATCACGTATCTCCATCCGACTTCTCTCCTTCTCTGCCTACACCAGTGACTGTATTTTATCCTCCAAAGGCATTTGTATCACCTCCAGCCCTATTTCCTCCTTTGCAGGTTTATCAATGTTGTCCTAACCCTGCTTTGCCACTGCCCATCACTAACACTGCCATGGACACATCTTTGGAGCCGAGTCATTCGCCTCTTCCTCCAGTCCAGTCTCCTGAGTCTGATATTCCCATTACACTTTGGAAAGGTTTGTGTTCCACTCATAATCCTTCTCCTCATTATATTTCCTTAAGTTATCATCGTCTTTCTCCTTCCTACTTTTCTTGTCTTTTTTCCTTGTCGTCTGTCTCTCTTCCAAAGATTACAGGTGATGCCTTTGCCCATCCAGGATAGAAACGGGTATGCTCGATGAAATGTGTGCCTTGCAGCGCAGTGGGACTTGGGACCTCATTCCTCTATCACTTGGGAAGTCAGTTGTTGGTTGTCGATGGGTGTATATGGTGAAAGTTGGTCCGACGGCATGGTTGATCAGCTTAAAGCTCGCCTCATCACTAAAGGCTATACTCAGATCTTTGGATTAGATTATGGGAACACTTTTTCTCATGTTACCAAGATGTCTTCAGTGTGCCTTTTCCTATCCATTTCTGTGATTTGACATTGGCCTCTTTATCAGTTGGACATCAAAAATGCATTCTTACATGGTGACCAGCTCGAAGAGGTCTACATGGAGCAACCTCCTTGTTTTGTTGCTCAAGGGGAGTCTTTTGGTCTTATATGTCGCCTGCGGAAATCTTTAAATGGCCTCAAGCAGTCACCTAGGGCACGGTTCGATAGATTTAGTACTATAATTCAATAGTTTAGCATGACTCGAAGTAGGCTGACCATTCTGTCTTTTATCACAACTCATCTACTAGTAGCATCTACTTAGTGGTTTATATTGATGATATCGTCAGCAGATGTAGTAATCATCTCGGGATTTCACAGGTAAAACAACATCTTTTCAAATATTTCTAGATAAAGGATCTCGACAAACTCAAATATTTCTTGGGGAATGAAGTAGCACAGTCTAAAGATGGGATCATCATATCCCAAAGGAAGTATGCAATGGATATTCTGGAAGAAACAGGAATGTTAAACTCAAAGACAGTCAACAACTTCATGGATCCTAATGTCAAGCTTCTGCCAAGTCAGGGCGAGTCCCTTCCAGATCCTGAATGGTATAGACGATTAGTAGGAAAATAAGCTACCTTACTATTGCTCATCCGGAATCTCATTTACAGTAAGTGTAGTAAGTCAGTTTCTCAACTCTCCATGCAAGGAACATTGAGATGTTGTGACTCGCAGTATTTGATATATCAAAGGCACAACAAGAAGGGTCTTTTGTATGAAGACAAAAGACATACTCGAGTTGTAGGATATTCTGATGCAGATTAGGCAGGATCTTCCACTAATAGAAGATCTGCTTCTAGGGTTTGTACATTAGTCGGAGATAACCTTGTTTCTTGAAAAAATAAGAAGAAGAATGTTGTGGCAATATAAGTGCAGAGGCAGAGTATCGAACTATGACCATAGCTAGTCAAGAGCTTATATAGCTAAAATAGTTGATTCAGGAACTAAGGTTTGGAGAGGATACACAAATGTCCCTTATATGTGGCAACCAGGCCGCCATGCATATCACCTCGAACCCAATTTTTCATGAGAGAACAAAGCATATTAAAATTGACTATCACTTTGTCAGAGAGAAAGTCATATCTGGAGAAATATCTACTGGCTTTGTCAATTCACATGATCAACTAGTCGATACATTCACTAAGTCACTTAGAGGTCCCTGAATTGACTACATATGTAACAAGCTTGGTGCATATGATCTATATTCTCCAACTTGAGGGAGAGTGTTGAATACTTCTAAAGATTCCCTTGATTGTAGGGATTATGATTGATTTGAATTCTCTTGATTATTGGGATTGAGATTGATCATGATTCCCTTGACTGTAGGGATTGAGATTAAATTTTCTTTTATCTCCTTATGTATATAAATAGCTACATGTAAACATATTAATGATAAGAAAGAGAGATTTTTCCACAACCTCCAACCTGAGCGAGGAGGCAGCCAGGTTGCAAAAGGAGGTAGAGTATCAAGCAGGGCTACTATCAGGCATGAAACAAACTTTGCGAGAGTCTCAACAGCTAGCGGAGTCTCGACAGGTGGAAAGAAGGAGATTAGAAAGCCTATTGAATACCAATGAGTCCAAGCTTCAAGCGGAGGTGGCCCTGAAATCTAAAACCTTACCAGCCCTAGCCCAAAAGATCGCCTCGTTGGAAGAATTGAGATTCTCCAATGCCTCTGGATTAGCTGAACAAATCAAAGAATTATCTTCTAAAGACATGTTGATCTTGGAACAATAGTGCAACTTGGACACACAAGAAGCCCAGCTAGAATCATTGCAAGCCGAGTTGGATTCTATTAAGTCCAAGCTGCTATTTTACAAGGTTAAAGAGGATGAGCATTTTAAGGCTAAGCAAAAAGCCTATCTCGAATCTCAAGAATTTGGTGTGATTTTTAGGGACCGAATTGCAAATACTCTTGCTCTCAAAGCTAAGGAGGTAGTTCAACAATTGCGCGAGGTGACTACCTCTCAGCGGAACCCCCCAAGAGGTTTATAGATAGACAACAACTGTTAAGAGAACTCCCTAAGGATCTTTTGAGTAAGTTTAATTGAACATAAGCTATGATTGCATATATATATACCTTGTAGCTACTGAAGAACTCGAAATTTGAATGCCAAATCATAGTCAGGCTACTGTATATGTGTGCAAGTTATAATCAAATCATACTTGCTTTCTCATGTATAGTCATTGTATTAGTAACACCCTTTTGTAAGACGAAATCCGAATGAGCCCCCTTTAGGAGAACTATAAAAACGGTCCAATAGTATGGAAATCTAGAGGTTTAGACGATGCCAAGCTAAATGATAATCCAAACGAGGCATACAACAGGACGGGATCATTAGGCCGGTAGTAAGTAATAGGTGAAAGAATTACTCCAACCAAGGTCAAAATTCAATAATAGTTGTGTAGGTCATTCTTCTGACAAATTTACCAACTGATAAAAGTGAGTTGAGCAAAATAGATTTTCTCTAATAGCACAATTTAGCCAAACGAGAAAACAACCCAAGAAGAATATAAATAAGACTCGCGAGAACAAGCGAGCCTAAATCTTGAGTATCGTATGACCGATCAGATTTATGGTAGGTCAGCCCTCTGTTAAACCAGATCGGTTATTGACTGATCGGATATATAATAGGTGTCTTGGCAAATGGATAGAGAACTAGGTCCCCTGGGATATGACCAACTCTTTGGTCGATCATCCTCGTACGAAAGCCCTTAGTGCTTGGCAAAGAGCAATAGTCATATTGAGAGTTACCCGTTGGTTGTCATCTCCTATTGACTTTGATCGTCATCTCATCTTGACTTTGACTATCATATTATACTTGGGTCCGCTCATAGCATCTCATATTAATGGGCAAACAAACTTACCTTGTTAAAATTTAAGTTTGCTTGACTTTCATCGATAAGGGTGAGGGGACCTCATTTCTTATCACATATATAATAAGTCTTAAGAAGTGATATTTACCTAATCTAATCTTCCTTTTTTATTGAAATAGTGTACGCTATCATCACCTTATCTCTATGTCATCATCCATATCCATCTCTTCTTCTCGAGTATGAACCAAAGACGTCTAGTTTTTCAAACAATACCTACCATTTTGAATAACTTTCACCAGGGCCGGCCCTGAGGCATGTCACCGGGGGCGACGGCCTAGGGCCCCTGATTTTTAAGGGCCCCCAAATTTGACATGCATATACAATATATATTATATATAATTAGATTGTTTTAATAAAAATCCAAAAAAAAATATATTTTATTAGATTATTTTAATAAAGGTCCAAATATATATATGTTGTTGCATTGTTTTAATAAAGGTCCCAAAAATATATATTTCATTAAAATTTAAGAAAAAAAGAAAAAAAAAAAAGGAGTGTAAACTATCCTTTTTCCCCTTTCTAAGACTTTATTTATGGTACAACTCTTTTTTCATTAATTCGTTTACAGAAGTCAGAAGACTCTGAAGAATAAAGTCTTAATCTTGGACCATAATTTTCTCCCTTCTCCTTTGAATATCTTCTAATTAAATTAGAAAAGTCAATTATTCAATTGAAATTTTAGTTTCATCAATATAATCATTCATCAATATATAAACTTACAACGTAAGTTACCCACTTATCTATATTTTTTCTTATTGTCAATATTCAATGATTTTTAATATTATATTAGAGTTCAATATTTTATGATTTTTCTTGCAGATTTAAAAGTGTTTAAATAAATCATCCCAATTTTAATCATCATAAAATAGATTATATCGATTGGTTCGAGCACAAATAAGACTTTATTCCTCTTTCACTATTATTTTCACTGCTTATGTTTATTTCATTGCTAGCTTTGTTGCTAGTTTTGGTGTTTTATTTTTACAATTAAAATTTGTAGTATAAACATGTTTCTAAGGAAATATCATTCTGGGAGTCAAAAAAGAAACAAAAAAAAAAGAATGGAATATATTATTAAAACTTACAACGGTGTTCTTCATAAGTTTTTTAAAGTCAGCTCTTCAATTGAATGTTCAGTTGATGAATTACAAGAAGAAAGTGAAGAAGAACTAAATGATCATGCAACAAATAAACAACAATCAAGTAATCAAGAAGAACTAAATGATTATACAATCAATGAGCGGGAAGAATTGAGATAAAGTGATGATCATAATCATGCAATGAATGAGCAAGAAGAATTAAGCGAAAATGATAATAATGATTTGAATGTAAATAACTTGACAATTTTATACATTGAAAATGAAGTGTTAGAAAAATTTGATTTTGAAGACCTTATAAATGATTTTACTTCTCAAAATACTAGAAGATCTAGATTTTTTTCAATAATTATTTTATACTTTTTTTTTTGTATTTGTAGGTATCACACATTTTTGAAGAAACTTGGGAAACGTATTTTCTATGATGTTACAATTTTTTAAGAGTCTTGAGAAATATATTTTGTATGTAGTTTATCATATTTTAAATAAAATATATTAATTTCTAAATTTTTCTATTAAATTCTATTTAAATTGTAGGTTAGTAAAAAAAAATCTTATAGAGGTTGCTTTTCTCTTTTCGCCAAGGGCCCCAAAGAGGTCCCTTTTCTTTTTTTGCCAAGGGCCCCCGAAAGTCAGGGCCGACCCTGACTTTCACATGATGAGGGACCCCTAGCATTAAATGTACATGCCTAGTCTATCCTCCAACTGATTAGCTTATCTATTCTTCTTCCATTCCACCATTAATGGTCGCTAATTTTGACTTCAATATCATTTTTAATTCCTCAAAGCGTTGATATATTTATCTTCATCATTGCATTCCTTCCAACTCACATCTTCTTCGCCTCTTTCCAAGAGAGATAATCAACTTATGAATGGCTCTTAATTGGGATTTCAAGGTGATTTCTAGTTCCACAAAGCATGTTATAGTTATATTTGTTTCTTTAATACTGTTGAGCACTAGAGCAAGCTGTGACGATTCTCTACATGCCATCAAGGGGAGCAACTGCTTGGAGAGTGAAAGAAGAGCTTTGATTGCCATCAAGAGCGATATGTATGATCCTGGCGAGTGGTTATCTTCATGGACCGGCTATGATTGCTGCAAGTGGAGAGGAGTTGCTTGCGACAATGTTACAGGCTATGTCACGAGGCTTGACCTTCACTATCCCTATGAATATATTCCATGGATGGAGAGTATTGGTGCAAGTGTCACGCCCCAGAGGAGTCTCTGTCCGAAGAAATTTCGGCAGCATCTCCCCTGTACGGCGGACAATATGAAACTTTCTACATATCACATATACTTCAGCCACAGGCGGCTGGAATGATAACAAAAATAAAAACAAACACCACGCAGTTTATAAAGATATTCAGCCTCTGGCTGTCACAACCACGCAGTTAATAATAGTAATCAATAATAGTAGGACTCTGACTCGAAATCCACCCTACTCCACTACACTCATAAAGCTCAAATCCAACGAACTCACCTCTTCTGCCGTCCAGGCAGGCATATAGTAGAATAAAAACCAAACCATCCAAAAGACCATCAAACGGTAACAATCCGTACAATATCCATAAATAAAATCCAAAACAAAACTAAAACATAGTCTGATGGAAGAAAAACCAAAATAAAGCAAATAACAACCTAGTAGAGAACTAGCTCTACGTGCAGATGGGGGGCCAGCGACTGGAACTTCTCCGGACAGCCTCAACCTGAAAATATCAACAATGGAGGCGGGTGAGTCATAATAAAACAAATAACAGACAACACTAATCATGCGTACAGTCTCACGAATATGAGGAGGATAAATGCAACTGAAATGAAATCAAAAGATAACTGTACTGACCGGATCAAAGTATAAAGGTAACAGGTCGTCAGACCGAGTGAGTCATAATCCTGTATGCATGTCAATCAATGCATCCAAACAAATGCAGCATATAAGTGCAGCAATCACAAGCAAATAAAAATGCAATAAATGCATATGTCAACCCCATACTCTGAAATCAATGCTCCTGTGCAATGACAGAGTAAACGGGATGCTATCGGAGTACTCCTGTCCTGTGACCCCAAATCATAAATGGGGGAGCTCAATGCTCTCATCTCCCAGTACACGATGACGGGGAGGATATCTCTGCCGGCTACCACGCTGAGTCTCCTGACCAACGGAGCCAAACAAAGTCCACCATCTGCCGGCTACCACGCTGCTACCCTAAATGCCAACGGAGCCAAACAGAGCGGAACTGACTGCCGGCTACCACGCTGAGTCACCTGACCAACGGAGCCAAACAGCAGAACCGCCACACACCAGCCAGATATACAAATCCATGGGTGATGTGTGCAGTACATGTAACTGGCGATGAGCTCAACCAAAGTAGAGCCGACAATCGCACAGCATGCAATCATGATGCATGATACTGAACATGGCAATCTCATGAATAACATGGCATGATCCATATAAATAGATACAAAGTGTGTACCACAAGAAGACGTATCAAATAGAAGGTACACAAATCGAAGAGGGTATCAAATAAACCCTAGATCCAGAATATAACAGAGCATGTGGTTAGGTCACTACCTAAGGCATATGTGATCAGGTAGATAATATGCAGTGCAGAATAAATAAACAAACAACATGTACTAATCATGTAGTGACCAACCGAAATAAACAGGTAACACAATTACTGTTATATGTTAAACATATTATCATGCATATCAAAAGACATAAGTCAAAGTACCCGCCTCCAATCGAAATGGTCCAACTCGGACGTCGAGATGCTCGTCTCGAATCAAAGTCCTGTGTTAAATCGCACAGTTTAGCTAATTTAATTATAAACAAATAGCTAAACAAATTTCTAACCCACTAACCAGTTAGGGTTAGTTTCGTTAACCCCAATTACACCATTACATAACTTCCAAACCTAATTATTAATTATTGCTAACTCAACTAGCAATAATCTACCACAAATATCAAAACCCTAATCCTTACCTTAATTCAACAGGCAGGAAAGGTGCTGTCGATTGCTACAAAAAGTGGCTGCCGGAATAGGGCAACTCTAATATCGCCGATCTGTTGTACCAAGGATCTGAAAAACCAAAAGGTACCGATCTAATGTTATGATCAACAGTAGCTATAGAACAAGAACAGAACACTAGATCACGACCTAAACTCTCACCTTTCTGTCACAATACCGTATCACCACTGCTCTGAGGAGGAAGAAATGCTCACAGCTAGGGCACAGAGGATTCCCGGCCGGCAGCACTGCTGTGAGAAGGTCTCGGCTCCGGTTAGAGTGGCGGCAGAGAAGTAGAAGGGCACAGAGCGATCGGCGGTGGCTCTAGTCGCCGGCGGCAGAGAAGAAATTGGCCGGCACTGTGCAAAAGAGCAACAGCGGCAGTACACAGGGAGGAACTAGGCACCGGAGACTGGTGCTGAACCTGTGGCCGGCGCTCGGCTTCGTCTCGGCGCTGCCACCAATCGAGAGAAGGCGCGGGTTCTCGGGTGGCGGCGCTAGGGCACACGGAAAGAAGAAGAAAACAAGGTTCGGGGTTCGGCCGGCGGTAGAACTAAGGCAGAGAGGAGGGTCGTTGGCGTCGGCAGAGGAGAGAACCGCCGGGGCCGGCGGTTAGGGCAAGGAGTCGAGCACGAGGAAGAGGCGTCGGCGCGAGGAGAAAGGGTGCGCTCAGGTGCGCGAGTGAGAAAAGAAACGGCGAGGAAATAAAGAAAAATATAAAGAAAAAGAAAAAGAAAAGGAAAAGGAAAAGAAAATAAATCTTTTCCTCATTAAAACAGGGTAACCTAAACAGACCTTTCCCGGACCCTGTTTTTGTCCCCGTTAACATGTCCATACGAGCTCCGAAAAATTCTCGAAAAATTTCTAAAAATTCCGGAAAATTCCCTTATCATTTTCGGTATTTTACATTCTCCCCCACTAATAAAAATTTGGTCCCCAAATTTCGTTATCTACCATCAGCAAGTACTAACAACAGATATATAGTAGAAATGCTGAACGGTAAATAAATCACATACCTCAAGTGAAAAGATGGGATATCAAGATGGGGATATCGAGCTCGGATCGTATCCTCAAGCTCCCAAGTAGCCTCCTCGTCTGAATGAGGCTGCCATCCGACTTTAACCAGCCGGATAGTCTTGTTCCGCAACTGACGCTCCTTCCGGTCGAGAATCCGTACCGGAATCTTCTCATAAGTAATGTCAGGCTGAAAGGAGAACTGAGATTATCTATCAACACATGTATCAGATCGGGTACGTATCTCCTCAGCGTAGATATGTGGAATACGACGTGAACGCCTGCCAAAGACGGCAATAGTGCCACCCGATAAGCTACTGCTCCAATCCTTTCCGAGATCTGGAAAGGTCCAATGTATCGCGGAGCTAGCTTACCCCTGAGGCCAATCTCTTCATCTCTTTCGTGGGTGAAACTCGCAGAAATACCTGGTCGCAAATGAAGAACTCTAAGGGTCTCCGACTCCGGTCAGCATAACACTTCTAGCAGTCTTATGCCTCTGACATCCTCCGTCCGATAGTAAGGACCACTCTGCCTCGCTGAGCTCTATGAGGTCCCAACAACTGGGCATCTCGGATTCTCATCCTGATCTACGACTGAGCACTTATGGTAACAAGACTACCCTGCTCGGTCTGTCCCTGCTCCTCAAGGTCTAACACAGAGAAACCCTGAATCAAGTCTATAACCACCACTCGGTAGCAAGTTAAAGTCCCTCTGGACTTCTGGCTAAGTGCATCGGCAACCACATTAGCTTTTCCCGGGTGATAGCTAATGGTACACTCATAATCCTTCAGGAACTCCATCCATCTCCTCTGTCGAAGATTAAGTTCCTTCCAAGTAAAACAGATATTTGAGATTCGATGATCAGTGAGAATCTCAAGGTAATATCATACAGGTAATGCTGCCAAATCTTCAGGGCAAAAATAATAGCAGCCAACTCCAGATCATGAACTGAGTATTTTCTTCTCAGGCTCCCTCAACTATCGAGAAGCATATAAAAATACTCAACCGTGCTGCATCAGAACAGCACGCGTCGGTGTAGAGGACAAATCCGTCCTCTCCAGAAGGTAAAAACCAAAAATCGAAGCCGACAACAATCTCCGCTTCAGCTCCTAGAAGCTGATCTTGCAATCCTCAATCCAAGTAAACTTCACGCCTTTCATGGTCACGCGTGAAAGTAGCATAGCTATGTGGAAGAAACCCTCGACGAAAAGTCTGTAATATCCTGCGAGTCATAAAAGACTGCGGATCTCCTACACTGATTTCGGCTGCTCCCAACGGTAACAACCTCTATCTCCTGTGGAACCACGGTACACTCCTACTGGTGACCGTGTGTCCCAAACATCATAACAAAAGACAATCCAAACCAGCACTACTGATAATCACATATAGATGTTCTCGTCGAATCATCTCTAGATCTATGCAAAGGTAGTGTACGTGACTCACCTCGGATCCGTAATAGATCACAACATCGTCCACAAAGATAATGGACACCTATACAAACATCCTCGACATACTAGGATCATCGAGTCCCTGGAAACATCTAAGGCACTGTAAGCCTATATGACAAAAAACCAAGACACATAATGTCCATATCACAGACATTCCTATCCATAAGATCTCCAATAATAAATCAAAAAAAAAAAATATATGATCATCAATAACATAAATCACCAAAGAATAAATCCTCCAGGGTGAGAGCAACGCTCCATCACAGGAAACACCACATATGTGGGAGCAACGCTCTACCACAAGAAATCCTCAATATGTGGGAGCAACACTCCACCACAAATAATCTGAAATATGTATCTGCAATAAATATAGGAGCAATGCTCCGCTACCAGCAATCCGTGATATGTGGGAGCAAGCTCCACCACAAAACAATACCTAAGTACCTCAAGGCACCTAACTATCCAGCTAGAGACTGTACAAGATCTCTCTACCACAATTCACTGTGGTTAGCCTAGAATATAACAACCTAATAACTAATCAAATCCATCATCAACTCTATCAGCATCCTAGTGGATCATCCACTGATAGGAAAATTAGTTGATGGGTTAATTCAACAAATGACATAATGCAGTCACTCCACATTCTGCATTCAGTATAAGTAGAATCATCATACTGCTACCAATAATACATCTAGCACACATGCTCACACAACATATGTATGATCAACAAAAACCGCCAATTATTATACACCAAACATACTCACAACTCAGGTATAATCAGTATAATACCTCCAACAATACATACCGAACACGTGTCCAAAATCAATGTAGGTAAAATCAACAATACACCTCAAACAACGCTCATATGACATATCTTCACCTATGCCAAGAGTATAACCAACATATATTTCCAATAAAGCATACTAAACCCAGGTGCACTCACAAATCAAACATAATCAAAAAGGTTACCTCAGATACCACACCAAACACATATGTACATATCACAACTCAGATTAAATCGACAAAATGCTTCCATCAAAACACCACCGATGTACTTATACTACATCTCGGATTTAATCAACAAGCTATCCTCAATAATACCTTCAGATACATACACCGAACTACATATCTATGATCCACCAGGAACCTTCAAATCATATCAGAACATGGATATATATACTACTGGCAAATGGACAGTCTACCATAGGACTCCTACAACACATAACAATCATAATATACATGCAACATAGACATGCAAAATCAGCATACCAGCTCAACCAAAGAGACCAACCTTATGCTACCAATACTCATGGGTTACGGTATATCTAAACAAAATTCATGCATATGAATCAAGCATGAATACACCAATCAAAAGCAACCCTAAATAAAACAGCCTAATCATCCAGTAACAACCCTGCTATAGGTTCAAAGGAATTAGTATTGGACAAGAAAGATATACACACCATGGTATAACATTGCCAGTCAATGTTATACACTACCCAAGACTATATCAAATGGGAAAAATTTTATCATCATAAATCCAAATGTACTCTTCCAATATACACTAGTAACAATTGTATCCCATAAGTGTTAAGCAATTAGCTCTACACTTCCTTACATCAGCGGGGTCACATATCCCAAACACCCTCTAAGTTAACCCACCAGGTATATACAATCCACGGTCAAAATCTTCATAGAATAGGATACATCGATCCTTTATAACCTATCCAAGCCGATAATGATATATGGCTAAATCAGTCATTTTCACGTCAGTACAAAACATGTACTCAAATGTGCTCTAGATACATAACTAAGCACAAATAACCTAAAGGTTCGAACCTCTAAAAATAGATCATGGCAATCCTTTACAGATCAACCAACAAAACTAAATCATTTCATGGGTCAATTCAACACTAATTACATCAACTCAAACTAGAGAATGTCAACCCACATAATACCATATGTATAAATGTGTACGACCCAAAATAAAAAGTCAGAATTCAAGATCATCTAGACACTCTCATTTTTATCCTCAAAAATATCAGCCCACATAATATCAGATGAATCAGTCTCTACTCCCCATGAGGGCAAGTTAGCATTCAAAACATCGATCATTATATATCCACATAGTCCCCAAATCAGAGGAAGCATATATCATATATTTTTTTTTCCATCCTGTTAACTATCCATAACCAACTAGATTTATTAAAATCTCATAGGCACATTCAACCGTAAACTCTCCAGCACCCAATTTTTAATCTGATCACCAACCATAATCATCAAAATAGTTATCCACTAAAAGATCATCAACAACCACATAACATTTACTCTCTTAAATCATTAGAAATCAACACATCAAAATATCTGATCTCACAATATCCCTCAACCTCAAACCATTCTCAACAATGATCAAACATGGTAACTCCCCTAATGAACAATTTCCATCGTACCTGATACCCTAATATCCAAAAGATATCAGTATAAAAACTCTACTGGCTAAGTCAACAGGAATAAGTAGTATCATCCACTACTCAGCTAACAATAGCAGAGGCTGGTATGTGCCTCCATCTCCTACTAGTAGTAACAGAAGCTCAAACTACTGATGGTATGATGTGCAAAATCACCAGAGACTATAATCCTTGATCTCTATTAAGGTCAACCATGCTCAATGGCTAACCCATCACATGTAATATAGGCTATAGCAATCAGACAGGTACTAAAGATAAAGTGCTAATAGATGTCATAACTATCATAAAATAAACATCATACCTATTTGCCGTCTGGAGATGTTCCATCGCTGTCCAGCCCCCAACTTCTGACCTCAAAATTCCGAACGAGAAAATCGCCGGAAATCCATATAAATCCGAAACAGAAATCCAAACCCAATCATAATGGAAAAATCCATGTCACTCAAACAACTACCCAGTTTGACTCGCAAACTTGGGCTAATCCAAAAATCCAGAATACCCAAAAATAGGTATCCGATAAATCACCAGAACACCGAAGCAGGTATCATAACCCGCTCTGATACCAAATAAATTGGTATCAGATAAATCTTAAAAAATCCAACACACGAAAATCCAACAAGTATCGCCAAACTTTAGCGCTCTGATACCATATCAATTAGTATCAGGTTATACCAACTATGCAAAATACGAAAACAAAGATCGTAAAAATCCAAAACACACAGCAAGTATCGTATACCTGCTCTGATACCACTAAATTGTCACGCCCCAGAGGAGTCTCTGTCCGAAGAAATTTCGGCAGCATCTCCCCTGTACGGCGGACAATATGAAACTTTCTACATATCACATATACTTCAGCCACAGGCGGCTGGAATGATAACAAAAATAAAAACAAACACCACGCAGTTTATAAAGATATTCAGCCTCTGGCTGTCACAACCACGCAGTTAATAATAGTAATCAATAATAGTAGGACTCTGACTCGAAATCAACCCTACCCCACTACACTCATAAAGCTCAAATCCAACGAACTCACCTCTTCTGCCGTCCAGGCAGGCATATAGTAGAATAAAAACCAAACCATCCAAAAGACCATCAAACGGTAACAATCCGTACAATATCCATAAATAAAATCCAAAACAAAACTAAAACATAGTCTGATGGAAGAAAAACCAAAATAAAGCAAATAACAACCTAGTAGAGAACTAGCTCTACGTGCAGATGGGGGGCCAGCGACTGGAACTGCTCCGGACAGCCTCAACCTGAAAATATCAACAATGGAGGCGGGGTGAGTCCAACACTCAGCAGGTACAACTGATAAAACAAATAACAGACAACACTAATCATGCGTACAGTCTCCTGAATATGAGGAGGATAAATGCAACTGAATGAAATCAGAAGATAACTGTACTGACCGGATCAAAGTATAAAGGTAACAGGTCGTCAGACCGAGTGAGTCATAATCCTGTATGCATGTCAATCAATGCATCCAAACAAATGCAGCATATAAGTGCAGCAATCACAAGCAAATAAAAATGCAATAAATGCATATGTCAACCCCATACTCTGAAATCAATGCTCCTGTGCAATGACAGAGTAAACAGGATCTTGTCCTACTCTCCTGTGACCCCAAATCATAAATGGGGAGCTCAATGCTCTCATCTCCCAAAGACACGATCAGAGGGAGGATCTCTGCCGCGCCGAGTCTCGACCAGCGGAGCCAAACAAAGTCCACCATCTGCCGAACGCTGCTACCCTAAATGCCAACGAAGCCAAACAGAGCGGAATCGGCTACCACGCTGAGTCACCGACCAACGGAGCCAAACAGTACCGCCACACACCAGCCAGATATACAAATCCATGGGTGATGTGTGTAGTAACTGGCGATGAGCTCAACCAAAGTAGAGCCGATAATCGCACAAAGATGCAATCATGATGCATGATCTCTGAACATGGCAATCTCATGAATAACATGGCATGATCCATATAAATAGATACAAAGTGTGTACCACAAGAAGACGTATCAAATAGAAGGTACACAAATCGAAGAGGGTATCAAATAAACCCTAGGTCCAGAATATAACAGAGCATGTGGTTAGGTCACTACCTAAGGCATATGTGATCAGGTAGATAATATGCAGTGCAGAATAAATAAACAAACAACATGTACTAATCATGTAGTGACCAACCGAAATAAACAGGTAACACAATTACTGTTATATGTTAAACATATTATCATGCATATCAAAAGACATAAGTCAAAGTACCCGCCTCCAATCGAAATGGTCCAACTCGGACGTCGAGATGCTCGTCTCGAATCAAAGTCCTGTGTTAAATCGCACAGTTTAGCTAATTTAATTATAAACAAATAGCTAAACAAATTTCTAACCCACTAACCAGTTAGGGTAAGTTTCGTTAACCCCAATTACACCATTACATAACTTCCAAACCTAATTATTAATTATTGCTAACTCAACTAGCAATAATCTACCACAAATATCAAAACCCTAATCCTTACCTTAATTCAACAGGCAGGAAAGGTGCTGTCGATTGCTACAAAAAGTGGCTGCCGGAATAGGGCAACTCTAATATCGCCGATCTGTTGTACCAAGGATCTGAAAAACCAAAAGGTACCGATCTAATGTTATGATCAACAGTAGCTATAGAACAAGAACAGAACACTAGATCACGACCTAAACTCTCACCTTTCTGTCACAATACCGTATCACCACTGCTCTGAGGAGGAAGAAATGCTCACAGCTAGGGCACAGAGGATTCCCGGCCGGCAGCACTGCTGTGAGAAGGTCTCGGCTCCGGTTAGAGTGGCGGCAGAGAAGTAGAAGGGCACAGAGCGATCGGCGGTGGCTCTAGTCGCCGGCGGCAGAGAAGAAATTGGCCGGCACTGTGCAAAAGAGCAACAGCGGCAGTATGGCCGGCGCTCGGCTTCGTCTCGGCGCTGCCACCAATCGAGAGAAGGCGCGGGTTCTCAGGTGGCGGCGCTAGGGCACACGGAAAGAAGAAGAAACAAGGTTCGGGGTTCGGCCGGCGGTAGAACTAAGGCAGAGAGGAGGGTCGCTGGCGTCGGCAGAGGAGAGAACCGCCGGGGCCGGCGGTTAGGGCAAGGAGTCGAGCACGAGGAAGAGGCGTCGGCGCGAGGAGAAAGGGTGCGCTCGGGTGCGCGAGTGAGAAAAGAAACGGCGAGGAAATAAAGAAAAATATAAAGAAAAAGAAAAAGAAAAGGAAAAGGAAAAGAAAATAAATCTTTTCCTCATTAAAACAGGGTAACCTAAACAGACCTTTCCCGGACCCTGTTTTTGTCCCCGTTAACATGTCCATACGAGCTCCGAAAAATTCTCGAAAAATTTCTAAAAATTCCGGAAAATTCCCTTATCATTTTCGGTATTTTACATTCTCCCCCACTAATAAAAATTTGGTCCCCAAATTTCGTTATCTACCATCAGCAAGTACTAACAACAGATATATAGTAGAAATGCTGAACGGTAAATAAATCACATACCTCAAGTGAAAAGATGGGATATCAAGATGGGGATATCGAGCTCGGATCGTATCCTCAAGCTCCCAAGTAGCCTCCTCGTCTGAATGAGGCTGCCATCCGACTTTAACCAGCCGGATAGTCTTATTCTGCAACTGACGCTCCTTCCGGTCGAGAATCCGTACCGGAATCTTCTCATAAGTAATGTCAGGCTGAAAGGAGAACTGAGATTATCTATCAACACATGTATCAGATCGGGTACGTATCTCCTCAGCGTAGATATGTGGAATACGACGTGAACGCCTGCCAAAGACGGCAATAGTGCCACCCGATAAGCTACTGCTCCAATCCTTTCCGAGATCTGGAAAGGTCCAATGTATCGCGGAGCTAGCTTACCCCTGAGGCCAATCTCTTCATCTCTTTCGTGGGTGAAACTCGCAGAAATACCTGGTCGCAAATGAAGAACTCTAAGGGTCTCCGACTCCGGTCAGCATAACACTTCTAGCAGTCTTATGCCTCTGACATCCTCCGTCCGATAGTAAGGACCACTCTGCCTCGCTGAGCTCTATGAGGTCCCAACAACTGGGCATCTCAGATTCTCATCCTGATCTACGACTGAGCACTTATGGTAACAAGACTACCCTGCTCGGTCTGTCCCTGCTCCTCAAGGTCTAACACAGAGAAACCCTGAATCAAGTCTATAACCACCACTCGGTAGCAAGTTAAAGTCCCTCTGGACTTCTGTCTAAGTGCATCAGCAACCACATTAGCTTTTCCCGGGTGATAGCTAATGGTACACTCATAATCCTTCAGGAACTCCATCCATCTCCTCTGTCGAAGATTAAGTTCCTTCCAAGTAAAACAGATATTTGAGATTCGATGATCAGTGAGAATCTCAAGGTAATATCATACAGGTAATGCTGCCAAATCTTCAGGGCAAAAAAAAAATAATAGCAGCCAACTCCAGATCATGAACTGAGTATTTTCTTCTCAGGCTCCCTCAACTATCGAGAAGTATATAAAAATACTCAACCGTGCTGCATCAGAACAGCACCCATACCCTGTAGAAACGCGTCGGTGTAGAGGACAAATCCGTCCTCTCCAGAAGGTAAAAACCAAAAATCGAAGCCGACAACAATCTCCGCTTCAGCTCCTAGAAGCTGATCTTGCAATCCTCAATCCAAGTAAACTTCACGCCTTTCATGGTCACGCGTGAAAGTAGCATAGCTATGTGGAAGAAACCCTCGACGAAAAGTCTGTAATATCCTGCGAGTCATAAAAGACTGCGGATCTCCTACACTGATTTCGGCTGCTCCCAACGGTAACAACCTCTATCTCCTGTGGAACCACGGTACACTCCTACTGGTGACCGTGTGTCCCAAACATCATAACAAAAGACAATCCAAACCAGCACTACTGATAATCACATATAGATGTTCTCGTCGAATCATCTCTAGATCTATGCAAAGGTAGTGTACGTGACTCACCTCGGATCCGTAATAGATCACAACATCGTCCACAAAGATAATGGACACCTATACAAACATCCTCGACATACTAGGATCATCGAGTCCCTGGAAACATCTAAGGCACTGTAAGCCTATATGACAAAAAACCAAGACACATAATGTCCATATCACAGACATTCCTATCCATAAGATCTCCAATAATAAATCAAAAAAAAAAAATATATGATCATCAATAACATAAATCACCAAAGAATAAATCCTCCAGGGTGAGAGCAACGCTCCATCACAGGAAACACCACATATGTGGGAGCAACGCTCTACCACAAGAAATCCTCAATATGTGGGAGCAACACTCCACCACAAATAATCTGAAATATGTATCTGCAATAAATATAGGAGCAATGCTCCGCTACCAGCAATCCGTGATATGTGGGAGCAAGCTCCACCACAAAACAATACCTAAGTACCTCAAGGCACCTAACTATCCAGCTAGAGACTGTACAAGATCTCTCTACCACAATTCACTGTGGTTAGCCTAGAATATAACAACCTAATAACTAATCAAATCCATCATCAACTCTATCAGCATCCTAGTGGATCATCCACTGATAGGAAAATTAGTTGATGGGTTAATTCAACAAATGACATAATGCAGTCACTCCACATTCTGCATTCAGTATAAGTAGAATCATCATACTGCTACCAATAATACATCTAGCACACATGCTCACACAACATATGTATGATCAACAAAAACCGCCAATTATTATACACCAAACATACTCACAACTCAGGTATAATCAGTATAATACCTCCAACAATACATACCGAACACGTGTCCAAAATCAATGTAGGTAAAATCAACAATACACCTCAAACAACGCTCATATGACATATCTTCACCTATGCCAAGAGTATAACCAACATATATTTCCAATAAAGCATACTAAACCCAGGTGCACTCACAAATCAAACATAATCAAAAAGGTTACCTCAGATACCACACCAAACACATATGTACATATCACAACTCAGATTAAATCGACAAAATGCTTCCATCAAAACACCACCGATGTACTTATACTACATCTCGGATTTAATCAACAAGCTATCCTCAATAATACCTTCAGATACATACACCGAACTACATATCTATGATCCACCAGGAACCTTCAAATCATATCAGAACATGGATATATATACTACTGGCAAATGGACAGTCTACCATAGGACTCCTACAACACATAACAATCATAATATACATGCAACATAGACATGCAAAATCAGCATACCAGCTCAACCAAAGAGACCAACCTTATGCTACCAATACTCATGGGTTACGGTATATCTAAACAAAATTCATGCATATGAATCAAGCATGAATACACCAATCAAAAGCAACCCTAAATAAAACAGCCTAATCATCCAGTAACAACCCTGCTATAGGTTCAAAGGAATTAGTATTGGACAAGAAAGATATACACACCATGGTATAACATTGCCAGTCAATGTTATACACTACCCAAGACTATATCAAATGGGAAAAATTTTATCATCATAAATCCAAATGTACTCTTCCAATATACACTAGTAACAATTGTATCCCATAAGTGTTAAGCAATTAGCTCTACACTTCCTTACATCAGCGGGGTCACATATCCCAAACACCCTCTAAGTTAACCCACCAGGTATATACAATCCACGGTCAAAATCTTCATAGAATAGGATACATCGATCCTTTATAACCTATCCAAGCCGATAATGATATATGGCTAAATCAGTCATTTTCACGTCAGTACAAAACATGTACTCAAATGTGCTCTAGATACATAACTAAGCACAAATAACCTAAAGGTTCGAACCTCTAAAAATAGATCATGGCAATCCTTTACAGATCAACCAACAAAACTAAATCATTTCATGGGTCAATTCAACACTAATTACATCAACTCAAACTAGAGAATGTCAACCCACATAATACCATATGTATAAATGTGTACGACCCAAAATAAAAAGTCAGAATTCAAGATCATCTAGACACTCTCATTTTTATCCTCAAAAATATCAGCCCACATAATATCAGATGAATCAGTCTCTACTCCCCATGAGGGCAAGTTAGCATTCAAAACATCGATCATTATATATCCACATAGTCCCCAAATCAGAGGAAGCATATATCATATATTTTTTTTCCATCCTGTTAACTATCCATAACCAACTAGATTTATTAAAATCTCATAGGCACATTCAACCGTAAACTCTCCAGCACCCAATTTTTAATCTGATCACCAACCATAATCATCAAAATAGTTATCCACTAAAAGATCATCAACAACCACATAACATTTACTCTCTTAAATCATTAGAAATCAACACATCAAAATATCTGATCTCACAATATCCCTCAACCTCAAACCATTCTCAACAATGATCAAACATGGTAACTCCCCTAATGAACAATTTCCATCGTACCTGATACCCTAATATCCAAAAGATATCAGTATAAAAACTCTACTGGCTAAGTCAACAGGAATAAGTAGTATCATCCACTACTCAGCTAACAATAGCAGAGGCTGGTATGTGCCTCCATCTCCTACTAGTAGTAACAGAAGCTCAAACTACTGATGGTATGATGTGCAAAATCACCAGAGACTATAATCCTTGATCTCTATTAAGGTCAACCATGCTCAATGGCTAACCCATCACATGTAATATAGGCTATAGCAATCAGACAGGTACTAAAGATAAAGTGCTAATAGATGTCATAACTATCATAAAATAAACATCATACCTATTTGCCGTCTGGAGATGTTCCATCGCTGTCCAGCCCCCAACTTCTGACCTCAAAATTCCGAACGAGAAAATCGCCGGAAATCCATATAAATCCGAAACAGAAATCCAAACCCAATCATAATGGAAAAATCCATGTCACTCAAACAACTACCCAGTTTGACTCGCAAACTTGGGCTAATCCAAAAATCCAGAATACCCAAAAATAGGTATCCGATAAATCACCAGAACACCGAAGCAGGTATCATAACCCGCTCTGATACCAAATAAATTGGTATCAGATAAATCTTAAAAAATCCAACACACGAAAATCCAACAAGTATCGCCAAACTTTAGCGCTCTGATACCATATCAATTAGTATCAGGTTATACCAACTATGCAAAATACGAAAACAAAGATCGTAAAAATCCAAAACACACAGCAAGTATCGTATACCTGCTCTGATACCACTAAATTGTCACGCCCCAGAGGAGTCTCTGTCCGAAGAAATTTCGGCAGCATCTCCCCTGTACGGCGGACAATATGAAACTTTCTACATATCACATATACTTCAGCCACAGGCGGCTGGAATGATAACAAAAATAAAAACAAACACCACGCAGTTTATAAAGATATTCAGCCTCTGGCTGTCACAACCACGCAGTTAATAATAGTAATCAATAATAGTAGGACTCTGACTCGAAATCAACCCTACCCCACTACACTCATAAAGCTCAAATCCAACGAACTCACCTCTTCTGCCGTCCAGGCAGGCATATAGTAGAATAAAAACCAAACCATCCAAAAGACCATCAAACGGTAACAATCCGTACAATATCCATAAATAAAATCCAAAACAAAACTAAAACATAGTCTGATGGAAGAAAAACCAAAATAAAGCAAATAACAACCTAGTAGAGAACTAGCTCTACGTGCAGATGGGGGGCCAGCGACTGGAACTGCTTCAACCTGAAAATATCAACAATGGAGGCGGGGTGAGTCCAACACTCAGCAGGTACAACTGATATGCATAATAAAACAAATAACAGACAACACTAATCATGCGTACAGTCTCCTGAATATGAGGAGGATAAATGCAACTGAAATGAAATCAGAAGATAACTGTACTGACCGGATCAAAGTATAAAGGTAACAAGTCGTCAGACCGAGTGAGTCATAATCCTGTATGCATGTCAATCAATGCATCCAAACAAATGCAGCATATAAGTGCAGCAATCACAAGCAAATAAAATGCAATAAATGCATATGTCAACCCCATACTCTGAAATCAATGCTCCTGGCAATGACAGAGTAAACGGGATGCTGTCGGAGTACTCCTGTCCTGTGACCCCAAATCATAAATGGGGAGCTCAATGCTCTCATCTCCCGGTACACAATGACGGGGAGGTTATCTCTGCCGGCTACCACGCTGAGTCTCCTGACCAACGGAGCCAAACAGAGTCCACCATCTGCCGGCTACCACGCTGCTACCCTAAATGCCAACGGAGCCAAACAGAGTGGAACTGACTGCCGGCTACCACGCTGAGTCCTCAGACCAACGGAGCCAAACAGCAGAACCGCCACACACCAGCCAGATATACAAATCCATGGGTGATGTGTGCAGTACATGTAACTGGCGATGAGCTCAACCAAAGTAGAGCCGACAATCGCACAGCATGCAATCATGATGCATGATACTGAACATGGCAATCTCATGAATAACATGGCATGATCCATATAAATAGATACAAAGTGTGTACCACAAGAAGACGTATCAAATAGAAGGTACACAAATCGAAGAGGGTATCAAATAAACCCTAGATCCAGAATATAACAGAGCATGTGGTTAGGTCACTACCTAAGGCATATGTGATCAGGTAGATAATATGCAGTGCAGAATAAATAAACAAACAACATGTACTAATCATGTAGTGACCAACCGAAATAAACAGGTAACACAATTACTGTTATATGTTAAACATATTATCATGCATATCAAAAGACATAAGTCAAAGTACCCGCCTCCAATCGAAATGGTCCAACTCGGACGTCGAGATGCTCGTCTCGAATCAAAGTCCTGTGTTAAATCGCACAGTTTAGCTAATTTAATTATAAACAAATAGCTAAACAAATTTCTAACCCACTAACCAGTTAGGGTTAGTTTCGTTAACCCCAATTACACCATTACATAACTTCCAAACCTAATTATTAATTATTGCTAACTCAACTAGCAATAATCTACCACAAATATCAAAACCCTAATCCTTACCTTAATTCAACAGGCAGGAAAGGTGCTGTCGATTGCTACAAAAAGTGGCTGCCGGAATAGGGCAACTCTAATATCGCCGATCTGTTGTACCAAGGATCTGAAAAACCAAAAGGTACCGATCTAATGTTATGATCAACAGTAGCTATAGAACAAGAACAGAACACTAGATCACGACCTAAACTCTCACCTTTCTGTCACAATACCGTATCACCACTGCTCTGAGGAGGAAGAAATGCTCACAGCTAGGGCACAGAGGATTCCCGGCCGGCAGCACTGCTGTGAGAAGGTCTCGGCTCCGGTTAGAGTGGCGGCAGAGAAGTAGAAGGGCACAGAGCGATCGGCGGTGGCTCTAGTCGCCGGCGGCAGAGAAGAAATTGGCCGGCACTGTGCAAAAGAGCAACAGCGGCAGTACACAGGGAGGAACTAGGCACCGGAGACTGGTGCTGAACCTGTGGCCGGCGCTCGGCTTCGTCTCGGCGCTGCCACCAATCGAGAGAAGGCGCGGGTTCTCGGGTGGCGGCGCTAGGGCACACGGAAAGAAGAAAACAAGGTTCGGGGTTCGGCCGGCGGTAGAACTAAGGCAGAGAGGAGGGTCGCTGGCGTCGGCAGAGGAGAGAACCGCCGGGGCCGGCGGTTAGGGCAAGGAGTCGAGCACGAGGAAGAGGCGTCGGCGCGAGGAGAAAGGGTGCGCTCGGGTGCGCGAGTGAGAAAAGAAACGGCGAGGAAATAAAGAAAAATATAAAGAAAAAGAAAAAGAAAAGGAAAAGGAAAAGAAAATAAATCTTTTCCTCATTAAAACAGGGTAACCTAAACAGACCTTTCCCGGACCCTGTTTTTGTCCCCGTTAACATGTCCATACGAGCTCCGAAAAATTCTCGAAAAATTTCTAAAAATTCCGGAAAATTCCCTTATCATTTTCGGTATTTTACAGCAAGCAAGGTAAATGCTTCTTTGTTTGAACTGAAGCATTTGAGATACTTGGATTTGAGCTTTAATAACTTCTCATATGCGCATGTACCTGACATGATTGCCTCACTTGTGCACTTGGAATACCTTAACCTCTCCAATACCTTTTCCCGTGGATTAATTTCTCCCCTATTGGGGAACCTTTCCCACTTAAAATACCTCGACCTTGAAAATTGTTGGTCATTGACAATGTTATTCACACATGACTTAAGTTGGCTCTCCAACTTAAATTCTCTACACTATCTCGACATGAGTTGTGTCGACCTCTCTAAAGCAACCAATTGGCTCCACCAAATTAATTTGATTCCTACTCTACAAGTTTTGCTTTTGAGGGATGCAAGTCTCCCACGTGTTCCACATTCTTTACCCACATTTAACCTGACATCCCTCACCATACTCGATCTCAGTGGGTATGAATGGGGCATTAGTGCTTCAATGTTGAGGTGGTTGTCTAATGCCAGTAATCTCGAACACCTCGATCTATCTAGATGCTCGAGGGTGTTTGACTTCGAGGGGCTAGCAGTTGCTTTGGGAGCTCTACATAATTTGAGGAAGTTAGTTTTGTTTGGAAATAAAATAGCAGGAGAAATTTCTACAATTCTGAAGAATGTTAGCAGAATGTTGCAATATTTAGATTTGCGATGGAATTCATTGTTATCTGGAGAAATTTCAACAATTCTGTCCATCCTTCCGCGCCGACTGGAGTTCTTAGCATTACACGATAATAACATCTATGGGAGAATCCCAGAGATGTTAGGGGATTTCACAAGCTTGAGACACTTGAGTATGTCCTACACTCAAATAACTGGAGATATTCCGAGAACAATAGGGAAACTTATCCATTTGGAGTATCTTGATTTGTCTAAAAATCATATAACAGGAGAGATGCCGGTGAATGTAGGAAACCTTACAAATTTGGTATTTCTATATTTGTACGAAAATAATATCACAGGATCAATACCAGAGGGTGTTAGCAATTTTGTTTCCTTGGAGGAATTAGATTTGTCAGAAAATAACATTACTGGAGAAATACCAAAAGCATTGGGGAATCTTCAAAATTTAGTGAAATTAGATTTGCATGCCAACGCTATCAATGGGCAAATACCAGATACTATTGGTAGAATTTCCACCTTAAAGTATCTAGATGTATCAAAGAACCATTTAACAGGAGAAATACCAAAAATGATTGCTAGAATTTCCACCTTGCAACATTTGGATGTATCAGAAAACCACTTAACAGGAGAGATGCCACTGAACCTAGGAAACCTTACAAATTTGGTAGTTCTATATTTGAGAGGAAACAATATCACAGGGCCAATACCAGAGAGTGTAGGTAATTTGGTTTCCTTGGAGGAATTGGATTTGTCTAGAAATAAGATTACCGGAGAAATACCAAAAAGTTTAGGGAGTCTTCAAAATATGTTAAGATTAAATTTACACGCCAACTTTCTCATTGGGCAAATACCAACAACGATTGGTAGAATTTCCAACTTGAATTATTTGGATGTATCAGAGAACCACTTAACAGGAAAAATACCAAAAACAATTGGTATAATTTCCACCTTGAGGTATTTGAATGCATCAGATAATCACTTGACAGGGCAAATACCAAAAACAATTGGTAGAATTTCCAACTTGTTTCAATTAGATATATCAAAAAATCACTTAACAGGAGAAATACCAAAGGCTTTTGGTTGCCTATGCAACCTAGGTGTCCTACAATTGTCATTGAACAATATCAATGGAGAGTTAACAGATCTACTTGATGGCTTATCTAATTGTTCAGAAGGAGGAATGTTATCAAACTTACTTATTGCTGGCAATAATTTGAGTGGAAGAATTCCATCTAGTCTTCTATTGTTAGCTCATTTAGCGGAATTGGACCTCTCCTCGAATTCTCTGCAAGGTAACATGACTAAAGCTCATTTTCCCAGCTTACAAGATTATCGTACTTGAATATATCTTTTAACTCCTTGAATGTTGTTTTTCCGAGTGATTGGTTTCTTCCTTTTAGTGCCTCCGAAATTGATATGAGTTTCTGTCATTTGGGAGGTATGTTTCCCTCATGGATCCAATCCCAAAGATTTTTGTATTCACTATATATATCTATCAAGAGTAGAACTCTTAGGAACAATTCCACTCTGGTTCTCAAATTTCATTCTAACGTACAGTTGGCTTCAAAATCTTGACTTAAGCTCAATTAATCTGAGTGGTCTAATTCCTTCTGTTGGTAGTTTTGAGAGCATGAAAAACTAAAACGAATCAATTGAATAATGTGATAAATACTCACATGGATCTCCCGAAGAACCGCAACCAAAGACGTCGGTCGATGAAGTCGCCGATGAACCGCCGGAGACGTCGCTGCTGCTGTCGCCGAGAAGATCACCACACGGAACCTTCTCGGACTCTTCCACAAACCAAATCCCGTCCCTAGACGTTCTCTCATTGCTCACTGATCACCTCACGCCTGTACTCGCTGATTACCTTCGCATCAGCCTCCCCTCACCTCTAATTGCCTTGGACGCCTCTTATAAGAAGGTTGAGGAAGACGAAGGGGAAAGGACGCCCCTTCGTCTCCTTGGCGTTCCCAGCAAACTGCCGTTTGTGGCAGCGAAAGGGACGAACCCTTTCGTTTGCCAAGTGTAACGCCCAACATCTCCCACTCGTCCAAGTCAATCCATATGGTCACATAGACCATGTCAGTCACATAGACTATAAGGTGATCAAGTCACGAAGACCAGAGTGAAATTAGTCACAAAGACCAAATAAGTCACGAAGACTTTATGAGGATCAAGTCACGAAGACCAGAGCAAAATTTAGTCACAAAGACCAAATAAGTCACATAGACTTTATGAGAATCAAGTCACGAAGACCAGATCAGAACATCCATTCCATACATTAGGGAAAATGGTTCGTGCGACAGCAAGCACAGTGAGCATTCAATTGCTAAGAAGATTGTCACACCTTACTTAGCTGCTCCATAGAACAAATCAGAGACATTAATGTCCATAGAACGAATCATAGACATAAATGGCTTGCCTTTACCCCAGATTAAATTATTTACATCATCATGAACATCTCTAATCCCTCATATTGACCATATGTCAAGAGTATGTTCAACACCTCTAATCAAACAAATTATTCACAATTACATTTTATGTACTGAACTAAAAATGTAACCGGTACCAGTGAATAAATGTCGCAGATATAAATCAATCTTAATCTTCCTTTTTAGCTAGAATCCATTCATTCTAATCAGTCGCTTTCCTAGTTATGCTCCATAGACCGAATCATCCATAGCCAATAGGAAACATGCTAAAGTAGCAGTCACTGACCAGAACTTCAAGTAGACAGCTAAATAGTTACTTAGGGTAAAATTGAGATTAACTTATAATCTCAAGGGTCTCATATAGTAGAGAAGTAGGGATCCATTCTCCTACAACCCTTCTTGTCGCCATAGCACATGTGGTATGAATCACATGCTACGATGTTATTCTTTTTACCAAAAAGAGCGCATGTTTTTTTTCAAATTTAACATCGTACAGATTTCGATCTAGACATTCCCAATGTCTAATCCTAAATTCAACATATGAATTCTAATCTGGCTTCAAGCAGATTCAGTAAATGGTGGGTGCATTTA
Organism: Zingiber officinale; assembly: GCF_018446385.1. NCBI lineage: Eukaryota > Viridiplantae > Streptophyta > Magnoliopsida > Zingiberales > Zingiberaceae > Zingiber > Zingiber officinale. Next base: position 86,922,761 of record NC_055998.1, on the reverse strand, counting down.
CTCCAATCATTACACAAATGATCTCATCTTGACACAAATATCAAGGCGACCTTAACTTATGGGTATGTCTCTATTCACAGCTACAACAGCTGTCCCATAAGCAACGGTCTTACCTCTATTCGTACTTAACAAATAGAGATGATTGTCCATGTGAGTGGACCAATCCCAATCTGCCAACATGCTTATCGAGACTTTTATTCGAATGTAACCAAGACATATACACTGAATAGATCATGGTATTTTTCATTTATCAAAATGTCTTTACAATTGTTACATTCTTCGAAGTCCCAAAGACTTCATATGCCCATGAAATGACTCTTTAGTCAATGGCTTAGTAAAAGGATCAGCAAGCATTTTTTGTGTAGGGATGTACTCAAGAATAATCTTTTTCTTGTCAACAATATCCCTTACAAAATTATACTTAATTTCTATATGCTTGCCTTTGCTGTGGTATTTGGGATCCTTGGAAAAAGCTATCGCAGCTTGACTGTCACAGTACACAGTAACAGGACTCTCACTATCCTCAGCAATCCCCAGATGCTTCAGGAACCTTCTTAGCCAGACAACCTCTTGCATAGCCGCTGCACAAGCCACATACTCAGCTTCCATTGTCGACAAGGCTACACAAGCCTGCTTCTTGCTGTTCAATGAGATGGCGCCATCATTCAGCAAGAAGACATAGCTAGATGTGGATTTTCTGTCATCAAGGTCCCCTGCCCAATCTGCATCTGAGTAGCCACTTAGGCTCATATCTGATCCTTGGAAACAGAGGCAATAATCAGTTGTTCCTTTAAGATATCTGAATATCCTCTTTACTGCTTTCCAGTGTCTCGATCCTGGGTTTGACTGGAAACGACTAACTAAGCCAACAGCATAGCTTATATTGGGACGAGTACACAACATAGTGTACATCAAACTACCAATAGCACTAGCATATGGTTTCTTCTTCATTTCGGCTATTTCCTCAGGAGTCTTGGGATACATACTTTTGTTCAAGACAGTACCTTTCGCAATAGGCGTCTGTTCAATGTTGCAATATGACATATTGAAGTGTTGTAGCATCTTAGTGATATAAGCTTCTTGAGACAAACCCAAAAGCCTCTTTGATCGGTCTCTAACGATCTTCACTCCTAAGATGTACTCTGCTTCTCCCATATCTATTATGTCAAATTGTGATGAAAGCCAACTTTTGACTTTTATCACACACTTTATGTCACTTCAAGCTATTAGCATATCATCAACATATAATGATAAAATGACAAGCTTTCCTTTTTCCTCTCTTAGGTAAACACAATGATCCTCATTAATCATTTCGAAACCATAAGATAATATTACTTCATTAAATCTTATGTTCCATTGTCTTGACGCTTGCTTTAGCCCATATATAGACTTTCGAAGTCTACATACTCTTTTCTCTTGGCTTTCAGCAACATAACCTTCTGGTTGTACCATATAGATTTCTTCGTCAAGATTACCATTAAGGAAAGCCGTTTTTACATCCATCTGATGTAATTCCATGTCATAGTATGCTACTATAGCTAGGATGACACGTATTGACACAAACTTCACAACTGGGGAGAATGTCTCTTCAAAGTCAATACCCTCCATTTGGGTATATCCTTTTGCAACTAATCGAGCTTTGTATCGATTAATCGATCTATCTGCTTTCCTCTTTACTTTAAGAATCCACTTATTCCCAATAGCCCTTCGGCCCGGAGGAAGATCGACTAAATCCCAAACTTGATTCTTTCTCATTGACTTCATTTCTTCATCCATTGTAATTTTCCATTCTTTTCTAACTGAGCTGCTCAAAGCTTCCTCAACTGTTCGAGGTTCCTCATCATCAACTGGGAGAACCATTAATGCCTCATTCTCAATATCAAACCTTCTGTGAGGAATAATCTGACGACTACTTCTTCGAAGGTTAGACTGTTGAGAAACTGACTCATTCAGTGGCAAATTACTCCCTCTCGGTTGACTAGATTCAAGCATCTCCTGATTCGTTGATAAAGGAGCATTATCCTCCTCTTCTATCTCATATAGAGGAATTGTCTTATCAACTTCATCTCGTGTTGGGAACTCAGTTTCTAGAAAAGTAGCATCTCTTGACTCTATCTCAGAGATGGTTCCATCTTGTCGCTCACCAATAAAAACATAACCCTTAGAGGTCTCAGAGTACCTTATAAAGATACACTTCTTACTTCTGGGTCATAGTTTTTCATATTCGTGAGTCTTATCATGAACGTAGGCAGCTGACCCCCAAGGTCTCAGATTACTCAGATTCGGCTTTCTGCCTGTCCAACGTTCATGTGGGGTAGATGGAACTGACTTTGAAGGCACTTTGTTAAGTATATAGGTCGCTACTAGTAATGCATCTCCCCAATAGGAGATTGGCAAATTAGCTTGCGCCATCATAGACCTAACCATTTCAAGAAGAGTCCTATTTCTTCTTTCAGCAACCCCATTTTGCTGTGGAGTTCCAGGGATAGTTAGCTGTCTAATAATCCCTTTCTCATTACACATTGTCTTGAACTGATCAGACAAATATTCTCCTCCATGGTCAGTGCGCAAGGTTTTAACCTTACGTTCCAATTGATTCTCAACTTCGTTCAAGTAACGAATAAAGCAATCCAATGCTTCAGATTTGTGAGAAATCAAATACACATGACCAAAACGTGTGAAGTCATCGATAAATGTAATGAAATAAGAACTCCCATTTCTAGCCTTCATATTCATCGGACCACAAATATCCGAATGAATTAATTACAATGGTGATTCAGCCCTAATAGCCTTACCAAATGGTTTCCTAGTCGTCTTTCCAACAAGACAATGCTCACATACAAACAAGTTAATCTTAGCATGAGTGCCTAATAGGCCCTCCTTAGCTAATCTATTCATTCGTTCTTGTCCTATATGTCCCAATCTAGCATGCCAAATTTCATTATTAACATCAGCATTACTAGTAAGAGCAATGTTTGAAAAATAACTATTATTATTTGGTTTGACATCAAGAACCATAAAACCATTTGTTACATAACCATATCCAATTAACACAGAGTTAATTCGAAGTTCCACACAACGGCTATACAAATTTACATTATAACCTAAATCAAGAAGACAAATAATGGAAACCAGATTCCGTCGAATCTAAGGAGCGTACAGGACATCATGTAGAAACAAGGTGCCTCCACCACGTAGGTTGAGCTTGCAAGTGCCAATTCCTTTGACTTCAATTCTTGCATTGTTTCCTACATATATCCATTTGTTGCCAGCTGGTACCCGACGGTACTCCACATATGTAGCTCGATCATGAGCTACGTGGTTCGTTGCTCCTGAATCTATAATCCACAAAGGATACGAATCAGCTAACAACACTGTACTTGCAATACATTGCTCGTGGAAAGAAGACAAAAATGGATTTACCTTTTTAGGCTCAGTACAATCCCGAGCAAAATGTCCCTTCTTGCCACAGTTGAAGCAAGTCAACCTGCTCTTAGGTTTTTGTCCATATTTCTTTCCTTTCTTCTTGATTTGGTTTTTCGCAGCAACAGCATTAGCCTCCTTTCCTTTCCCCTTTCCTTTCTTGAACCACTTGTTCTTATTCTTGGAACCAGAACCTTCAGCTACAAAAGCTTGACCCGAAATCCTTGCGGATTCAATCCTCTCCGCCTCAAGTTCCACATGGCGTGAGACATCAGTGAAAGTCTTGATACTCTCACTATGGGTCAGGTTCTATTTCATCGTTTCCCAAGAATCAGGAAGGGAACGGATAACTGCCTGAACCTGTTGTTCATCGGTCAATGTATAACCAGCAGTCTTAAGCTCTCGAATCATGTTACCCATCTCCCTGAGATGTTGGGCCATGGTAACATTCGAGCGCTTCTTACAACTATCAAACTTGATAGTTAGCTGACGGAGCTTACTCAGACTGTACTTCTCTCTAAGGGCTACTCAGACAACATGAGCCGATGGTAATGGCTCATACTCAAATACCAGGTCATCCACCATTGAACTAATCAATATACCCTTAGCAATGGAGTCCTTCCTTTTCCATGCCTTATAGGCATCAAGGTCACGTCTGTGCTGTGCTGTGGAACCATCAACCGGTTCCTCCATGATTTGGTTTAGAGCCTCCAGAACTTCTTGTTCCTCAAGAACATATTGTATCTTGAGGTGCCAGATTTTGTAGTTATCCCCATATAATTTCTCACCCTTATTGAGTTCAGCTATGATGTTTTTAGTTGCCGTGATCTACATAAATAAACAAATTATTTATTATTTCAGTGTAATTCATATATGTGCAACTATTTATTGACTCAATGTAAATTAGAGTTAGTTTACAAAATCAAGTGATAATATTGTTTCCACTCATCATTTGTATGTTCTAATCTAATCAACACTGATCAATTATATTACACATATCCCAACTAATGAACAAATCATTTTATATGAATGAATCATATTTATATGAACCAATCATATCATGAAATGAACTAATCATTTCCAAGTTAGTTAACATATAACATAACTTTTATTATATAATTCTGTTCGTACAAAACAACAGAAATTATTACATGACTCAAAAACTAGATGAGCTTACACTGTTCGTACATAACGACAGTAACAGAACACTAATAAACTAGATAAGCTAGCACTACTCCCACTAGGATAAATGCTAGAGCAGTGGGTAATTGCATCCCGTTTATCCCAGATTCTATGATAGGTGGATCAGCCTCAGATGTATCCATCAGATCCATCTCTGGATCTTCTACACACTCCTGAGGATCCTCCTCTGATCCTTCGGGATCCATCTCTAGATCCTCCTCAGGATCCATCTCTGGATCGTCCTCGGAATCCATCTCTGGATCTTCCTCAGAATCTTCAGGATCCATTTTTGGATCCTCTTCAAATTCTTCAAGGTTCATTTCAGGATCATCTTAAAATGGATCCTCTTCAAATTCTTCAAGGTTCATTTCAGGATCATCTTCAGATTCTACAGGATTTGGATCCTCCTCTAAATCTTCAGACTCCATTTCTGGATCCTCTTCAGATTCATCAGGACCCCATTGCAGATGAAGTAGTTGTCTGCACATCTCTGAGTATGAGATGTGCCCATCAGAATCATCCCAAAGTTGGAATGCTATCTGCCTCAGATGTTCCGATAATGAATAAACCAGAGAAAATCTTCTTTCTGTTTCCTGAACTGGATACCCTTCTTGCTCGAGATTCCAGAACAACCAATCGAGCCGACCAATAAGCCTACCGACTCCGTGATCCAGGTCATATTCCAGCTTCTTGATCTCCTCCCACAGCTCATGTTGTCGTTCATAGCGACCAGTCATCGTGTATACCATTCTTTGTATCTGGAATTGAAAAACATGATGTCAGTACAAAACCGATTGACCAGTACAAAACCGGTCAAATTCAATTCCCACATATAGTACAAAATATACAGTATACACAAGCAATTAAGAAAAACAAATTTCCTTATTTTGGGGAGTCTCATGTGACTGACACATTGGATTGGTCAATCATGAATCCGAATCTTAAGCTCAATCTATTGTCCTCATTAGAACTAATCTAATTTGACCTATGTTCTGTTTTCGTTTAAGCTAATTTGAGTCAATCACAGACTTATTAATCAAACTCAGGTCCGTTTGATTTATCCAATGCCCATTGGATTAAGTCTGAGTCATTAGAACAAATCTAATGTTTTTGATCAAATCTGGCACAACGGAACTAATCCGGTCACATTCGATCAACCCAACTTCTGTAATCAAGAATACCCAATTAATTCAATAATAAACCGGGCTGGTTAAACCAACAAATAATTTAAACCAGCTTTAGGTATTATTGAATCAAATTGGTCTGCTTAAATCAATCAATAATTTAAACCAGACATGGGTTTGATCGGACAAGTTGGTATGGTTCCATTTTCAGTAAATTGAACCATAAATTAATTAAATATTTATTTATTAATTAATAATACATTTTCTTATGTATTTAATTAATTAATAAATATATTTAATTAAAGTTTAACTCATGCACTGTTTATTTAATTGATTATCAATTAAATCTTAAACAGTAGTTCTGCATGCAACGATTACGATTTACTGTGCTTGGAAGAAAAACAAAATTGTTCATGCCTTTAATCGATTCAAGGATACCTGAATCGATTCAGTCGATGATTTTTTTTCTTTCTAGTGCTTCGTAAAAACACTGTTCATTCTATTTTTCTTCTCTTCAATCGATTCTTCAATCGATTGAAGTAGTATCTTCTTCTCACTGTGCTTCGTTAAAAGCATTGTTCATCCCGCGATTTTGAATCGATTGAAAAATCATTTCAATCGATTCAATCCAATTGAATCGATTGGTTAATCGATTCAATTGATGAACAGTATCGTCTTCTTCGCAACAGAACAAGAAAACGCGAGCTTTTTCGCGTCGATTTCCATGCTTTCAAAACTATACATGCTCTGATACCATTGTTGGTAGTTTTGAGAGCATGAAAAACTAAAACGAATCAATTGAATAATGCGATAACTACTCACATGGATCTCCCGAAGAACCGCAACCAAAGACGTCGGTCAATGAAGTCACCGACGAACCGCCGGAGACGTCGCTGCTGCTGTCGCCGAGAAGATCACCACACGGAATCTTCTCGGACTCTTCCACAAACCAAATCCCGTCCCTAGACATTCTCTCTTTGCTCACTGATCACCTCATGCCTGTACTCGCTGATTACCTTCGCATCAGCCTCCCCTCACCTCTGATTGCCTTGGACGCCTCTTATAAGAAGGCTGAGGAAGACGAAGGGGAAAGGACGCCCCTTCGTCTCCTTGGCGTTCCCAGCAAATTGCTGTTTGCGGCAGCGAAAGGGACGAACCCTTTCGTCTGCCAAGTGTAACGCCCAACACCTTCTACTCTTTGTCCATTTACTGATCTTTCCAATAACTCATTTGAAGGACCAATTCCAGCCAGCTTAGGGAATGCATCCCTTGAAATTTTACTGTTGTCTGATAACCACACAATGTTAGTTTCCACTTTCTTATGTAATTTAACTTCCATTCTTGTTATTAATTTGTCTGACAATCACTTATCTGGTACATTCCCACAATGTCAAAGATCAATATCTATCTTTGAACTATAATAGCATCTCTGGGTAATTTCCTTCTTTCTTAGAATATTGCAAATTGTTAGTCACTCTTGATCTTGGTGAAAATAAAATTCCTAGCAAAATACTGACATGGGTTGGATATCTAACTTCTTTACAAATTTTATGCTTAAGCTCAAACTCCTTCACCGGTGTCATCCTAGTAGATATAAGATATCTCACTTTTCTTAAGATCTTGAATCTTTCTTTTAATAAAGTATTTAGTAAAATACCTTCATCAGTGCTATGTTTCAAGATTATAGCAATTCTAATGCATGCAATGATAATAATTTTCATTGTGCAAATTTACCAACCGTGAGCTCTTGTATATCAATGGATAATGTCACACCCTGGATGTAACATATTAAAAGGTACCTTACTCAGTGACAATATAATAAAAGAAATCTAAGAATCATATAAATAGCAAGATAACTGAGAAATTCATCACATTTATGTATTTATATATCATTTTCTTTGTATATAATGAAAACTGTATGAATAAAATAATAGATGAAACAAAACATAAACACAACAAAGCAAATTTCAAGTCAAACTAGAAATTGCATGTAGAGATCTCTAAACAACTCAATGTACAACTTGAAACCAACTACAATATCAAAGGGGTGCATGTGCTTGCAAAACTAGAGGCCAAGAAAAGCAAATAGTAAGCCCAAATTGTTAAGTGAGTAATTAGAAAAGATGTATATGACTTTAATCTTATTTAAGAGGTCAAATAAAGTAGAGTAGGTTACAATCTCCTATTACAATTTTAAGTAAATCAGGAACAAGATATTTTTTCTTATGATTTTTCAGCCAATAAGAAATATAAGCTACCACTTGATCATGCTATATTAAAATTGTACCTAATTCCTGAACTAATACATCTATGTAAAGAACGAATTCATCCTCTCCAGACGAAATAACTAACACTACTGCACTAACCAACCTTTTCTTGAGCTCCTAGAAACTTGCTTGACAAGTCGTGACAAGTAAACTTAACCCCCTTTCTAGTCAATTGGGTCAAAGATGTAGCGATACTAGAAAATCATTCAACAAATCTCTAATAGTAATCATCTTGTCCCAGAAAAACATGAATTTCCTGCACTGACTTTAGTTGAACTTATCTGACAACAACTTCAATCTTTTGGGAGTCTACTGAAATCCCTTTGCTAATAACTGTCAAAGAATCAACCAATGAATACATTAAAATTCTCTCCCTCATGACTAGCATTGACCTATTGCACAGTAATATTTCGAGTGAAATCCCAAAAGAGATGACGATGCTCCATGGTCTGCACTTTCTGAGCTTGTCCAACAATCACTTGACAGGTAGAATGCTTGAAAACATTATAGTCTTGACAGAGTTATTTTTGTTGGATTTTGTTTCTCTATTAGGTGAGTTTACATGTTAAGGTGGTAATACACAAACTTGTCACTACGAACAAACCCAATAAAGTGATCTGATGGATGTATTTATTATGGGTTTAGTTTATTGAATCATATTATGTGTGTAGAAACTTGTTAACTAGCTTTTTCATTATTATTGATAGGCTAATTATGAAATTGGGTTATGAGGCTATATATATGGGTTGTGGTCCTCGTAGAGTTATTATCACGTACGATTCTCCTTTCACCCTATTCGGAAAAGGAATACGATCACCATCGCTTGAACTCCTGCAAAAGATCCACTCGGATGCGAGCTTGTACTTCTTCCTTTTGGATTTGATGTTTTTCCAATGGCTATTGATCAAATGACCACAAATCTTGATTCAAATTCTTTTATTGCTTTCGTCATTGTTTTGATTTCGTTATATTGTTGTAAACTAAATGATGACAAGATCATGAGCATGAGTCTTCTAAATTAATTTGAAATCTAGAATTTCTATGATTTATCTTCATGGTATTAATTAAACCCCTACAATTTTCTCTTGACTTGCCAATGGAAAATCTCACAGGCACAATTCCCGCCAATTTATCTGCTCTAATCTTTCTCAGCCACTTGAATCTCTCTTTCAATAAGTTGTCGGGAAGAGTTCCCACATGGAATCAATTTTCAACCTTCAATGACCCTGCAATATATCCCAACAAGGACGACTTTGTGCATGAGATACTGATGATGATGGTAATGGCGGCAAGCTTGAAATAGTTCTGGATTTTGCCTTCGTTGCTATGGGATTTATACTTGGATTTTGGGCATATTGGGGCACAATGATGATGAAAAAGTCCGTCAAAATTGCTGTCTTCCAGATGGCGGACAGGATTTACGACTGGAGCTATGTGCAACTCGCAGTGAAGTTTGGAAGGTGAAGGCAGGAGCAAAGTTGAACTTGAAAGCCTTATTATTTGCTGATTATACTTTCCCATCAAAGAGAAACTCTCCAGCTTATATGCTGCTCTACTAGCTAGAATATGAATAACGGTGCAATCATTTGATGGTGTGTGAAATAAGGAAGTATTTGAAAACTATATATATATTATTATGAAGGTCCGAGTCTATTATGTATTTGTAGAACAATTCGGGACATTGTTCCACTTTTCAGTTTGCCTGATGATATTTGTATTATATCAATAATCCGACATAGATGCGATTCATCAAGTTTTTGAAATATTGTTACACGAAAGAAGATGAAGAAAAACAACTGCATGCGAAAAATAAATGAGAGCGAAAACATGCATTTTTGTCGGCCTGAATCCTAGCATAAATACTGATCTAGGTAATCAGAAGCTAAACGAGAGTTAAATTTCATGTGATTGTATCAACTCCATTCCATTAGTCATGATTCCGAAAAGGCTTATGGAATCCAAACCAAGAAACGATGAAATCAGTGAATCACTAAGATGACACCAGTGACAAATACTAACTGATTCTTGAATTCTTCACTATAATTCCCTACTCCTCAACGCTGATAATATAAAGGGTTAAACATAGATTCGATCCGATTTTAATGGGCTAACAATCAAACTTAACATCCAATACCCATAAGTTTTGCCTTGCCGGGTAAAAGAGAATTATTATTATTTACATATATAAATCATTTGTTAAAATAAATTATTAAATAAGTACAATTTTGTTAATTAAATTTATTTTGGTTGACTAGGACACATACTAGTTTTACTGTTTTAGTGAAGCATAAGCTGTTTATCTTTGTGAATTCAAAAACAAAATAGAATGCAAATTTTATAGACTCACCTTCCTGAATTCAAATAGGTCTGAACTAAATTTAGCCCTTCACGATCAATTAAATTGAAATCTCTAGATAAGTTTTTGTGAAATGCTGCAAAATATCTCTATTAAATTTATTAACGTTAAAGATAGATAAAATAAAATCTCACATGGACCTTTTTAATAAATCATCAAGACTAATGGACCACAAGCCCAATAGATTAAAATCCGATTGTTTCTTTCATCTATCTTAGTCAAAAGTATTAAAAATGATCTCATAAATATTTTTTAAAATCTTTTTTCATATTATTATATTATATATATTTTTTAAAATTTTTTATTTTAAGAATGAAATAAAGAATCTTCATTCCAAATTTGTACAAAATTCAAATAAATCGAACAGATAAAATATCAATAAATTGGTGAAAAATTAAAATAACAGAATTTTTGGTTAAATTGGGATTTAGGAGAGAAGGGGAATCATGAATTACGGAATTAGATATTTTAAACTCTTGATTCTGGTTTGAGCATACCCAAATTTGATTTAATTAGTCTAATTGAATTTGGATATTTAAAATCAAGACCGAACCAAATTGACTGAAATAACCAATATTTTAATATGAAAAAAATAAATGTTTGAATTAACCGAACTAATCTTTTAACTTCGATCAGTTAATTCAATTTAATCGACCTTTTACTTATCCCTACATGTCCTAATAAGTAGCTATGAATATTTTTATTTTAAGTCGTGTGTTAAGTAGATGTTAAAATAGTTCAACTATTTACCAGAAGGCGTATGTTGAATATGATATTTACCAAAAATGTATCGTAGTTGTGTTTATACTAACGAGCGCAGAAAAATGTATGTAATTTTCCATTTACCCATCCTGCCAACCTCCTCTTCTCATTCACCATTTTCCATGTATCCAAATCACATTTTTAACTGAAAATGATTTTGTGGTTCGGATGCATGTGGTCTCACCCTCTCTCTCCCTTTATACCTCTTCTTGGTCTTATAAATACGAAATGATCATGAACCTCCTTCGATTGTCATACCTCCTCGTGCTGTTTGTGTAAAATATCGGAAAAAAATGAATATTTTTTTTTTAAGTCGTGTGTTAAGTAGATGTTAAAATAGTTCAACTATTTACCAGAAGGCGTATGTTGAATATGATATTTACCAAAAATGTATCGTAGTTGTGTTTATACTAACGAGCGCAGAAAAATGTATGTAATTTTCCATTTACCCATCCTGCCAACCTCCTCTTCTCATTCACCATTTTCCATGTATCCAAATCACATTTTTAACTGAAAATGATTTTGTGGTTCGGATGCATGTGGTCTCACCCTCTCTCTCCCTTTATACCTCTTCTTGGTCTTATAAATACGAAATGATCATGAACCTCCTTCGATTGTCATACCTCCTCGTGCTGTTTGTGTAAAATATCGGAAAAAAATGACGAATAATGAAAAGGGAAATTTTCTGGAATTTTTAGAAATTTTTGGGGAATTTTTCGGAGCTTGTATGGGCGAGTTAAGGGGATAAAAGTGGGTCCTGGGAAAAGCCTGTTTAGGCTACCCATTTAAGTGAGGAAAAGTTAATTTTTTCTTTTCCTTTTCCTTACTTTTCCTTTTTCTTTTTATTTAATTTCTTCTCCTCTCCCACTCCGCTTCCCTCTCCTGATTTTCCCCGACCCCGTGCCCTAACCCATGCAACACCGGCAGTTTCTTTTTCCCTTCCTCTCCATTCCGATCCTCTCCAATGTGCAGCGCCGAGCCTTCATCTCCTTCCCCTCCGGTACGAGAGCAGTGGCCAAGCCTCACGCCTCTTCCTTCTCCTCGCGATCTAACCGGCGCCGACTATCTCCCTTTTCCTCTTCTCTGTGAAGCCGAGCCACCCTCTAGCGTTGAGCAGCATCATCGCCGACCACTATCACCCTTGTGTGTCGATGCCGCCGCCGACACTGGACCCGAGCAACGCCGCCGCGGTTCCTTAGCCCTAGCGCTGGCAGCCGAGCGCCTCTCTTTTGCATAGCGCTTGTGCCCTAGCTACCGAGTTCCCTTCTTGTGTTCGTGCCCTGGTTTGGCATCGCCGTCGACTACTTGCCTCTCTAGTCGGTTGTTGGAGCCCTCTTCCCCATCGGTTGATCGTTGATGTCGCTGTGCCCTAGCTTAGGCCAGGCATCCACTACCTTGCGGTCATGTTGGAGGTAATCAACTAATTCTGGTAGATTGTTTGAGTGGCTGATCCATGATCAATGTGGGTTTAGAGTTATTTGATTCGGAGGGCATCACTTTCACCTAGCTTCGGCAATCTCTGTACGTGGGTGATCCACAGCTTTGGCACAGAGTTTCCAACAACTATTGTTCCAGCCAAAAGTCAATAATAGAGCGCACTGAATTAGGTAGGTTGTGTTTGTGATTTCCAAGATTCATAAATTTAATTACGCTGATTTAGATGTGGAAGCAGGTCATGGATATGGTTGCTTGATTTCTATGTTTTGATATGTATGAGACTAAGCTGTTGCTGAGGTGTGATATCCGATCATGGTTCAAAAATTCAGGTGAGTTTGTTTCTGTGATCTCTCTTTGAATTCCTATTGAGGGTGATAAGTTCCTTACCTATTTCCATTTGGGTTATTAGTTTACTTCTATATTAATTCAATTGGAGTATGTGATAGAATGATGAGATTTGATTTAGTGATTAATTTGAGAAAGTTAAGGAATTGTTCGATGGATTAAGGATGGATTAATTATCTAATTTGATTTGGATTGTTAGGTGGAATTAAACGAGAATACCTAACCGAATTAGGATTGAGTTTTTAGTTTAGCTAGTTGTTGCTTATAAGATTAGCTAAACTGTACATTAAATGATTTACAGGACTTTAACGCGAGACGAGCATCTCGACGTCGGATTTGGATCGGATTGGACCCTTCTATTGGAGGCGGGTACCTTGACTTATCTTTTTGATATGTCTTGTTGATATGTCTAGTAGGTTATAGCCTTTAGTAATAATTATGTTCGTCCTTATTTCGGTACGTCATTACTGGATACTCGTTACATGCTTGTTTGCTCACCTGTTATGCATTTTATGCTAGTATCCATATGATTATATATATGCTCAGTGAGGTAGTGACATACCATGCTTGTTATGTTCAGGACTTAGGTTTTTGATATCCTATCTGACCTGTGTACTTTAGTTCTTCATATTTGACCATCGATACTACGATACTCATGTTATATATATGGATATGGTTATGTTGATCAGTTTATTGCTATGCTTAGTGTCATGCATCATGATTGCATGCTGCGCGATTGTCGGCTCCACTATGGTAGAGCACATCGCCAGTTACATATACTGCACACACCACCACTCATGGATTAGTGGTATATCAGGCAGGTGTGTGGCGGTTCTGCTGTTTTGCTCCGTTGGTCTGGTGACTCAGCGTGGTAGACGGCAGACAGTTCCGCTCTGTTTGGCTCCGCTGGCATTTAGTGTAGTAGCATAGTAGCCGGCAGACGGTGGACTCTGTTTGGCTCCGTTGGTCAGGTGACTCAGCGTGGTAGCCAACAAGATACCTCCCGTTATTGTATACTGGAGATGAGAGCATTGAGCTCCCCATTTATGATTTGGGGTCGGAGGACACCGACAACATCCCGTCCACTCACTCACTCATCGGTGTAGTGATGGTAGAGTGCACGGTGTCACAACCCTACCCACTCGGCCTCACTATTGTGTGAGATGGTCGACTGGGTGACCAGGACGCATCATTGGCATCATACGCATTTATGCTTCTGTTTGTGTTTGCTGCACTTATATGCTGCATTTGGATGGATGCATATGTTTGACATGCATACAGGATTTATGACACTTCCGGTCTGACGACCTGATTATTCTGATAGGTGGCCTTGGTGAGTACAGTACTCTTCAGCCTTTTTTATTATGCATTACCTTCTTTTGTTCAGGAGACTGTACTCCATAGCTATTACTATTTGATATAGTTTACTATTCATGTCAACTAGGTATCTGCTGAGTTGTTGAACTCACCCCCGTGGACTCTATCTTTTTCAGGTACCAGGTTGGTTTTGGTGTCGCTTGGAGTATCCTGTCTGTTGGTCCCCACGTCACATCAGAAGACTTATCGGTTTCACGTATGTTTTGTTTGTTTATGTATCAGTTTGTTTAGCTTTGTACTCCGGTTCTGTTTTTGGAGTGTTGATGTTGTTATGTGATATTTTGCATTGGTTGTTGGTTGGGTAAGCCTAGCCAGCTAGCAGTTTTTGTGCTTTGGTTTGTATTGAGTTTTTGTCATTTCCGTTGTGTTGGTTTTGTTCCAGCCGTGTGGGCTGATGATATATATATAACTGCGTGGTTGTGTGTATATTCAAGCCGTCTGTGACTGATGTATATTATGCCTGTAGAAATGCTTCAGATTGTCACCCGTACAGGGGAGGTGTTGCCGAAATTTCTTCGGACAGGGACTCCTCTGGGGCGTGACAATTTTATTGGTATCAGAGCAGGTATATGATACTTGCTATGTGTTCTGGATTTTTGAGATTTATCTGATATCAATTTATTTGGTATCAGAGATCGACTTACGAGTCTTATTTTCCCTGTATTTCGGATTTCGTGTTTTGATCTTCTCGATGTGACTTTTCCGATTTTGGGACCTGGAAGCAGCAGGACATCTCCAAGCTATAGGAGGTATGATGGTATATGTTATCCTACCTTTTTGATTAGTTTATGCCCTGTTCACTATTACAGTCTATGACATGTATTAGTATTCTTTATTAGTACCTATCTAGTTGATATAGCATATATTTTTTTTGTGTTAGGTAAATCACTGATTATGGTAGACTTTGATAGAGATTAAGGGTTACAGTTTCTAGTGATTTTTCATATCATACACCAGTAATTTTTAGTTTCTATTATTACTAGTTGGTTAGCAGAGGGAGGCACATACCTGCCTCTGCTATTATTAGCTGTGTAGTGGATAGTATCTATATCTTTATGTTGATCTAGCCAGTAGTATACCATGTTATCTTAGTTAATTTCATCAGTAGATAATAGATTTACTCTTGTTAGATCGGTCAGTAGAAGATAGATTGACGTTTGTCGACTTGGGTAGTCGTGATTGATTTACCTTAGATGCTTGTAGAGGCTTTATTTATTCTTGATTAGTTAGTAGATAACCGATTAGTTTTGTTGATCTGATCAGTAGGGGATTGACCTACTTTACTTTTAGATGTTTGAATCTTGGGTTATTCGTGCTTAGTTGGATATCTTGAGCACATCGAGTACCTAGCTTATACTGACGTGGGAAAGGATTGAATTAGCCATATACTATTGACGATTTGGTCCGTTGATAGAGGATCGATGTATCCTATTCCATGAGTACTTTAATTTTAGACTGTATGTACCTAATTGGATAACTTAGAAGGTGGTATAAGGTTTGTGTGGTAGATTGGATTAAATATGTTGATTATGCATAACTATGAAGTGTACATATGATTGTTATGAGTTGAAGGAGTTCTATGATGGATAGTTCATTTGTAGATAGTGTGGGTATTCCCATCTAGATATGGTTATTGTAGGTTCCTTGTGGATTATAGTTATTTAGTTAATTGTATGTGCCTGATTAACATATTGGAGGTATCGTATCGATTTAAATCTGTGTCGTGGTATGTGCACATGGGTGTGAGTGTCATGTTGGAAGTATCTTGTCGACTACATCGGTGTTGTGATATGTACATATGTGTTTGGTGTGGTATCTGAGGTATCTTGTTGATTATGTGTGATTTGTGAATGCACCTGGGTTTTAGTATGCCTTATTGGAAGTATATGTTGATTATACTCTTGGCATATGTGTATATTTGTCATGTGAGTGTTGTTTGAGGGGTATTGTTGATTTTACCTACGATGATATATGCACACGGGTTCGGTATACATTGTTGGAGGTATCACGGTGATTTATACCTATAATGTGAGTATTTTTGGTGTGTACTAATTGGGGGATTATGTCGATCATACATATGTTGTGTGTGCACGTGTGTCAGATGTATGGTTGGTAGCATCATGATGATTCTACCTATGTTAAATGTAGAATGTTAAATGTCTACATTTTGATATTGGTTATTTTACCTTGTCAACTAATATACCCATTAGTGGTTGACCGACCCACTAGGAGGATGATAGAGTTGACTATGGATTTGATTTGCTTACTGGGTGGTTATACCCTAGGCTACCCAAGGTGATCTGTGGTAGAGAGATCTCGTGCAGTCTCTAGCTAGATAGTTAGGTGCTTTGGGCACTTATGTATTGTTGTGGTAGAGCATAACTCTCACATGTTCTGGATTGTTGTGGTAGAGCGTAGCTCTCACATATTTAGGGATTGTTTTGTGGTGGAGCGTTGCTTCCACATATTGCGAATTGCTTGTAGCGGAGCATTGCTCCCATGTTTATTGTAGATATATATATTTTGGATTATTTGTGGTGGAGCGTTGCTCCCACATATGGAGGATTTCTTGTGGTAGAGCGTTGCTCCTACATATATGGTATTTCGTGTGATGGAGTGTTGCTCTCACACTGGAGGATATATTCTTTGGTGACTTATATCGTTGGTGATCAGATCTATTTATTGTTGAGGATCATATGGTTAGGAATGTCTGTGATACGGACATTATGTGTCTTGGTTTTACCATTAGGGCTTGCGGAGCCTTAGATGTTTCAGGGGCTCGATGATTCTGGTATTTCGAGGATGTTTGGATCGGTTTCCATTGTCTTTGTTGACGATGTTGTGATCTATTTAGGATCCACGATGAGTCACGCACATCATCTTTGCATAGTTCTAGAGATGTTTCGATGGAAACGTCTATATGTGAAGATCAGTAGTACGTATTTTGGTTGTCGTCTGTGAGATGTTGGAGACACACGGGCACCAGTAGCAGTATACCGTGGTTCCACAGGAGATAGAGGTTGTTATCGTTGGGAGTAGTTGTAGTTTATACAGGAGACTCGCAACTTCCTTGGTCTGGCTTGATATTACAGACGATTCGTTGGGGGGTTTTCCACGCGTTGTTATGCCAATGACACGCCTGACTAGGAAAGGCGTGAAGTTCATGTGGTTCGAGGACTACGAGACCAGCTTCCAGGAGCTGAAGCGAAGACTAGTGTCGACTCCGATTTTGGTTTTACCTTCTGGAGAGGACGGATATGTCCTCTACACCGACGCATCTATACAGGATTTGAGCGCTGTTTTTCTTCAGCATGACAGGGTAGTCTCCTACTTCTCGGCAGTTGAAGGAGCATGAGGAGAACTACCCAGTACCTGATTGGTAGATGACCGCCATTATTTTTGCCTTGAAGATTTGGCAGCATTATCTATACGGTGTGACATTTGATATTCTCACTGACCATAAGAGTCTCAAATATCTGTTCACTTAGAAAGGAACTTAATCTCCAACTGAGGAGATGGATGGAATTTTTGAAAAATTACGATTGTACCATTAGCTATTACATGGGGAAGAGCTAATGTGGTTGTCGATACACTTAGCAGGAAGTTTAGAGGGACTTTAGCTTGCCACCGAGTTATGGTGACAGATCTGATTCAAGGTTTCTCCGATTTGGGCCTTGAGGGGATAGGACTGATAGAGCAGGGTAATCTGGTTACCATGGTTGTTCAGTCGTCGATCAGGACGAGGATCCGAGAGCCCTAGGCTGCTGATCAGTATTTGCAGTTTATTTGTAGCTAGATGTCTTGTTTGTCAGCAGGCGAAGGTTGAGCACCAGATACCTGCCAAATTATTTCAGCGGATTCCTATTCCTGAGTGGAGATGGGAACATATTACCATGGACTTTAAAGTGGATTTCCCTAGGACACGACGAAGCCATGACGCGATTTGGGTAATCGTTGATCGATTAACCAAATCAGCGTATTGCTTAACGATCCGGAAGATTTGTTTCCTGGATCGATTGGCAGAGCAGTATTGCCGAGAAATCATCAGAGTGGCGCAGCGGAAACGTGGTGGCCCATTGAGTATTATTTCGGTAAGAGACCCTCGGTTCACGTCTTGTTTCTGGCAGAGTCTGCGGCAGGTCTTGGGCACTTAGCTCCATTTCAGCACAGTTTTCCATCGCGGACAGATGGACAGTCAGAGCGGACCATTCAGACTCTAGAGGACTTGCTGAGGTCTTGTGTATTGGATTTTGGAAACAGTTGAGAGGACTAATTGCCATTGGTAGAGTTTGCTTACAACAACAGCTTTTATTCGGTTATCCAGATGACACCGATTTGAAGCATTGTATGGTAGGCCCTGTCAGACACCCACCCTCTGGGATGAGATTGGGGAGGCCCAGCTGTTGGGACCTCATAGAGCTCAGCATGAGGCAGAGTTAGTCCGTACTATCAGACGGAGAATGTCAGATGCACAGGGCTGCCAGAAGAGTTATGCTGACCGTAGTCGGAGACACTTAGAGTTCTCTGCAGGCGATCATGTATTTTTGCGAGTTTCACCCACGAAAGGGGTGAAGAGATTTGGCCTCAGAGGTAAGCTAACTCCGCGATACTTTGGACCTTTCCAAATCTTGGAGAGGGTTGGAGCGGTAGCTTATCGTTCGATGCTACCACCAGCTTTGGCAGGTATTTACGAAGTATTTCATGTGTCTATGCTGAGGAGGTATATATCCGACTAGACATTTGTGTTGATCGATATCTTAGTTCCGTATAGCCCGACATCACCTATGAGGAGATTCCGGTATGGATTCTGGACCGGAAAGAGCGTCAGTTGCGGAACAAGACTATCCGGCTGGTTAAAGTCGGATGACAACATCTTTCGGACGAGAAGGTTACTTGGGAGCTCGAAGATATGATCCGAGCTCGATACCCCTATCTTTTCACTTGGTGTATGTAAGTTATGATTCTGTTCAGCATATATATACTGTTTAGCTTTTGCTAGTACTTGCCGATGGTAGATAACGAAATTTGGGGACCAAATTTTTATTAGTGGGGGAGCATTTAAAATACCGGAAAAAAATGACGAATAATGAAAAGGGAAATTTTCTGGAATTTTTAGAAATTTTTTGGGAATTTTTCGGAGCTTGTATGGGCGAGTTAAGGGGATAAAAGTGGGTCCTGGGAAAAGCCTGTTTAGGCTACCCATTTAAGTGAGGAAAAGTTAATTTTTTCTTTTCCTTTTCCTTACTTTTCCTTTTTCTTTTTATTTAATTTCTTCTCCTCTCCCACTCCGCTTCCCTCTCCCGATTTTCCCCGACCCCGTGCCCTAACCCATGCGACACCGGTAGTTTCTTTTTCCCTTCCTCTCCATTCCGATCCTCTCCAATGTGCAGCGCCGAGCCTTCATCTCCTTCCCCTCCGGTACGAGAGCAGTGGCCAAGCCTCACGCCTCTTCCTTCTCCTCGCGATCTAACCGGCGCCGGCTATCTCCCTTTTCCTCTTCTCTGTGAAGCCGAGCCACCCTCTAGAGCTGAGCAGCATCATCGCCGACCACTATCACCCTTGTGTGTCGATGCCGCCGCCGACACTGGACCCGAGCAACGCCGCCGCGGTTCCTTAACCCTAGCGCTGGCAGCCGAGCACCTCTCTTTTGCATAGCGCTTGTGCCCTAGCTACCGAGTTCCCTTCTTGTGTTCGTGCCCTGGTTTGGCATCGCCGTCGACTACTTGCCTCTCTAGTCGGTTGTTGGAGCCCTCTTCCCCATCGGTTGATCGTTGATGTCGCTGTGCCCTAGCTTAGGCAAGGCATCCACTACCTTGCGGTCATGTTGGAGGTAATCAACTAATTCTGGTAGATTGTTTGAGTGGCTGATCCATGATCAATGTGGGTTTAGAGTTATTTGATTCGGAGGGCATCACTTTCACCTAGCTTCGGCAATCTCTGTACGTGGGTGATCAACAGCTTTGGCACAGAGTTTCCAGCAACTATTGTTCCAGCCAAAAGTCAATAATAGAGCGCACTGAATTGGGTAGGTTGTGTTTGTGATTTCCAAGATTCATAAATTTAATTACGCTGATTTAGATGTGGAAGCAGGTCATGGATATGGTTGCTTGATTTCTTGGTTTTGATATGTATGAGACTAAGCTGTTGCTGAGGTGTGATATCCGATCATGGTTCAAAAATTCAGGTGAGTTTGTTTCTGTGATCTCTCTTTGAATTCCTATTGAGGGTGATAAGTTCCTTACCTATTTCCATTTGGGTTATTAGTTTACTTCTATATTAATTCAATTGGAGTATGTGATAGAATGATGAGATTTGATTTAGTGATTAATTTGAGAAAGTTAAGGAATTGTTCGATGGATTAAGGATGGATTAATTATCTAATTTGATTTGGATTGTTAGGTGGAATTAAACGAGAATACCTAACCGAATTAGGATTGAGTTTTTAGTTTAGCTAGTTGTTGCTTATAAGATTAGCTAAACTGTACATTAAATGATTTACAGGACTTTAACGCGAGACGAGCATCTCGACGTCGGATTTGGATCGGATTGGACCCTTCTATTGGAGGCGGGTACCTTGACTTATCTTTTTGATATGTCTTGTTGATATGTCTAGTAGGTTATAGCCTTTAGTAATAATTATGTTCGTCCTTATTTCGGTACGTCATTACTGGATACTCGTTACATGCTTGTTTGCTCACCTGTTATGCATTTTATGCTAGTATCCATATGATTATATATATGCTCAGTGAGGTAGTGACATACCATGCTTGTTATGTTCAGGACTTAGGTTTTTGATATCCTATCTGACCTGTGTACTTTAGTTCTTCATATTTGACCATCGATACTACGATACTCATGTTATATATATGGATATGGTTATGCTGATCAGTTTATTGCTATGCTTAGTGTCATGCATCATGATTGCATGCTGCGCGATTGTCGGCTCCACTATGGTAGAGCACATCGCCAGTTACATATACTGCACACACCACCACTCATGGATTAGTGGTATATCAGGCAGGTGTGTGGCGGTTCTGCTGTTTTGCTCCGTTGGTCTGGTGACTCAGCGTGGTAGCCGGCAGACAGTTCCGCTCTGTTTGGCTCCGCTGGCATTTAGTGTAGCAGCGTAGTAGCCGGCAGACGGTGGACTCTGTTTGGCTCCGTTGGTCAGGTGACTCAGCGTGGTAGCCGGCAAAGATACCTCCCCGTTATCGTACACCGGGAGATGAGAGCATTGAGCTCCCCCATTTATGATTTGGGGTCAGAGGACAGGAGTACTCCGACAGCATCCCGTCCACTCACTCACTCATCAGGTATAGTGATGGTAGAGTGCACGGTTGTCACAGCCCTACCCACTCGGCCTCACTATTGTGTGTGAGATGACTGACTGGCGTCAGGGGTGACCGGGACGCATCATTGGCATCATACGCATTTATGCATTTACTGTTTGTGTTTGCTGCACTTATATGCTGCATTTGGATGGATGCATATGTTTGACATGCATACAGGATTTATGACACTTCCGGTCTGACGACCTGATTATTCTGATAGGTGGCCTTGGTGAGTACAGTACTCTTCAGCCTTTTCTATTATGCATTACTTTCTTTTGTTCAGGAGACTGTACTCCATAGCTATTACTATTTGATATAGTTTACTATTCATGTCAACTAGGTATCTGCTGAGTTGTTGAACTCACCCCCGTGGACTCTATCTTTTTCAGGTACCAGGTTGGTTTTCGTGTCACTTGGAGTATCCTGTCTGCTGGTCCCCACGTCACATCAGAAGACTTATCGGTTTCACGTATGTTTTGTTTGTTTATGTATCAGTTTGTTTAGCTTTGTACTCCGGTTCTGTTTTTGGAGTGTTGATGTTGTTATGTGATATTTTCATTGGTTGTTGGTTGTGTAAGCCTAGCCGGCTAGCAGTTTTTGTGCTTTGGTTTGTATTGAGTTTTTGTCATTTCCGTTGTGTTGGTTTTGTTCCAGCCGTGTGGGCTGATGATATATATATAACTGCGTGGTTGTGTGTATATTCCAGCCGCCTGTGGCTGATGTATATTATGCCTGTAGAAATGCTTCAGATTGTCACCCGTACAGGGGAGGTGTTGCCGAAATTTCTTCGGACAGGGACTCCTCTGGGGCGTGACAGTTTGGCGGGATTGCAAAAGGGTAATTAGGGTTTAGGGATATAGTTGTAGACGTTTCAAAAGACGAGTTCAAAGAACAATAATGATTAAGAACCTTGGCGTTGAAGGACAAATTTGTAGTAAGAGAAAAATTAATAGAAAAGACAAATAAAGATTTAGCGATGTGTGTATAAATTTACTACTATAAAATAGGTTTGCACTGTAAAAAAAATTACACTTTTGTAGCAAAGGGTGATAATAAAAATCATATTTATGGTGTCATTGGATGTGTGGGGAAGAAATATTAAACAACACCTACAATATGATGTACTCCATTACTTAATCGGCCTGCAAGTGCTCCACTATATGCTAGATTTCAGTTAGATCTTGCTCATACATGTTCAGTTGATATGGTAGGTATCAATATGTTGGGCATGATATGCGATCATATCAGGCCCACTTTCTTCCTTTTTCGAAATTTTGATTTGATATCATATATACCTTCACCTCGCTTAACCCTTCATAGTGGTTCAGAGTTTTCATAAATCCAATTTCCCTAGGTCCATTAGTGGATTTTTAACAAAACCCACTATTAGATCTAGACATGTTTGATTACACCCATTTAACATGTTGTGAGTTGTTGGTGGTTCAAGTTAAATTGTGTTATCCATTTCTTATTTAGAACTCTCAGTGGTGGTCTAACGTTATGAGAAGTTTCTACTTTAATGCGAACCTGATATGGGATCATATCAGGCCCAATGTGATCTTTGGTTAAAACTTTGGTTTTACACCATATATAACTTTTCCTCTCTCAACCCTTCCTAGTGGTTGAAATTTTGCAAAAATATAAAAACTGTTGGAACCCCAAGGTTGTTTTAGTGTGATCAACAAGTTAAGTTAGGTCCTGTGTGTTTCTAACCTGGTGTCTAAGTGTGCAGGAGCTTAGGAGCACAGGTAATCGAGTGAAAGACGCAGCTAGCGAGAAGGACGGCACGCGGTGCGTCCGAGGGACGAGGCGCTGTGGAAGAGTACACCGGCGGACGAGAAGGAAGCGTGCGGTGGTTCCGAGGGACTAAAGCAGGAGCGGAAGACTGCTCGAGGAGCAAGAGACACAGCTAGCGAGAAGGACGGCACGCGGTGCGTCCGAGGGATGAAGACTGCGGATGAGTACGCCGGCGGACGAGAAGGAAACATGCGACAATTCCGAGGGATGAGAAGCCGGATGGAAGCCGGCTCGAGAAGACCGGAAGTTGGGTTCGGTTGAGCCCTCTTCCGGATGGCAGAGATCACCCAAGCAAGCAGATCCGGAGTTGAAGACCTGGACCAAGGCGAACTGAACCGGAGCAGTGGTCCCCGGATGAAAAAGTCAACATCTGTTGACTTTAGGTTCCGGGGCGCCCGGAACCATTCCGGGCGCCCGGAGCAGCCCGGGGGGCCCGGAACCCTTCCGGGCGCCCAGACCTAATTTGTTGACCAGATCGCGTCAAACGCGATTTGAATGTTGGGGGATAAAGTTTTATCCCCCAGGGCGCTCGGAACCCCTTCCAGGCACTCCGACCAAGGCTATAAATATAGTCTTGGTCCAGAAGCTTTTAAATCAGTTCAGAAATTGTAAAAATGCTTGTGCACTTTCCATTGTTTAGATTAGCTTCTTTCTTTTTATGCTTCAACACTGTAAGAGGCTTCTCCGCCTGAAGGAGATTGATAGTGCGCTTCATCCTTTCCTTGGATTAACAACTTCCCCGGTTGTAACCAAGTAAACAACTGTGCCTCTTTCTTTTCTGCTTTAATTATTTTACAAGTGTTAGTTTGAAAAGTCGGGAAGGGTTTTTATTTATTTTTTTCAGGGCTATTCAACCCCTCTTCTAGCCGGCCCAACGGTCCCACAAGTGGTATCAGAGCCAATGCGCTTCAGGAGGACTAACCGTCGAACGAAACAACGAGATGGCCGGACCAAGCATCCACCCGCTGAACTACGAAGGGGACTTCGCTACCTGGAAGAATGTGATGCAGATATATTTTACAATAGACTTTGAATTAACTTTAATAATGGAATCTGACTTTGTAGTTCCAGAAGGTAAGGAAAAATGTCAATGGACAAAAAAGGAGCAGGCTGAATTCGTGGTGAACGACAAAGCATAATACCATCTGCTAAGCATTCTTCCACCTCAAGAAGTCAACAAGATCGGGCACTACGACTCGGAAAAGGAACTTTGGGAGAAGTTCCTCGAGCTGCACGAAGGGATGTCCGAAGTAAAGCTCGCCAGAAGAGATCTGCTTCGCTATCAGCTCACCAGCCTGCGACTTGGGGAAGACGAGTCAGTCATGCATCTGCACTCGAGAATAAAAGAAATTATTACCGGACTTTCGAATCTCGGAGAAAAGGTAAGTAACCGAGATTCGCTCAGGTACGCTTTAAATTCCTTTCCTAAAAATACCAAATGGGCATCATTAGTAGATACATTTTACATTTCTAAAGATTTAGAAAAGATTTCATTAGAAGAATTATTTTCAACATTTGAAGTGCATGAGTCAAGATGTGCAAGAATGAAGGAGCCCAAGAACAACGTCGCCCTCAAAGCCTCGATAGACGAACCTGAGTCGGAATCCTCTCTCAACGACGAGGAAATGGTAATGATGGTAAGAAGATTCAAGAAGCTTTGTAAATCCAGATCTACTAACCATCGGCAAGGAAAGAAGAAAAGAACGATCCGCTGCTACCATTGTGACGAAGAAGGGCATGTCAAGGACAACTGCCCCAAGCTAAAGAACAAGGAGAAGGGTAAGAAGCCTATCCAAAAGCGAAAGGCCCTAAAGGCGACGTGGGATGATACGTCATCCGAATCGGAAGTCGAGGCATTCTCCGGACTCGCATTGATGGCGAGTCATCAAGACGATGACTGTGACTCAAGGTCTTCCGAGATGAGCATCGAGAGCAACGATGAAGGGGGAACTTCGTCAGAAGAAAGCAGCAGTTCAGGGGGAGACACGGACAACGAACTCGACAAGGTAAGTCAGGTATGTTATCTTCCTCCCGATAAACTTTTAAGTTCGTTAAGTTATTAACTAAAGAATGCTGTAATTAGAAAAGGAAATAAAAAATTTAAAAATAATTTTGGCTAAATCTTGCCCCTTAGAAGAATTAGACAAATGAAAATTGGAAAGTGAAAAATTGAAATTAGAAAATCAAAATTTGAAACTTCAAATAGATAACTTGAAAAATTATGCATGTTCATCTAAAACCAATTTTAGAGGATCTAATAATTTAAATTGGTACTTTAGATATCACCCAGGACAAATTAGGAACATTTCAAGAAAGTGTGTCCCTAAAAACTTTTTAGTTAATCCAGTAGGCTGGAACCTTTATTGGGTTCCTAAATCTTGCTTAATCTAAGTTTTAAAATTAAAATTAGCGCTTTTCAGTGAGAAAATTAAACAATGAATTTCTCTATGAGGCTTTGTCTAAAGAAGTGGTTGTTGCTCCAATAACCAAGAAGGCTTAGTTCCTCGCCACGACCTGGAAGCAAAAATATTGAAATAAATGTTTAATTAACTTTCTGTTAAAGCATTAAAATTAGAATTGATTAATGCTTTCAAAGTTTTTCAAACATTTTTTCAAAATATTTTTTTTTTCAAAAAAATACTCTTACATGAAATTGACTTAGAAATTTAAGTACTTAGAAAAAATTTCAAAGATTTAAGAAAATCTTTTTTGAAAAATATTTTTTTTAACTTAGAAATTTTTTTTGTATTTTTTCTCTTAAAAAATTTTCTTTAATACTTAGAAAAATTCTCTGAAGATATGTTTTAAGTTAAAGGTTGTTATGAAATTGAAAATTTCTACTTAAAGTTTTTTTAGAAATTTTTGTAATGTTTTTGCAAAAAATGTCTAAGTTAGAATTTTTTTTATTTTACTAGAAAATTTTACTTAAATTTTTTTTGTCAGAGACTCTTTATGTGAAAATTATTATAAATTTTTAAGGATCTCAAAATTTTCTAAGTCTTTAACCCTTACATTTTTTCTGGAAACCCCATTTTGTTTGTGATCAAAGGGGGAGAAGGATAAGCATAAGTTTAGGGGGAGGTAGACCAAAATATTAACTTGTTTTATCTTTGCACTTAAATTACAAATTTAGTTAAGTTTATTTTATGTCTATTTTTATACTAGCTTAACTTGGGTTGCTCACACTAAAAAGGGAGAGATTGTTGAAACCCCAAGGTTGTTTTGGTATGATCAACAAGTTAAGTTAGGTCCTGTGTGTTTCTAACCTGGTGTCTAAGTGTGCAAGAGCTTAGGAGCACAAGTAATCGAGTGGAAGACGCAACTAGCGAGAAGGACGACACGCGGTGCATCCGAGAGATGAGGCACTGCGGAAGAGTATAACGGCGGACGAGAAGGAAGCGTGTGGTGGTTCCGAGGGATGAAGCCGGAGCGGAAGACTGCTCGATGAGAAAGAGACGCAGCTAGCGAGAAGGACGGTACGCGGTGCGTCCGAGGGACGAAGACTGCGGATGAGTACGCCAGCGGATGAGAAGGAAACATGCGGCAATTCCGAGGGATGAGAAGCCGGAGGGAAGCCGACTCGAGAAGACCGGAAGTTGGGTTCGGGTGAGCCCTTTTCTGGATGGCAAATATCACTCAAGCAAGCGGATCCGGAGTTGAAGACCCGGACCGAGGCGAAGTGAACCGGAGCAGTGGTCCCCGGATGAAAAAGTCAACATCTGTTGACTTTAGGCTCCGGGGCACCCGGAACCATTCCGGGCTCCCGGAGCAGCTTGGGGCGCCCGGACATGATTTGTTGACCAGATCGCATCAAACGTGATCTGAATGTTGGGGGATAAAGTTTTATCCCCCAGGGCGCCCGAAACCCCTTCCAGGCGCCCCGACCAAGGCTATAAATATAACTTTGGTCCAGAAACTTTTAAATCAGTTCAGAAATTGTAAAAACGCTTGTGCGCTTTCCACTGTTTAGATTAGCTTCTTTTTTTGTGCTTCAATGCTGTAAGAGGCTTCTCCGCCTGAAGGAGATTGATAGTGTGCTTCATCCTTTCCTTGGATTAACAACCTCCCCAGTTGTAACCAAGTAAACAACTGTGCCTCTTTCTTTTCTGCTTTTAATTTACTGCTCTGATTATTTTACAAGTGTTAGTTTGAAAAGTCAGGAAGGGTTTTTATTTATTTTTTTTAGGGCTATTCAACCCCCTTTCTAGTCGACCTAATGGTCCCACACCTAGGTCTATCAGTCGAATTCTGTTACAACTATTGATAAATTATAAAAATCTAGTATATACACTATATCTACTATTACTTGATCTTTGCTAAATTTGTATGTACAATAACACTTGATTATGTAGTTATAACTTTGCTAAATTAGTTTGTAATTATTTATCAGGGATGATCAAATTGCTAAAAAAATTCATTCTAAGATCTAGAATACGCTTGATGCAAATTTTTGCGTGGGATATGGAGCTAGTGTAGGAGAATTATTTGGAATAAATGTTCCATCGTCTTCTGAGTATAGTGATGTGCATAACATAAATAGAAATAGAAGTAATTTGGCATTTGATCTAAATGAAGAAGTAATTATCCTAGAAGATAAGGTTCTGAATTTTTGTACAATACTTGCTGATTACTTTGAGCCTACTTGGAGTGAGGAGGAAGAGTATTATACCTGAATTGGAGAGGAATTACAATGCAATACAAATGTACAAGAATTCTTAGATGATGATATATAAATTGAACAATATGAAATTCCCCCAAGCAATACAGTGACTTAGAGAAGTTCCTAATAGTTGATGATTCATATATTCTAAATCCTTGATTACTACAAAGGTTAATTGAAGAGACAACATATGAGAATAAATTGTGTTGGAAAAAATTTTCCATATTGACAAAAGTTCAAGAATGCACTTGTGAAATATGGCATTGTTAAACATATGAAATATAACCCAGTTGACACTTGAAAAAATAAAGTTAAAGTCATCTTCTTCAATCAACTATGTATATGGAGAGTAGTTGCCCGGGTGATGTAGAGTTCACTATTACTAAATATGTAAAGGAACACCAATGTGGCCCCGTTAGGGAAAGTGCATTCTTAGTTGATGATATGCAGATTGAAAAATATGAAATTCCCCCAAGAAATATAGTGACTTATAGGAGGAGTTCCCAATAGCTGATAATCCATATATTCTAAATCATCGATTTCTATAAAGGTCAATTGAAGAGAAAATAGATGAGCATGAATTTTGTGTTGGATAAATTTTTCCGTCTTGACAAGATTTCAAGAATGCACTTGTAAAAGAGCTGTGGTTAAACATATGAGATATAACCCAGTTGACACCTGAAAAAATAAAATTAAAGTCGTCTGCTTCAATTAACTATGTACATGGAGAGTAGTTGCTGAGGGATGTAGAGTTCACTATTACAAAATACGTAAAAGAACACCAATGTGGTACCATTAGAGAAAGTGTTAATCATCAAGCATACTCTTCCTCCTTTATAGTGTCTTTTGTGAAGAGCAATTTGTTTCTAATGAACAATACAAACCAAGTATAATTATATCATATATAAAAGCTAGGTTTGGAGTGACCATATTGTTGGAACCCCAAGGTTGTTTTGATGTGATCAAACCAGTTAAGTTAGGTTCTGTTTGGTTTAATCCCTGTGTCTAAGTGTGCAGGAGCTTAGGAGCATAGGAAGTCGAGTGGAAGACACGACTAGCGAGAAGGAAGGCACGGGAGAGAGCCGATGGGCTCGATGCGTCCGAGGGACGAGGTGCCATGAAAGAGTACACTAGTGGGCGAGAAGAACATACGTGACGTTCAAGGGACAAGAAGCCGGGGAGGAAGGCTACTGGAGAAGAAGGCCGGAAATTAGGTTCGGGTGAGCCCTATTTCGGATGGCCAAGATCACCCAAGCGAACAAAACCAGAGTGGAAGACCCGGACCGAGGCAAGCAGAATCGGAGCAGAGGGCCTGGATCGAAAATGTCAACCGTGCTGACTTTTGTGGGTCCGGGCGCCCGGAACTCAACTCTTATCTGAATCGATGTGTACAGCGATCGATGCATTGGGGATAGAATTCTATCCCACTCTAGGCACCCAGAACCCTTCCAGGCGCCCGGAACAGTGCTATAAATATAGCTCTGATTTTAGTAGTTCAGACAACAACTTGTAATTCATTTATCTCTATTTTACTTTCATTTGTGAGTTGTTAACGTTGTAAGAGGCTACTCCGCCTGAAGGAGATCGTCATAAAGTGCGCTTCATTTTCCTTGGATTAGCAATCTTCTGATTGCAAACCAAGTAAGTCTCCTTGTGTTTCTGTCTTTTCTAATTAGACTCTTAGTTTTTTATTACAAGTGTTCTTTATTAAGATATAAGTTGAGAAAGGGTTGAGTTTATTTTTGTAGGGCAATTCAACCCTCCCCTCTTATCGGCCACCAAGGGTCCAACAAGTGGTATCAGAGCAACGACGCTTCAGAAGAACTAACCACCGACCAAAGCAAAGAAACCAATGGTCGGGCCAAGCATCATTCCACCAAAATTCGAGGGAGACTTCGCACACTGGAAATGCCGAATGGAGGTATTTCTAAAAACTGACTTTGAGATTTGTTTAATAATCAAGTATGGTTTCGTAGCTCCTACGAATCAAAATGGAGAGGAGAAGGAAGAGAGTCTTTGGATGAAGAAAGAACAAAATGATTCCGTAGTAAATAACCGAGTGGAATATCACTTGCTGAGCGTGTTGTTGCCTCAAGAAGTCAACCGCATCGAGAACTACTCATCGGCCAAAGAACTCTGGCAAAAATTCTTGGAACTCAATGAAGGCACATCTGAAGCCAAGCTCACAAGACGAGACATACTTCGGAACAAACTGACGAATATCCATCTTGAAAAAGGTGAGAAAGTAGTCGATCTTCACGCGAAGGTCAAAGATGTTGGTTGGTCCTAGGAAGATCGTACCAGTTCCACTTTACAAAAATTTTGTACAAGTGTCGAACCTTTCCTAACAACCTATTGTGTTCTTTAGAAATTAAATCCAGAATCGCAAACGGAACTTAATATTATTGTTTCCAAATTTAACTTATCTGTTCTTAATGGTTTAGACTTGGATCGCAAACGATACTTAACATTATAGATCTAAATCCACCTAAGTTACAAATTTAATTAAATATTTATTTCAAAAATTGACTCCTAGGTTAAACATGGCGAGACACTTGGCCTTCTTGGGTATGGGAACATCCACCGCTGCCTCGACAAAGCCTCTTAACGAAATTCAATATTTAATTTCCTTATATTGTCACGCCCCGGGGAAGTCCCTGTCCGAAGAAATTTCGGCAGCACCTCCCCTGTACGGGTGACAATCTGAAACATTTCTACAGACACAATATACATCAGCAACAGGCGGCTGGAACATACACACAACCACGCAGTTTATATGAAGCCTACTCGGCTGATACCACAAAAAATACAACCACGCAATTATATGTAAATCTAGCAGCCCACTCGGCTGTACCAAAACCAATCACAGCGAAAATCCAATAGACAACACATACAACTATAAACAAAGACTGCTAGTCGGCTAGGCTTACACCACACAATAAAACAATACTCCAGGAACAAAGCCGGAACACAAAGCTATATACACAAATTCATATATCAAAATACAAATAAATAAAAACGAAGATAAATCTTCTGATGTGATGTGGGGACTGGCAGCTAGTTTACTCCAAGCGACTCCATAAACAACCTGGTACCTAAAAAGATAGTGTCCACGAGGTGAGTTTAATAACTCAGCGGGTAACAACTGATATGCATAATAAAGAAAATAACAACCAGCACTAATCATGCGTACAATCTCCTGATACAAGAAGGGTAAATGCAACTGAAATAAGCAGGAGAAAACTGTACTAACCAGGACCAGGGTATAAGTACAACAGGGTCGTCAGACCGAGAGTGTCATAAATCCTGTATGCATGTCAATCATATGCATCCATATAAATGCAGCAGGTAAATGCAGCAAACACAAGCAATAAATGCATCATACATATGATGCTAATGTCATGGTCACCCCTGACGCCAGTCAGCCATCTCACACACAATGGTGAGACCGAGTGGGTAGGGTTGTGACAACCATACACTCTGTCATCACTGCTCCTGATGAGTGACCGAGTGGACGGGATGCTGTCAGAGTACACCTATCCTCCTACCCCAAATCATAAATGGGGGAGCTCAATGCTCTCATCTCCCGGTACACGATGATGGGGAGGAATCTCTGTCGGCTACCACGCTGCGTCACACTACCCATGAGCGGACCAACGAAGCCAAATAGAGTCCAACCTCCTGCTGGCTACCACGTTGCTACACTAAACCAACGGAGCCAAACAGAGCAGAACCATCTGCTGGCTACCACGCTGAGTCACCAGACCAACGGAGCCAAACAGTAAAACTGCCACACACCTGTCTGATATACCACTAACCCATGAGTGGTGGTGTGTAAAGATACATGTAACTGACGATGTGCTCGACAATAATGGAGCAGACTATCGCACAGTATGCAATCATGCGAGATGATGCATGACACTAAACATGACAATATCCTGAATAGCATAGCAATATCCATATATAAATATAAAATGTGTACCATAGGACAATGAATCAAATCAAAGGTACACAGATCATATAAGAAATAAAAAACCCTAGGTCCTAAACATAATAAATAACATGGTTGTGTCACTACCTCTATAAGCATGTATAATCAGGTAAATACTAACATGATGTGCATACAAATAAACAAACAAGCATGTAACAGATCGGGTAGTGATCAACCGAAGTAAATAAGAAACACAATCATTGCTATTTGTTAAAATCAATACTATGCATATCAAATAACATAAAGTCAAAGTACCCACCTCCAATAGAAAGGATCGTATCCGGTCCAAATCCCTCGTCGAGACACCGTCTCGAATCAAAGTCCTGTAATACATGGTATCCAGATTTAGCTAATTATATATAAATAAATTAGCTAAATCAAATCCACGAGAAGCTAACACAAATCCAAATCCAATTATAAACCCTAATTGGATCATCTAACTCCTTAATCGATTCTAATTAATCCATTCGAATTAGGACTTGCAATAAGCATAATCAATCATGGCAACTTACCCAATTTAGTCCTAATTCAACACATAATATCAACTAATCAAATAATCCAAATTCACTATGATCTACAACCAAGACCAATTACCTACTCCTTACCTCAATTCACAACTAAGTGACTGCTGGTGGAATTTGGTCCGAAGGGTTCGCTGTCGGAAAGATGGTCTACTGCTGGAATGAGGGCTTCTAGAATAGGGCAATTGCTGGAAACCCTCCTCACCGCCTGAATCACTGATCCACCGAAACCCTACACCTGTCAGACCCGATCAGAAGGAAAAATCCAGAGTTCAATCAAGCATTCCAAGTACAACTAAGTCACCTTGTTGGCTCGGATCTAGGGCACGACTCAAGAACAGGGAGTAGGAGGCGATAAACCAGAAGCACACAAGGGAGGGCTGCAGTGGCCGCGGGATGGTCGTGCTTGGCCGCGGGCTAGTCACCTCCGACTGAGGTGGCGACAAGGCGACGGTGAAAGGCAACTGGCGATGGCAACAGGGTAGGGTGGAGTCGTCGGGCAGAGACAAGAGGAAGGAGGATGGCGCTAGGGCAGAGAGAAAGGGGCTCTGCTCGACAATCAAAGGAAGGCTCGGCCGGTGGCACTGCGGGTGGTGATGCCGTCAGGTGGAGGAGGTGCGACACACACTGGCGAGCGGCGCGTCCTGATCTCAACGGCAGAGGCAGAGGCAAGAAGGGTTCGGCTCGGGGAGAAGAAGGAGAATGCTTTGGCGTCATGGAAGAAAAAGGGGAAGAAGAAACCGCCCGTGTGCGGTTAGGGCAGAGGAGCAGGCGACGCCAAGTGAGGCGTCGGCCGCGCGGAGAAGAAGAAGAAGGAACGACACAGTAACGGGGAGGAAAAGAAAATAAATAAGAAAAAGGGAAAAGAAAATAAATAAATAAATCTTTTCCTCGCTTAAATGGGTAGCCTTAACAGACTTTCCCGGGCCCCATTTTTATCCCCGTAAACTCGTTCATACGAGCTCCAAAAAATTCCGAAAAATTCCCCTTATTATTATCCGCTCTTTTCCGATATTTTACATTCTCCCCCACTAATAAAAAATTGGTCCCCAAATTTCGTTATCTACCATCAGCAAAAATACTAACAACAAGCAAATAGTGTAAATGTTGAACGGAACCATAATTTACATACCAAGAGTGAAAAGGTGGGGATATCGAGCTGGGATCGTATCCTCGAGCTCCCAAGTAGCCTCCTCGTCCGTATGATGCTTCCATCCGACTTTAACCAGTCGGATAGTCTTGTTCCGCAACTGACGCTCTTTCCGGTCTAAAATCAGTACCGGAACCTCCTCATAGATGACGTCAGGCTGAACGGAAATTGAGACATCTGTCAGCATATGTGTCGAGTCAGGTATGTATCTCCTCAGCATAGTCACATGGAATACGTCGTGAACACCTGCCAGGGACGGTGGTAGTGTCACACGGTAAGCTACTGCTCCAATCCTCTCTAAGATCTGGAAAGGTCCAATGTATCGCGGAGCTAGCTTACCTCTGAGGCCAAATCTCTTCACCCCTTTCGTGGGTGAAACTCGCAGAAATACATGGTCGCTTGTAGAGAACTTCATGGGTCTGCGTCTCCGATCAACGTAACTCTTCTGGCGATCCTGTACCTCGAACATCCTCCGTCTAATAGTACGGACCAACTCTACCTCCTGCTGAGCTCTATGAGGTCCCAACAGCTGGGCCTCCCCAACCTCATCCAAGAGGGTGGGTGTCCTGCAAGGCCTACCATACAACGCCTCAAATGGTGTCATCTAGATAGCCGAATGAAAGCTGTTGTTGTAGGCGAACTCTACCAATGGCAAGTGGTCCTCCCAACTATTAGAGTGTATACTAAAAGCCTAGCTTTTGTAAGCATTTATTTGTTAAAATAAAAGAATCACATTGGTCAATATCTACATTTATTTGTTAAAAGTAATTGTTTAATTAATTTATATAGTAGATAACATGGAGTGTGGTGTCACACTCAGAAGATCATGTTGTCAGTTCTCTATAAATTATAAACAAGTTGCTTACGACTAAGATGGAAAGGAACAAACCATCAGAATAGTCGTAGTGTAATTAAGTATTAGTTTATCTTGACTAATAAATTACACTGATACACTTTAAGTGTATTGAGTAGGACCATTTAGGTAAGTTCTTTTTATACTGACTTAGTAAAAGAACTAGACCTTAGTTATTATGGAAGTGTGTGCTCTTAATCCTAATATAATAACAAGCACATATATTTAATATTTATTTCTTTGACTTATCAAAGGGTGAGGTTTAGCTCGATAAATCAATATGCCCGATAAGTTGGGAAATGATATTACTTATAGTGTGTGTTGTTGATTATAGAAGGAATCTGTGCCCTAATTATCTAGGTTGAGAATGTCCCCAAGAGGAGCTCATAAGGATTTCCATATTAAACCCTACAGGTGGACCTAGTCCGACATGACAATGAAGTTGAGTGGTACTACTCTTGGAGCTAGATATTAATTAAGTCAGTTGTTAGTAACTTACTTAATTAGTGGGCATTCGTAATCTTAAACACAGGGAGACTAACACACTCATGATAAGAAGGAGCCCATAATGTAATTTGGGATCGGTGTGGTAGGACGGTAATAACTCTCTAGTGGAATGAGTTATTATCGATGAACTTGAGTTGTGTGTTCGGGGCGAACACGGGATACTCAAGCTCATCGGAAGGCCAAAACCAATTCTCCTCTAGGTCCCTATCGTAGCATCATTAAAGCCTCAAGTCCATCTAAAGAAAGGCCCATCTTGGTGTCCAAGAAGGGGGTCGGCTCATTGCTTGGTGACCAAGCAATGGCCGACCACATCTCCTTTTAATAGGGCCGACCCTATTGCTTGGTGACCAAGCATGTAGGGGTCGACCACAATTATTTCAAATAGGAGGGGTGTTTTGAATTTTTAAAATCTTCTCTTTGTAGAAAACTATAAGTTTTAAAAGAGAGATTTTAATTTTTAAAAACTTTCCTTATTTAAATTAGGCCACATGTTTTTAATAGAGTTTTTAAAAGTTTTAAAACTTTCCTTTTTTAGCCATCCTCATAGTTTAAGAAAAAAAAGGGAGATAAGTTTTAAAATTAAAATTTTCTATCATCATTTTAAAAAAAGAAATTTTGTTAGAGAAGTTTTAAATTTTAAAACATGGTTTTAATTTTTAGAACTTTCCTTTTTTAACTCCTACTTTAGGAAAGAGAGCTTGTAAATTTTATAAGAGGATTTCTTCTTGTAAAATTTTATAAAATTATATTTTCTTTATTCCCTTGATGAGGTGGCCGACCACCTTGCTTGGTGCCCAAGCAAGGGGCCGACCATAATAAAATAAATTAAAATCATCACTAAATCAAATTTGGTGATTGATTCAATCAAGAAGAAAGAAAAGGAAAAATAAAAAGGGAAAAGGAAAAACACTTGGATAATTTTATTTTTTGTAAAAAGTTTTTCCTTATTTGCCTTGGGCAAGTAATATAAAAGAAGGGGTGAGAGGGCTTCATGATACATAATTCTTATTCTCTTGCTTGGAGATCATCAAGTGGTCGGCCTCCCTCTCTTCTCTCTTTTCCCTTTTGCTCTCTTCTTCTTGGTGGTGTTGGTGGCCGGATTTTAGAAGAAGAGGAGAAGCTCTTTTGGTGGTGTTCATCTTAGAGGATCGTCGCCCACACGACGTCCAAGGCGAGGCGAGGGATACGGCAGAAGATCTCGAGGTCATTACCTTACAAAGAGAAGGTATAACTAGTATTTTTCTTCCACATCATGCTAGTTATTTTCTTTGTAAGAATTCTAAATACAAGAGGCAATTAGATCTAGTTTTTTGAATAAGTTTTTCGAGTTTGTATTTTCTTCTTTTTCGAATTTGTGATTCGATTGTTCCTTTTGGTTAACCTAGAGTTATTTGAGGAAATAAATATTAGCTTTCCTTAAAAGGCTTTGCCTAGGCGGTGGTAGTTGCTCCCATATCCAAGAAGGCCATGTGCCTCGCCATGCAGTCTTGGAAGCCAATTTTGGAAATTAATATTTATTGAATTAATAACTTAGGTAGATTTGAATCAATAGTGTTAAGTTCCGCTTGCAATTCAAATCTAAACCATTAAGAACATATAAGTTAAATTTGGAATCAATTATGTTAAGTTCCGTCTGTGATTCCTAATTTAACTTCTAAAGAACACAATAGATTATTTAAGGAAAGGTTAGACACTTGTACAAAAATTTTTGTACAATGGAACCGATACGTTTTCCTAGGACTAACCAACAATTGGTATCAGAGCTAGGGTTTACCTCTGTGTGTTTAGAATTCAAATAGGTTATGCACATGTCATACAATAATTTAAGCAGGAAAATAGTAGGATGTGCTAACTCTTTGGTTGTTGGCTCCAACTATTATGGCTTATTGATATTGTGTGTGATTGGACCCTTGGGCATGTTAAGGGCATTATTTGTGTGTATGATTGTATGTATAAAATACAGCAGGAGCTGTATTATTTTTAGAATTTTATTTTTGTTCGATCTAGAATACATGTACATTCTCTCGTGGAATATAGGATCGATATATGTAAAATTCTATTTTTGTTGCGGATCAGATTCTTGCGAGGCGTGGTACTTTTGGAGCACCAGAGGCGCAACGGAATAAGAAACAAGATGGATGTGACAACTCGACCCGATGGCGATGGCTAAAGATGGCAGCAGCTAGGGTTGGAGCATACTAAAGACAGTGATGGAAAAGGCCATAATAATTGGAAAATTAATTTCCAAATTTATTGCTTTTATTTACTATGATGTTTATATGCATGTGATGTATGCTAGGATAGGTTAAAAATCCTCATTTTTAAATAACTAAGTGGGAGAGAGATTTTAATAAATCCCATGGTCCCCATTACTGGTTTGTAAGTGATGCAACAAGCTTGCTTGTTGGCTCTGAGTGCTTCCCTCCACAACGGATGGGTTTGTTGCGGATCACTAGATCAAACTTCCTTTTATGGATGATTATAGGAAATTATTTAGGAGCGTGTGATCTTCTCCAACTGAAGGGGCATAATCCTATTTAATGGACTTAGTATCAAGTAATGGTATACACTTAGACGCATTCAATAGTATCCTCCCCAACGGAGTCACTACTATTGTCTTGTGTGACCAAAGTGAAACCAACTATTAATTTTATTTGTCATAAAGTTAGGATGACAAGATAATAAAATTAATGGGTCACACCCTCCTCTTATAAATGTTGAATTTGTATACGTCCACACTAACGTGGCATGCAATATTCAAGGTGATTTGAGGTGTTGGTTAATTTAAAATAGTATTGTTTGAGAAATCAATATTATTCTAAATTTAGAGTCTTGACCAAAGTTTATTTTTGTGATTCTTAGGATGATTTTCAACCCACTGGCCATTATACTGAAAGAGAATAAACTTACTGGTCCCAACTATATTGATTGGAAAAGAAACCTAGACATTGTTCTTACTGCTGAGAGCTATAAGTTTATACTGACTTAGGCTTGCCCTGATGCACCTGACGGTGGCTCTACCCCAGAGGAGATTGAGTATCATAAGAAATGGGTAAAAGCTGATGAGATGGCGCGGTGTTACATTTTGGCATTTATGTCAAATGTATTGCAACATCAGCATCAAGATTTACCAACAGCTTATGATATAATGAACAATCTCAAAGAACTCTTTGGGCACCAGAGTCGGATTGCTAGGCAAGAGGCAATAAGAAAGCTAATGACAGCCACCATGTCTGAGAGGACACCCGTAAGGGACCATATCCTCAAAATGATGGCTTATCTGAATGAAATACAAGTCCTTGGAGGAGAAATTGATGGGGAAACCCAGGTCGATATAATTCTCTAAACGCTACCCAGAAGTTTTGAGCAGTTCCGCCTGAACTATAACATGAACAAAAGAGAGTATACGTTGGCGGAACTTCTGATAGAACTACAGGCAGCAGAAGGAATATTTCGTCGCAGTTCTCAAATTCACTATGCTGAAAATGGTTCTACTTCTAAGTCGAAAGGCAAGAAGAAGAAGAAACAGGTCTTTTCAGCAAAGAAGGTGAATAAAACTCAGGGTACAGGACAGAAAGCTGGAATGAAGAAGCCGAAGGGCAAGTGCTTCATCTGCAAGCAGTCTGGACATTGGAAAGCGGATTGTCCTCGTAGGAACCAAAACAATAAAGGTATATCTCATACTCTAGTAGTTGAAACATGTTTAGTGGTGTTATCTACCAGTACCTGGTGTGTAGATACGGGAGCCACTGATCATGTCTGTAATTCTTTGTAGGGGTTCCAGGAAACCCGACGACTATTTGATGGAGAGATAACTATCTACATGGGCAATGCTACCAAGGTGGCGGCTGTTGCAGTGGGAGATGTCTACTTATCATTTGGTAGGAATAGAAATTTGATTTTAAGAAATTGTCTTTATGTACCTAGTTTTAGAAAGAATTTAATTTCAATTTCTAAACTGTATTTGGATGGATATTTAGTTTCCTTTAGTAACAATGTCGTTATAAAGAGAAATAAGGTGATTATGTGTTCTGGTGTATTGGTTGGCAATTTATACACTTTAAATCCAATTTCTTCCATAAAGCAAAATATGAAAATTAATAACACATCTTCTAACTTTAATAAGAGAAAAGAACCTTCGGAAATGAACCAAACATATCTTTGGCATCTAAGGCTTGGACATATTAACTTAAGTAGGATTCAAAGGCTTGTAGCCGATGGACTCTTGGGTTCATTAGAGTTGGAAAACTTTCCAACATATGAATCCTGCTTGGAAGGTAAAATGACCAAGAGATCTTTTAAGGTCAAGGGGTATAGAGTCAAAGATGCGTTAGAACTGGTTCATTCTGATTTGTGTGGTCCTATGTCTATCCAGGCAAGAGGTGGTTATGAATATTTCGTTTCCTTTATAGATGATTATTCAAGATATGGATATATTTACCTAATGCGCCGCAAGTCTGAATGCTTTGACAAGTTCAAAGAATATAGGGCTGATGTGGAGAAACGTCTTGGTAAAAGTATCAAGACACTACGGTCTGACCGTGGTGGCGAATACCTCTTTGGAGAGTTTAGGAATTACTTATCAGAAGTCGGGATTCAATCCCAATTGTCTGCACCTGGTACACTCCAACAGAATGGTGTGGAAGAATGAAGGAATAAGACTCTTATGGAAATGGTTAGATCGATGATGAGTTATTCTGAATTACCAAATTCGTTTTGGGGATATGCTCTGGAAATAACAGTGTACATTCTGAATATGGTACCTTCTAAAATAGTTCCTTCTACTCCCATGGAATTATGGAATGGGCGAAAGCCTAGTATGAATCATATCCGGATATGGGGTAGTCCAGCACATGTGCTGAAGGGAGATACTGATAAGTTGGAATCACGTACAGAAGTTTGTCTGTTTGTGGGATATCCTAAGGGAATGAAAGGTGGTTTGTTTTATAATCCTAAAAATTAGAAGATCATTGTTAGCACCAATTCTCGATTTTTAGAAGAAGATTATGTAATGAACCATAAGCCCATGAGTGAAATTGTTCTAGAAGAAATTAGAGAGGACACAGCTACTTTAGTACCAACAGTACAAGATGAAGTACCACAAGAAACTGCAACACGTGTCACACATGATACACAGCCAGAGACAGTGCCTCGTCGTAGTGGGAGGGTTATGAGGCAACCTGAAAGATTCATGTTTTTGGGTGAGTCTTCGGACTTGATCCCAGGTAAACATGAACCTAATCCCCGAACATATGACGAAGTACTCCAAGATATAGATGCAGTATCTTGGCAAAAGATAATGAATTCCGAAATAGAATCTATGTATTCTAATAAGGTCTAGGAGCTTGTAGAACCACCTAATGGTGTAAAAGTCATTGGATGCAAGTGGATCTACAAAAGGAAAAGAGGGATAGATGGGAAGGTAGAAACCTTCAAAGCAAGGCTTGTTGCGAAAGGGTATACTCAGAAAGAGGGAATCGATTATGAGGAGACTTTTTCACCAGTAGTCATGCTTAAGTCTATCTGGATACTCTTATCCATTGCCGCTCATATGGATTATGAGATTTATCAAATGGATGTCAAGACAGCTTTCCTTAACGGAAGTCTTGAAGAAAACATCCATATGAAGCAACCAGAAGGGTTCATTGAAAAGGGCAAAGAGCATCTAGTGTTTAAGCTCAATCGGTCCATTTATGGACTGAAGCAAGCTTCAAGATCTTGGAACATCCGGTTTAACGAAGTAATCCAGTCATATGGATTTATTCAGTGTCCGGATGAGTCTTGTGTATACAAGAAGTGTAACGGAAACGTGGTGGTATTTCGTGTACTATACGTAGATGATATTTTGTTAATTGACAATAATGTCAAGGTATTATCAGATGTAAGGGTATGGTTGTCCAAACAATTTGATATGAAGGACTTAGGAGAATGTGCACACATTCTTGGGATCAAAGTTATAAGGGATCGCAAGAAAAGAATGTTGTGCCTATCCCAAGCTTTATATATAGATACAATCCTTGCTAGTTTTAGCATGCAAAACTCCAAGAAAGGTTTCTTACCTTTTAGGCATGGAGTAGCCTTATCTAAAGAGATGTCCCCGAAGACATCAAAGGAGATTGAGGACATGAAGGCAGTTCCTTATGCTTCGGCTGTAGGAAGCCTTATGTATGCAATGCTGTGTACGAGACCTGATATATGTTTTGCTATGGGCATGGTTAGCAGATATCAGAGTAACCCTGGACAAGGACATTGGACTGTTGTGAAGCATATATTAAAGTACCTTAGAAGGACTAGAGATTATATGCTAGTCTACCAAGCAGACGATTTGCTCCCTGTGGGTTATACCGATTCGGACTTCCAATCACATAGGGACAATAGTAAGTCTACGTCATGCTATGTGTTTACTCTAGGAGGTGGAGCCATTGTATGGAGGAGTGTTAAGCAGAAATGCGTCTTGGACTCAACCATGGAAGCTGAGTATGTTGCAGCCTCTGAGGCAGTAAAAGAAGTTGTATGGCTTAGGAACTTTCTAATGGACTTTGATGTAATTCCTGGTTTGCCCAAGATCATCACAATTTATTGCGATAATAGCGGTGCAGTTGCAAACTCGAAGGAACCACGAGCCCATAAGGCAAGTAAACATATAGAGCGCAAGTACCACCTGATACGAGACATCGTCAAGCGAGGAGAAGTTGTTGTCGCAAAGATTGCATCAGCAGATAACCTGGCAGATCCTTTCACTAAGGCCCTTCCGGCGAAAGCTTTTGATTGGCATGTGGAGGGGATGGGAATCAGATGTATGGCAACAGATATAGCAGCTTAGTCTTTTAGTATAAGTGGGAGATTGTTAGAGTGTATACTAAAAGCTTAGCTTTTGTAAACATTTATTTGTTGAAATAAAAGAATCACATTGGTCAATATCTGCATTTATTTGTTAAAAGTAATTGTTCAATTAATTTATATAGTAGATAACATGGAGTGTGGTGTCACACTCAGAAGATCATGTTGTCGGTTCTCTATAAATTATAAACAAGTTGCTCACGACTAAGATGGAAATGAACAAACCATCAGAATAGTCGTAGTGTAATTAAGTATTAGTTTATCTTGACTAATAAATTACACTGATACACTTTAAGTGTATTGAGTAGGACCATTTAAGT
The DNA here is from genome assembly GCF_018446385.1 of Zingiber officinale. Taxonomy (NCBI): domain Eukaryota; kingdom Viridiplantae; phylum Streptophyta; class Magnoliopsida; order Zingiberales; family Zingiberaceae; genus Zingiber; species Zingiber officinale. Next base: position 86,880,518 of record NC_055998.1, on the reverse strand, counting down.
AAGTTCTTTTTATACTAGCTTAGTAAAAGAACTAGACCTTAGTTATTATGGAAGTGTGTGCTCTTAATCCTAATATAATAACAAGCACATATATTTAATATTTATTTCTTTGACTTATCAAAGGGTGAGGTTTAGCTCAATAAATCAATATGCCCGATAAGTTGGGAAATGATATTACTTATAGTGTGTGTTGTTGATTATAGAAGGAATCTGTGTCCTAGTTATCTAGGTTGAGAATGCCCCCAAGAGGAGCTTATAAGGATTGTCATGTTAAACCCTGCAGGTGGACTTAGTTCGACATGACAATGAAGTTGAGTGGTACTACTCTTGGAGCTAGATATTAATTAAGTGAGTTGTCAGTAATTTACTTAATTAGTGGGCATTCGTAATCTTAAACACAGGGAGACTAACACACTCATGATAAGAAGGAGCCCATAATGTAATTTAGGATTTGTGCGGTAGTGCGGTAATAACTCTCTAGTGGAATGAGTTATTATCGATGAACTTGAGTTGTGTGTTCGGGGCGAACACGAGATACTCAAACTCATCGGAAGGTCAAAATCAAATTCACCTCTAGGTCCCTGTCGTAGCCTCATTAAAGCCTCAAGTCCATCCAAAGAAAGGCCCGTCTTGGTGTCTAAGAAGGGGGTCGACCCATTGCTTGGTGACCAAGCAATGGCCGGCCACATCTCCTTTTAATAGGGCGGACCCTATTGCTTGGTGACCAAGCATGTAGGGGCCGACCACAATTATTTCAAATAGGAGGTGTGTTTTGAATTTTTAAAATCTTCTCTTTGTAGAAAACTATAAGTTTTAAAAGAGAGATTTTAATTTTTAAAAACTTTCCTTATTTGAATTAGGCCACATGCTTTTAATAGAGAGTTTTTAAAAGTTTTAAAACTTTCCTTTTTTAACCATCCTCATGGTTTAAGAAAAAAAGGAAGATAAGTTTTAAAATTGAAATTTTCTATCATCATGTTAAAAAAGGAAATTTTGTTAGAGAAGTTTTAAATTTTAAAACATGGTTTTAATTTTTAGAACTTTTCTTTTTTAACTCCTACTTTAGGAAAGAGAGCTTGTAAATTTTATAAGAGGATTTCTTCTTGTAAAATTTTATAAAATTATATTTCCTTTATTCCCTTGATGAGGTGGCCGGCCACCTTGCTTGATTCCCAAGCAAGGGGTCGGCCATAATAAAATAAATTTAAATCATCACTTAATCAAATTTGGTGATTGATTCAATCAAGAGCAAAGAAAAGGAAAAATAAAAAGGGAAAAGGAAAAACTCTTGGATGATTTTATTTTTTGTAAAAAGTTTTTCCTTATTTGCCTTGGGCAAGTAATATAAAAGAAGGGGTGAGGGGGCTTCATGATACATAATTCTTATTCTCTTGCTTGGAGATCATCAAGTGGCCGGCCCTCCCTCTCTTCTCTCTTTTCCTTTTGCTCTCTTTTCCTTGGTGGTGTTGATGGCCGAATTTTAGAAGAAGAGGAGAAGCTCTTTTGGGTGGTGTTCATCTTGGAGGATCGTCGTCCACACGACGTCCAAGGCGAGGTGAGGGATACGGTAGAAGATCTCGAGGTCATTAGCTTACAAAGAGAAGGTATAACTAGTATTTTTCTTCCGCGTCATGCTAGTTATTTTCTTTGTAAGAATTCTAAATACAAGAGACAATTAGATCTAGTTTTTCGAATAAGTTTTTCGAGTTTGTGTTTTCTTCTTTTTCGAATTTATGATTCGATTGTTCCTTTTGGTTAACCTAGAGTTATTTAAGGAAATAAATATTAGCTTTCCTTAAAAGGATTTGCCTAAGCGGTGGTGGTTGCTCCCATATCCAAGAAAGCCATATGCCTCGCCATATAGTCCTGGAAGTCAATTTTTGAAATTAATATACATGGAATTAATAACTTAGGTAGATTTGAATCAATAGTGTTAAGTTCCTCTTGTGATTCAAATCTAAACTATTAAGAATAGATAAGTTAAATTTGGAATCAATGACGTTAAGTTCCGTCTGCGATTCCTAATTTAACTTCTATAGAACGCAATAGGTTATTTAAGGAAAGGTTCGACACTTGTACAAAAATTTTTGTACAGTGGAACCGGTACGTTTTCTTAGGACTAACCAACACCAACTGGCTCCAAAATCCATAACACAAGATCTCAACAAGTCCTCTAAAGTCTGAATGGTCCGCTCTAACTGTCCATTTGTCTGCGGATGGAAAGTTGTACTGAAACAGAGCTGAGTGCCCAAGGCCTGCTGCAGACTCTGCCAGAAACGAGACGTGAACCGGGGGTCTCTATCCGAAATAATAGTCATAGGGGCAATCATGTAATCTGATGATCTCCCAACAATACAGATCTGCCAATCGATCCAGGGAATCAGTCTTCCGGATCGCTAAGAAGTGTGCGGATTTGGTTAATTGATCTATGATTACCCAAATCGCGTCATGGCCTCGTCGTGTCCTCGGCAACCTACCACAAAGTCCATAGTAATATGTTCCCATTTCCACTCAGGAATAGGAATCCGCTGAAGTAAGCCGGCAGGTCTCTGATGCTCGGCCTTCACCTGCTGACAGATAAGACATCTAGCTATAAATTCCGTGATGTCTTTCTTCATACCGTTTCACCAGTAGAAACGCCTCAAATCTCGATACATGCGAGCCCCGCCTGGGTGGATTGCAAATCAAGAGCGATGAGCCTCCTGAAGTAGCTCCGACAAAATCGGGTGAGACTGAGGTACGCATAATCTGCCTCGGATGTATATAATACCCACTACATCTTGGGGAAACTCAGTCTGCTACCCGAAAGCTATCCGGCTGCCAGGAAGCTATCTGGCTGCCAATGAACTGAAAATGCTGATCACCGGCCTGGGCCTCTCGGATCCTCGTCCTGATCGACGACTGAGTAACCATAGTAACAAGAATACCCTGCTCTGTCTGTCCCTTCTCCTCAAGATCTAACTCAGAGAAGCCCTGAATCAAATCTGTGACCACAACTCGGTGGTAAACTAGAGTCCCTCTGGACTTCTTGCTGAGTGCATCGGCAACCACATTAGCTTTCCCCGGGTGTTAGCTAATGGTGCTATCATAATTCTTCAGGAACTTCATCCATCTCCTCTGTCGAAGATTAAGTTTCTTCTGGGTGAAAATATATTTGAGACTCTATAATCCGTGAGAATCTCAAAGGTAATGTTGTATAGATAATGCCGCTAAATCTTCAAGGCAAAAATAATGGCGGTCAGCCACAAGTCATGTACTGGGTAGTTCTTCTCATGCTCTTTCAACTGTCGAGAAGCATAGGAGACTACCCTGCCGTGCTGCATCAAAATAGCGCCTAAACCCTGTAGAGAAGCGTCGGTGTAAAGTACAAATCCATTCTCTCCAGAAGGTAAAACCAAAACTGGAGTCGACACTAATCTCCGCTTCAGCTCCTAGAAGCTGGTCTCGCAGTCTTCTGTCCAAGTGAACTTCACGCCTTTTCTGGTCAGGCGTGTAAGTGGCATAACAATCCGAGAGAAACCCTCAACGTATCTCCAGAAATATCGAGCCAAACAAAGAAAGTTGCGAGACTCCTCTATAGACTCAGTCTACTCCTAACAGTAACAACCCCTATCTCCTGTGGAACCACGGTATACTCCTACTGGTGACCGTGTGTCTCAAACATCTCACAGAAGACAACCAAAATACGCACTACTGATCTTCACATATAGACGTTTCCGTCGAAACATCTCTAGAACTATGCGAAGATGGTGTACGTGACTCACCTAGGATCCGAAATAGATCACAACATCGTCAACAAAGACAATGGAAACCGATCCAAACATCCTAGGAATATCAAATTCATCGAGTCCCTGAAAACATCTAAGGCTACGCAAGCCCTAATGGTAAAACTAAGACATATAATGTCCGTATCACAGACATTCCTAACCTTAAGATCCCCGACAACAAGTCAGGAATCTGATCACCAACGATATAAATCACCAAAAAAAAATAGATCCTCCAGTGTGAGAGCAACACTCCATCACACGAAATACCACATATGTGGGAGTAACGCTCTACCACAAGAAATCCTCAATATGTGAGAGTAACACTCCACTACAAATAATCGGTAATATGTATCTGCAATAAATATGGGAGCAATGCTCCGCTACAAGCAATCTGCAATATGTGAGAGCAACGCTCCACCATAAACAATCCATAACATGTGTGGGAGCAACACTCCACCACAAACAATCCATAACATGTGTGGGAGCAACACTCCACCACAAACAATACATAAGTGCCCAAGGCACCTAACTATCCAACTAGAGACTGCACGAGATCTCTCTACCACATATCACTGTGGGTAGCCTAGAGTATAACAACCTAGTAAGAAAATCAAATCCATAGTCAACTCTATCATCATCCTAGTGGGTCGGTCACCCACTAATAGGAGAATTAGTTGACAGTGTAATCCAACCAATAACATAATATAGACACTCAACATTCTACATTCAACATAGGTAGAATCATCATGATGCTACCAACCATACACCTGGCACACGTGCACACACAACATATGTATGATCGACATAATCCTCCAATTAGTACACACCAAACATACTCACAACATAGGTATAAATCATCGTGATACCTCCAATAATGCATACCAAACCCGTGTGCATATATCAACATAGGTATAATCGACAATACACCTCAAACAACACTCACATGACATATATACACCTATGCCAAGAGTATAATCAACGTAATACTTCCAATAAATCATAATCGACACGAGTGTACACACAGAACAAATATAATGAACAAGATACCTCGAATATTACACCGAACACATCTGCACATATCACAACTCAGATTAAATCGATAAGATACCTCCAATAAAATACTCAAACACAGGTGCACATTTCGCAACATATTTTTAATCGACAAAATACCTCCAATAAACCAATCAGACCACTCGGGTATAATCTACTAGAAACCCACAACAATCATAACTAGAAAAATATACACCCACTACATGCAATTAGACCGTCCATCATAACACTCCTACAACACATAATAATCATATGTACACACCATATAGATATGCAGAATCAACATATTTAATCCAATCAACCTGATATTTCCTATGCTACCTTCTATGTTATCCAACTAGGTACATACAGTTTAAAATTAACGTACCCATGGAATAGGATACATCGATCCTCTATAGATTGACCAAACCGATAACGGTATACAGCTAATTTAGTCTTTCCCCACGTCAGTAAAAGTCATGTACTCAATGTGCTCAAGATATCCAACTAAGCACAAATAACCCATAGATCAACATTTTTATAAAATAGAGTAAGTCGATCCCCACCTGATCGGACCAACCAAAATAATAAATCGATGATCGACTATCTAAATCTAACAAATGTACGTTAATCCTCCGCAATCACAAAGGTATATCGATCTACGACTACCCAAGTCGACAAACGTAAATCAGTCTTCTACTGACCGATCTAACAAGAGCAAATCAATATTTACTGATGAAATTAACTAAGATAAAATGGTATACTACTGGCTAGATCAACATGAAGATATAGATACTATCCACTACCCAGCTAATACTAGCAGAGGCTGCTATGTGCCTCAATCTGCTAACCAACTAGTAGTAACAGAAGCTAAAACTACTGGTGTATGATATGAAAAATCACCAGAAACTGTAATCCTTGATCTCTAATAGGGTCGATCATCATCAGTGGCTAACCCACCACATGTAATATGGGCTACAACATCAGACAGATACCAATTACAAAGTGCTAATACATGTCATAACTATTATAATCAACAATGCATATACCAACAAAAAGGTAGGATGACCATATACCAACATACCTCCTATAACTTGGAGATGTCCTGCCACTGCCAGATCCTAAAACCCGAAAAGTCACATCGAGAAGACTAAAACACAAAATCTGAAACATGAGAAATAAGACTTGTAAACCGAGCTCTGATACTAATTAAATTGGTATCAGATAATTCTCGAAAATCCAGAACACATAGCAAGTATCATATATTGGCTCTGATACCACTAAATTGTCACGCCCCGGGGAAGTCCCTGCCCGAAGAAATTTCGACAGCACCTCTCCTGTACGGGTGACAATCTGAAATATTTCTACAGATATAATATACATCAGCCACAGGCGGCTGGAACATACGCACAACCATGCAGTTTAAATGCAGCCTACTCGGCTGATACCACAAAAAATACAACCACGTAATTATATGTAAATCTAGCAGCCCACTCGGTTGTACCAAAACCAATCACAACGGAAATCCAATAGACAACACATACAACTATAAATGAAGACTATTAGCCGGGTAGGCTTACACCACACAACAAAACAACACTCCAGGAACAAAGCTGGAACACAAAGCTAAATACACAAATTCATATATCAAAATACAAATAAACAAAAACGGAGACAAATCTTCTCATGTGACGTGGGGACCGCAGGTAGGATACTCCAAGCGACTCCATAAACAACCTGGTACCTGAAAAAATAGTGTCCACGAGGTGAGTTCAACAACTCAGCGGGTAACAACTGATATGCATAATGTAATGACCCACCTTCTGGATTCTGGCTGTAAGGGCGGTCGCTACAATTTCTGCTGTCTATATGCTGTGCGGAAAACTGGGTTTATTAAAATTTTGCTAATCTAATTGCTGGGAACGCTGAAACTGAATGTTCTACATGTACCTAATAATTGTACACATGCTAGGGGAGGTATTTACCACTGATACCGGACTTCTGATCGGTCCACGGACCGGTCCACTGACACTGGCACGGGGAAGAACCTTTGGATCGGTCAACTGACCGATCCATGATTCACTAGAGTTTCTGTACGCACCGGGATCGGTCTGCCGACCGATCCAGGACCTCACTGATCGGTCGGACTGATCAATCCAGTGGCTCACTGATCGGTCAGCTGACCGATCAGTGGTGTGCTGTTCGCGATCCAACTATCGGGATTCTTTCTGTTCGCGGCTGGATCGATCTGCCGAACGATCCAGCTGCGAACAGAGAGTTAGGACTGCCGAAACCAGCTCCCTGATCGGTCTACCGACCGATCCGAGACCCCCTGATCGATCTGCTGACCGATCAGGGGTTTCTGATTTCGTATCAGAAACTCTGATATCAGCACTGATGCGTGCCAAAATCATTATACAACACTATAAAAGCTAAATGAACATTCTACTAGGTAATGGCTAACATACTAAACATGATGTGAGATATGATTCATTACTTCATGACAAGTAACCACGCTAAGTGCAGAAAAACAACTAACAATGTTCTGATAGATAACTCTCTAAAGTTGTAAGGCAGTTAACTTGCTAAATATTCTAAAACATAAGATAAACTTGCTAGATCCCTCAGATCTTTATTCCAGGTTCCTCCCACACACATCTTGATCTGCATTGCCCTCCAGCCTCCACTAGTCCACTTTTCTTTTACCTGTATCTGCAGTATAAGAAAAGTAGCATCTGTAAGCTAAAAAGCTTAGTAAGAAACCATCTACCTCACAAAAATATGCATACGATGCAGATATGATTTTTAAAACATGCTATTTGAAATATACTGACTAGGCTAAACATGGCATGGCATGTGATCATACAAGCATAGCAATCAAGAACTGAACATAAGCTATCATACTTGCGAAAATAGAGCTGAGCATGAAAACTGAAACTGAAAACAAATCATGGAACTGAACTAAACTGATCATGATCTGTACTAAACTAACTGAGCTGGTACTGAAACTAAGCTGAACTCACATAACTGATTGTCAATTTGAAAAGGTATACATATAATAAGTGAAAATACTAAACATGCTGCTGATGGGCCCTGGCAACTGTACTTGCTATGCGCGCATCCCTATCCAAACCCGGGATTGCAAGTTCCGAATCTAGTAGGGTTTACTAGGTTAGCTAAACCTAGGGACAACTATGGGAGTCCAGCCCAGTGGATATCTAATCTAGTACAGTGCCACTGCTGAAAGTAAAATACTGAATGCTATATACTTATTTTGCTGAATCTAGGTTATCTGAACCTAGAACTAGGTTGTCTGAACCTAGAGGCGACTGTGGGAGCCCACCCATTGGACTGTAGTCCTACATAAGTTGAAATAAACTAATTTGCTGCTTTAAATGCTTCTAGTGCATTTAATAAATTATTTAAACTGTCTATTACTGAGCTAGACATTTAATCGAGCCCCTAGGATGCTCTAACTCTTCTCCCAATTAGGGAGACCACCTCTAGGCACCCGACAACGTCTAACCTCCTATCTGAAGAGGGAAGACATGCCCGGCCCATCTAGAGGTGCTCAACTAAATCCCTAATCTGCGAAGAGAGTTAAATACACCCTAGATATCGATAAAAATCTGCATACATCCTAACTAAAGCATAAAAACTCAAAAGGAAGCTATTATACTGCAGGTGAGGGGTTTCTTACATTGTGTGCTAGATTTCTTACAAATCTAATCGCTAGAAATTCCGGTGGAGATGACTTCTCGACGATTCGCTTGCGTCCACGTGTTCTACTCGCGGAGGGGAACGCCCGTGTGCTGAAATCGTCGCCGGAAAATGACCTTGGGGCCCTAGGGAGAGAACCCTAGGTCTTCTTGGTGTGGCCTCGAGAGAAGGAGGAAGGGAAGAGAGGTGTTCGGCGTGAGGGTTTGGAGAAAGAAAGTGGCGTGAGGTTTTGTGAGGAGAGGGCTGCCGAACCAAATTAAACCAAACCCAACTTAAGTTCTTAATTTATATTAAGTGGATTATTGAACCCAACTCTAATATGAATATAATTGGTTCCTCTTTCTTTTAGCACGGCCCTGCTGGGTTCACCGGTTACTAAGGCTAACTAAAGGTTTAGCGGACTCGAGAGGTCCCGGGTTCGATTTCCGCTTAAACCATTTTGCTTATCTAATTACTTTTGCTACTTCCGCTACTCGAAAAATTCCGGAAAAATATCTAAAAATTCCAGAAAAATCATAGAATAATTCTAATGCAAGTTTGAGAATTTTTGGGCGTTATAATCCCCCATACCTTATAAAAAGTTCATCCTCAAACTTAGAACAATTCTGGGTACTTCTGTCTCATGCTGGCTTCTGTCTCCCAAGTTACCTCTTTTGCTATGTGACTGTGCCAAATGACTTTGATTAAAGGTACTTCCTTGTTCCGTAATTTCTTAACTGCTCGGTCTATTATCTGAATAGGCCGACTATCATAGCTGAGGTCTTCGCGGATCTGTACCGACTGGGGCTCAATCACCTGGGTGGCATCTGGGGTATGCTTCTTCAGCATAGAGACATGAAATACGTTGTGGACAGCTGACATTTCCTGGGGTAGCTCTAGCTCATATGCTACCTTGCCCACTCTTCTGCTAATAAGGTATGGTCCCACATATCTGGGACTTAGCTTGCCCTTCTTCCCAAAACGCATTACTCCCTTCATGGGAGCTACCCTGAGGAACACTGAATCCCCAACTGAAAACTCTAAGGGTCTGCGCCGTGTATCAGCATAGCTTTTCTGGCGGCTCTGAGCTGTCTCTATCCTCTGGCGGATCTGCTGTATAGCTGCTGTGGTATCTGCTACTAGATCTGTCTGAAGCTCTAGTTCCTTCTGTTCACCACTCTCATACCAGTAGATTGGAGATCTACACCTCCGCCCATAGCGAGCCTCGTAAGGTGCCATGCCGATAGTGGCCTGATAGCTGTTGTTGTATGCAAATTCTGCTAAGCTCAGATATTTGCACCAACTTCCCTTGAAATCTAGGGCACACGCTCGGAGCATATCTTCGAGTACCTGATTTACTCGCTCCGTCTGACCATCTGTCTGAGGATGGAATGCTGTGTTGAACTTTAACTTAGTGCCCAACGCTGACTGTACACACTCCCAGAAGTGTGATGTGAATCTGCCGTCTCTGTCTGAAATGATGGTTCGTGGAACTCCATGTAGTCTGACGATCTCCTGGAGATACAACTGAGCTAGCTTCTCCATGGAGTAGGATATCTTGATAGCTAAGAAGTGGGTTGATTTAGTCAACCTGTCAACTATTACCCAGATGGCGTCAAAACCATTCGTGGTTCTGGGTAGTCCCACTATGAAATCCATAGAGATATCCTCCCACTTCCATTCTGGAATCTGTATAGGCTGCAGAACTCCTCCTGGTCGCTGATGTTCTGCCTTGACCCTCTGACAGGTGAGGCAGATGCTAACATATCTGGCGATGTCTCGCTTCATCCCGGGCCACCAAAAATGGTTCTTCAGGTCTTGATACATTTTGGTGGAACCTGGATGCATCGCATAGGGAGTCTTGTAAGCCTCATCTAAAATCTGTCTCCGTAGCTCCTCCTGATCTGGAACACAGAGTCTGTCACCAAAATACAATACCCCCCTATCGGACACTCTGAATTCTCTACTTTTTGATTCTGCTAGCCCTTGCTTGATTTTCTGAATTTCAGGGTCCTGCTCCTGAGCTGACTGAATATCACCTAGCAAGGTAGACTCTAAGGTCATAGTAGAGAGCTGTCCAACAATGAGTTCAAGACCGAAATCTACGATCTCCTTCTGTAGGGGCGGTGACATGACTGTAAGAGATAATAAGGTAGCACTGGATTTTCTGCTAAGTGCGTCGGCTACCTTATTGGCTTTCCCTGGATGGTAGAGGATGTCTACGTCATAGTCTTTGACCAGCTCAAGCCATCTGCGTCCTTCTGAGTGAAGAAGTAGTTCAGACTCGATGATCTGTATACACTCTGCACCGAGCTCCATATAAGTAATGTCTCCAAATTTTGAGAGCGAACACTATCGCTGCAAGCTCAAGGTCATGAGTAGGGTAATTCTTCTCATAATCCTTGAGTTGTCCGGAGGCGTAGGCGATCACCTTCCTTTTGCATCAGTATCGCTCCTAGTCCCAACTTAGAGGCATCACCTAGATGTCAAAGCTGTTGGTGTCGTCTGGTAGAGCCAAAATGGGAGCACCGGTCAATCTCCTTTTAGCTCACAAGTCGCTCTCACACCTCACCTTTGAAATTTCGCTTCTTTCCGGTAAGAGCCGATGGGGAGGCTATCTGAGAAGTCCTCTACAAACTTTCTCAGAATATCCTCGCTAATCCCGTAAAGCTCCCGATTACCGGCGTTTTAGGTCTCTTCCATTTATCGCTTCTATCTTATCGATATACCATAATACCATCCTTTGAGATGATGTGACCCGGGAAGGACACTGATTCAACCAAAATTCACATTTCGTGAATTTGGCGTATAGTTGTTCTCCTGAAGGGTCTACAATACTAGTTTCGGTGCTCGAGTGTTCTTCCCGAGTTCTAGTAGATAAGAATGTCATCGATAAACACAATAACAAACTTATCTAAATACTCCTCGAATACTGCTCATGAGATCCATGAACGTAGCTAGAGCATTGGTCACGCTAAAGGGCATGACTACGAACTCGTAGTGTCCAGATCCGGTTCTAAATGCTTGGGTATATCCCTCTTTAACCTTCACCGATGATAACTCGATCCGAGATCTATCTTAGAGAACACCGCTGCCCTTCACTGGTCGAATGTCATCGATTCGGGAAGGGATACCTGTTTGATTGTGACTTGGTTCGATGATCCGTAGTCTATGCACCGCATGCTTCATCCTTCTTCTTCACGAACAATACAAGCGCTCCCCATGGTGACTGAGGCAGATGAAACCCTTGTCAAGCAGCTCATGTAGTTTCTCCAGTCCTTCAGTTCTTTGGAGCCATGCGATAAGGCGCTTTGAAGATAGGATTTGTACCGGAATGAGCTCTATCTCAAAGTCAATCTCCCATGCGTCGTGCTAAGCCCGTAACTCTTCGTGGAAGACCGGTAGTCACATACGACTCGAACCTCTCGCTAGGGTGGTTCTTGTCCCGGCCGGCATTGACTACGTGTGCTAGGAATCTCGTACATCCCGAATCCAGCTTCTGTGCTTTCATAGCTGAGAGAAACTTCTTGGCCTTTCTCTTTGGTTCCCCGCTGTATTCAAATTGCACTGCCGCTTCAGGTTGGAAGATGACTTTCTATTTACGACACTCTATGGTAGCACCGTATCTGATCAGAAAGTCAATTCCAAAGATAACGTCATAGTCGGTCATTTCTAGCACTATCAGATCACAAAAGAGCTCTCTGTCTGCTATAATGATCGGCACTGCTCTGAGCCAGTGCGTGGATGCCATGATCTCTCCTGAAGGTAGTGCCGTCAAAAACTGTCCACTGAGTACCTCTGAGGGTATTTCTAATTTTTTGGCGAACATCCTGGCTATATATGAATGGGTTGTCCCAGTATCAAATAGAATAGTAGCACTATACTGTAAAATGCTAATCTGACCTGTGACAACTGTCGAGGCATTGGCTACGTCCTCCCTGGTGAGTGAGTAGATCCTCGCATTCGCCGTAGATGGAGGGGCTTCTAATCTGCCCTGGCTGATAAGTGGACCTTCTAGAGCGGCCTGCATATGATATAACTGAGCTGGCTGGCCTGCATACTGAATCTGTTGTGGCTGAGGAAGACCGGTCTTGTTTGGGCACTGCTTGGCCATGTGCCCTTCTTGTCCACATTCAAAGCATCCTCGTGTGCCCTTGCGACAAACCCCTGGGTGGAATTTCCCACAAGTAGCACACTTTGGATAACTGGGTCGCTTGCTAGATGGTCCTCCTTTTGGGTCACTTCCTGATTTGCGCTTGCTGTTGGAGTTCCCTTTCCAGTTAGAGCTGTGGCCTTGCTGTTTTTGAGTGTGAGAGTTTCCTTGGCCTTTGGACTCTGAGGAGACTTGCTTCTGCTATGTTCTGGTAATGCTCGTGGTCAAGGCACCGCTCACTAACTCCTCCGTGGTTTGTGGCCTATGTATGCGACCAGCCACGTTCACTGCTATCTCGGCCTCGGCATCTTGAGCATCAACCGGATTCGTTCCTTTTCTGTGCCGACTAGCTCGGGGCATAGACGAGCCAACTGTTGAATTTCTTCACGCTTCCTCAACCGATAGGTTGCCCCGACGAAACTCGGTGAACTCGTCGTAGTGGCGGTTTGTAACCGATGTGAAAGAACTCCTCGAAGAATTCTTTCTCAAGTCAGCCCATGACATCCGGTTCACTGGGCGCGTTCGATCCTTTCCCACCACATGCGTGCGGGCAGATGGAGGCACACTTCACCTTCTCGTGTTCGGGCCAGTCCGAAGCTCCATCGTGCTCTCAAGTGTTTTGAACCAGCTTGTGCATCCCATGGTTCACTAGTGCCCGAGAAGTTCTCCGGCTTGACCCGCTGGATCGGATAGGCTTCCTTTCTTGGCTCAGCGGCTGGGGCTGCTGGGGGACTGGTGGAACCTCTAAGACTACCGAGTCGTCAAATTCGGTTCTGTGGGGGTATTCTGCTGGTTAGCCTTTAAGGTGGCTATTTCTTGTTGTTGCTGTAACTGAGCCACTAATGTTGTAAGGTCTGGAGGAGGCACTGAACTGCCTGCCTCTTGCTGGGGCTCAGTAGCTAGTGCCCTTCTAGCTGGGCGTCCTCGTGCCATTTCTAAAGACATAGAGAACATAACATAACTAAGGTAATTACAGTTATATAACTACTGATATCATGTTTAAAACTATCACATACTAACAAGCAGTAGGCATATAAACATGAACTGTAACTAGAAAGCAAGAACAATAAAGAGAGTAGAGGTATTCTTACTGGGAAGCTGCAGGTACAATGCTGATGTGTGGGTAGGAAGTATGGAACACTGCTCTGATACCACTCTGTAACGCCCCACCTTCTGGGTTCTGGCTGTAAGGGCGGTCGCTACAATTTCGGCTGTCTATATGCTGTGCGGAAAACTGGATTTATTAAAATTTTGCTAATCTAATTGCTGGGAACGCTGAAACTGAATGTTCTACATGTACCTAATAATTGTACACATGCTAGGGGAGGTATTTACCACTGATACCGGACTTCTGATCGGTCCACGGACCGGTCCACTGACACTGGCACGGGGAAGAACCTTTGGATCGGTCGACTGACCGATCCATGATTCACTAGAGTTTCTGTACGCACCGGGATCGGTCTGCCGACCGATCCAGGACCTCACTGATCGGTCGGACTAACCGATCCAGTGGCTCACTGATCGGTCAGCTGACCGATCAGTGGTGTGCTGTTCGCGATCCAACTATCGGGATTCTTTCTGGTCGCGACTGGATCGATCTGTCGAACGATCCAGCTGCGAACAGAGAGCTAGGACTGCCGAAACCAGCTCCCTGATCGGTCTACCGACCGATCCGAGACCCCCTGATCGATCTGCTGACCGATCAGGGGTTTCTGATTTCGTATCAGAAACTCTGATATCAGCACTGATGCGTGCCAAAATCATTATACAACACTATAAAAGCTAAAAGAACATTCTACTAGGTAATGGCTAACATACTAAACATGATGTGAGATATGATTCATTACTTCATGACAAGTAACCACGCTAAGTGCAAAAAAACAACTAACAATGTTCTGATAGATAACTCTCTAAAGTTGTAAGGCAGTTAACTTGCTAAATATTCTAAAACATAAGATAAACTTGCTAGATCCCTCAGATCTCTATTCCAGGTTCCTCCCACACACATCTTGATCTGCATTGCCCTCCAGCCTCCACTAGTCCACTTTTCTTTTACCTGTATCTGCAGTATAAGAAAAGTAGCATCTGTAAGCTAAAAAGCTTAGTAAGAAACCATCTACCTCACAAAAACATGCATACGATGCAGATATGATTTTCAAAGCATGCTATTTGAAATATACTGACTAGGCTAAACGTGGCATGGCATGTGATCATACAAGCATAGCAATCAAGAACTGAACATAAGCTATCATACTTGCGAAAATAGAGCTGAGCATGAAAACTGAAACTGAAAACAAATCATGGAACTGAACTAAACTGATCATGATCTGTACTAAACTAACTGAGCTGGTACTGAAACTAAGCTGAACTCACATAACTGATTGTGAATTTGAAAAGCTATACATATAATAAGTGAAAATACTAAACATGTTGCTGATAGGCCTTGGCAACTGTACTTGCTATGCGCGCATCCCTATCCAAACCCGGGATTGCAAGTTCCGAATCTAGTAGGGTTACTAGGTTAGCTAAACCTAGGGACAACTATGGGAGTCCAGCCCAGTGGATATCTAATCCAGTACAGTGCCACTGCTGAAAGTAAAATACTGAATGCTATATACTTATTTTGCTGAATCTAGGTTATCTGAACCTAGAACTAGGTTGTCTGAAGCTAGAGGCGACTTTGGGAGCCCACCCATTGGACTGTAGTCCTACATAAGTTGAAATAAACTAATTTGCTGCTTTAAATGCTTCTAGTGCATTTAATAAATTATTTAAACTGTCTATTACTAAGCTAGACATTTAATCGAGCCCCTAGGATGCTCTAACTCTTCTCCCCATTAGGGAGACCACCTCTAGGCACCCGACAACGTCTAACCTCCTATCTGAAGAGGGAAGACGTGCCCGGCCCATCTAGAGGTGCTCAACTAAATCCCTAATCTACGAAGAGAGTTAAATACACCCTAGATATCGATAAAAAGCCGCATACATCCTAACTAAAGCATAAAAACTCAAACGGAAGCTATTATAGTGCAGGTGAGGGGTTTCTTACATTGTGTGCTAGATTTCTTACAAATCTAATCGCTAGAAATTCCGGTGGAGACGACTTCTCGACGATTCGCTCACGTCCACGTGTTCTACTCGCGGAGGGGAACGTCCGTGTGCTAAATCGTCGCCGGAAAATGACCTTGGGGCCCTAGGGAGAGAACCCTAGGTCTTCTTGGTGTGGCGCCGAGAGAAGGAGGAAGGGAAGAGAGGTGTTCGGCGTGAGGGTTTGGAGAAAGAAAGTGGCGTGAGGTTTTGTGAGGAGAGGGCTGCCGAACCAAATTAAACCAAACCCAACTTAAGTTCTTAATTTATATTAAGTGGATTATTGAACCCAACTCTAATATGAATATAATTGGTTCCTCTTTCTTTCAGCACGGCCCTGCTGGGTTCACCGGTTACTAAGGCTAACTAAAGGTTTAGCGGACCCGAGAGGTCCCGGGTTTGATTCCCGCTTAAACCATTTTGCTTATCTAATTACTTTTGCTACTTCCGCTACTCGAAAAATTCCGGAAAAATATCTAAAAATTCCAGAAAAATCATAGAATAATTCTAATGCAAGTTTGAGAATTTTCGGGCGTTACACATAATAAAGAAAATAACAACCAGCACTAATCATGCGTACAGTTTCCTGATACAAGAAGGGTAAATGCAACTGAAATAAGCAGGAGAAAACTGTACTAACCAGGACCAGGGTATAAATACAACAGGGTCATCAGACCGAGAGTTTCATAAATCTTGTATGCATGTCAATCATATGCATCCATATAAATATAGCAGGTAAATGCAGTAAACACAAGCAATAAATGCATCCTGCATATGATGCCAATGTCATGGTCACTCCTGACGTCAGTTTGCCATCTCACACACAATGGTGAGAATGAGTGGGTAAGGTTGTGACAACAGTGCACTCTGTCATCACTGCTCCTGATGAGTGACCGAGTGGACGGGATGCTGTCGGAGTACACCTATCCTCCTACCTCAAATCATAAATGAGAGAGCTTAATGCTCTCATCTTCCGGTACACGATGACGGGGAGGAATCTCTGCCGGCTACCATGCTGCGTCACACTACCCATGAGCGGACCAACGAAGCCAAACAGAGTCCAACCGTCTATCGGTTACCACGCCGCTACATTAAACCAGCGGAGCCAAACAGAGCAGAACCGTTTGCCGGCTACCACGCTGAGTCACCAGACCAACGGAGCCAAACAGTAGAACTGCCACACCCCTGTCTGATATACCACTAACCCATGAGTGGTGGTGTGTACAGATACATGTAACTGGCGATGTGATTGACAATAATAGAGCAGACTATCGCACAGCATGCAATCATGCGAGATGATGCATGACACTAAACATGACAATATCCTGAACAGCATAGCAATATCCATATATAAATATAAAATGTGTACCATAAGACAATGAATCAAATCAAAGGTACACAGATCAGATAAGATATCAAAAACCCTAGGTCCTGAACATAATAAATAACATGGTTGTGTCACTACCTCTATAAGCATGTATAATCAGGTAAATACTAACATGATGTGCATAACAAATAAACAAACAAACATGTAACAGATCGGGTAGTGATCAACCGAAGCAAATAAGAAACACAATCATTGCTATTTGTTAAAATCATTACTATGCATATCAAATGACATAAAGTCAAAGTACCCGCCTCTAATAGAAAGGATCGTATCCGGTCCAAATCCCTCGTCGAGACACCGTCTCGAATCAAAGTCCTGTAATACATGGTATCCAGATTTAGCTAATTACATATAAATAAATTAGCTAAATCAAATCCTCGAGAAGTTAACACAAATTCAAATCTAATTATAAACCCTAATTGGATCATCTAACTCCTCAATCGATTCTAATTAATCCATTCGAATTAGGACTTGCAATAAGCATAATCAATCATGGCAACTTACCCAATTTAGTCTTAATTCAACACATAATATCAACTAATCAAATAATCCAAATTCACTATGATCTACAACCAAGACCAATTACCTACTCCTTACCTCAATTCACAACCAAGTGACTGCTGGTGGAATATGGTACGAAGGGTTCGCTGTCAGAAAGATGGTCCACTGCTGGAATGAGGGCTGCCGGAATAGGGCAATTGCTGGAAACCCTCCTCACTGCCTGGACCACTGATCCACCGAAACCCTACACCTGTCTGATCCGATCAGAAGGAAAAATCCAGAGTTCAATCAAGCGTTCCAAGTACAACCAACTCACCTTGTTGGCTCGGATCTAGGGCACGACTCAAGAACAGGAAGTAGGCGGCGATAAACCAGGCAACGCACAAGGGAGGGTTGCAGTGGTCGCGGGATGGTCGTGCTTGGCCACGAGCTAGTCACCTCCGACCGAGGTGGCGACAAGGCGACGGTGAAAGGCAACCGGTGATGGCAACAGGGCAGGGTGGAGTCGTCAGGCAGAGACAAGAGGAAGGAGGATGGCGCTAGGGTAGAGAGAAAGGGGATCCGCTCGACAATCAAAGGAAGGCTCGGCCGATGGCACTACGGGTGGCGATGTCGTCGGGTGGAGGAGGCGCGACACACACTGGCGAGCGGCGCGTCTTGATCTCAGTGGCGGAGGCAGAGGCAAGAAAGGTTCGGCTCGGGGAGAAGAAGGAGAATGCTTTGGTGTCACGGAAGAAAAAGGGGAAGAAGAAACTGCCCATGTGAGGTTAGGGCAGAGGAGGAGACAGTGCCAAGTGAGGCGTCGGCCGCGCGGAGAAGAAGAAGAAGAAGAAGGAACGACACAGTAACGGGGAGGAAAAGAAAATAAATAAGAAAAAGGGAAAAGAAAATAAATAAATAAATCTTTTCCTCACTTAAATGGGTAGCCTAAACAGGCTTTCCCGGGCCCCGTTTTTATCCCCGTAAACTCGTCCATACGAGCTCCGAAAATTTCCCGAAAAATTTCTAAAAATTTCAAAAAATTCCCCTTATTATTATCTGCCCTTTTCGGTATTTTACATATACAACCTTAGGTTTAACCAAAAGGAACAATCGAATCACAAGATCAATAAATAAAATAAAAAAAATATAACTTGTAATTACAAATCCGAAAATCTAGAATCTCTATCCTCTTGTGTTTGGAATTCATACAAAGAAAACCAGTATGATGCGGAAAACAATTACTAGTTATATCTTTCTTTGTAAGCAATAACCTCTTGATCTTCTACCGTATTCCTCTTCTTATCTCGGACGTCGTGTGGGTAACAATCTACTGAGATGAGAACCACCCAAGCCCTTCTTCTTCCTTCTTCCAAGATTCGGCCAAGCAACTATCTCCAAGAGATTATAAGTCTCGGCCACCAACCAAGCTCCAAGGAAAACTAGGAAACAAAACCTCCTTAATTTCTCTTCTTCTTCTCCAAGTTAGATCCGACCACCAAATCAAGCTCTTAGAGATTGATGAGGTTCGGCCACTAAGGAGGAAGGAAAGGAGGAGATATGGCTGACCACCACCAAGGAGAAAAGAGAGAGGAAAAATAAAAGAGAGTTCTCCTTGTGAAGGCACCCCCTCCCTCTCTTTTATAATCCTTGGTCTTGGCAAATAAGGAAAGTTTTAATAAAAACTTCCTTATTTTTTTTTCCATGAAAAGGAAAATTTAATTGATATAAAATAATTTCCTTTTCTTTTATTAAAGTGGCTGGCCACCTCTAATTCTCCAAGGAAGGAAAATTTTAATCACAAGAATTAAAACTTCCTAATTTATTTCTGGAAATTTTTAAAATAAAAATTTCTCTATTAATTTTTCCCTTCATGGTTTATAAAAGGAAATTTTATAAATTAAAATCATTCTATTAAAACATGTGGATGATTTCCAAAAAGGAAAGTTTTTTCTAAAATTAAAATCTTTTCTTAATCTTTTGTAGAAAATTATAAAAGGAAATATTTAATTTTAAAACTCTGTTTTTAAATCATGAACATGATTACAAAAAAGGAAAGTTTTATCAAAAATTAAAATCTTCCTTTTAACTACAAATAAGGAAAGATATTAAACCTTTCACTTAATCTTTTATAGAAAACTATAAAAGGAAAGATTTAAATTTAAACTCTCTTTTAAAACCATGGCTTCCATATAAGGAAAGATTTTAAATAAAATCCCTTTTATTTTATATGTGGCCGGCCACACCTAGCTTGGACTCCAAGCTAGGACCGACCACTAATCTTAGCTCAATCCCTTGGCTTTGTCTGGCCCAGGCTTGGGCTCCAAGCTTGCTTGGCCGGCCACCTAAAGGTGGGTAGGAAGTGGGTATGTGGTGGGTATAATTCTCTATATATAAGAGGCTACGATAGGGACCGAGAGGAGGAATTGGTTTTGGTCTCCCCATGAAATTAAGTTTCCTGTATTCACCCCAAACACCCAACTTAATTTCATCAATAATAAATCATACCACTAAAGAATGATTATTGAACTACCGCACCAATCCCAAATTACATTTTGGGCTCCTTCTTATTATTAGTGTGTTAGTCTCCCTGTGTTTAAGATGTCGAATGCCCACTAATTAAATGAGTTACTGACAACTCTCTTTAATTAATATCTTAGTTTAAGAGTAGTACCACTCAACCTTATCGTCATGTCGGACTAAATCCACATGCAGGATTTAACATGACAATCCTTATAAGCTCCTCTTTGGGACATTATCAACCTAGATTACTAGGACAGTTTCCTTCTATAATAAAAAATACACAGTATAAGTAATATCATTTCCCAACTTATCGGACCTATTGATTTATCAAGCTAAATCTCACCCTCTAATAAGTTAAAGAAATAAATACTAAATATATGTGCTTGTTATTATATTAGGATTAAGAGCACACACTTTCATAATAACTAAGGTCTTGTTCTTTTATTAAGTCAACATAAAAAGAACTTACCTTAAATGGTCCTACTTAATACACTCAAAGTGTACTAGTGTAATTTTATAGTTAAGATAAACTAATATCAAATTACACTACGAATATTCCAATGGTTTGTTCCTATCCATCTTAGTCGTGAGCTACTGTTTATAATTTATAAAGAATCGATAACATGATCTCCTGTGTGTGACACCACACACCATGTTATGTACAATATAAATTAATTGAACAACTATATTTACCATATAAATATTGACTTTTTTGACCAATGTGATTCTTTATTTCAAAGTAAATGTTTATACAAAAAGCTAGGCTTTTAGTATACATTCCAACAATCTTCCACTTATACTAAAAGACTATGCTGCCACATATTCTGCCATACATCTGATTCCCATCCCTTCAACATACCCATCAAAAGCTCTTGCCTTAAGGGCCTCAGTGAAAGAATCTCCCCGGTTATCACCTGATGTAATCTAGGCGGCAACAAGTTCTCCTCGTTATACAATGTCTCGTATTGGGTGGTACTTGCGCTCTATTGTGTTTACTTGCCTTATGGACTTATGATTTCTTCGAGTTTGCTACTGTACCACTATTATTATAATAAACTATAATAATTTTTGGGCAAAGTAGAAATCATGTCTAAGTCCATCATGAAATTTCTGAGCCATTCAACTTCTATGGTCGAATCCGAAAAGCACCTATGCTTAACACTCTTCCATTGTTTTGGCTTCACTTCCTAAAGTAAACACAAAACCTCGAGGTCAACTTACTATTGTCCCTATCTGATTGGAAGTCATAATCCGTGTAACCTTCAGGGAGTAAATTATCTGCTTGATAAACCAGCATATAATCTTTAGTCCTTCTAAGGTACTTTAATATATGCTTAATAGTAGTCCAATGTCCCTGTTCAGGGTTACTTTTGTTATCTGCTAACCATGCCAACGGCAAATCAAATATCCAGTCTCATGCATAGTGTTGGTACAATCAACCTCCAAGGTTTTAATGTCAGACAAATATGTTTAAGTATGTTTTAAGTATGGAGCTTGATCTAGGGAAGTCCTAGTTGTAGGCTAGGCAAGGGAAGTCCTAGTTGGAGGCTAGGCAAGGGAAGTCCTAGTTGTAGGCTAGGCAAGGGAAATCCTAGTTGGAGGCTAGGCAAGAGAAATCTCGGTATATCGTGGAAGCCAGGTGGATAGGTCTGGAGGACTTGATCCTTGGGTAGCCGAATACTAAGTCTTGGTGAGTGAAGCTAAGTGAAGAAAATCCTAAGGGGTGGTAACCTTAGGTTCTGGTGAGTGAAGCCAGATGAAGTAATCCTAGGGGGTGGTAACCATAGGTAACGAGAAGTCTTTGAGGAGTGAACTCCAAGCAAGGTTGATCGGATGGCGCGGTCGACCGGACCAACGGATATCGGTAGATCTAGGTTTAGGTTTACCATTGTATTCTGTGTTACTATTATTGCTGTTGGCTAATGTAGTATTGCAGGAAAAGTCTTAGTGGATCGGGCGATCAAACACTGAGCAGGCAAAAGTCCAAACAGGTCTGGAGGACCAATGTTTGGTAGGTAAGTTGAGGTATGTAACTGGAGGAGCAACAGTGAGGTGGGGTTCCTAAAAGGGAACAACCTTAGGTCGCTGATCCAACTGAAGAAATCGGGAAGGTTTCCAAGTTGAGATCAAGATAGTTTTACTGTCTATATTATTCATGCATTATATTACTGTGCTATCCTTTGTTTTGCAGGAATATTGTTTAACTCTATTTTGCATATTCGCCTTGGTCGGTCGACCGAACAGGAGGTTCGGTCGACTGAACCAACTTGACTCAGACCAGAGATCAGTTTAGATCAAAGCAAAGCATAGTCCGATCGAAGCTTGATCGGTCGACCGAACCAGGGATCGGCCGACCGATCCAATCAGTATTAATGGAGCATTAAATGAAGATCTCAGTAGATTTCGACGAACAGGGAAGGAAGTTGTTCGGTCGACTGAAAATATGGTTCGGTCGACTGAACCTTTAATGACCAGTTAATGCAGAAGATCGAGCCAGCGTCAGACTCTAGCCAGGAAGGAAGGGAGCGGGTTCGGTCGGCCGAACCCAAGGATCGGTCGACCGAACGTTGATGATTCTAATAAAAGTGAAGCTCCAAGTCCGTGGCTGGGTAACGGGTTCTGATATCATTTCTGTGAAAAAGTTGTTCGTGCTACTACTCTTTTACACATCCATCAAGCAAGTTGTTGTACCATCCAAGAAGTGTCGATCGAGCTACATCTTCTATCTAAGTAATCGGTATATTTGTTTAACTTGTATTGTACTTAATTCAAGTAAGATAGTAGGTTGTTACTATCTTACTCTGCTCATTTGTATGATTTGCTTCTTTCCGAGGATCTCGGAAAGAAGGGTTATAGTTGTAACGACCCAATTTTCCCTATTTCAAGTTCTAAAAGTCATAAAAATATTTGGAAATACTTTTAAAATATTCTAGAGATTTTTAGGAATTTTTAGAGTATTTTTACATAATTTTTGAAGGTCGTTTAGTAGGGTTACAAAAAGAAAGAAGTTTTAAAAAAAAAAATGTTGAAGGTGAGATTCGAACCCACGATCTCGGGTCGGACTGACCCAAGCAAAACCGGCCCAACCAGTTGAGCTACACGGTTTTTGTTAATCATATATGGAGCGAAATGTATATATGCAGTAGTTGGAACGTTTAAGATAAATTGGAATTAAAAGTGCTCGGCTGAGGGATTGAAGCCGAGACTCGTTGATTCGGTAAAAGGTCGGCCAACCAACTGTGCTAGCGGGCATTTCTTATTAAAGAAGGAGAAATATTCTAGTTAAGCAGTAGTTAATGATTAGGGAGTAAATAGGAAGAAAAATGGTTGCAGCTGAGACTTGAACCCGTGAGCTGCGCCTTAAGCAAAACGCAGCCAACCAACTGTGCCAGCGGCTGTTGTTAATTAAGGAAAGAATGGATTGTATTTAAGGTATAGTAATTAATAAAAATCTTAGTTAAAAGAAGAGGTTTAAGTTTTTCCCGAACCCTAAATTTTTTTTCTCACCAGAACCTCTCCTTCTCTCTCGCGAACGGCGGCGGCGACTTCGCTGTTCGGGCCAAAAGGGCGACGGAGCTAGGCTTTTTCCGGCCGGTCTTCACCCGTGTGCGACCACCATCGTTGAGGAGAGTTTGTGAGCACGAAGAAGAGCCGAAATCCAAGCTATCCGAAACCCTAGCAGCATTAGAAGCTCCTCCTTTTCGGTTGTAAGTCCAAGAACAGCGATGTAAGTGCTTCTCACCTGCGGTAGGAGTAGCTCTCGGGGTTTTGTTTTGCATTTTTGTTGTGAAATGAACAATAGCAGCGTTCATTCTAGTTTTGGTTTATGAAGAGTGCTTTAATATTGAATACTTGGAATCTTCTTTGATCCGTATCAACCTTAATGAGCAATGATCAGTTTGTTTTGTTTACTGAGGTGGATACTTCCTTGTTTAACATTTAAGTCATTAATTCCAAGCACGTGTGCGATTTGTATACGGAATAAGTCCAAGGGGTCATGCAAAGTCAATCAATATTTGCCTATATTATGAACAAGAGAAGAAGAACATGACTTTCATTTTTGCTTGATTTTGAAACATGTTTTGTTTTACTTCACCAGTAGCTTCCATTGCTATTAGACAAGCATATTTTCTTATTGCGGTTAGACAAGCAGATTTTCTTATTGCTTTGCTTAGTTTTCTGTATATATATGCAATGAACTTGAACAGCATGTGTTCAATATATAGTTTTAGTTTTTATAGATATGCAATGAACATGGATAGCATGTATTTATAGTATTTTAGAATTTTGTTAACAAAGCATGCAGAATTTGTTTAGGATAGTATGCAGTTTAGATTTAAGTTTCTTTACTACCTCATTTAGCATGAACAGATCTACTTTTGGATTTAGTTATGATCCTCTACTAAATTACCAAAAGATAAGTAAAAGAAAGATAAAGAAAAGAAAGAAAAAGGCTAAAGCCTTAAGTAAGATTCCGAAGTCAAGACTTTAGGGATTTTGGCACACAAGGTGCTTATTAAAATGCCAAGACATTTTATTATAAGAAGTATTTAAAGATAAAAAGTATTTTACTTTTAAAGGGCATGTACCAGACACAAGGTCCAAGGGATGGGCTCCAAGATGCCCCTAGGCACAAGGCCTAGAAGTACCTTAGTAGTTTCGGGATTAGCTACCTCGACTCTTATTAAGGATGCGCGCAAAGTGGTACAATGTTGGGCCCAAGAAGAAGTTTATTATCTATTTTGAAGTATATATATATATATATATAAGCTTTTGGAACAAAAGAAATAAACTTAATTTAAGTTCAGAAATCAGCAAGATAGTTCTTTTTGTTTCAATTTCAGCAAGTTAACTGTCTTAGTTTTATTTCAGCAAGATAGTCATTTCTATCTCTTTAAATTCAGCAAGTTAGTTCTTTTATATTAGCATGCCATTGAGACTTTCTACTGCTATTTATGAGCATGACTAGCTTCACATGTTTAGTATTTCAGTTAGTTATACTTTACTTGCTGTTTTTAGTAAGCATGAGTAGTTCTTATCATGTTTCGAATTTATTTCGTACACATACTTTTCATATCGAGATTTTGTGAGTTAGATAGCGCTTACTAAGCTTTATGCTTATAGATACTACTTTCCTCCTACTGCATATAAAGGTAAAGATAAAGGAAAAGCTAAAGTATGAAAGGAAGGCGACAAGGAGCTGATGGAGGTGTGATGTGTGGACTATGGAAGCCTTGGGACTAAGTTTTAGAAATCTATAAAGACTTGTATTTAGACTATTGGAGTTTTTGCCACCATGTGATGATTTGGTTTAGCTTCTTTGATGTTTTATGTTTTATATTTATTTGAACTGCGTGGTTGTTTATTTAATATGATTGTTATATATGTATCCATGATTATTGTCACCGGTACAGGGGAGGTGCTGTCGGAATTTTTGTCTAGCAGAAATCTCTCTCGAGGCCTGACAATAGTTTTAAAAAAAAAAAGTTAGTAGTCAAGTAGGTAGCGTTAACCACGTTAGGGAGTTAGTAGTTAAGTTAGTAACGGTCACCATTACAGACTAGTAGTAAGAAGGGTGGTCGTTACCACGTTAGGGAGTTAGTAGTTAAGTTAGTAACGGTCACCCTTACAGACTAGTAGTAAGAAGGGTGGTCGTTACAGTTGGTATCAGAGCAGTTCCCATTCTCCAGCATCACACACATATCTGCATCATCCTTGCCGTCTTCAAGTAAGAAAGTATTTAAGTTTTTTTTTCCTTTTATGCTTCTTTATTATTTGCAGTATGGAGAAATTGCTTATATGTGCTTCTGTAAGATAGAAGTTTGTTTCTCTTTTATTCATATACCTAAGTTTGGTTAGAAAGGATAAAGAATATATCAAGTCTTTCTTTCTTTGCATAATTAGATGTCAAGAAGAGGACGTCCCCGTACCGCTCGTACTGAGGACCAGGCTCAGGAGAACGAAGGGCCAGGAACAACTGAACCAAATCTCTCTGAAGTTGTTGCTCAACTCCAGAGACAAGTAGCAGAGCAACAGCAAGTGATCGTCAATCTGATGGCGAATCAGCAACCAGTTCCTCCCACACCTCAAACAGTAACTGTGGAGACTCCAGTGGTAACTGAGGTTCCACCAGCTGCCCAAGGAGTCATCACAGCACCCCAGAGACAAGAAGCCTACCTCATACAGTGGCTGAAACTGAAACCAGAGAGCTTCTCAGGCACGACTGAGCCTGGGATGCCCAGGCTTGGTTCAAAACACTGGAGAACACCATGGAGCTTCTTGACTAGCCAGAAGTCGAGAAGGTCAAGTGTGCCTCCTTTTACCTGACTGGAGACGCACGTATGTGGTGGGAGAGAGTCAAAAGCAAGAGGGCAGTCAATCAGATGAGATGGATTGATTTTGAGACAGAGTTCTACGACGAGTTCTTCCGCCAAAGGATCACCAATAAGCACTACGAGGAGTTTATGGAGTTCAGACAGGGTGATCTGACAGTGGAGGAAGCAGTTAAAAGATTCAATAGGCTAGCTCGTATCTGCCCAGAGCTAGTAAGCACGGAGAAGGAACGAGTCAGACTGATGCTCAGGATGCTGAAGCCAGTGATGGCACTTAATGTGAGTAGTGGAGCTCATCAGCCTCAGACTGGCGAAGAGTTAGTCAGCAGAGCATTAGTCGCTGAGCACTATCTGGACAGCATCAGGGCACAACGAGCGCAGCATAAGCCAGTCAAGATCGAAGACAAGACAGCTGGCAATCAGAAACCTCAAGTAAATAAGCAACACTGGAAGGGTAAAGGTAACAAGAGAAAGCAGTGGAACTCAGGAGGTAACCAGAAGGGGGGACCAGCAAACAAGCAGACTAAGTTCCCTCCCTGTTCTAAATGTGGGAAAATACATCCAGGAGTCTGTCTTTTGGGTAAGACTGGATGTTATTCGTGTGGGCAGGAAGGACATATGGCTAGGGAGTGTCCTAACAAGCTCAAAGCACCTCAGCCACAGCCAATACAATATGGAGGCAAGCCTCAGTTACATTACATGCCTGCAACTCTGGAAGGACCTCAGCTCAGTCAAGGAAGGTTGGAAGCTCCACCAGTTCCAGCCAATGCCAGAGTATTCTCCCTCACTAAAGAGGAAGCTGCTAGTGCCTCCACGGTCGTAACAGGTCAAGTAGTTATTTTTCAGCATATAGCTATTGCACTATTTGATACTGGGGCGACCCATTCTTTTGTATCCATACCTTTTGCCAAAGAATTACAGGTACCTACAGAAAGCATGAATTCCAAGTTCCTGACAACCCTACCTTCTGGGGAAGTCATGGAATCTAGTCAGTGGCTTCGGTCTGTACCAGTCAGAATTTCAGACCGAGAGCTATGTGTTAATCTGGTAGTCCTCGCTATGCAGGATTTCGATATCATTTTGGGTATGGATTTCCTCAGCAAGTACAGTGCTTCAGTGGACTGCCGCAGAAGAAAAGTGATCTTTAGTCCAGAAGGTGAACCATCCTTTGAATTTACAGGAGTGCCAAAGAGGAAGACTCAGAAATTTCTCTCTTCCCTCACAGCTCACCAGATGCTAGCTAAAGGGTGTGCTGGTTTTCTTGCATTCATTGTGAGTACAGAAGAAGAAGAAAGACCTAAGCAGGAGGAAGTTCGGGTAGTCTGTGAGTATCCAGAGGTATTTCCAGAAGAGCTACCTGGACTACCTCCCAACAGAGAAGTGGAGTTTGAGATTGAACTGGTTTCTGGTACCGGTCCAATTTCAAAAGCTCCATATCGCATGTCTCCAGCAGAGCTAAAAGAGTTACAAGAGCAACTTCAGGAGCTACTTGACAAGGGCTTCATTCGCCTTAGTCACTCACCATGGGGAGCTCCTGTGTTGTTTGTCAAGAAGAAGGATGGATCTATGCGGATGTGCATAGATTATAGAGCTTTGAATCAAGTGACCATCAAGAACAAATATCCACTGCCCAGGATCGATGATTTATTTAATCAATTGAAAGGTGCAACAGTGTTCTCCAAGATAGATCTGCGCTCTGGGTACCATCAGTTGAAAGTGAAGGAGAGTGATATACCCAGAACAGCTTTCAGGACCAGATACGGACATTACGAATCCGTAGTCATGCCTTTTGGTGTGACTAATGTACCTGCAGTCTTCATGGACTTGATGAATAGAGTGTTCAGAGAATACCTTGACAAGTTTGTCATTGTGTTCATCGACGACATTCTAGTCTATTCCAGAACTTCAGAGGAGCATGACACGCACTTGAGAATAGTCCTACAGACCCTTCAGCAAAAGCAGCTTTATGCTAAATTCTCAAAGTGTGAGTTCTGGTTGGAGCAGGTGGCGTTTCTAGGTCACATCGTTTCTAAAGAAGGCATTCAAGTGGATCCAGCCAAAGTAGAAGCGGTCAGCAATTGGAAGAGACCCAAGAATGCCAGGGAGATCAGAAGCTTCCTTGGTTTAGCTGGGTATTACAGGAAATTCGTGGAAGACTTTTCCAGAATAGCCTCTCCACTTACAGCCCTCACCAGGAAGAACAAGAAGTTTGAATGGTCAGACAAATGTGAGCAGAGTTTTCAAGAACTCAAGAAGAGACTGACCAGTGCTCCCATTCTGACTGTTCCAGAGAGTGACAAGAGTTTTGACATCTACAGTGATGCTTCCAAGATGGGCTTAGGAGCTGTACTCATGCAGGAAGAAAAAGTTATAGCTTATGCTTCCAGACAACTCAAAGACTACGAGAAGAACTATCCCACTCATGATCTTGAGCTGACAGCTGTGGTCTTTACACTGAAACTCTGGCGACATTACCTGTATAGAGTCCAGTGCAGAATCTTCACAGACCACCAGAGTCTTAAGTACTTCTTCACTCAGAAGGACTTAAACATGAGACAGCGCAGGTGGCTAGAGTTGGTCAAAGATTATGACTGTGAAATCCTCTACCACCCAGGTAAAGCTAATAAAGTGGCAGATGCACTAAGCAGAAAATCCAGTGCATCCCTGATGTCCCTGTCATCATTAGCCCCGCCACTACAAAAGGAGTTGTCAGATTTCGGACTTGAAATTATTTATGGGCAATTCTCTGCATTGACCTTAGAGTCAACCCTACTCGAGGATATACAAAGAAAGCAAAGTGAAGATCCTGATATCCAAAAGATCAAGCAAGGGATACAGGAAGAAGGAAATTCGGAGTTTCGAGTATTAGACAGTGGAATTCTTTATCAGGGGAGTCGCCTTTGTGTTCCCAATGATGAAGAGCTGAGAAAGAAAATTTTGGAAGAAACTCATAGTACACCTTATTCCATGCATCCTGGTTCTACCAAGATGTACCAAGACGTGAAACAGAAGTTCTGGTGGTCTGGACTTAAAAGAGATGTAGCTAAATATGTCAGTACCTACCTGACATGTCAGAGGGTCAAAGCAGAACACCAGAGACCAGGAGGAGTTCTACAACCTCTTCCAATACCAGAGTGGAAGTGGGAAGACATATCCATGGACTTTATAGTAGGTCTCCCAAGAACTACGAATGGATATGATGCAATATGGGTAATAGTGGATAGATTGACCAAGTCTGCCCATTTTCTAGCCATCAAGGTGTCCCACTCTATAGAGCAGTTGGCACAGTTATATGTTAAGGAAGTGATCAGACTTCATGGAGTTCCCAAATCTATTGTGTCTGATAGAGATGGGCGCTTCACCTCTCACTTCTGGGAATGTGTTCAGACTGCACTAGGCACCAAACTCAAGTTCAGCACAGCTTTCCATCCTCAGACTGATGGACAGACAGAGCGAGTAAATCAGATTCTAGAAGATATGTTCAGGGCTTGTGCACTAGATTTTAAAGGTAGTTGGTGCAAGTATCTGTGCTTAGCTGAGTTTGCCTACAACAACAGCTACCAAGCCACCATCAGGATGGCACCATATGAGGCGTTGTATGGCAGAAAGTGCAGATCACCTATATGCTGGCAAGAAGCAGGTGAAAGAAAGGAAATGGAAGTAGAGCTGGGTATTCAGACAGAGCTGATAGAAGAAACCACTCAGGCTATTCAGAAAATCAGACAGAGGATTGAGACTACCCAGAGTAGACAGAAAAGCTATGCTGATACACGTCGTAGGCCACTGGAATTTCAAGTAGGAGATTCAGTTTTTCTCAAAGTTGCTCCTATGAAGGGAGTGATGAGATTTGGCAAGAAGGGCAAATTAAGTCCTCGCTATGTAAGACCTTACCTGATTACAGACAGGATTGGGAAGGTAGCTTACAAGCTGGAATTACCACAAGACATGTCAGCAATACACTATGTGTTTCATGTCTCCATGCTAAAGAAGTGTCTCCATGACCCGAGCCAAGTGATTCAGCCTCAGTCAGTGCAGATCCAAGAGGATCTTAGTTATGAGAGCAGACCTACACAGATAGTGGACAGAGCGGTCAAGAGACTGCGAAATAAAGAAGTGCCACTAGTGAAGGTTATCTGGCAGAACCAGAAGCACGAGGAAGTCACTTGGGAGCGGGAGGACAGTATGAGACAGAAGTATCCAGAGCTATTCTAAGTTCGAGGACGAACTTTTTATAAGGTATGGGGAA
The DNA here is from genome assembly GCF_018446385.1 of Zingiber officinale. Lineage (NCBI taxonomy): Eukaryota > Viridiplantae > Streptophyta > Magnoliopsida > Zingiberales > Zingiberaceae > Zingiber > Zingiber officinale. The sequence continues at coordinate 86,849,815 of NC_055998.1, read as the reverse complement.
TTGTAACGACCCAATTTTCCCTATTTCAAGTTCTAAAAGTCCATAAAAATATTTGGAAATACTTTTAAAATATTCTAGAGATTTTTAGGAATTTTTAGAGTATTTTTACGTAATTTTTGGAGGTCGTTTAGTAGGGTTACAAAAAGAAAGAAGTTTAAAAAAAAAAACTGTTGAAGGTGAGATTCGAACCCACGATCTCGGGTCGGACTGACCCAAGCAAAACCGGCCCAACCAGCTGAGCTACACAGTTTTTGTTAATCATATATGGAGCGAAATGTATATATGCAGTAGTTGGAACGTTTAAGATAAATTGGAATTAAAAGTGCGCGGCTGAGGGATTGAAGCCGAGACTCGTTGATTCGGTAAAAGGTCGGCCAACCAACTGTGCTAGCGGGCATTTCTTATTAAAGAAGGAGAAATATTTTAGTTAAGCAGTAGTTAATGATTAGGGAGTAAATAGGAAGAAAAATGGTTGCAGGCGAGACTTGAACCCGTGAGCTGCGCCTTAAGCAAAACACAGCCAACCAACTATGCCAGCGGCTGTTGTTAATTAAGGAAAGAATGGATTGTATTTAAGGTATAGTAATTAATAAAAATCTTAGTTAAAAGAAGAGGTTTAAGTTTTTCCCGAACCCTAAATTTTTTCTCACCCGAACCTCTCCTTCTCTCTCGCGAACGGCGGCGGCGACTTCGCTGTTCGAGCGAAAAGGGCGACGGAGCTAGGCTTTTTCCGGCCGGTCTTCACCCGTGTGCGACCACCATCGTTGAGGAGAGTTTGTGAGCACGAAGAAGAGCCGAAATCCAAGCTATCCGAAACCCTAGCAGCATTAGAAGCTCCTCCTTTTCGGTTGTAAGTCCAAGAACAGCGATGTAAGTGCTTCTCGCACGCGGTAGGAGTAGCTCTCGGGGTTTTGTTTTACATTTTTGTTGTGAAATGAACAATAGCAGCGTTCATTCTAGTTTTGGTTTATGAAGAGTGCTTTAATATTGAAAACTTGGAATCTTCTTTGATCCGTATCAACCTTAATGAGCAATGATCAGTTTGTTTTGTTTACTGAGGTGGATACTTCCTTGTTTAACATTTAAGTCATTAATTCCAAGCACGTGTGTGATTTGTATACGGAATAAGTTCAAGGGGTCATGCAAAGTCAATCAATATTTGCCTATATTATGAACAAGAGAAGAAGAACATGACTTTCATTTTTGCTTGATTTTGAAACATGTTTTGTTTTACTTCACCAGTAGCTTCCATTGCTATTAGACAAGCATATTTTCTTATTGCGGTTAGACAAGCATATTTTCTTATTTCTTTGCTTAGTTTTCTGTATATATATGAAATGAACTTGAATAGCATGTGTTCAATATATAGTTTTAGTTTTTATAGATATGCAATGAACATGGATAGCATGTATTTATAGTATTTTAGAATTTTGTTAACAAAGCATGCAGAATTTGTTTAGGATAGTATGCAGTTTAGATTTAAGTTTCTTTACTACCTCATTTAGCATGAACAGATCTACTTTTGGATTTAGTTATGATCCTCTACTAAATTACCAAAAGATAAGTAAAAGAAAGATAAAGAAAAGAAAGAAAAAGGCTAAAGCCTTAAGTAAGATTCCGAAGTCAAGACTTTAAGGATTTTGGCACACAAGGTGCTTATTAAAATGCCAAGACATTTTATTATAAGAAGTATTTAAAGATAAAAAGTATTTTACTTTTAAAGGGCATGTACCAGACACAAGGTCCAAGGGATGGGCTCCAAGATGCCCCTAGGCACAAGGCCTAGAAGTACCTTAGTAGTTTCGGGATTAGTTACCTCGACTCTTATTAAGGATGCGCGCAAAGTGGTACAATGTTGGGCCCAAGAAGAAGTTTATTATCTATTTTGAAGTATATATATATATATATATATATATATATATATATAAGCTTTTGGAACAAAAGAAATAAACTTAATTTAAGTTCAGAAATCAGCAAGATAGTTCTTTTTATTTCAATTTCAGCAAGTTAACTGTCTTAGTTTTATTTCAGCAAGATAGTCATTTCTATCTCTTTAAATTCAGCAAGTTAGTTCTTTTATATTAGCATGCCATTGAGACTTTCTACTGCTATTTATGAGCATGACTAGCTTCACATGTTTAGTATTTCAGTTAGTTATACTTTACTTGCTGTTTTTAGTAAGCATGAGTAGTTCTTATCATGTTTCGAATTTATTTCGTACACATACTTTTCATATCGAGATTTTGTGAGTTAGATAGCGCTTACTAAGCTTTATGCTTATAGATACTACTTTCCTCCTACTGCATATAAAGGTAAAGATAAAGGAAAAGCTAAAGTATGAAAGGAAGGCGACAAGGAGCTGATGGAGGTGTGATGTGTGGACTATGGAAGCCTTGGGACTAAGTTTTAGAAATCTATAAAGACTTGTATTTAGACTATTGGAGTTTTTGCCACCATGTGATGATTTGGTTTAGCTTCTTTGATGTTTTATGTTTTATATTTATTTGAACTGCGTGGTTGTTTATTTAATATGATTGTTATATATGTATCCATGATTATTGTCACCGGTACAGAGGAGGTGCTGTCGGAATTTTTGTCTAGCAGAAATCTCTCTCGAGGCCTGACAATAGTTTTAAAAAAAAAAAGTTAGTAGTCAAGTAGGTAGCGTTAACCACGTTAGGGAGTTAGTAGTTAAGTTAGTAACGGTCACCATTACAGACTAGTAGTAAGAAGGGTGGTCGTTACCACGTTAGGGAGTTAGTAGTTAAGTTAGTAACGGTCACCCTTACAGACTAGTAGTAAGAAGGGTGGTCGTTACAATAGTGGATTGCCCATCGATGCGATCAAGGATCGCGGACCTTCGAGTAGGAGTCGAGTTAGGCTCCGAATGAAGTAAAACAAACTTGTCTATTCTTTTACTTTCCGCTGTGCACGACTCTGTTTTTAAAAGACTAAAGAAAAAGTTTTAAAAGCGCGATATTCAACCCCCCCCCCTCTATCGCACTAATTCGATCTATCAATTGGTATCAAAGCCTGGTAGCTCTGAAATTAACCATTTTTCGAGCAACTTTTAAAACCTTTTTCTTTTCCTTAATTTTTTTTAAAGTAATACTTTTTACTCTTAATCCCGCACCACGAATCCCAAGACAAAAGTCTTGGAAATTTGTTTTCTATTATTTTCTTACAAGAATGTCAACATCCTATCAAGAAGGGAGAAGTATCTATGAACCTCCACTATACGATCAAGTTTATTTCAATATCTGGAGGCAAATGATGGAGTCTTTCATAGGAAGTGAGAGTTTTGACAATTGGATCGCACTAAGACAATCTTCTCGAAACTCACAAGCAAACACAAAGGTAATAGATATATTAATTAGTGTTTTGCCTAACAAAATTTTATGTCAATTAGAAGATTACAAAAATGCGTTTGAGATGTGGACCAAATTGATCGAGCTTCACAAGACTCTGTCGAGGTTAGAAGATCAAGATGAAAGTGAGTTTGAATACAAGTCCGAATCCAGAGAGCTATCCTCAGAGCCGGATCTAGAAGAACAAGACCAAATCAACTTCGACGCACTAGTGGCTGAGGAGGCTGATGGATCGGAACCTGAGTCCGACCAAACACTTGTGCCTGAATCTGAAATGGCAATGGTCAAGGGGGAGAATCCTTATAAGGATTCAAAAGGTAATATTTTAAATACAAAATTTAGAAAACACATAACATGTTTTAATTGCAGTGAAAAGGGGCACTGCAAAAATAAATGCCCGATGAACCAATTCGCACAACCGGAGACAAAGGAGAAACTGATGCCTAGAGTCCGGAAAAGGAAGGACCACATCGAATGCTTCAAGTGCAAAAAGATGGGACACTACAAATCTCAATGTCCGGAGAGAAGACCCAAGGATTCAGGGGGAGCAATTAAGGTAAAACAATTTATGTTACATGAAAAATTGTATGATTTAGATCCTTCTTGTTTGAATTGTACTATGAATCTAAAAATTCATGAAAAACCTACCTTACTTAACAAAACTAATTTAATTCATAAAAAATTAAATAATTCAAATATAATTAAAATTGATCAAATCAACTCAAACCTTTATCAAGACCCCGATTCAGTTAATCAAAGTTTATTTATTCAAGATAATTTGAATTTAAATCAAAATAATAATTATCTAGAATTAAATAACAATAAACATAATTTAACAAAAATTTTAAATAAAAATAAGAAACAAAACTATAAATTAAATACAAAATCAAATTTTAGAAAACTAGAAAAACAAAATAATGTTTTGAAAAATAAAATTGATAAATTAGAAAATATTATTAATAATTTTATCAACTCACAAAATCTAGATTTAAGTTATAAATCAAAATCAAATCTAAAACAAAACTTTCATAAACTTAATTTTAATCATGTACCCTTTAATTATGAAACTAATCAATATTAATAATTAATAATACTATAACAATAATAATATAACAACAATAAAATAAAACAACTATAACAATAATAAATAATAACATAACAACAATAAAATAAAACAACTATAACAATAATAAATAATAATATAACAAAAATAAAATAAAACAACTATAACAAAGTAATAATAAACAATACTAATAAATAAAAACAATAATAATATGACTTGTTTGAATTGTTTGATCATGCATACTTCTCTGATATATACCATGTCATGCATCTTTTATTTATACTACTAATTTAGAACGGTTAGTTAAAAAGGTTTACCAAACCCTACAACATAGCATTGAAATGGATTGGGATGATAGTACGTCAAGGAAACTTTATCGAAGGCATGTCTAGGCTGAATATGGAATTCTACCTGGTGCACTAGACTTAGTGGATCTGACCGAAGCTACCCCAGTCAAACATGAGCTAGTTAAACCAAAATTTAGTATTAAATTTTTTGGACGGGAACAGTTTGGAAGTCTTTAGCAAGTGGTCCACCGTTGATACACAAGAAGACCATAAGCCTCGCCACTGAACTGAAAGCTTATCCTTATAAAGCCTGCTTGATTAACCCAAAGCTAAGTTTGAATCTAACATGGGTTCAATAATTTTTTTTCAAACTTAATTAAATTTCAAACTTAATTAAAATTCAAACCTAATTAAATTCCAAACTTAATTATTATTAAAAACTTAATTAAAATTATTTTAAAACTTAATTAAATTCTTAATTAAAATTATTAGGTTTTTAATTAAAATTATTTTAAAACTTAATTTAATTCTTAATTATTTTAAAACTTAATTAAATTCTTAATTAAAATTATTTTAAAAACTTAATTTAAAACTTAATTAAATTCTTAATTAATATTATTTTTAAAAACTTAATTTAAAACTTAATTAAAATTATTTTAAAACTTAATTTAAAACTTAACTAAAATTATTTTAAAAACTTAATTTAAAATTTAATTAAAACTATTTTAAAACTTAATTAAAATTATTTTAAAACTTATTTTAAAAACATAAATTATTTTAAAATAAAACCAAATTAACCCTGATCAATAACTAATTTACGTTAATAGAAATCTTTAATGATTAATAACACTAACTTAATTAAATTAACTTAACTTGCTGTACTTAATTAATTCTTATTGAATTTCAACTTTAAATCTTATCCTTAATCATCAAAGAAAGTACTTTAAACTTAAACAAAATTTAATTATGAAATTTATAATCAAATTTTTAATCCTTAATTAATAATCATACTTAATTAAACTCAATTAAAACTAACTTTGAATTATTACAAATCAAGTTTAACTGGATCAACAATCAAACAAATCAACCTATAACCAAAATATTAAAAAAAATAAAAAAAAAAACTAAACAAATTCTTAACCAAGTCAACTTAAGTAATCCTTTATTAGTTAATTATCTTTAACAAATAACTTTACAATTCCTAAACTAAACGTTACCATCAACTTAATTACTAATCCATTTTAACCTAAAATTAATTTAATCAAAGTTCAACTAAAACTAAATTAATTACTACAAAACTCACAATCAATAAAGTCATCTCACACAATTATAGGATTACCATACTTGAAAATTTGGAATGAGTGAGATGTTAAGAAAATTAAAATTTAATTTTTTCTTAAAAAAAAATATTTTTGAAAACTTATAAATCTATTTTCTTATGAAATATTTTTCAAATCTTGATTGATGATTGATTGGGTGTATTATATATATAAATTATTGTTATTCACCAGCTAAGTCTTTAGAACCTTAAGTCAATCGTGACCCTTAGACACACATAGAAAAGTCTTCCTTGTGGGTAACAAGGATATCTAAAAGGAGTGTCTAATTAAAGGGGAGAGACTTGACTAAAGGACATATTTTTTTATATATCATTCAAAATCTTGCTTTTGAAAACATATTTTGAATAAATGTTTCAAAACATTTTTTTTTTTAAAAAAATGCTTGATAAAACTTCTTTACAAATATTTTTGAAAATTATCTTTAAAATCTCTTAATCAAATACTTTTTAAAAATTACCTTTACATACTTATTTAAAGAATTCTGGTTTTGAAATTAACTTAAAAATATTTTTGAAAAATTGCCTACAAAACTCAAAATACTATCTTTTAAACCTAACTCAAACATTATCTTTTCAAAATCATATCCTTCAAACTTTTTGAAAACTTTTTGAAAAATCATAGTTGCAAAAATACTTTGAATATTCCTTGAAAATAAAATTTTACTTAGAGAATTTCCTTGAAAATTACTTGAAAATATTTTTTGAACTCAACTTTAACAAGGATGCTTGATAAAAACTCTCTACAAATATTTTTGAAAAGTATTCTATAAAAATATCTTTGAAAGAAATTCTAAGAAATTTTGCAATCATTAAAACTTCTATATCATGGTTTTGCAAAAAGACTTTAAGTCTTGAAATATTTTTTTTTGAAACATATTCTTGAGAGATTTTACTTAGTGCATTCTTCAAAATTATTTTGAAAATGATACTACAAATTTACTCAATATTTTCATGGAATGAGGCTTTTTCAAAATCTCTATGAATCATTTTTGAAAACTCTATTATAAATCAAATGGGTGAGGGAATACCTTAGGTATATCTTGAAAATATTTAAAAGTATTCCATCATTGTTGGTGCAAAACTTAGGGATCCTTAGCAATTAAAGCTATTTATGAAGGGTTCTTTTTGTTGTATGACAAAAGGGGGAGAAGAAGGGTTTAAGTTAGAAATCTAAATCTTTTTGAATTCACCTAACTTAAACACATTTGTCAAACAACAAAAAGGGGGAGATTGTTGGTGCAATTAACCTCCAAGGTTTTAATGTCAGACAAATATGTTTAAGTATGTTTAAGTATGGAGCTTGATCTAGGGAAGTCCTGTAACAACCCACCCTTCTTACTACTACTCTCTAAGGGCGACCGTTACCTGACTACTACTCAAGTTACTAGTATCACTGATGCTATTATTAGAATCAGTTAGATTTATCACGGTTCAGAGGAATTCCTACCAAAAAAATTCGACAGAATCTCCCTTGTACCGGTGACCAAATCCATAATACATAAGATATATACGCAGCCACAGGTGGCTGGAACACATTTTATTCACAACCACGCAGTAATAAATCATAGGAATAAAGAAACTACTCTAGCAATAGCAACAACTATACTACTCCAACTCATAATAAAAGAAAACTAATTACAAATGCGGAATAAACTTAATTACAGTCTCAACCCATAATAACACTTAAAAGAGAACTAAAAGAACTAAACAGAAAAGTCTTGGCAATTTGCCAGCTCATTCTGGATCTCTCCATAGTCCAGTCATCACATACCTTCATCACCACCACCATCCTGTAGCCTCCTTTTCATATCTTAGCTTTTCCTTTATCTGCAGTAGGAGGAAAGAAAAATAGATCTATAAGCGAAACGCTTAGTAAGTACTAATCTATATCACAAAAACTTGAAGTGCATAAAAGTAATGCAAAAATACTGAAACTGAAATGCTAAAACAAAGCCGCATGTACTCATGGTATACAGAAATAAAACTGAATACTAAACATGCTCACTAACTGACAGGATAATAAGGAAATTAACACTGTAAGCTTAGAATTAAAGAAACTAAACTTTTATTGATTCCAAGCATAAAACTTACTTCATTTTCTTATATCCTTATTCTAGAAATTAATCTTTTAATTTCTATTTTACTTTCTTCTTCTTGTTCTTTTCTTTCTTCTTTACTTTTATTTTCTTCTTTGCTTCTTCTTTGGGCCCAGGCTTAGTACCATCTTTATTTTGCGCGCTCTCTAATAGTGACTGAGGTAGCGAGCCTCTAGTCCTATGAGGTAAAGACCTTGGTCTTACCAGGGCCAAGACCTTGGAATTGGTCACCTGGATTTGTTTAACGACAACCTTGGAAGTCGGGTACTAGCCTCTTACTTTAGTTTACTTGTTATCTCTTTTTAACTAGACCTTGGTCTTTTTCTTTTTACTAAGTTTTCTCATAATCCTTTATTAGAGTTTATTGGAATCCTTTAGATATACCTAACAAGTGTAGGATTACAATTAACTAAGCATGCGATATAAAAACAATACAAGGAAACAATCTGAACTCTCTCTAAGCATGTTATAAAACAAAGCAACAGAAAAGCAAATCTGAACTTTCTAAACATGCTGTAAAACAAAGGAAAAGAAAGCACATTTGAACTTACTAATCATGCTATAGAATAGAGCAAAAGAGAGCTAGTTTGAACTTTTAAAACATGCTGTGATAAGAGCAAAGAAAGCTAATCTAATCTTACTAATCATGCTATAAAATAGAATCAAGAAAGCAACTTTAAGCTTACTAATCATGCTATAAAATAGAGCTAAGAAAGCAACTTTAAGCTTTCTAAACATGCTATAAAATAGGCAAAAGATAGCTAACTTGGACTTTCTAAACATGCTGTGAAATAGGCAAAAGATAGCTAACTAGGACTTTCTAAACATGCTATAAAATAGGCAAAAGATAGCTAACTTGGACTTACTAAACATGCTATAAAATAGAATCAAGAAAGCAACTTTAAGCTTACTAATCATGTTATAAAATAGAGCTAAGAAAGCAACTTTAAGCTTTCTAAACATGCTATAAAATAGGAAAAAGATAGCTAACTTGGACTTTCTAAACATGCTGTGAAATAGGCAAAAGATAGCTAACTAGGACTTTCTAAACATGCTGTAAAATAGGCAAAAGATAGCTAACTTGGACTTACTAAACATGCTGTAAGATAGAGCAAAGTCAATCACTAAAATGCTGGATAGGGTAGCAAAGTAAGCTAACTCTGAATTGTTATAACGAGGTTGTTCTTGCCTTTCAAATAGTAATAAACAATCTATCCCAACATACTAGTATACTAAGTGGTGCGTGCTTGTTAAGTAGTAGGGAAAAACTAAACCGTGCATGCTCTAGTTAATGGATGTTCATGTCCATGGAGGTAGCAACCAAAACCCAGAACTACCTACTATTAACTAAGGGTTATTTATACCCATTTGTTCGGCCAAAACAAGAAAATGAACTTGCTGGAATTTATGGCAGCAGGTGTACATACACGGATATTACAACTAAGAGCTAAACTTCTTCTATACAATTAAACTCAAACAATAAATAGCATGCTCAATAGGTAGGCTATAGAAGGTAAGGAATAAAAGGGAAAAAAAACCCTAACTCATAGTCATGTTCAATAGCAAACCCAAGCAAGAACTCACGACACAACACTTTGCATGGTAAAATTTGGCACAGCAGCTTCTACAAAGAACTCACATAAAATTCTCCACAACATGCTTCGAATTCACAATGAATAAGAGCACAATTTCTCAATCCTAACATGCTGTGCTCGTATAAAGGAAATATCAAACTTGCTGTGCATGCAAATACTAAGATTCTAGGGTTCCTGCTAGGCCTCGGAATCAAAGGAAGAATCAAAAAGGAGAATAATTGCACTTATACAAGCTTGCTGTGATGCACAACTATTTGTGCCAAATTGAATCGTAGTCAATTGCAGGAAAACTTAACCGTAACTGAAAAAAACTAAGCACCCTAAGTACTCAATGCAACCTAGGGTTCATGTAAAGCTCACGAAAATCTTCAAATTACAGCCGACGGTAAAGGATGAGCAAACCGATTCTAGGGTTCGTGCAAAGCTTCGGAAACCAGAAAGGGATCAAGAACAACTTCGGAGCTATCCTACTACAGGTGAGTAGTACTTACCGAGGGTTCTTGGACTTACAACCGAGAAGAAGGAAGGAGAAAGCTTTTAGGGTTCGGGCGAAGCTTCTCGGCAACTCCTTCATGTTCCCGAGCTCTTCTCCATCGGGATGGCCACTCACGGGTGAAGGATGGCCGGGAGAAACTTCATCGGCGCCGGAGACCACGCCTGGCTTCTTCTTCGCTGTCACCCGAGCAGGAGCGCCGCGCGGAGTCGGGATCAGGGAGAAGGCAAATAGGGTTTTCGGCTCGGGAAGAAAAAGAAACTAGGTCCTTTAATAACTAGGGTTTTATTCCAAACTATACTATATCCTTAATTCTTTCCATATAGAGTTAACAAAAATTTCATAGCTCAGCTGGTCAAGCCGGTTTTGGCTTGGGTCAGTCCGACCCGGGGTCGTGGGTTCGAACCTCGCCTTCAACGATTTTTGCCTAAACTTCTTTTATTTTGTAAAAATACTAAACGACCTCCAAAAATTACGTAAAAATACTCTAAAGATTTCTTAAAATCTCTAGAATATTTTAAAGGTATTTCCAAATATTTTTATGGACATTTGGAACTTGAAATAGGGAAAATCGGGTCGTTACAAGTCCTAGTTGTAGGATAGGCAAGGGAAGTCCTAGTTGGAGGCTAGGCAAGGGAAGTCCTTGTTGGAGGCTAGGCAAGAGAAATCTCGGTATATCGTGGAAGCCAGGTGGATAGGTCTGGAGGACTTGATCCCTGGGTAGCCAAATACTAAGTCTTGGTGAGTGAAGCCAAGTGGAGAAAATCCTAAGGGGTGGTAACCTTAGGTTCTGGTGAGTGAAGCCAGATGAAGTAAATCATAGGGGGTGGTAACCATAGGTAACGAGAAGTCTTGGAGGAGTGAACCCCAAGTAAGGTTGATCGGATGGTTTCCGGTCGACCGCGCGCGGTCGACCGAACCAGCGGATATCGGTAAATCTAGGTTTAGGTTTACCATTGTATTCTGTATTACTATTATTGCTGTTGGCTAATGTAGTATTGCAGGAAAAGTCTTAGTGGATCGGGCGATCAGACACTGAGCAGGCAAAAATCCAAACAGGTCTGGAGGACCAATGTTTGGCTGGTAAGTTGAGGTATGCAACTGGAGGAGCGACAGTGAGGTGGGGTTCCTAAAAGGGAACAACCTTAGGTCGTTGATCCAACTGAAGAAACTGGGAAGGTTTCCAAGTTGAGATCAAGACAGTTCTACTGTTTGTATTACTCATGCATTATATTATTGTGCTAACCTTTGTTTTGCAAGAATGTTGTTTAACTCTGTTTTGCAGATTCGGACTGATCGGTCGACCGAACAGGAGGTTCGGTCGACTGAACTAGCTTGACTCAGACCAGAGATCAGTTCAGATTAAAGCAAAGCATAGTCTGATCGAAGCTTGATCGATCGACTGAACTAGGGATCGGTCGACCGATCCAATCAGTATTAATGGAGCATTAAATGAAGATCTCAGCAGATTTCGACGAATAGGGAAGGAAGTTGTTCGGTCGACCGAAAAGATGGTTCGGTCGACTGAACCCATAATGACCAGTTAATGCAGAAGATCGAGGCAGCGTCAGACTCTAGCCAGGAAGGAAGGGAGCGGGTTCGGTCGACCGAACCCAAGGATCGGTCGACCGAACGTTGACGATTCTTATAAGAGTGAAGCCCCAGGTCCGTGGCTGGGTAACGAGTTCTGATATCATCTCTGTGAAAAATTTGTTCGTGCTACTACTCTTCTACACATCCATCAAGCAAGTTGTTGTACCATCCAAGAAGTGACGATCGAGCTACATCCTCTATCTAAGTAATCGGTATATTTGTTTAACTTGCATTGTACTTAATTCAAGTAAGATAGTAGGCTGTTACTATCTTACTCTGCTCATTTGTACGATCTGCCTCTTTCCGAGGATCTCGGAAAGAAGGGTTATAGTGGATTGTCCATCGGTGCAATCAAGGATCGCGGGCATTCGAGTAGAAGTCGAGCTAGGCTCCGAACGAAGTAAAAAAGACTTGTCTATTCTTTTTCTTTCCGCTGTTCACGACTCTGTTTTTAAAAGACTAAAGAAAAAGTTTTAAAAGCACGATATTCACCCCCCCTCTATCGCACTAATTTGATCTATCACATAGCATACATTAGGCTTCCGATAGCTGAAGCATAAGGAACTGCCTTCATGTCCTCTATCTCCTTTGATGTCTTCGGAGACATCTTTTTAGATAAAGTTACTCCATGTCTAAAAGGTAGAAAACCTTTCTTAGAGTCTTGCATGCTAAAATGAGCTAGGATCGTAACGATATATGAAGCTTGGGATAATCATAATATTCTTTTCTTGCGATCCCTTGTTACTTTCATACCAAGAATATGTGCATTCTCCCAAGTCCTTCATATCGAATTGTTTGGACAACCATACTCTTACTTCCGACAACACTTTGATATTATTTCCAACTACCAAATATGTCATCTACGTATAATACAAGAAATACCACCATGTTTCTATCACACTTCTTGTAACACAAGACTCATCTGGACACCGAATAAATCCATAGGTCTGGATTACTTCATTAAACCGGATATTCCAGGACCTTGTAGATTTGCTTCAGTCCATAAATAGACCGATTAAGCTTACATACTAGATGCTTTTTGCCCTTCGTAATGAACTCCTCTGGTTGCTTCATATGGATGCTTTCTTCAAGACTTCCATTAAGGAAAGCTGTCTTTGACATCTATTTGCCAAATCTCATAATCCATATGAGCAACAATAGATAAAAGAATTCGGATAGACTTAAGCATGGTAAAAAAGTTTCCTTTTTCAACAAGCATTGGTTTGAAAATTTCCACCTTCCCGTCTATCCCTCTTTTCCTATTGTAGACCTATTTACACCTAATGTCTTTTACACCATTTGGTGGTTCTACAAGCTCCCAAACTTTATTAGAATACATAGATTTTATTTCAGTATTCATTGCTCTTTGCCAAGATGCTACATCTTTATCTTGGAGTGTTTCGTCATATGTCCGGGGATCAGGTTCATGTTTACTACGGATCAAGTCCAAAGACTCTCCCAAAACATGAATCTTTCAAGTTGCCTAACAACCCTCCCACTATGACGATACATTATCTATAATTGCGCATTATTTGTGACACGTGTTGCAGTTTCTTGTGGTTTCTCTTCTTGTAATGTTGGTACTAGATTAGACGTGTCCTTTATTATTTCCTTATGAACAAATTTACTTATGGGCATGGGCATGTAGTTCATTACATAGTTCTCTTCTAAAAATCGAGCATTGGTGATAACAATGACCTTCTGATTTTTAGGACTATAAACCTCCTTTCTTTTCTCTATGATAACCCATAAACAAGTGAACTCTTGTTCTTAATTCCAACTTATCAGTGTCTCCCTTCAGCACATGTGCTGGACTACCCCAAATCCGAATATGCTTTAGACTAGGCTCACGTCCATTCTACAATTCTATGGGAGTAGAGGGTTCTGAAGATACTATGTTCACTTTCGTTTCCAGAGTATATCCTCAAAATGAATTTGGTAATTCTGAATAACACATCATCGATCTAATTATTTTCATAAGAGTCCTATACCTTCTTTCTACCACACCATTCTGTTGGGGTGTACCAGGTGCAGTCAGTTGGGATTTAATCCCGACTTCTGATAAGTGTCTCATAAATTCTCCTAAGAGGTATTCGTCACTACGATCTCATCGTAGTGTCTTGATACTTTTACCTTGATGTTTTTTCGCATCAGCCCTGTACTCTTTGAACTTATCAAAGTAGTTAGTCTTGCGGCGCATCATGTAAATGTACCCGTATCTCGAATAATTATCTATAAAAGAGACGAAATATTCGAAACCACCTCTTGCCTGGATAGTCATAGGTCCTCACAAATCAGAATGAACCAATTCCAACACGTCTTTGGCTATATACCCCTTAGACTTAAAAAGACCTCTCGGTCATTTTTCCTTCCAAGCAAGACTCACAGGTTGGAAGGTTTTCCACCACCAATGAACCCAAAAGTTCATCGGTTATATGACCTAGCCTTAGATGCTAAAGATATGATCGGTTCATTTCTGAAGGTTGCTTTCTCTTATTAGAGTTAGAAGATGTGTTATTAATTTCCATTTGTTGCATCATGGAATTTATTAGTTTTATATAAATTGTCAACCAACGTACCAGAACAGATAACTTTCCTCTTTTTCTTGATAACAACTTTGTTATCAAAAGAGACAGAATATCAAGTTCTTTTGAAGAGGTTAGAAACTGAAATCTAGTTCTTTCTAAACTTGATATGTAAAGATAATTTCTCAAAATCCATGTTTTATTCCTATTAGAGAATAAACATCTCCCACTGCAACAACTTATATATTTGCAGTAGTGCCTATGTAGACGGTGATTTCTCCTTCATATAGTTGTCGGGTTTCTTGGAACCCCTGCAATGAATTCAGACAAGATCAGTGGTTCCCGTATCTACACACCAGGTACTGGTAGATAACATCACTAAACATGTTTCAACAACTAACAAATAAAATACACCTTTATTGTTCTCAGTTCTGAGAGGACAGTCCACCTTTGTGTCCAAGTTTTGTTTTCAATCATTATTGGAACTACTAAGTCTATTCTATAGTATAACACCTAGGGGATTGACAAACATTTGAAATCCTAAGAATAACAAAATATTTAGTCAAGACCAACACCTCAAAATCCCCATGAATTTTGTATGCCACGTTAGTATGGACGTATACAAATTCAAACTTTAAGAGGAGATTTTATCCATTAATTTTATTATCTAACTTTATGACAAATAAAATTAATAGTTGGTCTTTCTTTGATCAAATATTTGGTCAAAACTTTGAATTTAAAATAATATTGATTTCTCAAAACAATATCATTTAAATTCACCAACACCTCAAACACCGTGAATTTTGTATGCCATATTAGTGTGGACGTATACAAATTCAAATATTTGTAAGAGGAGGGCCTTACCCATTAATTATCTTGTCAACCTTTTATTACCTCAAACACCATGAATTTTGTATGCCACGTTAGTGTGGATGTATACAAATTCAATTGTTTGTAAGAGGAGGTTTTACCCATTTTATTTTGTCAACCTAACTTTATGACAAATAAAATTACCTCAAACATCGTGAATTTTGTATGTCACATTAGTGTGGATGTATACAAATTCAAACATTTATAAGAGGGGGTTTCACCTTTCTTTATGACAAATTAATAGATGGTTTTCCTTTGGTCACACAAAACAATATCAGTGACTCCGTTGGGGAGGATACTATTGAATGTGTCTAAGTGTATACCATTACTTGATACTTAGTCCATTAAATAGGATTGTGCCCCTTCAGTTGGAGAAGATCACACACTCCTAAATAATTTCCTATAACCATCCATAAAGGAAGTTTGATCTAGTGATCCGCAACAAACTCATCCGTTATGGAGGGAGGCACTCAGAGCCAACACGCAAGCTTATTGCATCACTTACAAACCAGTAATGGAGACCGTGGAATTTTACTAATCCCTCTCCCACTTAGTTTTTAAAGGTGAGTATTTTTGACTATGCTAGCATACATCACATGGACACACACACATCATAGGAAATAAAAGCAATAAATATGGAAATTAATTTTCCAACTATTATAGTCTTTTCCATCACTGTCCTTTGCGTACTGCCAACCCTAGGGTTCATGCCATCGGGTCCATCAAGCTTCTTTTTCCGCTACGTCTCTGGTCCTCCAATAGCACCACGCCTCGCAAGGATACGATTCGCGATAGAAAAAATAAAATTTTACATACATCGATCCTATATTCCATAAGGGAATGTATATCAAGTCTAGATCGAACATAAATGTAAAATCTTAGGGCTAATACAGCTCCTGCTGTATTAGTTAAATTCAATCATGCACACACAATAAAATGCCCTTGACATGTCCAAGGGTCCAATCACACACAATAACCATAAGCCATAATAGTTGGAGCCTGCAATAACAGAGTTAGCATATCCTACTATTATCCTGCCTAAATTATGTATGACATGTGCATAATTAAACTGAAAACCAAACACACAGAGGCAAACCCTAGCTCTGATACCAATTGTTGGTTGGTCCTAGGAAGATCGTATCGGTTCCACTTTACAAAAATTTTATACAAGTGTCTAACCTTTCCTAACAACCTATTGTGTTCTTTAGAAATTAAATCCGAAATCGCAAACTTAACATTATTAATTCCAAATTTAACTTATCTGTTCTTAATGGTTTAGATTTGGATCGCAAACATTATAGATCCAAATCCACCTAAGTTATAAATTTAATTAAATATTTATTTCAAAAATTGGCTCTCAGGTCAAACTTGGCGAGTTACTTGGCCTTCTTGGGTATGGGAACATCCACCACTGCCTCGACAAAGCCTCTTAACGAAATTCAATATTTAATTTCCTTATATAACCTTAGGTTTAACCAAAAGGAACAATCGAATCACAAGATCGACAAATAAAATAAAAGAAACATAACTTGGAATTACAAATCCGAAAATCTAGAATCTCTATCCTCTTGTGTTTGGAATTCATACAAAGAAAATCAGTATGATGTGGAAAACAATTACTAGTTATATCTTTCTTTGTAAGCAATAACCTCTTGATCTTCTACCGTATTCCTCTTCTTATCTCGGACGTCGTGTGGGCAACGATCTACCGAGATGAGAACCACCCAAGCACTTCTTCTTCCTTCTTCCAAGATTCGGCCAAGCAACCATCTCCAAGAGATTATAAGTCTCGACCACCAACCAAGCTCCAAGGAAAACTAGGAAACAAAACCTTTGTGAGATCTCGGAAAATTTAATTAATAGGGTTATTTGGAAAATAGCCTTATAGAATTTTTTCGGAATTTTTGGAAATTTTCTGGGAATTTTTCCGAGCTCGTAAGACGGGTTTTGAGGGGATCAATTTCGGGTTCGAATTAAAGCTTGTTTGGGATACCCGTTTAAGTGAGGAAATGCTCATTTATATAAATTCCATTTCTTTTCATATTTCTTTTCTCCCCAAAAACGCCGATCCCAAACTCCTTTCCCGATCTCCCCCCTGCTCGAAGTCGAACTCCCTTTCCCTCTTTCTCTGTTCTCTCTCGCGGACAAGCGACGCCGAAGGGATTAGGGTTTCCAGCTCCGACGATCTTCCTCTACCGGCATCGACGGCCGTGAGCTCAAATCCGGGCGGCGCTATTCCTCTCCGGATCATAGGCACGATGTCGCGTCTCCTCTAGCCAACTACTGACCTTTCTTCCCCGATCCGACGAACCGTGCCCTAGGTTTGTCGCCGGTGCAGATCGGAGCTCAGAGCACAGAGGTGAGGAGCTAGCTTCGGTTCTTCTTCTTCCCTTTTTCTTGAATTACCGTGCTTAGATCCCTTCAGTTGGCTCCGATCAGTCGTCGCGATGACAAGCCGTGCCCTAGCCGCGATCCTTAAGGTAAGCTGTCGTCGGATTTCGAATTGATTGGGTTCTGTTCTGTGTTGAATTGTGATCTCCTCATCTTGATCTGATCTAGGGAGGGGAGGTTCTGTGAAGGTGATCTTGGATCCCTTCTATGTTGCTGCGGATTGGGGTCTTGGTTGAATTGGGGAAGAACTCCAGCAGAGGTTGTTGTGGGTTCTCTGATCCAGCAAGGAGACTACCTCTCACTGGGTTGACAATAAGAACTTGGATCAGTGAGGTAAGATTTAGTTGTTAGATAAGCTGTTGTTTGACTCTTGGATTTCAATAATGATCTGATCAATGAAGTCCTGCTGGATTCCTGTTGTAACTGTTGTAATGCGATTGATTCCAACCTTGATCTCACCTTGATCCGAATGGTAGGGAAGAAATCCAGCAGGGAAGCTGTGTTCTGGAGGTGATCAAAGGTGATCTTGGGTTCCAACAGTGATGATCCTCGGTTGTGGATCAATTGATGAGGGCTGTGAAGTTTTGTTATGTGCTGTGGTGTTCTTTGATCCTTTCTTGGTTCCGGCAGCACACTAACCAGCAGCCTCCTAGTTCCAACATCAACAATAGCTGGGATTGAGGTAAGGTGTAGATTTGTTGATACATGATGTGTAGATTGGAATTAGGGTTATGTTGATTGTGATTAGATTTAATTGTTTAGATTAAATTAATGTAATGATTAGGGTTAAGACAATTAACCCTAGTCAACTATTGGATTTAATCTAAGATTGGATTTCTAATCTAATTGGTGATTAGGGATTAGGTAACTAACCATAATTGACCGTTAGATTAATTAGGTAGGTTGTGATTGATGTGATTAGGGTTTTGCCCTAATTTAGTTTTAGGGATTTTATTTAGCTATTCATTTGATTTAGCTAAATAATATATATATATTGTTTGTTGACACAGGACTCTGATTCGAGACGGGCGTCTCGACTTCGGATTTGGATTGACTGTACCTTCTATTTGAGGCGGGTACCCTTTGACTTATCTTGTTGATATTTTCTTGTGATATGTGCAGTTTATATATGTTTACTAGTAATTGGTAGATCTTTCTCTTCTCTGGTTATAGTATTCTACACCTGTAGGCGATTATTAGCGATTGGTAGTTAGCATATTCCCTGGTTTAGTTATTTGATACTTGATACATGTTGCTACGATTAGCATCTATACCTTAGTCTAGCATGCTTTTCTTTCTTGCTATGCTTATCTATGTTCATAGAGATGCATATCTATAGTGCTCGACTCTACTGGATTAGTTGCTTTACATGTGTGATACATGCTCTTGGATTCATGATACTTACATCATTGTTATATGTGATGTCTTTGGATTTATGCTATTTATTATCCTTGTTATATATGTGTCTATCTGTGTGGCATCTACACATATGGAGGAGGATATGTTCAGGTATGACATACTGTAGCCGCATGCACCATATCGCACGATTGCATGCTGGGCGATTGACGACTCCATTATTGTTGAGCTCGTCGGCCGGCTACATTGACCTGCACACCACGTGACCATTGCATGGGTAGTGGTACAGCACACAGGGTGTGTAGGTTGCTCGGTGGTGCTCCGCTGGAGGCTCCACTCATGGGTAGTGTGATAGGCAGCGTGGTAGCACACCGGGGTCCCTCCCCGTCATTGTGTACCGGGAGATGAGAGCATGGCGCTCCCTCCTATAGTGAGGTTGGAGGATAGGTGTACTCCGGTGCATCCCGTCCACTCGGTCACTCTTCAGGGGTAGTGACGGCAGAGTGCACGGTGTCACAGCCCTACCCACGCGGTCTCACCATTGTGTGTGAGATTCTGACTGGCGTCAGGGGTGACCATGTCATTTGCATCATATGCACAGATTGCATTAATTATGATTGATGCATTTTGGTGATTGCATATGATTGACATGCATACAGGTTATATGCTTTTGCTCTGACTATCTTTATCTGTGTATGTTTACAGTCAGTTGCACAAGCCTCGCAGGTGAGTACAGTTTATTTCAGTTATGCATTTTCTTATTATTCTTGCTATAGACTGTACTATTGCTGGTTACTACAGTTTATTTCGGCTATGCATATCTGTTATTCTGTTAGGAGACTATACCGTAGGTTGTATGGTTAGAGAACTGTACTCTTGATCCCATGGTTTAGGAGACTGTACCTTAGGCTATTACTGGTGGATATATATTGTTGTACATGTCTATTGGTTTACCTGCTGAGTTCTTTGAACTCACCCCGTTGTTACTATTTTTCAGGTTGAGGCCGTCAGGAGAGATTCCAGTCGCTAGGCCCTTTGTCGCGAAGATTTCTAGATATCGTTTTCTGTATTCGCTTTTATTCGTATACTTGTGATGTGGGTTGTATTATGGACTTTATATCGAACATTCGGGTTTGCTACTTTGTTTTTCGCTGCGAATATTTCATTACTTCGTGGATTTCATTTCTTCGTTGTAGTGGAGTAGGATGTGTACGTATATCTTTGTTGATTTCTATATCATCTTTTCGTTAAATATAATTGCGTGGATTGTTTACTATTTGTGTGTATTGTTCCGGCCGAGTGTGGCCGAGGTATAGATATATGTATACTGAGATTCATATTGTCCGCCGTACAGGGGAGATGCTGCCGAAATTATTTCGAACAGGGACTACCTGGGGCGTGACAATTTATTTGGTATCAGAGCGAAGTTTTGCGATACCTACTTATCGGGTTTCGGATTTACGATATTTACTTTCGTGAGAATTCTCGGTATTTCGGATTTGTCCGGATTTCCATCAATTTTCTCGTTTCGGAATTCCGAGGCATTTTGATGAGGTTTTATTGGATCTATTTGGGGGCTATGCAGCGACAGGACATCTCCAGACGGCAAATAGGTAAATGAGGTAATTTTTCAGTTCTTATACTTGTAGTGATATCTGGATAACATTTTGTTACAGATATGACACCTACACGTGTTCCGGTATCGAGACGTGGTCGTCCACGTAAGATGCCGATAGATTCTCCGGAGACAGAGTCTCCAGAGAAATTTGCTAGGGTCGAGCCTGCCCGTCAGGGACAGACTCGTCGGGATATTTTAGGTACGTCGGATTATAAGACCTCGACTCTTCCGACTTCAGAGGTACCTACCTCGATTTACCACTAGTGGTATTACCTTCAGTATACCCGACACCCCCTCCAGTCGTGCCTACCACTGCGTACTTGAGGTACGAGATGAGGCAGAGATCTGGTGGGACACACAGTACTCGATTATAGGTGAGTAGCATTTTACCTGGACGAGATTTAGGGAGGCATTTGAGAGTTAGTATTTTCCACGCGCGTATCAGATGACACGTTGGCAGGATTTTCTTAGTCTGCGGCAGAATAACCGCTCAGTGATGGAGTATAATGCTGAATTTAATCGGTTGGCTAGATTCTGTCCTGAGTTAGAGTCCGATGACAGATCTCGTATGCTTCAGTTTGTCCAGGGACTGGACGTGCATCTTCAGTTTAAGATTTCTGGTTTTAGTACTTCATCATACACTGAGACACTGGATAGAGCTCTCATGATTGAGTCTACTCATCGGAGAGTGAATGCAGATAAGAAGAGGAAGCAAACTGATCGCATTTCGGGACAGATCCAGCAGCCACAAACTACTGGACAGCAGCAGAGCATCCTCCCTCATACGGGTCAGAGTACTTCTGGGTCATCTGGCCGACCCCAGAAGTCAGGACGATCTTCATCTGGACCTTCCCGGTCTGCCCAGCAGAACCGGAAATAGTCTACTGGTGACCCTTTCTACACCAGATGCGGATCCCGAGATCGCATCACCTCTGCGTGTACTTTGGGACAGTCAGTTTGCTATTACTGCAAACTGCCCGGACACGTGAGCCGAGATTCTTCGCTGAAGACTCAGCATATTGCTTCCGGAATTTCTGTTCCGGGAGGACAGTTTGGTCAGTCCGGGACTCAGCGAGGTGGGCCGAAAGCCCAATCTTCGCATCGTCAGCAGAGGACAGCTCCCCCTGTAGCAGCTGCATATGGCATGCATAGGCAGGAGCATTTCGGTGTCCTTGTGGAGAACCCCACGGTATTCCGCCTTAGTGTCTCCAGTACTATTCGTCAAGAAGAAGGATGGTACTCTGAGGTTGTGCATCGATTACAGGCAGCTGAATGCAGTGACTATCAGAAATAAGTACCCCTTGCCACGGATTGAGGATTTATTTGATCAGCTTAGAGATACATCAGTGTATTCCAAGATTGATCTGCGGTCTGGATATCATCAGCTGAGAGTCAGAGATTATGATATTCAGAAGACAGCATTCCGCACCCGATACGGACATTACGAGTTTTTGGTAATGCCATTTGGGCTTACCAATGCTCCTGTAGTATTTATGGATTTGATGAACCGTATCTTTTTGGAGTATTTAGATCAGTTTGTGATTGTGTTTATCGATGACATATTGATCTATTCACGTTCCGAGGAGGAACATGCGCAGCACCTTCGCATAGTCCTGGAGACTCTTCGACGACATCATCTGCATGCGAAGTTCAGCAAATGTGCATTTTGGCTATCCTCAGTTGGTTTTCTGGGACATGTGGTGTCTAGCCGAGGTATTTCTGTAGCTCCTCAGAAGATCGAGGCTATCACTAGCTGGGAGCAGCCGAAGTCAGTCCAGGAGATCCGTAGTTTCTTGGGCTTGGCTGGATATTACCGACGATTTGTTGAGGGTTTCTCCAGCATTGCTATGCCATTGACACGTCTGACTAGGAAAGGCGTGAAGTTCACGTGGTCAGAGGCTTGTGAGACCAGCTTCCAGGAGCTGAAGTGGAGATTAGTATCAGCACCAGTCTTGGTTTTACCTTCTGGTGATGACGGATTCGTACTTTACACAGACGCATCTCTTCAGGGCTTGGGCGCTGTTTTGATGCAGCACGGTAGGGTAGTCTCCTATGCTTCTCATCAGTTGAAGGAGCATGAGAAGAACTACCCAGTACATGATTTAGAGCTAGCCGCTATTATCTTTGCTTTGAAGATTTGGCGACATCATCTTTATGGTATTACTTTTGAGATTCTTACTGATCATAAGAGTCTCAAATATATTTTCACACAGAAAGAACTCAATCTCCGACAGAGGAGATGGATGGAGTTCCTGAAGGACTATGATTGTACTATTAGCTACCATCCGGGTAAAGCTAATGTGGTTGCTGATGCACTTAACAGGAAGTCCCGAGGGACTTTAGCTTGTCATCGAGTTTTAGTCACGGATTTGATTCAGGGATTCTCTGAGCTAGGCCTTGAGGAGCAGGGACGGACAGAGCAGGGTATTCTTGGTACCATGGTTGCTCAGTCGTCGATCAGGATGAGGATTCGAGAGGCTCAGGCCGGAGATCAGCATTTACAGTTCATTAGCAGCCAGATAGCTTCGGGACAGCAGACCGATTTTGCACGAGATGACGAGGGTATTGTTTATTTCCAAGGCAGATTATGCGTGCCTCAGTCTCACCCGGTCATGGAGGAGGTTGGGGAGGCCCAGTTGGTAGGACCTCAGAGAGCTCAGCAAGATGTAGAGTTAGTTCGCACTATCATACGGAGGATGTCAGAGGCTCAGGACCGTCAGAAGAGTTATGCTGATCAGAGACGGAGACCCCTGGAGTTCTCCATTGGTGATCATGTATTTCTTAGAGCTTCACCCACGAAAGGGGTGAAGAGATTTGGTCTCCGAGGTAAGCTAGCTCCCCGATATATTGGACCATTCCAGATCTTGGAGAGGATTGGAGCAGTAGCTTACCGTCTGGCGCTACCACCATCTCTAGCTGGCATTCACGATGTATTCCATGTATCTATGCTGAGGAGATACGTATCCGATCCGGCACATGTTCTGTCAGATATATCTGTTCCTATTCAGTCTGATGTTACTTACGAGAAGGTTCCGGTGCGGATTCTGGACCATAGAGAGCGTCAGCTGCGGAACAAGACTGTCCGACTGGTTAAAGTCGGATGGCAGCATCATTCGGACGAGGAGGCTACATGGGAGCTCGAGGATACGATCCGAGCTCGATACCCTCATCGTTTTACTTGAGGTATGTGGGTTAGAGTTCCTTTCAGTATTTATACCGTTTGGTTATATTCTAGTGTTTGCTGTTGGTTGTAGCGAAATTTGGGGACCAAATTTTATTAGTAGTGGGAGGATGTGAGATCTCGGAAAATTTAATTAATAGGGTTATTTGGAAAATAGCCTTATAGAATTTTTTCGGAATTTTTGGAAATTTTCTGTGAATTTTTCCGAGCTCGTAAGACGGGTTTTGAGAGGATCAATTTCGGGTTCGAATTAAAGCTTGTTTGGGATACCCGTTTAAGTGAGGAAATGCTCATTTATATAAATTCCATTTCTTTTCATATTTCTTTTCTCCCCAAAAACGCCGATCCCAAACTCCTTTCCCGATCTCCCCCCCTGCTCGAAGTCGAACTCCCTTTCCCTCTTTCTCTGTTCTCTCTCGTGGACAAGCGACGCCGAAGGGATTAGGGCTTCCAGCTCCGGCGATCTTCCTCTACCGGCATCGGCGGCCGTGAGCTCAAATCCGGGCGGCGCTATTCCTCTCCGGATCATAGGCATGATGTCGCGTCTCCTCTAGCCGACTGCTGACCTTTCTTCCCCGATCCGACGAACCGTGCCCTAGGTTTGTCGCCGGTGCAGATCGGAGCTCGGAGCACAGAGGTGAGGAGCTAGCTTCGGTTCTTCTTCTTCCCTTTTTCTTGAATTACCGTGCTTAGATCCCTTCAGTCGGCTCCGATCAGTCGTCGCGATGACAAGCCGTGCCCTAGCCGCGATCCTTAAGGTAAGCTTTCGTCGGATTTCAAATTGATTGGGTTCTGTTCTGTGTTGAATTGTGATCTCCTCATCTTGATCTGATCTAGGGAGGGGAGGTTCTGTGAAGGTGATCTTGGATCCCTTCTATGTTGCTGCGGATTGGGGTCTTGGTTGAATTGGGGAAGAACTCCAGCAGAGGTTGTTGTGGGTTCTCTGATCCAGCAAGGAGACTACCTCTCACTGGGTTGACAATAAGAACTTGGATCAGTGAGGTAAGATTTAGTTGTTAGATAAGCTGTTGTTTGACTCTTGGATTTCAATAATGATCTGATTAATGAAGTCCTGCTGGATTCCTGTTGTAACTGTTGTAATGCGATTGATTCCAACCTTGATCTCACCTTGATCCGAATGGTAGGGAAGAAATCCAGCAGGGAAGCTGTGTTCTGGAGGTGATCAAAGGTGATCTTGGGTTCCAACAGTGATGATCCTCGGTTGTGGATCAATTGATGAGGGCTGTGAAGTTTTGTTATGTGCTGTGGTGTTCTTTGATCCTTTCTTGGTTCCGGCAGCACACTAACCAGCAGCCTCCTAGTTCCAACATCAACAATAGCTGGGATTGAGGTAAGGTGTAGATTTGTTGATACATGATGTGTAGATTGGAATTAGGGTTATGTTGATTGTGATTAGATTTAATTGTTTAGATTAAATTAATGTAATGATTAGGGTTAAGACAATTAACCCTAGTCAACTATTGGATTTAATCTAAGATTGGATTTCTAATCTAATTGGTGATTAGGGATTAGGTAACTAACCATAATTGACCGTTAGATTAATTAGGTAGGTTGTGATTGATGTGATTAGGGTTTTGCCCTAATTTAGTTTTAGGGATTTTATTTAGCTATTCATTTGATTTAGTTAAATAATATATATATATTGTTTGTTGACACAGGACTCTGATTCGAGACGGGCGTCTCGACTTCGGATTTGGATTGACTGTACCTTCTATTTGAGGCGGGTACCCTTTGACTTATCTTGTTGATATTTTCTTGTGATATGTGCAGTTTATATATGTTTACTAGTAATTGGTAGATCTTTCTCTTCTCTGGTTATAGTATTCTAAACCTGTAGGCGATTATTAGCGATTGGTAGTTAGCATATTCCCTGGTTTAGTTATTTTATACTTGATACATGTTGCTACGATTAGCATCTATACCTTAGTCTAGCATGCTTTTCTTTCTTGCTATGCTTATCTATGTTCATAGAGATGCATATCTATAGTGCTCGACTCTACTGGATTAGTTGCTTTACATGTGTGATACATGCTCTTGGATTCATGATACTTACATCATTGTTATATGTGATGTCTTTGGATTTATGCTGTTTATTATCCTTGTTATATATGTGTCTATCTGTGTGGCATCTACACATATGGAGGAGGATATGTTCAGGTATGACATACTGTAGCCGCATGCACCATATCGCACGATTGCATGCTGGGCGATTGACGACTCCATTATTGTTGAGCTCGTCGGCCGGCTACATTGACCTGCACACCACGTGACCATTGCATGGGTAGTGGCACAACACACAGGGTGTGTAGGTTGCTCGGTGGTGCTCCGCTGGAGGTTCCACTCATGGGTAGTGTGATAGGCAGCGTGGTAGCACACCGGGGTCCCTCCCCGTCATTGTGTACCGGGAGATGAGAGCATGGCGCTCCCTCCTATAGTGAGGTTGGAGGATAGGTGTACTCCGGTGCATCCCGTCCACTCGGTCACTCTTCAGGGGTAGTGACGGCAGAGTGCATGGTGTCACAGCCCTACCCACACGGTCTCACCATTGTGTGTGAGATTCTGACTGGCGTCAGGGGTGACCATGCCATTTGCATCATATGCACAGATTGCATTAATTATGATTGATGCATTTTGGTGATTGCATATGATTGTCATGCATACAGGTTATATGCTTTTGCTCTGACTATCTTTATCTGTGTATATTTACAGTCAGTTGCACAAGCATCGCAGGTGAGTACAGTTTATTTTAGTTATGCATTTTCTTATTATTCTTGCTATAGACTGTACCTTATGCCTATTGCTGGTTACTACAGTTTATTTCGGCTATGCATATCTGTTATTCTGTTAGGAGACTATACCGTAGGTTGTATGGTTAGAGAACTGTACTCTTGATCCCATGGTTTAGGAGACTGTACCTTAGGCTATTATTGGTGGATATATATATTGTTGTACATGTCTATTGGTTTACTTGCTGAGTTCTTCGAACTCACCCCGTTGTTACTATTTTTCAAGTTGAGGCCGTCAGGAGAGATTCCAGTCGCTAGGCCCTTTGTCGCGAAGATTTCTAGATATCGTTTTCTGTATTCGCTTTTATTCGTATACTTGTGATGTGGGTTGTATTGTGGACTTTATATCGAACATTCGGGTTTGCTACTTTGTTTTCCGCTGCGAATATTTCATTACTTCGTGGATTTCATTTCTTCGTTGTAGTGGAGTAGGATGTGTACGTATATCTTCGTTGATTTCTATATCATCTTTTCGTTAAATATAATTGCGTGGATTGTTTACTATTTGTGTGTATTGTTCCGGCCGAGTGTGGCCGAGGTATAGATATATGTATACTGAGATTCATATTGTCCGCCGTACAGGGGCGATGCTGCCGAAATTTCTTCGGACAGGGACTACCTGGGGCGTGACAACCTCCTTAATTTCTCTTCTTCTTCTCCAAGCTAGATCCGGCCACCATATCAAGCTCTTAGAGATTGATGAGGTTCGGCCACTAAGGAGGAAGGAAAGGAGGAGATATGGCTGGCCACCACCAAGGAGAAAAGAGAGAGGAAAAATAAAAGAGAGTTCTCCTTGTGAAGGCACCCCCTCCCTCTCTTTTATAATCCTTGTTCTTGGAAAATAAGGAAAGTTTTAATAAAAACTTCCTTATTTTCTTTGCCATGAAAAGGAAAATTTAATTGATAAAAAATAATTTCCTTTTCTTTTATTAAAGTGGTTGGCCACCTCTAATTCTCCAAGGAAGGAAAATTTTAATCACAAGAATTAAAACTTCCTAATTTATTTCTGGAAATTTTTAAAATAAAATTTTCTCTATTAATTTTTCCCTTCATGGTTTATAAAAGGAAATTTTATAAATTAAAATCATTCTATTAAAACATGTGGATGATTTCCAAAAAGGAAAGTTTTTTCTAAAATTAAAATCTTCCTTTTAATCTACAAATAAGGAAAGATATCAAATCTTTTCTTAATCTTTTGTAGAAAATTATAAAAGGAAATATTTAATTTTAAAACTCTATTTTTAAATCATGAACATGATTACAAAAAAGGAAAGTTTTATCAAAAATTAAAATCTTCCTTTTAACTACAAATAAGGAAAGATATCAAACCTTTCACTTAATCTTTTGTAGAAAACTATAAAAGGAAAGATTTAAATTTAAACTCTCTTTTAAAACCATGGCTTCCACATAAGGAAAGATTTTAAATAAAATCCCTTTTATTTTATATGTGGCCGGCCACACCTAGCTTGGACTCCAAGCTAGGACCGACCACTAATCTTTGCTCAATCCCTTGGCTTTGTCTGGCCCAAGCTTGGGCTCCAAGCTTGCTTGGCCGACCACCTAAAGGTGGGTAGGAAGTGGGTATGTGGTGGGTATAATTCTCTATATATAAGAGGCTATGATAGGGACCGAGAGGAGGAATTGGTTTTGGTCTCCCGATGAAATTAAGCTTCCCGTGTTCGCCCCGAACACTCAACTTAATTTCATCAATAATAAATCATACCAATAAAGAATCATTATTGAACTACCGCATCAATCCCAAATTACATTTTGGGCTCCTTCTTATTATGAGTGTGTTAGTCTCCCTGTGTTTAAGATGTCGAATGTCCACTAATTAAATAAGTTACTAACAACTCTCTTTAATTAATATCTTAGTTCAAGAGTAGTACCACTAAACCTTATCATCATGTCGGACTAAATACACCTGCAGGGTTTAACATGACAATCCTTATGAGCTCCTCTTGGGGACATTATCAACCTAGATTATTAGGACACAGTTTCCTTCTATAATAAAAAATACACACTATAAGTAATATCATTTCCCAACTTATCGGGCCTATTGATTTATCGAGCTAAATCTTACCCTCTAATAAGTTAAAGAAATAAATACTAAATATATGTGCTTGTTATTATATTAGGATTAAGAGCACACACTTTCATAATAACTAAGGTTTTGTTCTTTTATTAAGTCAGCATAAAAAGAACTTACCTTAAATGATCCTACTTAATACACTCAAAGTGTACTAGTGTAATTTTATAGTTAAGATAAACTATACCAAATTACACTATGACTATTCCAATGGTTTATTCCTATCCATCTTAGTCGTGAGCTACTGTTTATAATTTATAAAGAACCGATAACATGATCTTCTGTGTGTGAAACCACACACCATGTTATCTACAATATAAATTAATTGAACAACTACACTTAGCATATAAATGTAGACATTTTTAACTAATGTGATTCTTTATTTCAAAGTAAATGTTTATACAAAAAGCTAGGCTTTTAGTATACATTCCAACAAAAGAACTGATCATCGAGCTCGAAAACCTCGGTGAAACAGTAACCTACCAGGACTCGATTTTCTATGCACTCAATGTCTTTCCCAGTACTCCAGAATGGACCTCGATTATCAACGACTACTACATCTCAAAGGACCTGGAGGTAAGTACCCTAGAGGAACTCTTTTCTACTTTAGAATTGTAACGACCTGCCTTCTACTGACTAGGCTGTAAGGCGAATCGCTACAATACTGTTGTACTGACTGTGCGGAAAACTGAGCTAATTTAAAATTTGCTAAACTTATTACTGTGAAGTCTTAACTTGACGTTCTAAGAGTACCTAAGTGTTGTGCACATGCTAAGAGAGACAATCTATGCCTCTTGGATGTCCTGCTAGCTGTAATCAGACATTTCAACCGATCCGTGAGTCGATTGAGCCATCAGAATGATTCACAAATCGTTCCAGCTAATACTGGCATGGAGGCACCCTCTGGATCGGTCGGAAGACCGATCAGTGAGCCTCCGTGCTTCTGCTGCGTTCTGTACGCAACTGGATCGGTCTACAGACCGATCCAGATGGTCCCTGATCGGTCAAGGAGACCGATCGGTGGCCATCTTTCGCGACCCAGCAATTCTGTACACCGCTGGACGTAGCTGGATCGGTCTACCGACCGATCCAGGAGTACCCTGATCGGTCGGTAGACCGATCATTGCACTTCCTATGTTTCTGTTCGCATCTGGATCGGTCGGCTGACCGATCCATAACCCTTGTCAACTCTCTGTTCGTGCCTCGGTCGGCTGACCGATCCAGTGGCACCGACCCATTTCTGATCGGTCGGCTGACCGATCAGGGTTTCTGATTTCGAACCTGACATTCTGAATTCAGAAACTGGGTCATGCCAACTCCACATATAAACTATCTAATGCCTAATAAAAATTCTAACCACTTGCAGTTAACATTCCAACATGGTTACTGACATTTTAAAACATTCTTTCATAGTTCAATGCGTTCCAAATCTAAATTGCATGAAAATGAAAATATCAAAACTAATAAGCTGAAAGTGTTGAACGTAAATGCTAACGAGTTCTAATGCATAAATAAAGCTTGTTAGATCCCTGAGATCTTTCATTCCAGTTCCACACACACATCCTCATCTGCATTGACCTCCAGCCTCCACTGCTAGTCCATTTTCCTTTTTCCTGTATCTGCAGTATAAGGAGAATAGTATCTGTAAGCTTAAAGCTTAGTAAGAAACCATCTACCTCACTAAAACATGCAACGATGCGATTATGTTTTTAAATCATGCTGTTTGAAACATACTGAATATGCAAGCATGGCATGGCATGGTATCATACAAAGCATAAACTGGAACTGAAACATAGCATAGCATATAACTGAACATGAAACTGAACTAATCATGCATATCTCTAAATCTGTACGTGAACTCAACTCATGTAAACTGAACCTGAACTGAACTGAAAGCTAAATTAGTGTTCTCATCACTGGTTTCAAATTTGAAAGCTATACATATAATAGATGAAAATACTAAACATGCTGCTGGGGCCCTGGCATCTGTACTTACTGTGCGCGCATCCCTACGAGACCCGGGATTGCAAGTTCCGAATCCAGCAGGGTTACTAGGTTATCTGAACCTAGGGACGACTGTGGGAGTCCAGCCCATGGATATCTGATCCAAATACAGTGCCAACTGAATAAAAGTAAAATACTGAATACTGTTTTATTTTACTTTGCTGTTCTAGGTTATCTGAACCTAGAGCTAGGTTATCTGAACCAAGAGGCTACTGTGGGAGCCCACCCAATGGATATCTGATCCATATAGCTGTAATAACTGATAATAAACTGAGTAAAATATTTCTAATACGTTTTACATGCTGTTAGGACGCCTACTGGTGCATCCTTCTGAACTAGGCATTCTACCGAATGCTTGGTGTGCACTTAGAGCACACTCTATAACTGAAAACTGTAAAACTACTAAACTAACGCCAAAACTAACAAGCGAGAGCAATTATACTGCAGGTGAGGGGTTTCTTACCTCGTGTGCAAAGATTCTTACAAATCTAAGCGTTAGGTTTCTGGAGACGAAGACCTTCTCGACGAGCTGCTTGCATCTACGCGTTCCTCTCGCGGAGGGGAACGTCCTTGTATCGAAGATCTTGCCGGAAGGTGCTCTCGTGACCCTTAGGGAAGGAACCCTAGGTTCCTTTTTGCTTGTGCTTGGGGCGCCGAGAGAAGAGAGGAACCGAGAGGAAGAGAGGCGTGAGGGCTTCGGTGGAGAGGGATTTTGCCGAACCAAACTTCTCAAATAAACCAAACCCTCTTTAAGTTTTTAATTTATATTAAGTGGTTTAATGAACCCAACTCTAATATAAATATATTTGGTTCTCCTTTCTTTCAGCACGGCCCTGCTGGGTACACCGGTTACTAAACTTATCCGTAAACCATAGGTCTCGGGTTCGATTCCCGCCTAAGCTATTTTACGGTTCCAATTATTTTTGCTACTTCCGCTACTCGGAAAAATTCCGGAAAAATATCTAAAAATTCCAGAAAAATCATAGAAAAATTCTAAAATAAATTCGGGAATTTTTCGGGCTTTACAATCCCCCATACCTTATAAAAAGTTCGTCCCCGAACTTAAAACAATTCTGGGTACTTCTGTCTCATGCTGGCCTCTGTCTCCCAAGTCGCCTCTGCTGCTGTGTGATTTTGCCAGCTGACTTTGACTAATGGTACTTCCTTGTTCTGTAATTTCTTTACTGCTCGGTCTATTATCTGAATAGGCCGACTGTCATAGCTGAGATCGTCACGGACCTGTACCAACTGGGGCTCAATCACCTGGGTGGCGTCCGGAATATGCTTCTTCAGCATGGAGACATGAAATACGTTGTGGACAGCTGACATCTCCTGAGGTAGCTCGAGCTCATATGCTACCTTTCCCACTCTCTTCGTGATAAGGTATGGTCCCACATATCTGGGAGCAAGCTTGCCCTTTTTCCCAAAACGCATGACTCCCTTCATGGGAGCTACTCTGAGGAAAACTGTATCCCCAACTGAAAACTCTAGGGGTCTGCGTCGTGTATCAACATAGCTCTTCTGACGGCTCTGTGTTGTCTCTATCCTCTGGCGCATCTGCTGTATGGCTGCTGTGGTATCTGCTACTAGATCTGTCTGAAGCTCTAGTTCCTTCTGTTCACCACTCTCATACCAGCAGATTGGTGATCTGCACCTCCGCCCATAGAGTGCCTCATAAGGTGCCATGCCGATAGTGGCCTGATAACTGTTGTTGTATGCAAATTCTGCTAGACTCAGATATTTGCACCAACTTCCCTTGAAATCTAGGGCACAAGCCTGGAGCATATCTTCGAGTACCTGATTTACTCGCTCCGTCGCCCGTCTGTGGAAGGATGTGCTGAATTTTAACCGGGTGCCCATAGCTGACTGTACACACTTCCAGATGTACATTTACTGTCTCTGTCTGATATAATGGTTCGTGGGACTCCATGCAGCCTGACAATCTCCTTGAGATACAACTGAGCTAGCTGCTCCATGGAATAGGATATTCTGATAGCTAAGAAGTGGGCTGATTTAGTCAACCTGTCGACTATTACCCAGATAGCATCAAAACCATTCGTGGTTCTGGGTAATCCCACTATGAAGTCCATAGAGATATCCTCCCACTTCCATTCTGGAATCTGGATCGGCTGCAGAACTCCTCCTGGCCGCTGATGTTCTGCCTTAACCCTCTGACAGGTTAGACAGATGCTGACGTATCTGGCGATATCTCGCTTCATCCCAGGCCACCAAAATCGTTTCTTCAGATCCTGATACATTTTGGTGGAACCAGGATGCATCGCATAGGGAGTCCTGTGGGCCTCGTCTAGAATCTGTTTCCGTAGTTCCTCCTGATCTGGAACACAAAGTCTGTCACCACAGTACACTACCCCACTGGCAGACACTCTGAACTCTCCACTTTCTGATTCTGCTAACCCTTGCTTGATTTTCTGGATTTCAGGATCCTGCTCCTGAGCTGTCTGGATATCATCAAGCAAGGTAGATGCTAAGGACATAGTGGAAAGCTGCCCGACTATAAGCTCGAGACTAAAAGCTGTAATCTCCTTCCTTAGGGGTGGTGACATAGCTGCTAAAGATAGTAAGGTAGCACTGGACTTCCTGCTGAGTGCGTCTGCTACCTTATTAGCTTTCCCTGGATGGTAGAGGATATCTATGTCATAATCCTTGACCAGCTCTAACCATCTGCGCTGCCGCATATTCAGATCCTTCTGAGTAAAGAAATACTTCAGACTTTGATGATCTGTATACACTCTGCACTGAGCTCCGTACAAATAATGTCTCCAAATCTTGAGAGCGAACACCACTGCTGCAAGCTCAAGGTCGTGAGTAGGATAGTTCCTCTCATAATCCTTGAGTTGTCTGGAGGCATAGGCGATCACCTTGCCCTGCTGCATCAGTACTGCTCCTAATCCCAATTTAGAGGCGTCACTGTAGATGTCGAAGCTGTCTGTGTTTTCTGGTATGGCTAAAATAGGAGCACTGGTCAATCTCCGTTTTAGTTCACTGAAGCTGTTCTCGCAGTCCTCTGTCCACTGAAATTTCTTGTTCTTCCTGGTGAGAGCTGTCAGTGGGGAGGCTATCCTGGAGAAGTCCTCTACGAATTTCCTGTAGTAGCCTGCTAATCCCAGAAAACTTTTGATTTCACTGGCGTTCCTAGGTCTCTTCCAGTTACTTACTGCTTCTATTTTGCTGGGATCTACCATAACACCATCTTTGGAGATGATGTGACCGAGAAAGGCTACCTGGTCTAGCCAGAATTCACATTTCGTGAATTTGGCGTACAGCTGGTTCTGCTGAAGGATATGCAAAATTGTCTTCAGATGCTCTGCATGGTCCTCCTGAGTGCCTGAATAGATAAGAATGTCATCGATGAACACGATGACAAACTTGTCTAAGTATTCTCTGAATACTCTGTTCATGAGGTCCATGAAAGTAGCTGGAGCATTTGTCACGCCGAAAGGCATGACTACGAACTCATAATGTCCGTATCTGGTCCTGAAAGCTGTTTTAGGTATATCACCTTCCTTGACTCTAACCTGGTGATATCCTGATCTGAGGTCAATTTTAGAGAACACTGTGGCTCCCTTTAGTTGGTCAAACAGGTCATCTATCCTGGGGAGAGGGTACCTGTTTTTAATTGTGACCTGGTTCAAGGCACGGTAGTCTATGCATAGGCGCATGCTTCCATCCTTCTTCTTCACGAACAACACAGGTGCTCCCCATGGTGAGTGACTAGGGCGTATGAAACCCTTGTCAAGAAGCTCCTGCAATTGCTCCTGAAGTTCCTTCAATTCAGCTGGAGCCATGCGGTACGGTGCCTTGGAAATTGGATTTGTGTTGGGAATGAGCTCTATCTCAAATTCAATCTCCCTGTCTGGTGCTAAGCCTGGTAACTCTTCAGGGAAGACTGCTGGGTAGTCACAAACGACTCGAACCTCTGATAGCTGTTGGTTCTTGTCCTGGCTGGTGTTGACTACATTTGCTAAAAATCCCATGCATCCTGAATCCATTAGCTGCTGTGCTTTCAGTGCTGAGAGAAACTTCCTGGCTTTTCTCTTTGGTTTTCCTATGTACTCAAACTGTACTCCTTCTTCAGGTTGGAATATGACCTTTTGTTTACGGCACTCTATAGAAGCGCCGTATCTGATCAGAAAATCCATCCCAAAGATGACATCGTAGTTAGTCATTTCTAGCACTATCAGATCACCAAAAGTTCTCTGTCTGCAATGCTCTGAGCCAGTGTGTAGATGCCATAATGTCTCCCGAGGGTAGTGTTGTCGAGCGACTATTGAGTACCTCGGAGGTGTTGCTAATTTTCAACGCCCGGATACATAAGAGTGGGTTGCCCTATCGAATAAGACAGTTGCATTATGCAGTAAAATACTGATCGACCTGTGACAACTGCCGAGGCATTTGCTACGTCCTCTCGTCGGTGAGAAAATCACGGCATTCGTGGTAGCTGGGGGCTTCTAATCGCCTGATCGATGGACCATCTAAGGCGACATACATTTGGTGTAGCTACCGGCCGAGCTCCATCTTGTATCGGTGAGGTCGAGGAAGATCTGTTCTTGTTCTAGCCATGTGCCCTTCTGTCAACATTCAAAACAACCCCGCGTACCCTTGCGGCAAACTCTGGATGATGTTTCCCACAAGTAGCACACTTGGGATGTCTGGAATGTTTTCGGTGGTCCTCCTTTTGGGTCACTTGCTTGCGTTTCCCCTTCCAGTTGGAGCTATGTCCCTGTTGTTTCTGTTGAGTACCGAGCTTGCCTTGGGCTCTGTGGAAAACACGTCCTGGGGTGATCTTTGTCTTGATAGTGCTCGGTGATCGAGCACTACTCACTAGCTCCTCCGTGGTTTATGGCCTATGAACGCCACCACCACATTCATTGCGATCTCTAGTCCGAGCATCTTGACAAGATCAACCGTGCAGTTCCTTCTCCGAGGTGACTAGTTACGGACACGACGGCCAACTGTTGAATTTCTTCACGGCCTCCGAACCGATAGGTTGCCCTGAAACTCGTAAACTCGTCATAGTGTCGGTTCGTGACTTGCAGTGAATGAATTCCTCGAAGAATTCTTTCTCGAGTTGGCCCATGTCATTTGATTTATTGGCCACTTCGATTTAATCCGCTCCCACCACATACGTCGTCTCCTATTAAGTATGAGGCACACTTCACCTTTCGTGCTCGGCCTAGAAGCTCCATCGTGCTTTCCAGTGTTTTAAACCATGCCCGAGCATTCCATGGTTCACTGGTGCCCGAGAAGTTCTCGGGCTTAATTCTCTGCAATGGATAAGGTAAGCTTCTCTCTTAGTCCCTGCTACTGGGACTGGGTACTGTAGGCTGAGCTGGTACTACCTCTGTGATTACCGGAGTCGTGAGGTTTGGTCTTTGGGTGTGGGGAGTAGTCTGTGGTTAGCCTTTAAGGAGGCATCTCCTGCTGCTTCAGCTAATGGTGCCAGCCACTAGTCTTTGTAAGGTCCGGGAGGCAGAATCGCCGCCTCATGTCGGGCTCAGCCGCTGATGCTTTCTTAGCTGGACGTCCTCGTACCATTTTCTAAATAGCAGAGAACACATAAATATAACTAGGCTATCATGTCATAGTTAACTACTGGTAACATGTCAAATACTATTACTGTAAACATGAATTAATTAACTACCAACATGAGAGCAAACATGAAAGCACATATAACTGATATGAAAGCTGAAAACAAAACTGAGTGAGAGATGTTCTTACTTGGAAGCTGTAGGCACAATGCTGATGTGTGTGTAGGAAGTATGGAACACTGCTCTGATACCACTCTGTAACGACCCGCCTTCTACTGACTAGGCTGTAAGGCCAATCGCTACAATACTGCTGTACTGACTGTGCGGAAAACTGAGCTAATTTAAAATTTGCTAAACTAATTACTGTGAAGTCTTAACTTGACGTTCTAAGAGTACCTAAGTGTTGTACACATGCTAAGAGAGACAATCTATGCCTCTTGGATGTCCTGCTAGCTGTAATCAGACATTTCAACCGATCCGTGAGTCGATTGAGCCATCGGAACGATTCACAGATCGTTCCAGCTAATACTGGCACGGAGGCACCCTCTGGATCGGTCGGAAGACCGATCAGTGAGCCTCCGTGCTTCTGCTGCGTTCTGTACGCAACTGGATCGGTCTACCGACCGATCCAGATGGTCCCTGATCGGTCGAGGAGACCGATCGGTGAGCCTCTTTGCTTCTGCAGCGTTCTGTACGCAGCTGGATCGGTCTACCGACTGATCCAGGAGCGCCCTGATCGGTCGGTAGACCGATCAGTGCACTTCCTAGCTTTCTGTTCGCTTCGAGATCGGTCGGCTGACCGATCCATAACCCTTGCCAACTCTCTGTTCGTGTCTGAGTCGGTCGGCTGACCGATCCAGTGACACCGACTCATTCCCGATCGGTCGGCTGACCGATCAGGGTTTCTGATTTCGAACCTGACATTCTGAATTCAGAAACTGGGTCATGCCAACTCCACATATAAACTATCTAATGCCTAATAAAAATTCTAACCACTTGCAGTTAACATTCCAACATGGTTACTGACATTTTAAAACATTCTTTCATAGTTCAATGCGTTCCAAATCTAAATTGCATGAAAATGAAAATATCAAAACTAATAAGCTGAAAGTGCTGAACGTAAATGCTAACGAGTTCTAATGCATAAATAAAGCTTGTTAGATCCCTGAGATCTTTCATTCCAGTTCCACACACACATCCTCATCTGCATTGACCTCCAGCCTCCGCTGCTAGTCCATTTTCCTTTTTCCTGTATCTGCAGTATAAGGAGAATAGTATCTGTAAGCTTAAACCTTAGTAAGAAACCATCTACCTCACTAAAACATGCAACGATGCGATTATGTTTTTAAATCATGCTGTTTGAAACATACGGAATATGCAAGCATGGCATGGCATGGTATCATACAAAGCATAAACTGGGACTGAAACATAGCATAGCATATAACTGAACATGAAACTGAACTAATCATGCATATCTCTAAATCTGTACGTGAACTCAACTCATGTAAACTGAACCTGAACTGAACTGAAAGCTAAATTAGTGTTCTCATCACTGGTTTCAAATTTGAAAGCTATACATATAATAGATGAAAATACTAAACATGCTGCTGGGGCCCTGGAATCTGTACTTACTGTGCGTGCATCCCTACGAGACCCGGGATTGCAAGTTCCGAATCCAGCAGGGTTACTAGGTTATCTGAACCTAGGGATGACTGTGGGAGTCCAGCCCATGGATATCTGATCCAAATACAGTGCCAACTGAATAAAAGTAAAATACTGAATACTGTTTTATTTTACTTTGCTGTTCTAGGTTATCTGAACCTAGAGCTAGGTTATCTGAACCTAGAGGCTACTGTGGGAGCTCACCCAATGGATATCTGATCCATATAGCTGTAATAACTGATAATAAACTGAGTAAAATGTTTCTAATACGTTTTACATGCTGTTAGGACGCCTACTGGTGCATCCTTCTGAACTAGGCATTCTACTGAATGCTTGGTGTGCACTTAGAGCACACTCTATAACTGAAAACTGTAAAGCTACTAAACTAACGCCAAAACTAACAAGCGAGAGCAATTATACTGCAGGTGAGGGGTTTCTTACCTCGTGTGCAAAGATTCTTACAAATCTAAGCGTTAGGTTTCTGGAGACGAAGACCTTCTCGACGAGCTGCTTGCGTCTACGCGTTCCTCTCGCGGAGGGGAACGTTCTTGTATCGAAGATCTTGCCGGAAGGTGCTCTCGTGACCCTTAGGGAAGGAACCCTAGGTTCCTTTTTGCTTGTGCTTGGGGCGCCGAGAGAAGAGAGGAACCGAGAGGAAGAGAGGCATGAGGGCTTCGGTGGAGAGGGATTTTGCTGAACCAAACTTCTCAAATAAACCAAACCCTCTTTAAGTTTTTAATTTATATTAAGTGGTTTAATGAACCCAACTCTAATATAATTATATTTGGTTCTCCTTTCTTTCAGCACGGCCCTGCTAGGTACACCGGTTACTAAACTTATCCGTAAACCATAGGTCTCGGGTTCGATTCCCGCCTAAGCTATTTTACGGTTCCAATTATTTTTGCTACTTCCGCTACTCGGAAAAATTCCGGAAAAATATCTAAAAATTCCAGAAAAATCATAGAAAAATTCTAAAATAAATTCGGGAATTTTTCGGGCTTTACAAGAATTACATGAATCCAGATATACAGGTACAACAAAAGAATCAAAGAATCAAGCTAGATTATGGCACTAAATGCAACCAAGAAGGATGAACCCGAGTTAGACTCAGAAGAAGATCAAGAAGCTTATATGGTAAGGAATTTCAGAAAAATCTTTAGATCTAACAAATTTAAAGAAATGCAGAAAAAGAAAATCCAAGAAATAGAAGAAGGGTTCAATGCTACCAGTGTCAAAAGGAAGGACACTTAAAAGAGGACTTCTCAGAACTCAAAAAGGAAAAAGGAAAGATGCCAAAGCAAAACAAGCACAAGACTCTAACTGCTACTTGGGATGATAGCTCATCATCAAAATCAGAAATAAAAGAATATTCTAGACTAGCACTGATGGCAAGCCATGAAGAGCAAAGCACCTTAGAAGCCAGCATCGATGAAGGGGGAGTGACTTCAGATGAATGTAGTGAAGCAGGGGGAGAGTCAGGCTTCAAGTCTGATATGGTAAGGGAGGTATGCCTCTTACCTCCTGATTAACTCTATTTTGGTATTAAGTTTATGGCAAAATCTATGTACAAGTTAAAAAATAAAAATGATAAATTGAAAATTGAAAACTTAGAAATAAAAAGAATTTTAGAAAAATCATGCTTGATAGAAGATTTTGAAAAAGTAAAACTTGAAAATGTTAAATTAAAAGAAGAAATAGAAAACTTGAAAAATTCTGCATGTTCAAATGTTTCTATTTTTAGAAACTATAGAGGATTAAACTGGTACTATATATTTCACAAAGGTCAGATCAGAAAAGTAACAAAATCTTATATCCCTAGAAAATACCTAATTAATCCTGTAGGAAGGAACCTATATTGGGTTCCAAAAACTTGTTTAAATTAAAAAATGAAATTAGACTTAGAGCTTTCAAATAGAAAATTAAATATTTGAATTCATTAAAAGACTTTGTCTAGAAGTGGTTGATG
Organism: Zingiber officinale; assembly: GCF_018446385.1. Taxonomy (NCBI): domain Eukaryota; kingdom Viridiplantae; phylum Streptophyta; class Magnoliopsida; order Zingiberales; family Zingiberaceae; genus Zingiber; species Zingiber officinale. Next base: position 86,809,963 of record NC_055998.1, on the reverse strand, counting down.
ATCCAATAACCAAGAAGGTCTAGTGCCTTGTCACAATCTGGAAGCCAATTTCTGAATTAAATATTTAATTGACAAACTGATAAGCATGAAATAGTTAATTAAATTCAATGCTTTCAATATTTGTCAAAGGTTTAACATTTGTTAATTTTTTTTAAAAAAAATTACAAATTTAACTTAAAATCTTTTTCAAATTTAACTTAGAAATTTATCTTTAATTTTAAACTTCATTTAAATTATTTTTGTTAAAACTTATTTTTTTCTGTTTAACTTAAATTTTTTATGTTATTTTATACGGTGCACAAAAATTCTATCTTTAAACTTAGAAAAAAAATTTTACTTGAAAATTTTCAACTTCACTTAAAAACTTTTTCAAATTTTAAATTATTTTTGTTAAAACTTATTTTTTTCTATTTAGCTTAATTTTTTTTAAAGTTATTTTATATGGTGCACAAAAATTCTATCTTTAAACTTAGAAAATTTTTTATGCTTGACATTTTTCTGCATAAACATCAGAATTACCCTTAGACCTGTTGTGATATTCGATTTTTTAATGTGGTAAAAGGGGGAGAAGGGACTATTTAGTCTAGGGGGAGGTATTATCCAAATTTCAAATTGTAAAAATCCTTTTTGCACTTATTTGCTAAATTATTTATTTTTACACTATCTTTATTTACCCTAACTTAACTTGGATTGCTCACATTAAAACGAGGAAGATTGTTGGAACCCCAAGGTTATTTTGATGTGATCAAACAAGTTAAGTTAGGTCCTGTTTGGTTTAATCCCTGTGTCTAAGTGTACAGGAGCTTAGGAGGACAGGAAGTCGAGCGGAAGATGCGGCTAGCGAGAATGACGAAACGGGAGAGAGCCGACGGGCTCGGTGCGTCCGAGGGATAAGGTGCCGCGGAAGAATACACCAATGGATGAGAAGAACGTACACGACGTTCGAGGGATGAGAAGCCAGGGAGGAAAGCTGCTCGAGGAGAAGGCCAGAAATTAGGTTTGGGTGAGCCCTATTCTGGATGACAGAGATCACCCAAGCGAGCAGAACTGGAGTGGAAGACCCGGACTGAGGTGAGCAGAACCGAAGCAGAGGGCCTGGATTGAAAAAGTCAGCCATGTTGACTTTTGTGGGTTTGGGCGCCCAGAGCCATTTCAGGCGCCCAGAGCCATTTCGGGCGCCCGAAACTAAACTCTTATCAAAATCGACGTGTATGTTGACTAACGCGTCGGGGATAGAATTCTATCCCACTTCAGGCGCCCAGAACCCTTTCAGGTGCTTGGCACATTACTATAAATATAGCTATGATTTCAGGAGTTCAGACAAAAACTTGTAATTCATTTCTTTTTGTTCTACTTTCATTTGTGAGCTGTTAACATTGTAAGAGGCTACTCTGCCCGAAGGAGATTATCATAAAGTGTGCTTTATTTTCTTTGGATTAGTAATCTTCTGATTGCAAACCAAGTAAGTCTCCTTGTGTTTCTGTCTCTATAATTAGTCTCTTAGTTTTTTATTACAAGTGTTCTTTACTAAGCTATAAGTCGAGAAAGGGTTGAGTTTATTTTTGCAGGGCAATTCACCCCTCCCCTCTTGCCGACCACCAAGGGTCCAACACATATTATACAGAAAAATATACATAGCTCAAGAGAAAGTGATGAAGAAGGTCGTTGGAGATTGTAATGCCCGAAAATTCTTAAATTAATTTTAGAAATATTCTATTATTTTTCAGGAATTTTAGAATATTTTTATGGAATTTTTAGAATAGCCAAAGTAGAAAAATTAAATAAAAACATAAAATAGCTTAAGAGGGAATTAAACCCGAGACCTATGGACTCTATGACTTATAGGGTGACTTAGTAACCAAGGGGCCCCAGCAGGGGTGTGCTGAAAGAAGAGGAGAGCAATTATATTTATGATCGAGTTGGGTTGTATTAATCACTTAATATAAATAGAGAAATTAAGTGGAGAGTTATTATTTTGGATCGGCAACTCTCTTTTCCCTCACCCTCACACGCCGCCCTCTCTCTCTCCCGCACCCTCTCGGCGCACAAGCCCAAGGAAAAACCTAGGGTTCCATCCCTAGGGTCGTAGGAGCACCTTCCGGCGACATCTCCGATACGAGGACACTCCTCTCCGTGAGAAGAACGCGTAGACGTAAGAAGATCGCCGAAGAGATCTCTTCTCCGGAAAACCTAGCGAACGGATTGTAAGAAAACTTAGCACAGGTTGTAAGTAACCCCTCACCTGCAGTATAAGTAGCTAGTCGTATGCTTTTATGCTCTTAGTTCGCTTTTACATTCTTAGTGCAACCATATGCAGAGTTAGAGCACACCAGGTGGTCGATAAAATGCCTAGTACAGTTATATGCTACAGTAGGCGCTTTAATAGCTCAATTAAATGCCATAGGTGCATTTTAAATAGTATACTTAGTCTTGCTTCAGTGATATGGGACTACGGTCCAATGGGTGGGCTCCCATAGTCGCCTCTAGGTTCAGATAACCTAGCTTTAGGTTTAGATAACCTAGTAAAAGTAAGATAAGATAAATCAGTTTATAAACAGTATTTTACTTTTATCAATGGCACTGTACTGGGCTTCAGTTGTCCTTGGGTTGGAATCCCATAGTCGTCCCTAGGTTTAGATAACCTAGTAACCCTACTAGATTCGGGACTTGCAACCTCGGGCCTAGTTAGGGGCGCGCGCACAGCAAGTACAGTTGTCTGGCCCATCAGCAGCATGATTAGTATTTTTATCTATTTATGAAAATAGTTTTCAACTTCACAACCAGATATGTGAATACAACTTAGCTTCAATTTAGTTTTCTTATTGTTATAACACATAGCCTAGCTTACGTATCGATTTAGTTAGCTTGTTGATACAATGAGTAGCTTTTTGTTCAGTAATGGTTTAGCATGATTTAATTGTCCATATGCCATGTTTTAGCATTTTCAGCATGTACTTCAAATAGCATCTCTTGAAAGCATGATCTTATCGAATGCATGTTTTGTGAGGTAGATGGTTTCTTACTAAGCTCCCAACCTTATAGTTTCCCATTTTCCTTATGCTACAGATAAAGGTAAAGGGAAGATGGAATAGCGGAGGCTGGAGGGCAATGTGACAAGATGTGTGTGAGAAGGAACTTGGAATAAAGACCCTTGGAGACTAGCAAGTCTAAAGACTTATTATTTCTTATAGTGTACTTTTTCGCACCTTTAGATGTTTAAGTGTCTTGAATTATGAAAGTTATGCTTAGATTACTCATTGTCTGGATATTAGATAGCTAACCATGAGTAATGGCATGCCTAGTAGTAGTGTGGTGGTTTTTGTTGATTTCTGAAGGTCCTGTACGAGGTTGGGTCTGATTTCTGCAGAAATCAGAAACTCAATCGATTAGCTGATCAATTGAGGAGTCCTCAATCGATCAGCTGATCGATTGGAAGAAGTCCCCGCGTACAGAATGCCATTGAGTCGATCAGCTGATCGATTGAGGAGCCCTCGATCGATCAGCTGATCGATCAAAACGCGATCTGCCGCGTACAGAGAGTTGATGAGTCAATCAACTGATCGATCGGCCATGGATCGATCAGCCAATCTGTAATGACCCAATTTCCCCTATTTCAAGTTTTAAAAGTCCATAAAAATATTTGGAAATACTTTTAAAATATTCTAGAGATTTTTAGGAATTTTTAAGAGTATTTTTACGTAATTTTTGGAGGTCGTTTGATATGTTTACAAAAATAAAGAAGTTTTGACAAAAAATCGTTGAAGGTGAGACTCGAACCCATAACCTCGGGTCGAACCCGACCTAACTGGGCGCAGCCAACCAGCTGAGCTACGCGGGTTTTGTTAACCGAATAAGTAGAGATAGATATTTAAGGTATAGTTAGTAATAGGAAACCCTAGTTATAAGAAGAGAACCTAAGTTCTATTCCGTGACCTAAAAAATCCCGTTCCTTCTTCCTCTTCTGCGTGTGCGACGGCGGGCTCGGGCGGAAGGCAAAAGGGAGCTCGGGATTGTTTTCCGGTGACCGGCCAAGGTCCAACCCGAGGAGTTCTGTCCATCTTCATGAGTTCTTCGTCGAAGAGAGCACGGGGACGCAAGGAGTCGCGGGAAGATTGAGCTACCCGAACCCTAGAATCCCCTTCCTTCTCGGTTTGAATCCAAGAACACGCTGTAAGTACTACTCACCTGTGGTAGGAGTAGCTCCGAGTCCCCGATTTTGTTTCCTTACTCACGGTATTTGCAGTGCCGGATAGATGATGCTAGGGATTAGTTTCATTCTTTCCTTCAATTGTTGCTTAGTTATGTTGCCATGTAGTGCTATGTAGTTTGGATTCTTCAATTCTTCCTTGCTGAACTGAATAAGAACGACCTTAAGGTTTGCTATTTTGTGATAGTTTAGGTTCATTTGTAGAAATCCTTACAAGGTCTTAGATGGAAATTTCTTCTGTTATTTCATGTTGTAACCGATCATGTGGTTAGGGAATTAGTTGCTCTTTCCTTGCTTTTAAACCTGCTGTACCAGATTTAGCCTTATTGGTTGGTTCCCTTGTAGTTTAACAAGCCTGTATAGTTGGTGATTTTGAAGTGCAGTTTCAAAATTCGGTTGTTTTTTTTAGATAGCTGTGAGATATGCCTCCTCCATTATTTAGCCATGACCATTAGGGTGCGTTTGGTTCAAGTCATCATGTATAACCTTGGTTATGTGATTACCAGGTAATCACATAACCAAGGTTATGGGGAATAAAACATAACCAAATGTTGTTTGGTTCAACTTAGGTAATGCAACAAAAACTTGTTTGTTTGAAGGTTTTAATGAATACCCTGGTTTAATATTTTACCGTATTACCCTCAATTACAAAACCAACTATACATAGTATTATTATTATTATTTATTTATTTATTAATATTTTTTACTTTTCTTTTTCCTGTATATTTTTTTACTTTTTATGTGTTTTTTTATTTTTTTAATATTTTTATATTTTTATATTATTTATATTTATATTTTTTATTTTTTTGATTTTATTTTTGATTTATTTATTTATTTATTTTATTTTATTTTTATTTTTATAAATTTTTTATTTTTTATAATTTTTTTTTATTTTTATAAATTTTTTATTTTTTGTAGACTCTGGGAATTGAGGGTTGACTTTGTCAAAATCTGGAGCAAAATCAACTTGAATCAGGGAACCAGAACCAATTCACGCTGCTTCTTCAGAAGAAGACTGAAAAAGAAAACACCAGAGGACTTGTAAAAAAGACAGGAAAGTGTTTCACAGATTAGATATATTACTAGGATTAAATGAGATTATTATTTTTTAAGATTTTCCTGATAGCTATCCACTGCATTTCAATCTCTGAAACTTGATAGTTGATACACAACTTAGAAAACTAAGAAAAGAAAAGACAGTTCAAGACAGAGATCTGTAATGCTGTAATCCAAAATAAATCTACTGAAACTTGATTGTTTATCCATCACTGAATTAGCAGTCGAAGCTTAATGGAGACAGTTGATGTTTCCATACTGTCAAAACTGGTTTCTTTATGATGTTTGAAACAACACATAATTTAGCTTTGAACTCGATCACATGCCTCTCAGAAACCATTTGACTTCGCCTCTTTGTCCATCAACACCACCCCATCCTTCCTGGCTACGATCACGGACGTCGCCAATCCGAGGAACATTCCGTGCTCGACCACGCCGGTGATCCTCAGGAGGTCATCGCTGATGGCCTGTAGATCTCCGTGGATTCCATCCTCGAAGAACAGGTCCACGATGTAGTTCTTGTTATCCGTCACAAATGGCTCAATTTCGGATTCTTTTTCGGTAAAGGCGCTAGCTTTGGCGTTGATTGAAGCCGTACGGAGCTTGAGGTTGAAGCTGGGCGTGCCGTCGAAGAGGTTCTGTAGTCGGCGGAGAGTGAGGGCCCAGCCGAAGGGGATGACCTCCACGGGGGTAGTGAGGCCGCTGCCTCCGAGGCGCGGAACGGGCTTGGAGTCGTCGACGATGACGACGAAGCGGCGGCTGGCGCCCTCCACCATCTTCTCCCGGAGGAGGGAGCCACCGCGGCTCTTCACAAGGTTGAGCGCCGGGTCGACCTCGTCCGCGCCGTCGATGGACAGGTCGACCACCGGGTGCGCGGCAAGATCGGTGAGGGGGATGCCGGCAGCCGCAGCGCGGGCGGCGGCCCATTCGGAAGTGGGGATGCCGACGATGTCACGGAGGTCGCCGCCGCGCAGGAGGTCGCCGATGCGGTCGAGGGCGTGGGCGGCGGTGGAGCCGGTGCCGAGGCCAAGGACCATGCCGGACCGCACCAGCTCCACGGCGCGGAGGGCGACGATGCGCTTCATGTCATCCTGGGACTGGCCGGCAGCCGCCATAGCTTCTTCCGTCAGCGAGCGAGAGGGTTGGAGGAGGAATGGTGATCCCATCGCCGGATCGGAAGATCGCTCGAGAGGTTTGATTATATTGGAGGGTAGATTGAAATTTGATAAATCTATAAGGTTATTTTTGTCTCAAAGGGTAAATAACGAAGGATAATATTGTCTTAATGTTTTGGTTAACCAGGGAATCAAAGAAAACCCCAGTTTTATGGGGTTTTCTGATTCCGAGCTATATGCCCAACTTGCTGATGTGTCAGACATGTAGCATAACTTAGGAATCATCAATTATCAAAACCAAACAAGGTTTTGGTAGATAACCTTGGATGGATAACCAAGGTTATCAAAGATAACCCCAAACCAAACATGCCCTTAGTGTTTAAAGCTTGAAACATTAATGTTTTGTGCTTCTGTGCTTGCTGCCATGGGCTTTGAAGGAAGGAGAAGAAGGGACAGGTTGTGGTCACTGGAATGGATAGTCATGTATAGCATTTTTAGTCTTTTTTGCTTGTTACTAGGGTGCTGAATAGTGGCCGGAGTAGCCTATATAAGTAGAAGAAGTATTGCAGATTTGGTTTAGCTTATGTGGCTTGCATTATCTCGGATTAATGGGGCTGGTAGTTAGCATTCTTTTGCCCTATTTTACAGCATGTTTAGAAAGCTTAAAGTTACTTTATTTTGCTCTATTTTATAGCATGATTAGTAAGCTTAAAGTTGCTTTCTTTTGCTCTATTTTATAGCATGATTAGTAAGTTCAATTTTGCTTTCCTTTGCCTTGTTTTATAACGTGCTTAGAGAGTTCAGATCGGCTTCCCTTGTGTTATTTTCATATAGCATGCTTGGTTAGTTGTAATCCTACACTTGTTAGATATATCTACAGGATTCTAATAAGATCTAATAAAGGATTATGAGAAGTGTGAGTAAAGAAAAAGACCAAGGTCTAGTTAAAAAGAGATAACAAGTAAACTAAAGTAAGAGGCTAGTACCCGGCTTCCAAGGTTGTCGTTAAACAAATCCAGGTGACCAATTCCAAGGTCTTGGCCCTGGTAAGACTAAGGTCTTTACCTCATAGGACTAGAGGCTCGCTACCTCAGTCACTATTAGAGAGCGCGCAAAACAAAGATGGTACTAAGACTGGGCCCAAAGAAGAAAAGAAAAGAAAAACAAGAAGAAGAAAGTGAAAGAGAAATTAAAAGATTAATTTCTAGTATAAGGATATAAGAAAATGAAACAAGTTTATGCTTAGAATCAATAAAAGTTTAGTTCTTTAATTCTAAGCCTACAGTAGTAGTTTCATTACTTTCCTGTCAGTTAGTGAGCATGTTTAATATTCAGTTTTATTTCTGTATACCATGAGTAATGCAGCTTTGCTTTAGCATTACAGTTTCAGTATTATTGCATTACTTTTATGCACTTCAATGTTTTTGTGAGATAGATTAGTACTTACTAAGCATTTTCGCTTATAGTTTTGTTTTCTTTCCTCCTACTGCAGATAAAGGAAAAGCTAAGATATGAAAGGGAGGCAACAAGATGTGGTGGTGATGAAGTGTGTGATGTCTGGACTATGGAGAGATCCAGAGAGTGCTACCAAACCTGCAGGACCTATTTGATTAGAGTTTATGCTTTATTTCTTTTCTTTAATACTATTATGAAGTTTGTGAGATTGTAGTTGAGTTTATTTCCGCATATGCATTTAGTCACTTTAATTATTTGTGGAGTGATATAGTTGGTTGTTTTTACTAGAGTAGTTCTTTCTTTTACTGTTGTTTTTATAATTGCGTGGTTGTGAAAAATGTGTTCTAGCCGCCTGTGGCTGCGTATATATCTTATGTACTATGGATTTAGTCACCGGTACAGGGGAGACTCTGCTGAAATTTTTTGGTAGGAATTCCTCTAAACCGTGATAAATCTAACTTATTCTAATAATAGCGTCAGTGACACTAGTAAGTATAGTAGTAGTTAGGTAACGGTCGCCCTTAGAGAGTAGTAGTAAGAAGGGTGGGTTGTTACACGATCGATCGGGAATTTAAATCCTGCGAACAGAGAGCTTCTGAATCGATCTCTGGATCGATTGGCCAGACTGGATCGATCAGCCGATCGATCTAGACGAGACTTCCGTGCACAGTAGCACGTTGGATCAACCAGTGGATCGATCAAACCACTCCAATCGATCAGCCGATCAATTGGAAAGTCTGATTTCAACTAGAAGTGTCTGATTTCAGTTTTTGATCAAGTAGGAGGTTTAGGTTCCCTTCTTAGCACATGTACAACTTCAGAAGTGTACTCTCAATATAAATTTCATATTTTATAGCAAATAGCAGAGAGTTTTAATTAGTTCAGCTTTTTCGCACAAAATAGTTTAGCATAATGTAACCCCCGGCCTCGCAGCCTAGATAGTAGGAGACGGGGCGTTACAGAGATTATGACCAGGCATATAGAGATCTTCCACTATATCTGCATGAGTTAAGAGTTAGAGATTCTGAAACCTATGTGGCACTACACAAGAATGGTGATATCAGTTCCAACACTATTTTTGGGGTTTTGGAGCTTGTCGAAGAATATTCAGGTCTTATCTACGCAAATTGATCATAATTTATGCCATACATCTAAGAGGAAAGTATCTGAGTGTGTTATTGATGGCTACAATAATTGATACTAATGACAATATCCTCCCAGTTGCCTTTGGAATCATTGATGTTGAATGTGGGTCTGCATGGGAGTAGTTTTTGGATCATACGAAAAGATTTTTGTTGTCGATGCATAGTTAATGAGCATAGTATCAGATAGACATCGCGACACTATATCAATAGTTTGGAAAGTCTACCCAACAACCCATCATACTTTCTGTTGCCACCACATGCCTTGCAATATGATAACAGATAATGGTAGTAGGTCAACTTTAGGCTTGTTTTGGGCAGCAGAATGAGCAAACACAGCACTCCAATATGATCTCAAAATGTAATCCATGCTTGAAAAACATCCAGATGCCCATAAGTGGCTTTAGAACATTAACCCTAAAAGATGGGCTAATGCACACTTTAGTGGAAGAAGGTACACAATATTAACTACTAATTGTGTAGAGAGTTTAAATGCTTTGTTCAAGCATACACATGAACTTCCTATAAACAAGTTAATCGATAATACCAAAAGAAAGGTAGCTCAATGGTTCTTTAACTGTAAGGAGGAAGTATCGAAATGATATGTTGCTTTGACACCTTATGCTAGCAAAGAAATGGATTCAAGGAGAGAGAAGGCTAGACCATATAAAGTCTATCCCTAGTCTCAATATGAAATAGAAGTAGAGACATGAGGTGCTTCATTTATTACGAATTTAGAAATAAAATATTGTAACTGCGAGGAGTTTCAAATTTCAGGACTGCCTTTCTCACATGATATTGCCATCATCATTCACCGGAACATAGATACACTCCCATATTGTGAGCATTATTTTCATTCACAAAATTGGAATGCGACATACATGGATCATATTTACCCCTGTCGAAGTAAGACATTTTGGCCTAGGAGCATAAATAATATTATAGTTCTATGTCCTCGTAGCCTTGTGCAGCCCGGTAGGCGAAAGAAGGCACGGATCGAGTCGAAACATAATGAGAAGGTAAAAAATCAAATGAAGCCGGTGCAAACAACTGGGTCATAACCGAAGGTCTTGTAGAATTCCACCAAATCTTGGTTTTTTACTTACTTGTATATGTATATAGGAATATTCTGCTTGATTTATATATTTTGTAAGCAGGAGGAGTGGATCTATATATTTTGTATGCAATACATCTATAGTGTTGAAAGAACAATAGTTGTGAAAAGTAATGTTACTGTTATATCTTTGTATGTAGTATTTGTTGTTTAATACAGTGTTATCTATGATATGAAAAGTGTAAACCAATTCCAGCAAGACAGAACTAATCCTTCACACCATATCTCCATTTTGTAAACTAAAAATTCGGTCGTAGTTGTGAATTTTCAGAAAATTAATAGGCTCAGTCTAACAGTGTATTTCAACTTTACAAGGTGGCATTGGAAATTTCAAATCCTTGTAAATTCTTTTTAACTCTAATTAAGTTATGACTTAAACAAAATGGGTGTTGTTGTGCTTGAAAAATAAATAGGCTAGCGGTTGCGATTGTGGCTGCGGTTCATTAAATACAAAGCAGGTGCACTGTTCTGTGCCAACTGGAACGCCACAAGAACTTCATCGGTAGTAGTTAAAACTAAGGTTTGACACCATATCTAGCTTCTCCTCGCTCAAACCTTCATATCATTAGTAGATTTTGATCAAAATTGACTGATGAATTTAGATAACTCTGATTACACTCATTTCAAGTCTTGTGAGTTATTAGTGTTGTGAGGACTCCAATGGTACTATCTATTACTTATTTAAAGCTCTCTAGAGGTACTCTAACATGACAATAAGTTTCATCATTATTGTGGGTCTAATATGATCCTTTATTAGACCCACTTTAGGCCTGATATGAATGATATCAGGCCCACATTGGGTCTGATATGGTATCATATCAGGCCCAATGTGGACCTTATATGATCTATCCTTGGTCGCTTTGTTCATTTATCATAATTAAGATTTTGATCCTGATATCTAAAAATTCACACCATATCTCTATTTTATAAACTAAAAACTTGCTAGCAGTTGTGATTTTTTTTTTCAGAAATTCAACTAGGCTAGCACCAATAGTTGGATTCAAGTCTATAGGGTGTGCTTGGGAATTTAAAATATTCTTGTAATTTGGTTTGAACTAAAATTAAGTTATAACTTCAACAAAATGGTTGTTGTTTTTGTAAAATAAAATTCAATAGGGTTTGTTGTTCATAGAAATCCATTACGTGCACTGTTCCATGCCAATTGGCATGCCACAAGAACTTCATCAGTAGTAGTTAAAACTAAGTTTTGACACCATTTCTAGCTTTTCCTCGCTCAAACATTCCAGTAATTGTTAAGTTGAAGAAATCCAAATACCTTAGGTTCATTAGTAGATTTCGGTCAAAATTCACTGATGGACCTAGATAGCTCTGATTGCGGCCATTTCAAGTCTTGTGAGTTTCTAGTGTTGCAAGGACTCTAACGGTGCTATCTATTACTTATTTAAAGCTCTTCAGAAGTGCTCCAACATGATGATAAATTTTAGCTTAATTGTGGGCTTGACATGGGATCATATCAAGTCCACGTTGGGCTTGATATGAGATCATATCAAGCCCACTTTGGGCCTAATATGAATGATATTAGGCCCACATTGGGCCTTGTTGGTTGCTACTCGGAATACCATTCTAGTTCCCCTGTACAAAAATTTATACAAGTATAGAACTATCCTAGCTACCCATGTGTTCTACTGAAGTTAAATTTGGATTGCAAACGATGATTAACATTATTAATCCAAATTGTCCTTCAGAAGTTAAACTTGGATTGAAAACGAAACTTAACATTTTTACTCCAAGTTTAAGCGATGTGATCTTCCTAAGTTAAACCATATTACAGAAGTTAATTAAATATCTATTTCAAAGATCAGCTTCCAAGTTAAACATGACGAGACACTAGGCCTTCTTGGGTATGGGATCATCCACCACTTCCTAGACAAAGCCTTTCAAGGAAATCAGATATTTAACTTCTTACAGTAAACTAGGTTTAACTATAGAGATCTCAATAAAAACACAATATTTAAACATGAAATCAAAAAATAAAATTGATAACAAAACGATAACCTAAAACTGATAGCCTCTTGTGTTTGATTTTTCAAAATTTATACCAAAGGATGAACTAGTTATGATGCGGAAACAAATAACTAGTTATACCTTTTGTAGTAGCGTATAGACCTCTTGATCTTCTGCAGTATTCCTCTCCTTCTCTTGGATGTCGTGTGGGTGACAGTCTTCCAAGATGAAATCCACCCAAGCTTCTTCCTTTGCTTCGAAGTTTCGGCCACCAACTAACCTCCAAGGGATGCTAGACAAGAGAGCTTCCTTCTCTTCTTCTTCTCCTTCAAGCAACTGGCCACCAAGAGAAAACCAAGCTTGATGTTGTTGGCCTCCAAGAAAGAAAACAAATGGAGAAGAGAGAAAGAAGAGGGTCGACCACCAAGGAAAAAGAGAGGAGGAATAAGAGATGTGTTAAACCATAAGGCACCACCTCCTCTTCTTTTATAATCCTTGGTGATTGTAAAAAAGGAAAGTTTTATAACAAAAAATAAAACTTCCTTTTATTCCTTTACATGGCCGGCCACATTATGTCCTAACAAGGAAAGATTTAAAAATAAAATTAAAATCTCTCTTTTAAAATCCCTTTTGTGGATAACTATAAAAGGAATATTTTATAAATTAAAATCTCTCTCTTTTAAATCATTTTATGGATATCTATAAAAGAAAAGATTTTAAAATAAAACTTCTCTTTTAAAACATGGTTACAAAAAAGGAAAATTTTATCAAAAATTAAAATCTTTCTTTCACATTATAGATAACTACAAATAAGAAAAGATTTCAAATCTCTCTTTTAATCCTTTGTAGAAAATTTATAAAAGGAAAGATTTTAAAATTTAAAACTCTATAAAATCATGTGGATGGCATCATAAAAGGAAAGACTTTAGCAAAATTTTATTTTTAATAAAACTTCCTTTTCTCTTATGATATAGCCGACCCCTTGCTTGGGCACCAAGCAAGGCTTGGCCGGCCCTAGCTTGAGCTCCAAGCTTGGCTTGACCGGCCCCTTGCTTGGGCTCCAAGCAAGGATGTGGCTGACCCCTAAGCTTGGTTAAGAAGCTGGTCTTTGGGTAGATTATAAGTCTTTATAAATAAGAGGCTACAACAGGGACCGAGAGGAGGAATTGATTTTGGTCTCCTGATGAGCTTGAGCTTCCTATGTTCGCCCCGAACACCCAACTCAAGTTCATCAATAAAAACTCATACCACTAAAGAGTCATTATTGCACTACCGCACCATCCCATATTACAATATGGGCTTCTTCTTATCACGAGTGTCTTAATCTCCCTGTGTTTAAGATATCGAATGCCCACTAATCAAATGAGTTACTAACAACTACTTAATTAATATTTAGCTCCAAGAGTAGTACCACTCAATCTTATTGTCATGTCGGACTAAGTCCACCTGCATGGTTTACATGACAATCCTTATGAGCTTCTCAAGGCGACATCACCAACCTAGATCACTAGGACACAATTTCATTCTATAATCAATAACACACCATATAAATAATATCATTTCCCAACTTATCGGACCTATTGATTTAACGAACTAAATCTCACCCTTTGATAAATTAAAGAAATAAATATTAAGTATACGTGCTTGTTATTATATCATGATTAAGAGTACGCACTTCCATAATAACAGAGGTGTTATTCTTTTTTACAGTCAGTATAAAGAGAACAACCACAAATAGTCCTGCTCAATACACTTAGAGTGTACTAGTGTAATTTTATAGTCAAGATAAACTAATACCAAATTACACTACAACCATTTCAATGGTTTGTCCCATTTCATCTTGGTTGTGAGCAACTATTTATAATTCATAAGGAACTGATAACATGATCTTCTGTATGACACCACACACCATGTTATCTTCAATATAAATTAAATGAACAACTGCATTTAGCATATAAATGTAGACATTTGACCAATGTGATTCTTATTTCAAAATAAATATTTATACAAAAGCTAGACTTTTAGTATACTTTGGGCCTGATATGAATGATATTAGGCCCACGTTGGGCATAACATGGGAATGAGATCATGTCAGGCCTAACGTGGGGCTTATTTGATCCATCCTTTGTCTCTTTGTTCATTGATCATAATCATGTTGGGTTTTTTGGGCCGCGAAAATCGCTTTTTCGCGTCGCGAAAACCCCGAAACCCCAAGCCACGGATCCGTGCGAAGAATAAAACTTTCAAAAAAATAAGAGTACGAGTTTCTAATCTAGATCTACACTAGATTTACAAAGAGGAAACCTTTTATACCTTCGATGCGTGCCCTTTTTCGTATCCCGCTCGTCCAAAATTCGCCGGATCTCGAGAGTATCAAAATAGATACTCCTCTATACATATCCACACGAACACACTAGGTGGAGGAGACCAAACAAAGGTGTGCTAGCACCTAGGTTGTTCGGCCAAGAGAGGCGGAGAGGGAGAGCTTGAGGAAGAAGAAGATGTGAATTGCCTTGAATGAAAAAATGAATTCACATTCACCACAAAAGTGGCCGGCCACTTTCACGAAAGTGTAACCCCCATTTTGCATTAAGTGTGGCCATTAAAGAGATTTGTAACCTCCATGAGGTGGCACACACATGTGCTAAACATGATGATGTGGCACCTCATTATTGGTCACGTAATGCCAAGTCACAAATGATGTGGCATAAAGTCAAGTCAAACTTGACTCTTCATCTTCCTCTCAAGTCAAGTCAAACTTGACTTAATCTCTCTCATGGTTGATCTAATCCAACCATTTAATTCAAGCCAATTTAATATAATGACTCTAATTCATTTAATTAAATTGATTCAATGAGTCATAATCTAAATTAGACTCATTGAACACATGAATCAACTTGAGTCCAACTCAATTAGCCCAATTAGGATTACTCTTAATCCAATTTGATTCATCAAATGAATTTAATCCTCTTGGTTCATTATATGAACCTAATCTCCATCTAATTGTCCTTAGTGTGTGACCCTATAGGTTCTTGTAACGTTGGCAATGCCCCTAAACCCATTTAGGAGCATAAGTAATGAGCGGTATCTAGCAACACATCATTACTACCCAAGTTACAAGAATGTTGAGATCCAACATCACCTTGTGACTACTAATTGTGACTCCTCACAATATATGACAAGTGTCCTTTTATCCTAGACATCTAGATTGATCAATGTGAGGTATAGACCGTGTCATCCTCTAATCAATAGAAATCTTGAACTCCAAGTAGACTCACTCAATCAAATGAGCTCAATATCTCATATTGACTCATTTGGGCATGGTCATGCACTTCGTGGTCTCACTCTATCAAGAATATCGATGTCGCTCCCGTCATATAGGAGGGATAGATCCCATCTACATCACTCACATCCCTCTGCATAATTCGTTACATACCCAGTAATCACCTTTATAGTCCACCCAGTTACGGGTGACGTTTGACGAAACCAAAGTGCATAACTCCTTATGTAGGGATCCATGGTGACTTCAGGTCTAAGGACTAGTAGTCATACTAATAGCCACATGAGAAAGTATATGACACTCATATAACGATCCATGATACTTTCTCATGGCGGGTCATTCAGTATACAATCTCCAATGCATACCCATGTGTCAACTTGATATCTCTATATCCATGACTTGTGAGATCAAGTCATCGAGTTGACCTACATGTTAGTCTTATTGCATTAACATTGTCCCTGAATGTTAATACTCGACTAGGAATGATTAAGAGTAGTGTTCCCTATATCATCTCACTATCGGTTCAACTAACCGATTGATATAGGTAAGAACCTTCTACTAAAGGACGCTATTATACTTAGTTTATTTGGCACCAATACAAGTAAGTATAATAACCAAAAACAAATGCCTTTATTTATATAAGAATATGATACAACAAGTCCATAATACAATCATCAAATGATTGGCTCTAGGGCTCTAACTAACAATCTCCCACTAGCACTAGTGCCAATCAGTGTAGGCTCTGTAACGACCCGCCTTCTACTACTAGGCTGTAAGGTCGATCGCTACAATTATGCTGTGCTAAATGACTAATGCGGAAAAACTGGATTGATGAAAATCTTACTAAACTGATTTCTATAAAATCTAAACTTAACATTCTAGGTGTACCTAAGGGTTGTACACCTGTTAGGGAAGACAATCTATGCCTCTCAGATGACCTGCTAGCTGTAATCAGGCATTTCAATCGATCCCTAGATCGATTGGGCTGTCAGATCAATCTCGTGATCGACCCAGCTGATACTGGCACGGAAGAAAATTCTCTGGATCGGTCGGCTGACCGATCCATAGGCTGTCGCTTCTGTACATGGCTGGATCGGTCTACCGACCGATCCAGAAGTGCACTGATCGGTCGGCTGACCGATCCAGTGGCTCACTGATCGGTCGGCAGACCGATCAGCAAGCTTTGGTAACCTCTGTTCGCGAAGGCCAACTTTCTGTTCGCGACTGGATCGGTCGGCTGACCGATCCAGTGGCAGATGGATCCAGTGGCACAGCACAGACTCTGATCGGTCTGTAGACCGATCAGAGTTCTGATTTCGCTCCTGAAACTCTGATTTCAGCACTTCTTCGTGCTAAAACATCACACAACAGTTATAGAATGCATGTAAAGCGTTCTAATATCTATTAACTAGCATTCTAACATGATCTAGTGCAAAGCTTATTAAATCATAGCATTTAAAACCACTAGAACTGCATAAAAGTATCTTAAAACAAAAACTAAGTTCTTAATCTGCTAACTCCCTAAGGATCTTTTATTCCAGTTCCTGCCACACACATCTTGATCTGCATTGACCTCCAACCTCCACTGCTAGTCCATCTTTCCTTTACCTTTATCTGCAGTATAAGGAAAAATAGTATCTGTAAGCTTAAAGCTTAGTAAGAAACCATCTACCTCACAAAAACATGCAACGATGCAAATATGATTTTAAATCATGCTGTTTGAAACATATGCTGGATATACTGAATAAACTAGCATGGCATGGCATATAAGCATACAATCATGGCATATCTAAATCTGAACATAAAAACATGTATAACAACTGCACATAAAGTTATCATGCATATTCACAGGGAAAAACTAAACTGGAGCATGATACTGAACTGAAACTGAACTGCGCTAAAACTAATCTTAAACTATAATCACTGGATTAGATTAAGAGTTTGAAAGCTAATATCATAATAAGTGAAAATAGTAATCATGCTGTTTGGGTCCGGCAATTGTACTTGCTATGCGCGCATCCCTAACTAGACCCGGGTTTGCAAGTCCCGAATTTAGTAGGGTTAACTAGGTTATCTAAACCTAGAACTAGGTTATCTAAACCTAGGGACCGACTATGGGAGCCCAGCCCAATGGATATCTAATCCAGTACAGTGCCACTGAAAATAAAATACTGAATATAGCTACTAATTGCTTATTTTGCTGTTTCTAGGTTATCTGAACCTAGAGCTAGGTTATCTAAACCTAGAGGCGACTGTGGGAGCCCACCCATTGGACCGTAGTCCCATGTAAGCTGAAACTAGACTAACATACTGATTTAAATGCTACTAATGCATTTAACTGAGCTGTTAAACATAACTGAGGTGGTATTTAGCTACACTAACATTTTACCGAACACTTGGTGTGCTCCAACTCTCTCCTCTAATAGGGAGATCACCTCTAGGCACCCGACAACGTCTAGAATCTCCAACTAAAGGAGACCAACGTGTCCGGCCCGTCTAGAGGTGCTCAACTAGATCCCTAATCCTCGAGGAGGGTTTAAACACACCCTATGTGCCGAAAAAAACCTGCATATAGCTAAAACTAATGCGTAGAAAACTAAACGGAGCTATTATACTGCAGGTGAGGGGTTTCTTACCTCCTATTCGTAATTTCTTACGATTCAAATCGCTGGTTTTCCGATGGAAACGATCCTCTCGACGATCCACTAGCGTCTTCACGTTCCTCTCGCGGAGAAGAACCTTTTTCGTGTTGGAGTCGTCGTCGGAAGAAGTTCCCTTGGCCCTTGGGGGCTTGGTGTGCCGTGAGAAGGAGGAGAGGGAGAGGCGGCGGTGAGGGTTTGAGAGGAGAAGGTGGCGTGAGGTTTTGTGAGGAGAGGGCTGCCGAACCAAATTAAACCAAACCCAACTTAAGTTCTTAATTTATATTAAGTGGATTATTAAACCCAACTCTAATATAAATGTAATTGGTTCCTCTTTCTTCAGCACGGCCCTGCTGGGTTCAACCGGTTACTAACAATATCCCGTATACCATAGGTCTCGGGTTCGATTCCCGCCTAAGCTATTTTGCGATTTTTAATTATTTTTGCTACTTCCGATACTCGGAAAATTCCGGAAAAATATCTAAAAATTCCAAAAAAATCACAAAATAATTCTAAATTAGTTTTGAGAATTTTCGGGCGTTACAGGCTCTAAGCCCCAATGACCTAGTGCGACCATCATGCTTCCTCTGTGCCAAAGCCTTGGTCAAGGGATCTGCAATGTTAGCCTCTGTAGGTACTCTGCATATCTTCACATCTCCTCTCTCGATAATCTCTCGAATGAGATGGAAGTGTCGTAGTATGTGTTTGGTACGCTGGTGTGAGTGAGGTTCCTTCGCCTGTGCTATAGCTCCATTGTTGTCACAATAGAGCTCAATAGGGTCAGCGATACTGGGAACCACCCCAAGTTCAGTGATGAACTTGCAGATCCAAACTGCCTCCTTTGCTGCCTTTGATGTAGCAATGTACTCGGCCTCTGTCGTAGAATCAGCTACTGTGTCCTGCTTTGAACTCTTCCAGCTCACAACACCACCATTAATGCAAAATACGACCCTGACTGCGATCGATAATCATCCTGATCGGTCTGGAAGCTAGCATCACTGTAAACCTTTACAGCTAGCTCGACATTGCCTCCATATATCAAGAAATATTCTTTAGTCCTTCTTAAGTAGTTAAGAATATTCTTGACCGTTATCCAGTGACTTTCACCTGGATCTGACTGGTATCTGCTCGTCATGCTCAAAGCATACCAGACATCAGGTAGAGTACATAGCATGGCGTACATGATAGATCCTATGGCTGAGGCATAAGGGATCTGATCCATGCGGTCTCTCTCCTCTCTAGAAGAGGGACCTTGAGTCTTCGAAAGACTCACTCCATGTGACATCGGCAGAAATCTCTTCTTGGAGTTCTGCATGGCATACCGAAGGAGTACCTTGTCAATATATGTACTCTAACTTAGGCCAAGCAATCTCTTAGATCTATCTCTATAGATCTGTATCCCTGGAATGCGGGATGCCTCACCTAAGTCCTTCATTGAGAAGCATGTCCCTAGCCAAGTCTTGACAGACTGTAGCAAAGGGATGTCCTTCCCAATGAGTAGTATGTCATCCACATACAATATGAGGAAGACAACTATATCCCCTACAACTTTCTTGTAGACACAAGGCTCATCTTCGTTCTTGATAAAACCAAACTGTTTGATTGCATCATCGAATCAAAAATTCCAACTCCGAGAAGCTTGCTTTAGTCCATAAATGGATCTATGCAGCTTGCATACTCTGCTAGTATGCTGTGGATCTACAAAACCCTCAGGTTGTATCATGTACACATCCTCGAGTAGGTTTCCATTCAGAAACGCGGTTTTGACATCCATCTTCCATATCTCATAGTCATGGTATGCTGCAATAGCAAGCAAGATCCGAATGGACTTAAACATCGCTACTCGAGAAAAGGTTTCATCATAGTCAATACCATGAATTTGCTTGAAACCTTTAGCTACCAAGCGACCCTTATAGATAAGTCCATCCATGTCAGTCTTTCTCTTAAAGACCCACTTACACCCAATGGGTTTTACCCCTTCAGGTGGATCAACCAAAGTCCATACTTGGTTGGTGTACATGGATTCTATCTCGGATCTCATGGCCTCTAGCCATTTCTCGGAATCTGGTCTCATCACAGCTTCCTGATAGGTGGTAGGCTCATCCTCTATGAGCACAACGTCATCATGGTCAGACAAGAGAAATGAGTATTTCTCATACTGATGACGTACCCTATCAGGCCTGCGAAGAGGTATGTCTACTTGAACTGGTTGTTGTTCCTCAACTCTTTGTGGAACAACATCATCCACAACACTTTGTGGTTCAAGTTCAACTTCCATCGAGGCTTCAGTGCTATGGTCCACATCTTGAACTTCTTCAAGATCAAACATACTCCCACTAGTCTTTCTAGAAACAAAGTCCCTTTCTAGAAAGACCCCAGTCTTTGCCACAACTACCTTGTGCTGACTGGGAATGTAGAAGTAATATCCCTTAGTTTCCTTAGGATATCCAATAAAGTAGCACTTGTTGGATTTGGGTCCTAACTTGTCTGAGACTTGACGTCGAATGTAAGCCTCACAACCCCAAATCCTCATGAAAGACACCTAGGCATCTCTCCCAGTCCATATCCTATATGGTGTCTTTATCACGACCTTGGATGGAACTCGGTTGAGTATAAAAGCTGTCGTGTCTAGAGCATAGCCCCAAAGGAATGTCGAAAGATCTGTGTGACTCATCATAGATCGTACCATATCTAATAGGGTACGATTCCGCCTTTCGGATACACCATTCCACTGTGGTGTTCCAGGAGGAGTGAGTTGGGATAGAATCCCACACTGAGCTAGGTAGTCACGAAACTCATGGCTAAGGTATTCTCCACCTCGATCTGATCGAAGTATCTTAATACTCTTGCCAAGCTGGTTCTGGACTTCATTCTTGAATTCTTTGAACTTTTAAAAGGATTCTGACTTATGTGTCATCAAGTACACATAACCATATCTACTGAAGTCATCAGTAAATGTGATGAAGTACCTATAACCGCCTCTAGCAGCGACATTGAAAGGGCTACATACATCACTATGTATAAGACCTAACAAGTCAGTCGCTCTCTCACTGTGCCCACTAAAGGGAGTCTTGGTCATCTTGCCTAGTAGGCATGACTCGCACGTCTCATAAGATTCAAAATCAAATGAGTCCAGCAAACCATCCTTATGGAGCTGGGATAAGCGCTTGTCATTTATATCACCTAAGCGACAGTGTCAGAGATAGGTTTGGTTCAGGTCATTTGACTTGAACCTCTTGGTATTTATGTTATAGATAGGGCTTTCAAGATCTAGAATGTAGAGTCCGTTTATCAAAGGTGCACTACAATAGAACATATCTTTTAAATAAACAGAACAACATTTGTCCTTTATAATAAAAGAGAAACCTTTCTTGTCCAAACAAGAAACTGAAATTATGTTCTTAGTTAATGCAGGCACATAACAACAATCATCCAACTCTAATACAAGCCCAGAGGGCAGAGATAGAAAATAAGTACCTACAGCAACAGCAACAACCCGTGCTCCATTGCCTACGCGTAGGTCCACCTCGCCCTTCGCCAATGCCCTGCTATTTCTCAGCGCCTGCACATTAGTACAAATGTGAGATGCACATCCGGTATCTAATACCCATGATGAAGAAATAGATAGATTGACTTCTATAACATATATATACCTGAAGTGGAAGTCTCACTTCGCTTCTTCTTAAAATCTTCCAGGTACACCTTGCAGTTCCTCTTCCAGTGCCCAGTCTGACCGCAGTGGAAGCAGGTAGCATCCTTGGCGACCCCTCCTTTAGGCTTCAATGCCTTGCCTTTGCCCTTGGCTTGGAACTTTCCTTTGCCTTTGGGCTTGCCCTTACCCTTGTGTTTCTGAACCATCAGAACAGAGTGGGGCTTTGCCTTCTTAAGGTTCAGCTCAGCAGTTCTTAACATGCTAAGCAGCTCGGGTAGTGGCTTGTCAATTTCGTTCATATTGTAGTTTAGAACGAACTGACTATAACTATCCGGCAAGGATTGCAAGATCAGGTCAGTGGCTAGCTCTTGGCCAAGCGGGAATCCCAACCTCTGTAGGTTTTATATGTACCCAATCATTTTGAGTACATATGGGCCTACGGGAGCCCCATATGACATCTTGCACTGAAACAGTGCCCTTGAGATCTCAAATCTCTCATGCCTCTCTTGTCCTTGATACAGTTGACGAAGATGTTCAACCATATCGTAAGCGCCCATTAACTCGTGTTGCTTCTGAAGCTCAGAGTTCATGGTCGCGCGCATTAGACAGGACACGTCTAATGCGTCATCTTGATGCTTCTTGTAAGCATCTTTGTCAGCTCGCGGGGCATTGGCAGGAGGAGCCTCCGGAATTGGCTGCTCCAGAACGTATAGTTTACATTCCTGGGTGAGAACTATTCTCAAGTTCCTGTACCAGTCCAGGAAATTTGCTTCGTTGAGCTTGTCCTTCTCAAGGACAGAATGCAAGGAGAAGGAGTTCGTATTCGACATCATGGTTATCTACAACAGAAAAATGCAGAAAATAAATATCATATTCTTTTAAATCATTTAATTAGGCCTTTAACTAAATGATGCTCCCACTGAATTCTATAATTCATGTGGGACAAGATCCACATCATACTAACCCTTGAGTTAGCTTTGGCTAATACACCCAAGATTTAGTATGATCAGTAGATAACGATTTACCAATTACATATCTATGCAACTCTTGTTATAGGATCATTATCCGCAGTTATATTAAAACTTGAGTTAGCTTTGGCTAATACGCCCAAGAATTAATATAAATGTGATTTATGTCCTATCTTTCCAACCATTGGAAGAATGCCTATAGTTGTACTCGATCCAACCGAGTTAACTAGGAATACTCAATCTAATTGAGTTTGTATTCGCCCATGCATTGATAAGCGGGACCAAGATTGTCCCTCTGTACCCTACCAAGATAATATGTGTTGCTCTGCTTTGGCAGATTCAACAACACATGTGATCGAGGTAGTGATAGGTATCATGGCACGGTAGGCATTAGAGTTGACGTGATTTAGATCTAATCTAAACGATGATGCGTATCATATACTCGATAGATCTAATCTAATCAAAAGGGTGCATCATGTGCACGACTTAGATCTAAT
Organism: Zingiber officinale; assembly: GCF_018446385.1. NCBI lineage: Eukaryota > Viridiplantae > Streptophyta > Magnoliopsida > Zingiberales > Zingiberaceae > Zingiber > Zingiber officinale. The sequence continues at coordinate 86,786,873 of NC_055998.1, read as the reverse complement.
CTAATTGTTAGACACTAATTAATTACTTAATCATGCATCACATATACATAAGCAATTAATTAAATTAATTTGTGATTAGTCAGGGCCCTACTACGATCTTCTCAAGCCAATGAGAAGATCGGATAGTCAACCTAGGGTCAACAGCTTCTTAAGCTACTCCCTTTGACCACTTTGTCCAGGCATCACACATCCATCCGCACCTCCTTGTCGCCTTTCTTTGCTATAGCTTTTCCTTTCCTTTATCTGCAGTAAAAGGAAAATGCATCTATAAGCAAAATTGCTTAGTAAGCGCTATCTAACTCACAAAACTCGAATATGCATGTGAATATACTGAAATCAAAAAGTTGAATGCTCAAAAGGAAAACTACTCATGCTCATCTACAAGCAAAAGAAACATACTGAAATGCTAAACGTGTAAAACAAATCTATACAATCATGCTAGCATAATCTTGCTGAATTTTAAACACTTTCTTAATCTTATTTCACTTGTTTAAAAACTTATACTTTAATACTTCAAAATAATAATCAACTTTCTTCTTGGGCCCAGGCGTAGTACCATCTTATGCGCGTTCCCTAATAGGTTGGGGTAGCGAGCCACCAATCCTAAAAGAGCAGACCTCGGTCTACCACGGCCAAGACCTCGGAATTGGACACCTGGATTTGTTTAACGACAACCTCGGAAGTCAGGTACTAGCCTCTTAAATAAAGTAAAATACTTGTTATCTTTTATTACTTCTAATATATAATGCCTCGGCATTTTCTTTAAGCACTTTGTATGCAAAAATCCCTAAAGTCTTAACTTTGGGATCTACTTAAGGCCTTGCCTTTCTCTTTCTTTTCTTTATCTTTCTTACACTTGTTAATACTTCTAATAAAAGAATGCTTCTTTAAAAACTGAAATGTTTAAACAAATTCTAACTTTGAAATGCAGAAATAAAAATCTGCATACTATGTTAATCAAAATTCTGCATACTATACTAATCAAGATTCTGCATTCTATGCTACACTATTTATGCATTCTATGCAAACATAAATTCTGCACTATAATACTTAACCAAACTGCACTATAATCTTTTTCTTTAAAAACTGCACTATAAGTTCCACCAAAAATCTGCAATACAAGTTCCACAAAAAATCTGCATTATAAATTCCACCAAAAATCTGCACTACAAGTTCCACAAAAAATCTGCACTATAAACTTTAAAGAAATCTGTACCACAAGCTCTAAAGAATTATGCACTACAAGCTCTAAAGAAATCTGCTCTAAAGAAATCTGCATTTTAAGATATAAGAAATCTGCACTACAAGCTTAATTAAAATCTGCACTATAAGCTTACATAAAAATATACACTTAAGCTTAATTGAAATCTGCACTATAGGCTTAATTAAAATCTGCACTATAAGCTTAAATAAAAATCTGCACTATAAGCTTAATTAAAAACCTGCACTATAAGCTTAATTAAAATCTGCACTATAGGCTTAATTAAAATCTACACTATAAGCTTAATTAAAAATCTGCACTATAAGCTTAATTAAAATCTGCACTATAGGCTTAATTGAAATCTACACTACAAGCTTAATTAAAAATCTGCACTATAAGCTTAATTAAAATCTGCACTATAGGCTTAATTGAAAATCTGCACTATAAGCTTAATTAAAATCTGCACTATAAGCCTACATAAAAATCTGCACTATAAGCTTAATTAAAATCTGCACTATATGCTTAATTAAAAATCTACACTACAATCTTAATTAAAATCTGCACTATAAGCTTAATTAAAAATCTGCACTATAGGCTTAATTAAAATCTGCACTATAAGCCTACATAAAAATCTGCACTATAAGCTTAATTAAAATCTGCACTATAGGCTTAATTAAAAATATGCACTACAAGCTTAATTAAAATCTGCACTATAAGCCTATATAAAAATCTGTACTATAAGCTTAATTAAAAATCTGTACTATTGGCTTAATTAAAAATCTGCACTATAAGCGCATCTCATTCTTCGAATTCAAGAAGAACAAAGGTCTGAAACTACTCCTACTGCAGGTGAGAAGCACTTACCTTACTTCTTGGACTCACAACCGAACAAAAAGGGCTTCTAGGACCTTGGCCGGTCGCCGGAGACGATGCCCTAACTCCCTTTCGTTTTCTACCTGAGCTCCGCCATCGTATGCAGAAGAGAAGGAGAGAATGGTTTGAGTCATGGGAAAACAGAGCATCAACTTATCCCCTTTTATAATCCAATATTCTGTTAACTATCTTAAATAAATTCGCTACCTTTTCTAAACAGACAAATCTAACATCAACTTATCCCTTTTATAATCCAATATTCTGTTAACTATCTTAAATAAATTCGTTACCTTTTCTAAACAGACAAATCCAACATCAACTTATCCCTTTTATAATATTCTGTTAACTATCTTAAATAAATTCGCTACCCTTTCTAAATAGACAAATCCAACATCAACTTATCCCTTTTATAATCCAATATTCTGTTAACTATCTTAAATAAATTCGCTACCTTTTCTAAACAGAACCGCCTGCTTGACCACTTGGTCAGCCGAATTTGCTTAAGGCTTGGTTTGGCCGGAGGTTGCATGTTCGAATCTCGGCTAATTTTCTTTACTTTTTGCAACTTGTTTCTTTTGGTAAAAATATCAAACGAACTCCAAAAATTGCATAAAAATAATCTAAAAATTTCTAAAAATCTCTAGAATTTTTCTAAAGCATTTCCAAATATTTTTAAGTACTATTAGGACTCGAAATGAGGAAATTTGGGTTGTTACAATTCCCCATACCTTATAAAAAGTTCGTCCTCGAACTTAGAACAATTCAGGTTATTTCTGCCTCATACTGTTCCTCACACAAGAACTTTTATCTAGCTTAAGCACATATAAACAAATACTTCTAAAGATTTCTCTTTACTGCAAAAAAAGAAAAGCATATTAAAAAGAACTTAAGTACTTTCTTACTTGAAGACGGCAAGGTTGGTGCTGATGTGTGATGCTGGAGAATAGGAACTGCTCTGATACCAACTTGTAACACCCCACCCTCCTCACTACTAGTCTGCGAGGGCGGAGCGCTACTGGACTACTAACTTTACTTAATTATCCTTGTTCACATGTTGATAGAAATTCCTAAAACTCTCGGCGAACTCAAAACATATAATTAACTAGCAGCGGAAGACTAAATGACTCATCTAATATATTCTTAATAAATGGCAATCTTAATAAATTCTTATGCTAGGTCCCAAGGCTTCTATAGTCCAGGCATCACACATCCATCCGCACCTCCTTGTCGCCTTTCTTTGCTATAAATTTTTCTTTCCTTTATCTGCAGTAAGAGAAAAATGCATCTATAAGCAAAATTGCTTAGTAAGCACTATCTAACTCACAAAACTCGAATATGCATGTGAATATACTGAAATCTAAAAGTTGAATGCTCAAAAGGAAAACTACTCATGCTCATCTACAAGCAAAAGAAACATACTGAAATGCTAAACATGTAAAATAAATCTATACAATCATGCTAGCATAATCTTGCTAAATTTTAAACACTTTCTGAATCTTATTTCACTTGTTTAAAAACTTATAATTTAATACTTCAAAATAATAATCAACTTTCTTCTTGAGCCCAGACATAGTACCATCTTATGCGCGTTCCCTAATAGGTTGGGGTAGCGAGCCACCAATCCTAAAAGAGCAGACCTCGGTCTACCAGGGCCAAGACTTCGGAATTGGACACCTAGATTTGTTTAACGACAACCTCGAAAGTCGGGTACTAGCCTCTTAAATAAAGTAAAATACTTGTTATCTTTTATTACTTCTAATATATAATGTCTCGGCATTTTCTTTAAGCACCTTGTGTGCCAAAATCCCTAAAGTCTTGACTTTGGGATCTACTTAAGCCCTTGGCCTTTCTCTTTCTTTTCTTTATCTTTCTTACACTTGTTAATACTTCTAATAAAAGAATGCTTCTTTAAAATCTGAAATGTTTAAACAAATTCTAACTTTGAAATGCATAAACAAAAATCTGCATACTATGCTAATCAAAATTCTGCATACTATACTAATCAAGATTCTGCATTCTATGCTACACTATTTCTGCATACTATACAAACATAAATTCTGCACTATAATACTTAACCAAACTGTACTATAATCTTTTTCTTTAAAAACTGCACTATAAGTTCCACAAAAAATCTGCACTACAAGTTCCACTAAAAATCTGCACTACAAGTTCCACAAAAAATCTGCACTATAAATTCGAATCATGAGAAGTGCTTATAGTAAGCACCAACCTTGCCGTCTTCAAGTAAGAAAGTACTTAAATTCTTTTTAGTATGCTTTTCTTTTTTTGCAGTAAACAGAAATCTTTAGAAGTATTTGTTTATATGTGCTTAAGCTAGATAAAAGTTCTTATGTGAGGAACAACATGAGGCAGAAATATCCAGAATTGTTCTAAGTTCGAGGATGAACTTTTTATAAGGTATGGGGAATTGTAGCAACCCAAATTTTCTCATTTCGAGTCCTAATAGTGCTTAAAAATATTTAGAAATGTTTTAGAAAAATTTTAGAGATTTTTAGAAATTTTTAGAGTATTTTTATGTAATTTTTGAAGTTCGTTTGGTATTTTTACCAAAAGAAATAAGTTACAAAAAATAAAGAAAATTAGCCGAGATTCGAACCTACAACCTCCGGCTGAACCATGCCTTAAGCAAATCCGGCTGACCAAGTGGTCAAGCAGGCGATTCTGTTTAAAAAAGGTAGCAAAATTTATTTAAGATAGTTAACAGAATATTGGATTATAAAAGGGATAAGTTGATGTTGGATTTGTCTGTTTAAAAAAGGTAGTGAATTTATTTAAGATAGTTAACAGAATATTATAAGTTATAAAAAGGGATAAGTTGATGCTCTGTTTTCCCGTGACTTAAACCATTCTCTCCTTCTCTTCTGCGTACGATGGTGGAGCTCGGGCAGAAAACGAAAGGGAGTTAGGGCATCGTCTCCGGTTGCCAGCCAAGGTCCTAGAAGCACTTTTTGCTCGGTTGTGAGTCTAAGAAGCAAGGTAAGTGCTTCTCACCTGCAGTAGGAGTAGTTTCGGACCTTTGTTATTCTTGAATTCGAAGCATGAGAAGCGCTTATAGTGCAGATTTTTAATTATACCTATAGTGTAGATTTTAATTAAACTTATAGTACAGATTTTTATGTAGGCTTATAGTGCAGATTTTAATTAAGCCTATAGTGCAGATTTTTAATTAAGCTTATAGTGCAGATTTTTATATAGACTTATAGTGCAGATTTTAATTAAGCTTGTAGTGCAGATTTTTAATTAAGCCTAGAATGCAGATTTTAATTAAGCTTAGAGTGCAGATTTTTATGTAGGCTTATAGTGCAGATTTTAATTAAGCTTATAGTGCAGATTTTTATGTATGCTTATAGTGCAGATTTTAATTAATCTTGTAGTGCAGATTTTTAATTAAGCATATAGTGCAGATTTTAATTAAGCTTATAGTGCAGATTTTTAATTAAACTTATAGTGTAGATTTTAATTAAGCATATAGTGCAGATTTTAATTAAGCCTATAGTGCAGATTTTTAATTAAGCTTATAGTGCAGATTTTTATTTAAGCTTATAGTGCATAGTTTAATTAAGCTTATAGTGCAGATTTTAATTAAGCTTATAGTGCAGATTTTTATGTAAGCTTATAGTGCATATTTTAATTAAGTTTGTAGTGCAGATTTCTTAGAACTTAAAATGCAGATTTCTTTAGAGCTTGTAGTGCAGATTTCTTAAGAGCTTATGGTACATATTTCTTTAAAGTTTATAGTGTAGATTTTGGTGGAACTTGTAGTGCAATATTTTGGTGGAATTTATAGTGCAGATTGTTAGTGGAAATTGTAGTGCAGTTTTTTGGTGGAACTTATAGTGCAATTTTTAAAGAAAAAGATTATAGTGCAGTTTGGTTAAGTATTATAGTGCAAAATTTATGTTTGCATAGTATGCAGAAATAGTGTAGCATAGAATGCATAATCTTGATTAGTATAGTATGGAGAATTTTGATTAGCATAGTATGCAGATTTTTGTTTATGCATTTCAAAGTTAGAATTTGTTTAAATATTTTAGTTTTTAAAGAAGCATTCTTTTATTAGAAGTATTAACAAGTGTAAGAAAGATAAAGAAAAGAAAGAGAAAGGCCAAGGCCTTAAGTAGATCCCAAAGTCAAGACTTTAGGGATTTTGGCACACAAGGTGCTTAAAAAAAATACCGAGGTATTATATATTAGAAGTAATAAAAGATAACAAGTATTTTACTTTATTTAAGAGGCTAGTACCTGACTTCTGAGGTTGTCGTTAAACAAATCCAGGTGTCCAATTCCGAGGTCTTGGCCCTGGTAGACCGAGGTCTACTCTTTTAGGATTGGTGGCTCGCTACCCCAACCTATTAGGGAACGCGCATAAGATGGTACTACGCCTGGGCCCAAGAAGAAAGTTGATTATTATATTGAAGTATTAAATTATAAGTTTTTAAACATGTGAAATAAAATTCAGAAAGTGTTTAATTAAGCCTATAGTGCAGATTTTAATTAAGCTTATAGTGCAGATTTTTATGTAGGCTTATAGAACAGATTTTAATTAAGCTTATAGTGCAGATTTTTATTTAGGCTTATAATGCAGATTTTAATTAAGCTTGTAGTGCAGATTTCTTAGAGCTTAAAATGCAAATTTCTTTAGAGCATATTTCTTTAGAGCTTCTAGTGCAAATTTCTTAAGAACTTATGGTACAGATTTCTTTAAAGTTTATAGTGCAGATTTTTGGTGGAACTTGTAGTGCAGATTTTTAGTGAAATTTATAGTGCAGATTTTTGGTGGAACTTGTAGTGCAGATTTTTTGTGGAACTTATAGTGCAATTTTTAAAGAAAAAGATTATAGTACAGTTTGGTTAAGTATTATAGTGCAGAATTTATGTTTGCATAGTATGCAGAAATAGTGTAGCATAGAATGCAGAATCTTGATTAGTATAGTATGGAGAATTTTGATTAGCATAGTATGCAGATTTTTGTTTATGCATTTCAAAGTTAGAATTTGTTTAAACATTTCAGTTTTTAAAGAAGCATTCTTTTATTAGAAGTATTAACAAGTGTAAGAAAGATAAAGAAAAGTTAGAGAATGGCCAACGCCTTAAGTAGATCTCAAAGTCAAGACTTTAGGAATTTTGGCACACAAGGTGCTTAAAGAAAATGTCGAGGCATTATATATTAGAAGTAATAAAAGATAACAAGTATTGTACTTTATTTAAGAGGCTAGTACCCGACTTCCGAGGTTGTCGTTAAGCAAATCTAGGTGTCCAATTCCGAGGTCTTGGCCCTGGTAGACTGAGGTCTGCTCTTTTAGGATTGGTGGCTAGCTACCCCAACCTATTAGGGAACGCGCATAAGATGGTACTACGTCTGGGCCCAAGAAGAAAGTTGATTATTATTTTGAAGTATTAAAGTATAAGTTTTTAAACAAGTAAAACAAACTTCACATAAGTTTAAAATCCTGCAAGTTTAGTTTTCTTTTATGCTAGCGTGTTTGTTTAGATTTGCTTTACACGTTTAGCATTTCAGTATGTTTCTTTTGCTCGTAGATGAGCATGAGTAGTATTTCATTCTGAGCATTCTGTTTTAGATTTCTTCCAGTTACATGCATATTCGAGTTTTGTGAGTTAGATAGCGCTTACTAAGTAATTTTGCTTATAGTTGCATTTCCTCTTACTGTAGATAAAGGAAAGGAAAAGTTATAGCAAAGGAAGGCAACAAGGAGATGCGGATGGATGTGTGATGCCTGGACTATAGAAGCCTTGGGACCTAGCATAAGAATTTATTTTGATTTCATTTATTAAGAATATATTGTAGGACCGATGCGGCCGGGTAGAAGGGGGGGTTGAATAGCCCTGAAAAATCAAACACAACCCTTTCTCGTACGATTAAGCTAACACATAAAAAATAGATTAAACAGAAAATAAAGCATAAAAACGAGGCACCGAATTTGACTTGGTTACAACCGGGGAGGTTGTTAATCCAAGGATGAAGATCGCATTAAGAGCTCCTTCAGGCGGAGAAGCCTCGTTTACAGCAGTGTAAGCACAGAAAGACAGAAGCTAATCTAAACAGTGGAAGCACACAAGTGTTGTTTACAATTCTGGACAAAGGCTATATTTATAGCCTTGGTCGGGGCGCCTGGAAGGGTTCCGGGCGCCCTGGGGGGGATAAAGTTTTATCCCCCAACGTTCAGATCACGTAAATCGCGATCTTGGTCAAAATCAGGGTCCGGGCGCCCGGAAGCATTCCGGGCGCCCCGGACAGCTCCGGGCGCCCGGAAGCATTCCGGGCGCCCCGAAGCAAAAAGTCAACTGCGGTTGACTTTTTGTCCGGGACCACTTCTCCGTTAAGTCCCCGTCTCGGTCCGGGTCTTCTGCTCCGGATCCGCTTGATTGGGTGATCTCTGACATCCGGAATAGGGCTCACCCGAACCCATCTTCCAGTCTTCTCGAGCGTGCTTCCCTCCGGCTTCTCGTCCCTCGGAATTGCCGCGTGTCCCTTCTCGTCCACCAGCGTACTCATCCGCAGACTTCGTCCCTCGATCGCACCCCGTGCCGACCTTCGCGCTAGCTGCGTCTCTTGCTCCCTGAGCAATCTTCCGCTCTGGCTTTCGTACCTCGGAACCATCGCGCGCACTTCCTTCTCATCCGCCGGTGTACTCTTCCGCAGCGCCTCGTCCCTCGGACGCACCGCGTGCCGTCCTTCTCGCTAGCTGCGTCTTCCACTCGAGTACCTGTGCTCCTAAGCTCCTGCACACTTAGACACAAGGTTAGAAAACAACAGAACCTAACTTAACTTGTTGATCACACCAAAAACCAACCTTGGGGTTCCAACATATAATAGATGAGTCATTTAGTCTTCCGCTGCTAGTTAATTGTATGTTTTGAGTTCTCCGAGAGTTTTAGGAATTACTATCAATATATGAACAAGGATAGTTTAGTCAAGTTAGTAGTCCAATAGCGCTCCGCCCTCGCAGACTAGTAGTACCAACTGTAACACACCACCCTCCTCACTACGAGTCTGCGAGGGCAGAGCGCTACTGGACTACTAACTTTACTTAACTATCCTTGTTCACATGTTGATAGAAATTCCTAAAACTCTCGGAGAACTCAAAACATACAATTAACTAGCAGCGGAAGACTAAATGACTCATCTAATACATTCTTAATAAATGACAATCTTAATAAATTCTTATGCTAGGTCCCAAGGCTTCTATATTCCAGGCATCACACATCCATCCACACCTCCTTGTCGCCTTCCTTTGCTATAACTTTTCCTTTCCTTTATCTGCAATAAGAGGAAATTGCATCTATAAGCAAAATTGCTTAGTAAGCGCTATCTAACTCACAAAACTCGAATACGCATGTGAATATACTGAAATCTATAAGTTGAATGCTCAAAAGGAAAACTACTCATGCTCATCTATAAGCAAAAGAAACATACTGAAATGCTAAACATGTAAAACAAATCTATACAATCATGCTAGCATAATCTTGCTGAATTTTAAACACTTTCTGAATCTTATTTCACTTGTTTAAAAACTTATACTTTAATACTTCTAAATAATAATCAACTTTCTTCTTGGGCCCAGGCGTAGTACCAACTTATGCGCATTCCCTAATAGGTTGGGATAGCGAGCCACCAATCCTAAAAGAGCAGATCTCGGTCTACCAGGGCCAAGACCTCGGAATTGGACATCTGGATTTGTTTAACGATAACATCGGAAGTCGGGTACTAGCCTCTTCAAATAAAGTAAAATACTTGTTATCTGTTGGGTTTTTCGGGCCGCGAAAACCGCTTTTCCGCGTCGCGGAAACCTCGAAACCCCCTAGCCATTGGATCCGTGCGAAGAAAACTTTCGAAAATACGAGTACGAGTTTCAAACTATGATCTACAGTAGATCTACAAAGGAAAAACATTTTATACCTTCGATGCGTGCCCTTCGCGAATCCCGCTCGTCCAAGGTACGCCGGATCTCGTGATTGTCAACGTAGACAATCCTCTAGAAGTATCCACACGAACAAGATGTGTTCTCTAACACACAAGGATGGAGAAGAGAGCACCACAAGTGTGCTAGCACTCTCTAGCGCTCTCGGGTAGGATTGGAAGAAGAAGAAAGGAAAAGAAGAGAACACACTCCTCTAAAATCTCTATGTGACTTTCACTAACCTTTCTTCTTGGATTAGATTCACTCTCCTTTCTTCTCCCTTGCTTGAAACCCACGACCAAGAGAAGAGAAGGAGCAAGAAGAGAGCTTAGGAGGAGGAAGATCACTTGAATGAGAGTTACTCTTACAAAATGAAACTCTTTTCATCTAATTAAGTGGTTTGTAACCTCCAAGGGATACCAAGAGTCACAACTCTTGGTAACTCCCATGAGGTGGCACTTCACTTAAGTAACCATGATGATGTGGAGCATCATCATTGGTCCACTTAATGCCAACCCACCAATGAGGTGGCATAAAGTCAAGTCAAACTTGACTCTTCATCTTCCTCTCAAGTCAAGTCAAACTTGACTTAATCTCTCTCATGGTTGATCTAATCCAACCATTTAATTCAAGTCAATTTAATATAATGAATCTAATTCATTTAATTAAATTGATTCAATGAGTCATAATCTAAATTAGACTCATTGAACACATGAATCAACTTGAGTCCAACTCAATTAGCCCAATTAGGATTACTCTTAATCCAATTTGATTCATCAAATGAATCTAATCCTCTTGGTTCATCATATGAACCTAATCTCCATCCACTTGTTCTTTGTGTGTGACCCAATAGGTTCTTGTAACGTTGGCAATGCCCCTAAACTCATTTAGAAACATAAGTAATGAGCGGTATCTAGCAATACATCATTACTACCCAAGTTACAAGAATGTTGAGATCCAACATCACCTTGTGACTATTAATTGTGACTCCTCACAATATATGACAAGTGTCCTTCTATCCTAGACATCTAGATTGATCAATGTGAGGCATAGACTGTGTCATCCTCTAATCAATCTAAATCTTGAACTCCAAGTAGACTCACTCAATCAAATGAGCTCAATATCTCATATTGACTCATTTGGGCATGGCCATGCACTTCGTGGTCTCACTCTATCAAGAATGTCGATGTCTCTCCCGTCATATAGGAGGGATAGATCTCATCTACATCACTCACATCCCTTCGCATAATTTGTTACATACCCAGTAATCACCTTTATAGTCCACCCAGTTACGGGTGGCGTTTAACGAAACTAAAGTACATAACTCCTTATGTAGGGAACCATGGTGACTTCAGGTCTAAGGACTAGTAGTCATACTAATAGCCACATGAGAAAGTATATGACACTCATATAACGATCCATGATACTTTCTCATGGCGGGTCATTCAGTATACATTCTCCAATGCATACCCATGTGTCAACTTGATATCTCTATATCCATGACTTGTGAGATCAAGTCATCGAGTTGACCTACATGCTAGTCTTATTGTATTAACATTGTCCTTGAATGATAATACTCGACTAGGAATGATTAAGAGTAGTGTTCCCTAGATCATCTCACTATCGGTTCAACTAACCGATTGATATAGGTGAGAACCTTCTACTCAAGGACGTTATTATACTTAGTTTTTTTGGCACCAATACAAGTAAGTATAATAACCAAAAACCAAATGCCTTTATTTATATAGAATATGATACAACAAGTCCAAAATACAATCATCAAATGATTGGCTCTAGGGCTCTAGCTAACAATCTCCCATTAGCACTAGTGCCAATCAGTGTAGGCTCTAAGCCCCAATGACCTAGTGCGACCATCATGCTTCCTCTGTGCCAAAGCCTTGGTCAAGGGATCTACGATGTTAGCCTCTGTAGGTACTCTGCAAATCTTCACATCTCCACTCTCGATGATCTCTCGAATGAGATGGAAGCGCCGTAGTATGTGTTTGGTCCGCTGGTGTGAGCGAGGTTCCTTCGCCTGTGCTATAGCTCCATTGTTGTCACAATAAAGCTCAATAGGGTCAGCAATGCTAGGAACCACCCCAAGTTCAGTGATGAACTTGCGAATCCAAACTTCCTCCTTTGCTGCCTCTGATGCAGCAATATACTCGGCCTCTATCGTAGAATCTGCTACTGTATCCTGCTTCGAACTCTTCCAGCTCACAGCACCACCATTAATGCAAAACACGAACCCCGACTGCGATCTATAGTCATCCTGGTCGGTCTGGAAGCTAGCATCACTGTAACCCTTTACATCTAGCTCATCATTGCCTCCATATATCAAGAAATATTCTTTAGTCTTTCTAAGTACTTAAGAATATTCTTGACCGCTATCCAGTGACTTTCACCAGGATCTGACTGGTATCTGCTCGTCATGCTCAAAGCATACGAGACATCAGGTCGAGTACATAGCATGGCGTACATGATCGATCCTATGGCTGAGGCATAAGGGATCTGATCCATGCGGTCTCTCTCCTCTCTAGAAGAGGGACCTTGAGTCTTCGAAAGACTCATGCCATGTGACATCGACAGAAATCCCTTCTTGGAGTTCTGCATGACAAACCGAAGGAGTACCTTGTCAATGTATGTACTCTGACTTAGGCCAAGCAATCTCTTAGATCTATCTCTATAGATCTGTATCCCTAGAATGCGGGATGCCTCACCTAAGTCCTTCATTGAGAAGCAACACCCTAGCCATGTCTTGACAGACTGAACCATAGGGATGTCCTTCCCAATGAGCAGTATGTCATCCACATACAATATGAGGAAGACAACTATGTCCCCTACAACTTTCTTGTAGACACAAGGTTCATCTTCGTTCTTGATGAAACCAAACTGTTTGATTGCATCATCGAATCGAAGATTCCTGCTCCGAGAAGCTTGCTTTAGTCCATAAATGGACCTATGCAGCTTGCATACTCTGCTAGTATGTTGTGGATCTACAAAACCCTCAGGTTGTGTCATGTACACATCCTCGAGTAAGTTTCCATTCAGAAACGCGGTTTTGACATCCATCTGCTATATCTCATAGTCATGGTAGGCTGTAATAGCAAGTATGATCCGAATGGACTTAAACATCGCTACTGGAGAAAAGGTCTCATCATAGTCAATACCATGAATCTGCTTGAAACCTTTAGCTACCAAGCGACCCTTATAGATAAGTCCATCCATGTCAGTCTTTCTCTTAAAGACCCACTTGCACCCAATGGGTTTTACCCCTTCAGGTGGATCAACCAAAGTCCATACTTGGTTGGAGTACATGGATTCCATGGCTTCTAGCCATTTCTCGGAATCTGGTCTCATCACAGCTTCCTGATAGGTGGTAGGCTCATCCTCTATGAGCATAACTGTAATGACCCGCCTCCTACTGACTAGGCTGTGAGGTCGATCGCTACGTTATGCTGTGCTAAATTACTATTGCGAAAATCTGGATTGATTAAAATTTTACTAAACTGATTACTGTAAAATATGAACTTAATATTCTAGGTGTACTTAGGAGTTGTACACATGCTAGGGAAGAAAATCTATGCCTCTCGGATGTCCTGCTAGCTGTAATCAGGCATTTCAATCGATCCATGAATCGATTGGGCTATCGGATCGATCCAGTGATCGATCCAGCTTGATGCTGGCACGGAGAAAAACCCTGGATCGATCGGCTGACCGATCCATAAACTATATTGCTTCTGTATGCAGCTGGATCGATCTACCGACCGATCCAGGAGTACACTGATCGGTCGGCTTGACCGATCCAGTGGCTCACTGATCGGTCGGCTGACCGATCAGTGAGCTTCTGTACTCTCTGTTCGCAGATCCATAACAGACGCTAACTCTCTGTTCGCGACTGGATTGGTCGGCTGACCGATCCAGTGGCACAACTCAATTCTGATCGATCTGTAGATCGATCTGGGGTTCTGATTTCGAATCAGAACCCCTGATTTCAGCACTATTTCGTGCCCAACTCATACACATCAAGTCTATAACAGCTGGAAACATTTTTAACATGTATTAGCTAACATTTTAAACATGATATCACGCATGGTTCACTAATTCATGGCATGCAAATGTACTATGTGTAGAATAATAAGGTTCTAACAGTTAACTAATTTTGCTGAAAGTTCTAATGCATAAATAAAGCTGGTTAGATCCCTAAGATCTTTTATTCCAAGTTCCTTTCACACACATCTTCATCGCATTGTCCTCCAGCCTCCGCTAGTCCATTTTCCCTTTACCTTTATCTGCAATAAAAGAAAAAGTATCTGTAAGCTTAAAGCTTAGTAAGAAACCAGCTACCTCACAAAACATGCACACGATGCAATTTATGTTTTGAAAACATGCTATTTGAAATACGTACTGAACATAGATAAGCATGACATAGCAAAGTTACTAAGCACAAATACTGAAACATAGCATGCATATCAAAATCTGAACATGGAGCTAACTCATGGTATCAATCAGGAAGAACTAAACTGAAACTAAAACTGAACTAAACTAAGCTGATACTGAATTAAATCCTAATCACATAGGTGACTGAGAGTTTTGAAAACTGTATACATAAGTAGATTAAAATAATAATCATGCTGCTGAGGGCCCTGACAACTGTACGTGCTGTGCGCGCATCCCTTGCTAGACCCGGGATTGCAAGTTCCAAATCTAGTAGGGTTTACTTGGTTATCTGAACCTAGGGACGACTGTGGGAGTCCAACCCAATGGATATCTGATCCTCTACAGTGCCACTGCTGAAAATAAAATACTGAATAGATGTACTGTTTTATTTAGCCGTTCTAGGTTATCTGAACCCAGAGCTAGGTTGTCTGAACCTAGAGGCGATTGTGGGAGTCCACCCTTGGACATCTAGTCCCATGAAAGCTGTAATAAATCTAATTAACTGGATCAATACGTCTATACGGCATTTGACTGAGCTGAATAAATGCCCACTGAATCAAAAGCCGTCCTAATCTTTTTATCGAGCATTTGGTGTGCTCTAACTCTCCTCTCTAGTAGGGAGACCACCTCTAGGCACCCGACAACGTCTAACACCTCAAACTGAAGAGGGCAAACGCGTCCGGCCCATCTAGAGGTGCTCGACTAATCCCTAAAGATGCGAGGAGGGTTAAATACACCCTAGATGTCGACAAAAATCCGAGTATAACTAATCTAAAAGCATGCATTCAAACGGAAGCTACTTATATTGCAGGTGAGGGGTTTCTTACCTCCTATTCGAAGTTTCTTACGATTCTAATCGCTAGATTTCCGGAGGAGACAATCCTTTCGACGATCTTCTCGCGTCTAAGCGTTCCTCTCGCGGAGGGGAGCGTCCTCGTGTCGGAGTTGTCGCCGGAAGGTGCTCCTGGGGCCCTAGGCTTGGTGCGCCGAGAGAAAAAGAGGAGGGAGAAGGGGAGTCGGCGGTGAGGGTTGGAGTGGAGGAGAAGTTGCCGATCCAAACAAAATAAACCAAACCCCACTTAAATTTTCTATTTATATTAAGTGGGTAATTTCACCCAACTCTAATATAAATTTAATTGCCTCCCTTTTCTTTCAGCAGGGCCTTGCTGGGTTCACTTGGTTTACTAAAGCTATCTATAAGTCATAGGGTTCGCTAGGTCTCGGGTTCAATTCCCGCGTAGGCTATTTTCATTTTCTATTTATTTTTGCTACTTCCGCTATCCTAAAAATTCTATAAAAATATTCTAAAATTCCAGAAAAATCATAGAATATTTTTAAAATAGTTTCGAGAATTTTCAGGCATTACAATCCCCCATACCTTATAAAAAGTTCATCCTCGAACTTAGAATAACTCTAGGTACTTCTGTCTCATGCTGACTTCTGTCTCCCATGTTGCCTCTTCTGCTGTGTGACTGTGCCAAATAACTTTGACTAATGGTACTTCCTTGTTCCGCAATTTCTTAACTGCTCGGTCTATTATCTGAATAGGCCGACTGTCATAGTTGAGGTCTTCGCGGATCTGTACCGACTGGGGCTCAATCACTTGGGTGGCATCTGGGGTATGCTTCTTCAACATAGAGACATGAAATACATTGTGGACAGCTGACATTTCCTGGGGTAGCTCTAGCTCATATGCTACCTTGCCCACTCTTCTGCTGATGAGGTATGGTCCCACATATCTGGGACTTAGCTTGCCCTTCTTCCCAAAACGCATTACTCCCTTCATGGGGGCTACTATGAGGAATACTGAATCCCCAACTAAAAACTCTAAAGGTCTGCGCCGTGTATCAGCATAGCTTTTCTGGCGACTCTGAGCTGTCTCTATCCTCTGGCGGATCTGCTGTATAACTGCTGTGGTATTTGCCACTAGATCTGTCTGAAGTTCTAGTTCTTTCTGTTCACCACTCTCATACCAGCAGATTGGAGATCTACACCTCCGCCCATAGAGAGCCTCATAAGGTGACATACCAATAGTGGCCTGATAGCTGTTGTTGTATGCAAATTCTACTAGACTCAGATATTTGCACCAACTTCCTTTGAAATCTAGGGCACATGCTCGGAGCATATCTTCGAGTACCTGATTTACCCGCTCCGTCTGTCCATCAGTCTGAGGATGGAAGGCTGTGCTAAACTTTAACTTCGTGCCCAAAGCTGTCTGTGCACACTCCCAGAAGTGTGACGTGAATCTACTATCTCTGTCTGAAATAATGGTTCGTGGGACTCCATGTAATCTAATGATCTCCTTGAGATAAAACTATGCTAGCTGTTCCATAGAGTAGGATATTCTGATAGCTAAGAAGTGAGCTGATTTGGTCAATCTATCGACTATTACCCAGATGGTATCAAAACTATTCGTGGTTCTGGGTAATCCCACTATGAAATCCATGGAAATATCCTCCCACTTCCATTCTGGTATCTGTATGGGCTGCAAAACTCCCCCTGGTCTCTGATGTTCTGCCTTAACCCTCTGACAGGTTAGGCAGGTGCTGACATATCGAGCGATGTCTCTCTTCATCCCAGGCCACCAAAAACGTTTCTTCAAGTCCTGATACATTTTGGTGGAGCCAGGATGCATCGCATAGGGAGTCTTGTGAGCCTCATCTAAAATCTTTCTTTGTAGTTCCTCCTGATCTGGAACGCATAATCTGTCACCAAAATATAATACCCCGCTATCTGATATTCTGAACTCTTCACCTTCTGATTCTGCTAAACCTTGCTTGATTCTCTGAATTTCAGGATCCTGCTCCTGAGCTGTCTGGATGTCACCGAGCAAGGTAGACTCTAATGTCATAGTAGAGAGCTGTCTGACTATGAGCTCGAGACCGAAATCTGAGATCTCCTTCTGTAGGGGCGGTGACATGGCTGCTAGAGATAATAGGGTAGTGCTGGACTTTCTGCTGAGGGCGTCTGCTACCCTATTCGCTTTTCCTGGGTAGTAGAGGATATCTATGTCATAGTCTTTGACCAGTTCTAGCCATCTGAGCTGTCACATATTCAGATCCTTCTGAGTGAAGAAATACTTCAGACTCTGATGATCTGTATACACTCTGCACTGAGCTCCATACAAGTAATGTCTCCAAATCTTGAGAGCGAACACCACTGCTGCAAGCTCAAGGTCATGAGTAGGATAGTTCTTCTCATAATCCTTAAGTTGTCTGGAGGCATAGGCGATCACCTTGCCATCTTGCATCAGCACTGCTCCTAGTCCCAACTTCGAGGCATCACTATATATGTCAAAGCTATCTGCGTTCTTTGGTAGAGTCAGGATAGGTGCACTGGTCAATCTCCTTTTCAGCTCACTGAAACTGTTCTCACAGTCCTCTGTCCACTGAAATTTTCTGTTCTTTCTGGTAAGAGATGTCAGTGGGGAGGCTATCCTGGAGAAGTCCTCAATGAATTTCCTGTAGTAACCTGCTAATCCCAGAAAGCTTATGATCTCACTGGCGTTCTTGGGTCTTTTCCAGTTGCTCGCAGCTTCTATCTTACTGGGGTCTACCATGATACCATCCTTTGAGATGATGTGACCCAGGAAGGGCACCTGATCTAGCCAAAATTCACATTTGGTGAACTTGGCGTACAGCTGATTTTGCTGAAGGGTCTGCAATACTGTTTTCAGGTGCTCTGCGTGTTCTTCCTGAGTTCTGGAATAGATAAGGATGTCATCGATGAACATGATAACGAACCTATCTAAATATTCTCTGAATACCTTGTTTATAAGGTCCATGAAAGTAGCTGGAGCATTTGTCACGCCAAAGGGCATGACCACGAACTCGTAATGTCCGTATCTAGTCCTGAATGTTGTCTTGGGTATATCCCCTTCTTTAACCTTCACCTGATGATAACCTGATCTGAGGTCTATTTTATAGAACACTGCTGCTCCCTTTAGCTGATCAAACAGGTCATCTATTCTGGGAAGAGGATACCTGTTCTTGATTGTGACTTGGTTCAGTGCCCGGTAGTCTATACACAGGCGCATGCTCCCGTCTTTCTTCTTCACGAACAATACAGGTGCTCCCCATGGTGAGTGACTAGGACGGAAGCAACTCCTGTAGCTGCTCATGAAGTTCCTTCAGTTCTGCTGGAGCCATGCGATAAGGTGCTTTGGAGATAGGATTTGTACCGGGAATGAGCTCTATCTCAAATTCGATCTCCCTGTCTGGTGCTAGGCCCGGTAACTCTTCAGGAAAGACTGCTGGGTAGTCACATACGACTCGGACCTCTGCTAGCTGTTGGTCCTTGTCCTGACTGACATCGACTACATGCGCTACATCCCGAATCCATCAACCTCTGTGCCTTCATAGCTGAGAGAAACTTCTTGGCCTTTCTCCTGGGTTCTCCGACGAATTCGAACTGTGCTTCCGCTTTAGGTTGGAATATGACTTTCTGTTTACGGCACTCGATGGAGGCACCGTATTTGATCAAGAAGTCCATCCCGAAGATGACGTCGTAGTCGGTCATATTAATCACTATCAGATCGCAAAAGAGCTCTCATGCGCTATAGTGACCCCACCGCTCGAGCCGCGTGACGCCATGATTTCTCCCGAGGGTAACGTCGTAAGGAATGCTGAGTACCTCTGGAGGTACTACTAACTTCTCGGCAAATGCCACGGATATGTATGAATGGGTTGCCCAAGATGTTAATAAGACAGTTGTACTTTGTAAAATACTAATCGACCAGAATAACTGCCGAGGCATTTCTGCGTCCTCTCGGTGAGTGAGTAGATCCTCGCATTGGTCGTAGCTGAGGGGGCTTCTAATCTGGCTGATATGTGGACCATCTAAAGCGGCATCCGATGTAATCGAGCCGGCCTCCATCTTGAATCCCGAGGAAGATCGGTCTTGTTTGGACCTTGCTGGCCATATGCCCTTCCTCGTCATTTAAAGCATCCTCGTGTTTCACGACAAATTCCGGATGGAATTTCCCACAAGTAACACACTTTGGATAACTGGGTTGCTTGTTGGCTGGCCCTCCTTTTGGGTAGCTCCCTGTTTGCGCTTGTTCTGGAGTTCCTTTCCGATTAGAGCCATGGGAGCTGGGCCTCTTGCTTTCGAGTGCCTGAGCCTCCTTGACCTTTAGCTTCTGAGAGGACTTGCTTCTGCTGCTTGATGCTATTCTGGTAATGCTCAGTGATTAGAGCAATGCTAACTAATTCTTCTGTGGTTTGTGGCCTATGAACGCCACCAGCCACGTTCATTGCTATTTCCGGCCTCAGCATCTTGAGCATCAACCGGATTCGTTCCCTTTCTGTGCTGACTAATTCAGGGCATAGACGAGCCAACCTGTTGAATTTCTTCACGGCTTCCTCAACTGATAGGTTGCCCTGACGAAACTCAGTGAACTCACCGTAGTGACGGTTGGTGACCCGCACGTGAAAGAACTCCTCAAAGAATTCCTTCTCGAAGTCAGCCCATGTCATCTGGTTCACTGGGCGCTTCGCTCTGATTCTCTCCCACCACATACGTGCATCTCCTGTCAGACAGAAGGAGGCGCACTTCACCTTCTCAAGTTTTGGCCAGTCCAGAAGCTCCATCGTACTTTCCAGTGTTTTGAACCATGCCTAAGCTTCCCATGGTTCATTGCTGTCTGAGAAATTCTCTGGCTTGACTCTCTGCCACTGGATCAGATAGGCTTCTCTCTGCGTTCCTGCTGCTGGGGCTACTGGTGCCGTAGGCTGGACTGGTGCCGTAGGCTGGACTGGTGCCGTAGGCTATTTCCCGTTGCTGTTCAGCTAGCTGCTGCTGTAACTGAGCCACTAGTGCTGTAAGGTCTGGGGGAGGCACTGAACTGCCTGCCTCATGCTGGGGCTCAGTGGCTGGTGCCCTTCTAGCTGGGCATCCTCGTGTCATTTCTAAAGACATGCAGGACATACATGACTAACACAAGCATAATAGAGTAACTATTGTTATCATGTTAACTACTATCATAAACAAGCATGCTTCAGTTATATCTAAACATGAAAACAAGAAACATAAAGAAAGTGAGAGATGTTCTTACTTGGAAGCTGTAGGTACAATGCTGATGTGTGTGTAGGAAGTATGGAACCTGGCTCTGATACCACTCTGTAACGACCCGCCTCCTACTGACTAGGCTGTGAGGCCGATCGCTACGTTATGCTGTGCTAAATTACTATTGTGGAAATCTGGATTGATTAAAATTTTACTAAACTGATTACTGTAAAATCTGAACTTAATATTCTAGGTGTACCTAGGAGTTGTACACATGCTAGGGAAGAAAATCTATGCCTCTCGGATGTCCTGCTAGCTATAATCAGGCATTTCAATCGATCCATGAATCGATTGGGCTATCGGATCGATCCAGTGATCGATCCAGCTTGATGCTGGCACGGAGAAAAACCCTGGATCGGTCAGCTGACCGATCCATAAACTATATTGCTTCTGTATGCGGCTGGATCGGTCTACCGACCGATCCAGGAGTACACTGATCGGTCGGCTTGACCGATCCAGTGGCTCACTGATCGGTCGGCTGACCGATCTGTGAGCGTCCCAGCTGACCGATCCAGTGGCACAACCCAATTCTGATCGATCTGTAGATCGATCTGGGTTTCTGATTTCGAATCAGAACCCATGATTTCAGCACTATTTCGTGCCCAACTCATACACATCAAGTCTATAGCAGCTAGAAACATTTTTAACATGTATTAGCTAACATTTTAAACATGATATCACACATGGTTCACTAATTCATGGCATGCAAATGAACTATGTGTAGAATAATAAGGTTCTAACAGTTAACTAATTTTGCTGAAAGTTCTAATGCATAAATAAAGCTGGTTAGATCCCTAAGATCTTTTATTCCAAGTTCCTTTCACACACATCTTCATCGCATTGTCCTCCAGCCTCCGCTAGTCCATTTTCCCTTTACCATTATCTGCAGTATAAGGAAAAAGTATCTGTAAGCTTAAAGCTTAGTAAGAAACCAGCTACCTCACAAAACATGCACACGATGCAATTTATGTTTTGAAAACATGCTATTTGGAATACATATTGAACATAGATAAGCATGATATAGCAAAGTTACTAAGCACAAATACTGAAACATAGCATGCATATCAAAATCTGAACATGGAGCTAACTCATGGTATCAATCAGGAAGAACTAAACTGAAACTAAAACTGAACTAAACTAAGCTGATAATGAATTAAATCCTGATCACATAGGTGACTGAGAGTTTTGAAAACTGTATACATAAGTAGATTAAAATAATAATCATGTTGCTGAGGGCCCTGACAACTGTACGTGCTGTGCGCGCATCCCTAGCTAGACCCGGGATTGCAAGTTCCAAATCTAGTAGGGTTTACTAGGTTATCTGAACCTAGGGACGACTGTGGGAGTCCAACCCAATGGATATCTGATCCTGTACAGTGCCACTGCTGAAAATAAAATACTGAATAGCTGTACTGTTTTATTTAGCCGTTTCTAGGTTATATGAACCCAGAGCTAGGTTGTCTGAACCTAGAGGCGACTGTGGGAGCCCACCCGTTGGACATCTAGTCCCATGAAAGCTGTAATAAAGCTAATTAACTGGATCAATACGTCTATACGGCATTTGACTGAGCTGAATAAATGCCCACTGAATCAAAAGTTGTCCTAATCTTTTTATCGAGCATTTGGTGTGCTCTAACTCTCCTCTCTAGTAGGGAGACCACCTCTAGGCACCCGATAATGTCTAACACCTCAAACTGAAGAGGTCAAACGCGTCCGGCCCATCTAGAGGTGCTCGACTAATCCCTAAAGATGCGAGGAGGGTTAAATACACCCTAGATGTCGACAAAAATCCGAGTATAACTAATCTAAAAGCATGCATTCAAACAGAAGTTACTTATACTGCAGGTGAGGGGTTTCTTACCTCCTATTCGAAGTTTCTTACGATTCTAATCACTAGATTTCCGGAGGAGACAATCCTTTCGACGATCTTCTCGCGTCTAAGCGTTCCTCTCGCCGAGGGGAGCGTCCTCGTGTCGGAGTCATCGTCGGAAGGTGCTCCTGGGGCCCTAGGCTTGGTGCGCCGAGAGAAAAAGAGGAGGGAGAAGGGGCATCAGCGGTGAGGGTTGGAGTCGAGGAGAAGTTGCCGATCCAAACAAAATAAACCAAACCCCACTTAAATTTTCTATTTATATTAAGTGGGTAATTTCACCCAACTCTAATATAAATTTAATTGCCTCCCTTTTCTTTCAGCACGGCCCTGCTGGGTTCACTTGGTTTACTAAAGCTATCTATAAATCATAGGGTTCTCTAGGTCTCGGATTCAATTCCCGCGTAGGTTATTTTCGTTTTCTATTTATTTTTGCTACTTCGGCTATCCTAAAAATTCCATAAAAATATTCTAAAATTCCAGAAAAATCATAGAATATTTCTAAAATAGTTTGGAGAATTTTTGGGCGTTACAATAACATCATCATGGTCAGACAAGAGAAATGAGTATCTCTCAGGCTGACGACGTACCCTATCAGACCTGCGAAAAGTTATGCCTACTTGAACTGGTTGTTGTTCCTCAACTCTTTGTGGAACATCGTCATCCACAACACTTTGTGGTTCAAGTTCAATTTCCATCGAGGCATCAGTGCTATTGTTTGCATCTTGAACTTCTTTAAGATCGAACGCGCTCCCACTAGTCTTTCTAGAAACAAAGTCCCTTTCTAGAAAGACCCCAGTCTTTACCACAACTACCTTGTGCTGACTGGGAATATAGAAGTAATATCCCTTAGTTTCCTTGGGATATCCAATAAAATAGCACTTGTCGGATTTGGGTCCTAATTTGTCTGAGACTTGACGTCGAACGTAAGCCTCACAACCCCAAATCCTCATGAAAGACACCTGGGCATCTCTCCCAGTCCATATCCTATATGGTGTCTTTATCACGGCCTTGGATGGAACTCGGTTGAGTATAAAAGCTGCCGTGTCTAGAGCATAGCCCCAAAGGTATGTCGGAAGATCTGTGTGACTCATCATAGATCGTACCATATCTAATAGGGTACGATTCCTCCTTTCGGATACACCATTCCACTGTGGTGTTCCAGGAGGAGTGAGTTGGGATAGAATACCACACTCAGCTAGGTAGTCACGAAACTCATGGCTAAGGTATTCTCCACCTCGATCGGATCGAAGTATCTTAATACTCTTGCCAAGATGGTTCTGTACTTCATTCTAGAATTCTTTGAACTTTTTAAAGGATTCAGACTTATGTGTCATCAAGTACACATAACCATATCTACTGAAGTCATCAGTAAATGTGATGAAGTATCTATAACCGCCTCTAGCAGCAACATTGAAAGGGCCACATACATCACTATGTATGAGTCCTAACAAATCAGTTGCTCTCTCACTATACCCACTAAAGGGAGTCTTGGTCATCTTGCCTCGTAGGCATGACTCGCAATCTCATATGATTCAAAATCAAATGAGTCCAGCAAACCATCCTTATGGAGCTGGGATAAGCGCTTGTCATTTATATGACCTAAGCGACAGTGCCAGAGATAGGTTTGGTTCAGGTCATTTGACTTGAACCTCTTGGTATTTATGTTATAGATAGGGCTCTCAAGGTCTAGAATATAGAGTCCGTTTATCAGAGGTACACTACAATAGAACATTTCGTTTAAATAGACGGAACAACATTTGTTCTTTATTATAAACGAAAAACCTTTCTTGTCCAAACAAGAAACAGATATAATGTTCTTAGTTAAAGAAGGCACATAACAACAATCATCTAATTCTAGTACAAGCCCAGAGGGCAGAGATAGATGATAAGTTCCTACAGCAATAGCAGCAACCCGTGCTCCATTGCCTACTCGTAGATCTATCTCACCCTTTGTCAATGCTTGTACATTAGTACAAATGTGCGAAGCACATCCGGTATCTAATACCCATGATGAAGAAATAGAGAGGTTGAATTCTATAACATGTATACCTGAAGTAGAAATCTTATTTCTCTTCTTCGTAAGATCTTCCAGGTATTCTTTGGAGTTCCTCTTCCAGTGCCTTGCTTGTCCTTGATATAGGTGACAAAGATGTTCAACCATATCGTAAGCGCCCATCAACTCATGTTGCTTCTGAAGCTCAGAGTTCATGGTCGCGAGCATAAGACAGGACACATCTAATGCGTCATCTTGATGCTTCTTGTAAGCATCTCGGTCTGCTCACGTGGCAGTGGCAGGAGGAGCCTCCGAAATGGGCTGCTCCAGAACGTACAGTTTACGTTCTTGGGTGAGAACTATTCTCAGGTTCCTGTACCAGTCCAGGAAATTTGCTCCGTTGAGCTTGTCCTTCTTAAGGACAGATCGTAGAGAGAAGGTGTTCGTATTCGACGTCATGGTAATCTACAACAAAAATAAATGCAGAAATAAATATCATATTCTTAATCATTTAATTAGGCCTTTAACTAAATGATGCTCCCACTGAATTCTATAATTCATGTGGGACAAGATCCACATCATACTAACTCTTGAGTTAGCTTTGGCTAATACGCCCAAGACTTAGTATGATCGGTAGGTAACGATTACCAATTACATCTCTATGCAACTCTTGTTTATAGGATCAAAATCCGCATTTATATTAAAACTCAAGTTAGCTTTGGCTAATACGCCCGAGAGTTAATATATATGTGATTTTGACCTATCTTTCCAACCGTTGGAAGAATGCCTATAGTTATACTCGATCCAACCGGGTTAACTACAAATACTCAATCTAATTGAGTTGTACTCACCCATGCGTTGATAGGCGGGACTAAGATTATCCCTCCGTACCCTACCAAGATAGTATGTGTTGCTCTGCTTTGGCAGATTCAACAACAACATGCGATCGAGGTAGTGGTAGGTATCACGGCATGGTAGGCATTACGAGTTGACGTGATTTAAATCTAATATAAACGATGATGCGTATCATATACTCGATAGATCTAATCTAATCAAAGGGTGCATCATGTGCACGACTTAGATCTAATCTAATCGTAAGGCACTAATTAATTACTTAATTAATTAGCATGCATCACATACACACAAAACAATTAATTAAATAATTAATCAAATAATTTTGTGATTATGTCATGGCCCTACTACGATCTTCTCAAGCCAATGAGAAGATCGGATGGTCAACCTAAGGTCAATACACTACAACAAAAACTGCAAATGACAACGGATATTATCCGTTGTCGTAGGGTGAAAAAACCGTTGTAACTGAGGGTGTTGTAGAATGTATAGCCCTACGACAACGGTTTTGAATCCGTTGTCTTTGTAGACATTTGACAACGGTTTTTATCCGTTGTTGTATATATGCTCAAAATTTGGCTATGAAGGATACAACAACGTTTTAAAACCGTTGTGGTAGATAATTTCAACAACAGAAATAAACCGTTGTGGTAGACTTTTTTTACAACAGATATAAACGGTTGTGGTAGATAATATTTGACGCATTTTGTTTTTTTTACAACAATTTTAATATATTTTACAACGGATAAAACCGTTGTCTTTTATCACTTTTTACAAAAAAATTTGGTTGTGGTTTACCTTGTTTTTACAACATTTTTAACTGTTGTCTTTAATGTTCATTAATACCAAACAACCAATCTTATTTTACTATAAGCAAACCACCAATACAAAACTAAATATTTACTACATTAAATCCAAAATAAACATCCATATATAATTCATCTTGTAGCCACATATACAAAAATATACAAAATGAGTTGTTACTCATCAAAATACACATGTTTTCCATTATTGTTCTCCATATACATTAAATCACATGTTTTTCATTTGTTGTTCTCCATATGGCTTTTATTTTATAAATTAGCAAGGCAAGCTACATCCTAACAAAGTTCACTTCTTGCATCAAAAAAACTCAAGCCTCACGCATTGCTCGACCTGCAAGAGAAAAATTTAACAAAACTTATCAAATTCCAGAATTCCAAAAGGAGAATGTAATTAACCAATCTGTAGTGCAAATGAAGGAAACAAAAAGAGGTGTTTATTAGAGAATAACAGTACATGGAATCTACTAGGAGCAGTGATACCTAGCTTAGCATAGTTTACTAAATAATTAGCACCACTTGCAGCTAACATTATTTAAGTGAACTATGATCCAAGATCAAGAGAATCTATGCAAAGTGCATTACATCCATTAACATCTTGAAACAATATATTCATGTAATTTTCTGTGCCATTTTCCAAACTGCATTACCTTTGAGAATTTGGTATGCACAATATGCTTTTCCATTTTGCAAGTAACAAGTTGCCAGGAGCTGCAAATTGATCTGCAATAAACAGACCCATGACAAAAGCCGCATAAGTGAAAGTAAAAAACATAGGTTCAAAATCTTCCAATTAAAACTTGAACAAAAAGAATTGGATCATCATGATGAGTTATGGTAGGGTGAATTGTTTGTAGAGCTAAAACAATTCCATAAATTCTTCAAAATAGAAATCACATACGCACAACTTTAATAATTACATAGGACACCTAAAAGAACCAAAGTGTCAATCAAATAAGTGTAGATTAAGAGCTATAACATTCACTACATTCTAGCTGGAAAAATAGATTTTTCATTCCATTTCATCAATACAAAGAGAAAATCTAACAAATTTAGCTGCAATGCACCTGCAATTCACGGGTAATTTGCATTGCTCATCCAAGCAAAAGTATATAGAGCAAACTATTAAGAAATCAAACTGCAGTATATAGATGTTTTGTATATCAATATACTATGGATCATACACAAAATGCCTTTACAAGCTCTTCATTTCATTATTCTCAAGCAATCACTAACATGCATATAGATTAAATGAGTGATGCGAAAACTTACCACATGTACTGGAAGTGCTTGTAGATCCACAAATCTGAACTTATCAACCTTGTTTTCTTTTTTCATCTTTTTGAAGAGAAACCTTCCATTCAAGCAAAAAAAAATGTTAGTATGCTAATACAAATAAAATGAAAAAAATGAGTGATGCGAAAACTTACCACATATAAGCAACCAGACAATTAGCAGATATTGACTCCAACTCATAAAAAAGTGTGATATCTTCAATGTTCACTAGCAATTTGTACCTAATATGCCAAGATGAATAAGTACAATCATATGGCACAATTCAGCAGCAAGAGCAGTAGATGAATAAGTCTATCAAATCTTTCTTGCAACGTAGTTACCTTTGCTACAACTATAAGTGTAACACATGCCTGACCCTTTATCTCCAGCTCTTGGATCTACTTCCAAGACTCTACCAATAGGCCCTGCTGCAGCACTAAGACCAGCACCTAGAGAAAAATGCATTCGGCTGCAAAATGTCTTAACTGCTTTGGAACCATGAAGTACGATGATGTAGTCCATCAACTCCCCTCCAATCTAGTGTTGTTAAAAAAACAAAAATGATCAGATGAGGCAATCACTTAACCTTAAAGTTAGTTTGCTGAATAGTCGTATTCCAGGAAAGTTAAGAACTAAAGGCAATTTATAATTTTCAAATTGCTAAAAAAAACTGATAATTTCCAGTATGAATCTTTGCCATAAGTTCATTTCATATTTCAGAAAATGTCAATTGTAATGTAAAAACAACCAGAAATTTGTGATGGTATTTAAATATTATTGGAAATAGTCATGCACAAAGTTCAATGGAGAAATAAGATCAAAGTAGCCACGGCTTGAAATCTCATGTTGTGCTAGACTGGTCAACATGACATGTATCATTCCGATCAATTTAGAATCCAATATTGATCAACACAGATAACCTATCATGTGCCACCCGTGTAGTTCATGTCAATGAGTGTGTTGTGTTGACCCTTGACGTGCTTCGGCATGCTTCAACACACATCAAGCAGATTTTTTAAAAGTTTTTTAACTTTTTTTCCAAAATTATAATTCAATTGATTGTCAAATTATTATAATCTTATTTTAAAACTATACAAATTAAGTAGAATAAAATTATACGAGTAAAACTTAATATGAATTTTTCTCAACATGCACTGAAGTAAAAAAGGAAAAAAAAATCATCTCTACTTTAACTATCTAAATTGATATAGTTTATTAAAAGTACAAAAAAAACTCAATGAGAAAGAATTAAATGAGTAAAACCTATCTCAATTCATCTTGGCATATTAAACACGTGTCAACTCGTATGGGGTTTCAAGATTGTACGTAATCTCGAATTGTAATGGGAGAAGTCAGGACCTTCCTGTTGCTGCTGTTCTTCTAATTTCCTGGATTCAGAGGCATAAAAATAGCAACTATAACAGTGATTTAATATGAACAAGCAGCATAGATAGCCATAAGATTCGAAAAGAACTGGTAAGAAGAGTATCATACCTTCGCTTTCGGTGTCAAAGATTGTATATTAACTTCTGCATTAAAGAAATCTGTTTAAAGATTGACAAAATGTGAAAAAGAAAACATGAAAATTGTAAAAGAGAACAGAGGATGAAATGGTGCTAACAAAGGTTACATGGTCTGGCAACAATCCGACATTCTTCATGAGGATGAAATGGTGGAAGGCCCCTTCAGGGTCCCCATTTTGTGCTCTTCCTGCAATCACAGTATGGCAAGAGACCACATTGAGGAAAGACAATCCTCTCAGAACCCTTTCTCCTTCTTCAAGATGACCACTTCTCATGTACATGTGAGCTAGAGAGCTCCCAACACACATGTCCTGCTCAAACCCATTGATAACCACGAAGGCATGGATTTGGCGACCAGAACCTGCATCCTTCAATCTGGCGCAGCATCGCAAGGTGCTCCCCAAACCAAACTCATCGGGACGCAGGCCCTCCCTCCTCGACCTCAGGAAGCACTCGAGTCCCTCCTCGTCGAGCTCGAAGTGAGCCAGCCCGGCAATCATGGCGTTCCAGGTGGCGAGGTTCCTCTCCGGCATTTCATCGAACAGCTTGCGGGCAGCGTTGATGTCCCCGTTGTGGATGAGGCCGCCGATGAGGATGTTGAAGGACATCACGTTTCGACACGCCATTGCGTCAAACACGACGCGGGAGTCCAAGTTTGAGGTACATGTGGAAAAGGTGGTTTCCAGTGAAGCGGTGGAAAGAGGCAGCACCGACGATGGCTATGATTGCGTGGAGCTGACGGCCTAGGCGGAGGGAGTGCGGCGAAGGGAGTAGGCAGCAGGCGTTCAGGAGGTGAGAGAAGAGGTTGGGGTCGGACCATAGCTGGGGTCAGATCGCCATCTTTCGGAGCACGATGAGAGGAAAACGATGGAGGCTGGGAGAGGGGGAGATGGTCGTGGCTGTGGGAATGGGAATGCGACAAAAAATACGGAGGGGGAAGGGATTTGAGAGATATCGAGAAGTTTCTGTTACAAAAAGACGATTGGAGCTATGGACAGTGTTGGGGTCGTGGAGGAAGAAGGGAGGGAGGGAGCGGAGGCCGGAGCTGCCTCCCACCAGTTCATTGATTCCATCGCGAAGAAGGAAAAAGTAAAGTGGCTAGGTTTGGGAGCATGAAGGGAAAACACGGCGCCGAAAAGAAAACAGCGAGGGAAAGGAAAACAACGAGCGGGAAAATGACCAAATTCAATTACAACGGTTTTTTCAAAACTGTTGTCGTAGTCGCTAAAAACGCGGATAAAGACAACGGTTTATAAAACCGTTGTAAAAAGTGTTGTCGTTTAAAAAAAAAACGCTCAATGACAACAATTTTTCCAAAACCGTTGTCTTTTATATTTTCAAAGACAACGGTTTTGGCAAAAACCGTTGTCTTTGAGCAAATACGCAACGCTTTCTCTTAAAACCATTGTCGTAGGGGTGTTGTCGTTTGCAATTTTTGTTGTAGTGATAGCTTCTCAAGCTCCTTCCTTTTGACCACCTTGTGTTGCTCGCGCCTTCCTCGTAACTCCGTCTCGAGTGGATCTTCCACTGCTCCAATTTTTGTACATTACAATTTTAGAAACTCGAGTTACATTCGAGTCTAAATCTAATTTACAACAAGAATAAAATAGAAGGCACGACGCGCAGGTCGCGAATCAAAATACAGCACACACATCACATGACGGCACGCAGACCGTATTATGAATTACAACACAAATCCAATCACATTGGGTCTTTTTGGGCCATGACTATCACAAAATTAATATATAATTCAAAATTATATATTTTCATAATTTTCTGTAA
Organism: Zingiber officinale; assembly: GCF_018446385.1. Lineage (NCBI taxonomy): Eukaryota > Viridiplantae > Streptophyta > Magnoliopsida > Zingiberales > Zingiberaceae > Zingiber > Zingiber officinale. The sequence goes on along the minus strand of NC_055998.1, from coordinate 86,756,237 downwards.
TTTTTTTATAATTTTTACAATTTTATGAGTAAATTTTTCCCTGCGGTCCCGTTTAGCGTTTTCGGGCGCAATAGCGGAGGGCAGCGCCCCTACCCGCGATCTAAGCGGCGCGAGGGTTCCTTTGCGATCTAACAGCGCCTAAGCCCGCTGTCTCAAAATATTTTGGGGTGAAACTTTGCCGTTTTGGAAAATTCTTCTCGGTAGTCAAACCCTACAAGTGCCGAAACACTTGTGCTTCGCTTCTACGAGAAAAATACCCATAAAAACTCTAAAAACCATAAAATTACAGAATATCACAGAACTGAATTTTTATCATAAAAACAAAAACTAAACTCGTACAAGCTCCGCACGTGGCTCTGATACCACTGTTGGATTTTTCGGGCCGCGAAAACCGCTTTTCCGCGTCACGGAAACCCCGAAACCCCCTAGCCATTGGATCCGTGCGAAGAAAACTTTCGAAAATACGAGTACGAGTTTCAAACTATGATCTACAGTAGATCTAAAAAGGAAAAACATTTTATACCTTCGATGCGTGCCCTTCGCAAATCCCGCTCGTCCAAGGTACGCTGGATCTCGTGATTGTCAACGTAGACAATCCTCTAGAAGTATCCACACGAACAAGATGTGTTCTCTAACACACAAGGATGGAGAAGAGAGCACCACAAGTGTGCTAGCACTCTCTAGGGCTCTCGGGTAGGATTGGAAGAAGAAGAAAGGAAAAGAAGAGAACACCCTCCTCTAAAATCTCTATGTGACTTTCACTAACCTTTCTTCTTGGATTAGATTCACTCTCCTTTCTTCTCCCTTGCTTGAAACCCACGACCAAGAGAAGAGAAGGAGCAAGAAGAGAGCTTAGGAGGAGGAAGATCACTTGAATGAGAGTTACTCTTGCAAAATGAAACTCTTTTCATTTAATTAAGTGGTTTGTAACCTCCTTGGGATACCAAGATTCAAAACTCTTGGTAACTCCCATGAGGTGGCACTTCACTTAAGTAACCATGATGATGTGGAGCATCATCATTGGTCCACTTAATGCCAACTCACCAATGAGGTGGCATAAAGTCAAGTCAAACTTGACTCTTCATCTTCCTCTCAAGTCAAGTCAAACTTGACTTAATCTCTCTCATGGTTGATCTAATCCAACCATTTAATTCAAGCCAATTTAATATAATGAATCTAATTCATTTAATTAAATTGATTCAATGAGTCATAATCTAAATTAGACTCATTGAACACATGAATCAACTTGAGTCCAACTCAATTAGCCCAATTAGGATTACTCTTAATCTAATTTGATTCATCAAATGAATCTAATCCTCTTGGTTCATCATATGAACCTAATCTCCATCAACTTGTTCTTTGTGTGTGACCCAATAGGTTCTTGTAACGTTGGCAATGCCCCTAAACTCATTTAGAAACATAAGTATTGAGCGGTATCTAGCAATACATCATTACTACCCAAGTTACAAGAATGTTGAGATCCAACATCACCTTGTGACTACTAATTGTGACTCCTCACAAGATATGACAAGTGTCCTTCTATCCTAGACATCTAGATTGATCAATGTGAGGCATAGACCGTGTCATCCTCTAATCAATCTAAATCTTGAACTCCAAGTAGACCCACTCAATCAAATGAGCTCAATATCTCATATTGACTCATTTGGGCATGGCCATGCACTTCGTGGTCTCACTCTATCAAGAATGCCGATGTCTCTCCCGTCATATAGGAGGGATAGATCCTATCTACATCACTCACATCCCTCCGCATAATTTGTTACATACCCAGTAATCACCTTTATAGTCCACCCAGTTACGGGTGACGTTTGACGAAAGTAAAGTACATAACTCCTTATGTAGGGAACCATGGTGACTTCAGGTCTAAGGACTAGTAGTCATACTAATAGCCACATGAGAAAGTATATGACACTCATATAACGATCCATGATACTTTCTCATGGCGGGTTATTCAGTATACATTATCCAATGCATACCCATGTGTCAACTTGATATCTCTATATCCATGACTTGTGAGATCAAGTCATCGAGTTGACCTACTTGCTAGTCTTATTGCATTAACATTGTCTCTGAATGTTAATACTCGACTAGGAATGATTAAGAGTAGTGTTCCCTAGATCATCTCACTATCGGTTCAACTAACCGATTGATATAGGTGAGAACCTTCTACTCAAGGGCGTTATTATACTTAGTTTTTTTGGCACCAATACAAGTAATTATAATAACCAAAAACCAAATGCCTTTATTTATATAGAATATGATACAACAAGTCCAAAATACAATCATCAAATGATTGGCTCTAGGGCTCTAGATAACATTATCTTTTATTACTTCTAATATATATTGCCTCGGCATTTTCTTTAAGCACCTTGTGTACCAAAATCCCTAAAGTCTTGACTTTGGGATCTACTTAAGGCCTTGTCCTTTTTCTTTCTTTTCTTTATCTTGCTTATACTTGTTAATACCTCTATTAAAAAGGTGTCTCATACAAAACTGCACTAAAATGCTTATTAATTCTGCACTGAAATGCTTAACAGAATTACATGGAAATACTTAATAGAACTGTATTGAAATGCTTATTGAAACTGCACTAAAACTTAATCTGCATACAAGCGTAATCAAATCTGCCTACAAACTTAATCAAAATTCTGCACTATAAGCTTAATCAAAATTCTGTACTATAAGTTTAATCAAATCTGCCTACAAACTTAATCAAAATTCTGCACTATAAGCTTAATCAAATCTTCCTACAAACTTAATCAAAATTTTGCACTATAAGCTTAATCAAAATTCTGCACTATAAGCTTAATCAAATCTACCTACAAACTTAATCAAATCTGCACTATAAAAATCTGCACTATAAGCTTAATTAAAAATCTGCACTATAGCCTTAATTAAAATCTGCACAATAAGCTTAATTAAAATCTGCACTATAGGCTTAATTAAAAATCTGCACTACAAGCTTAATTAAAATCTGCATTATAAGCCTATATAAAAATCTACACTATAAGCTTAATTAAAAATCTGCACTATAGGCTTAATTATAAATCTGCACTATAAGCGCTTCTCATGCTTCGAATTCAAGAAGTACAAAGGTCTGAAACTACTCCTACTGCAGGTGAGAAGCACTTACCTTGCTTCTTGGACTCACAACCAAACAAAAAGGGCTTTTAGGACCTTGGTCGGCCGCCGGAGACGATGCCTTAACTCCCTTTTGTTTTCTGCCCGAGCTCCGCCATCGTACGTAGAAGAGAAGGAGATAATGGTTTAAGTCACGGGAAAACAGAGCATCAACTTATCCCTTTTTATAACTTAATATTTCTGTTTACTCCTTAAATAAATTCGCTACCTTTACTAAACAGACAAATCCAACATCAACTTATCTCTTTTATAATCCAATATTCTGTTAACTATCTTAAATAAATTTGCTACCTTTTCTAAATAAAAAAATCCAACATAAACTTATCCCTTTTATAATCCAATATCCTGTTAACTATCTTAAATAAATTTGCTACCTTTTCTAAACAGACAAATCCAACATCAACTTATCCCCTTTATAATCCAATATTCTGTTAATTATCTTAAATAAATTTTGCTACCTTTTCTAAACAGAACCGCCTGCTTGACCACTTGGTCAACCGGATTTGCTTAAGGCTTGGTTCGGCCGGAGGTTGCAGGTTTGAATCTCGGCCCATTTTCTTTATTTTTTGTAACTTGTTTCTTTTGGTAAAAATACCAAACGAACTCCAAAAATTGCATAAAAAATATTCTAAAAATTTCTAAAAATCTCTAGAATTTTTCTAAAGCATTTCTAAATATTTTTAAGTACTATTAGGATTCGAAATGAGGAAATTTGGGTTGTTACAATTCCCCATACCTTATAAAAAGTTCATCCTCGAACTTAAAACAATTCTGGATATTTATGCCTCATGTTGTTCCTCACACAAGAACTTTTATCTAGCTTAAGCACATATAAACAAATACTTCTAAAGATTTCTCTTTACTGCAAAAAAAGAAAAGCATACTAAAAAGAATTTAAGTACTTTCTTACTTGAAGACGGCAAGGTTGGTGCTGATGTGTGATGCTGGAGAATAGGAACTGCTCTGATACCAACTTGTAACACCCCACCCTCCTCCAGCATCACACATTAGCACCAACCTTGTCGTCTTCAAGTAAGAAAGTACTTAAATTCTTTTTAGTATGCTTTTCTTTTTTTTTGCAATAAAGAGAAATCTTTAGAAGTATTTGTTTATATGTGCTTAAGCTAGATAAAAGTTCTTGTGTGAGGAACAGCATGAGGCAGAATATTATAAAAGGGATAAGTTGATGTTGGATTTGTCTGTTTAGAAAAGGTAGCGAATTTATTTAAGATAGTTAACAGATGTAACCCCCGAAAATTCTCAAAACTATTTTAGAAATATTCTATAATTTTGCTGGGATTTTAGAATATTTTTAAGGAATTTTTAGAGTAGCGGAAGTAGCAAAAATAAATAGAAAACGAAAATGGCCTACGCGGGAATTGAACCCGAGACCTATTGGGTCCTACGACTTATAGATAGCTTTAGTAACCGGATGAACCCAGCAGGGCTGTGCTGAAAGGAAAGGGAAATAATTTTATTTAAATTAGAGTTGGGGGAATTAATCCCTTAATATAAATAGGAATTAATAAGTGGGGAGATGGGATTTTGATCGGCAACTTCTCTTTTCCTCACCCTAGCCACGCCGCAACCCTCCCTTCTCCTCTCCTTCTCTCGGAGCCAACCACAAGAAAAAAAAACTAGGGTTCCTTTCTTAGGATTCCAAGGACACCTTCCGGCGACATCTCCGACACGAGGACGTTTCTCTCCGCGAAAAGAACGCATAGACGCGAGAGGATCGTCGAAAGGATCGTCTCCACCGGAAAACCAGCGACTAGATTCGTAAGAAAACTAGCGCAGGAGGTAAGAAACCCCTCACCTGCAGTATAAGTAGCTTTTCGTACGATAGAATGCTTTTAAACTAGCTATATATAGATTTTTTCGACGCATAGGGGGTATTTAACCCTCCTCACAGATTTAGGGATCTAGTTGAGCACCTCTAGATGGGCCAGATACATTTTCTCCTTTCAGTTGGAGATTCTAGACGTTGTCGGGTGCCTAGAGGTGGTCTCCCTAATAGAGGGGAGAGTTGGAGCACACTAAGTGTTCGACAAGATGCTTAGCTCAGTAAAATGCTACAGTAGGCATTTTTAATAGCTCAGTAAATGCAATGGAAGCATTTAAAACAGCTTAGTTAGTCTTGCTACAGCATATATGGGACTACGGTCCAATGGGTGGGCACCCACAGTCGCCTCTAGGTTCAGATAACCTAGTAAAAGCAAGATAAATTAATTAGCTATGATCCAGTAATTTACTTTCAGTAGGGGCACTGTACAGGACTAGATGTCCTTGGGTTGGGCTCCCATAGTCGGTCCCTAGGTTTAGATAACCTAGTAAACCTTACTAAATTCGAGATTTGCAACCCCGGGACTAGTTAAGGATGCGCGCATAGCATGTACAGTTGTCGAGCCCATTAGCAGTATGATTATGTATTTTAATCTATTATATTATTAGCTTTTCAAAACTCACAAAGATCAGTTATGTTAGTTGAGTTTGAATTCAGTTACAGTCTAGCTTAGTTCATGTTCAGCTCAGTTCTTCTTTATTGATACACATGATAGTTTATGGTTAGCTTTGTATGCCATGCTTTGGTGATCATGTTCAGTGATTTCAGTATGCCATGTTTTAACAAGTTTAACATATGTTTAATAGCATGTTTTTAAAAGCATAAATGCATCGCACGCATGTTTTAGTGAGTTAGATGGTTTCTTACTAAGCGAAAGCTTATAGATACTTTCTTTTCCTTATACTGCAGATAAAGGTAAAGGAAAGATGGACTAGCGGAGGCTGGAGGGCAATGCTACAAAGATGTGTGTGGGCAGGAACTTGGAATAGAGATCTTAGGGAACTTTAGCAAGCTTGGTTTAAACATTAGAACTTTTCAGTGTTTTAGCATTTTGCACTTTAATATGTTAATTGCTATGAACTAGTTAACCATGCACTCTATTATGCTTAGAACACTATTTTTATGATGTTAGAATGTTAGTTATTATTGTTAGGATGTTCTTAGTCATTTTTGGAGTCATTATGTGTGATTTGGCACGAGACAGTGCTGAAATCAGATCTTTGGCACGAAATCAGAAACTCGAATCGATCAGCTGATCAATTCGAGGGTTTCCAATCGATCGATTGATCGACTGGGCAACTCGTCTCGCGAACAGTAGGCGTCGGGATCGATCAGCCAATCGATCCAGCCAATTCCGTCGCGAACAGAAGGCTCGGGGATCGATCACTGGATCGATTGACCAGTCTGGATCGATCAGCCGATCGATCCAGAATATTGCCCCGAGCACAGTAGCGTGCTGGATCGATCACTGGATCGATCCAACATTCCAATCCATCAATGGATCGATTGGGAGGTCTGATATTAGCGGGAAAATGTTTAAGTTCAGTTCCTTGACCATGGGGAAGGTAAAACATGTTATGAATAGTTAGTTTACACCCCTTAGCATGTATAGAACCAAGAAATGTTAGTAGTTTAGCAAAATTTCAGTTAGTACAGCTTCCGCACCTAGATTTAATGGTGGTTAGGGAATAGTTTAGCACAGCATAATGTGACGATCGACCTTACAGCTTAGTTAGTAGAAGGCGGGTCGTTACAACAGAATATTGGATTATAAAAGAGATAAGTTGATGTTGAATTTGTCTATTTAGAAAAGGTAGCGAATTTATTTAAGATAGTTAACAGAATATTGGATTATAAAAGGGATAAGTTGATGTTGGATTTGTCTGTTTAGAAAAGGTAGCAAATTTATTTAAGGAGTTAACAAAAATATTAAGTTATAAAAAGGGATAAGTTGATGCTCTGTTTTCCCATGACTTAAACCATTCTCTCCTTCTCTTCTACGTACGATGACGGAGCTCGGGCAGAAAACGAAAGGGAGTTAGGGCATCATCTCCAGCGGCTCGGGCAGAAAATCGAAAGGGAGTTTGGTTGTGAGTCCAAGAAGCAAGGTAAGTGCTTCTCACCTGCAGTAGGAGTAGTTTCGGACCTTTGTTCTTCTTGAATTCGAAGCGTAAGAAGCGCTTATAGTGCAGATTTTTAATTAAGCCTATAGTGCAGATTTTAATTAAGCTTATATTGCAGATTTTTATGTAGAGTTTATATTGCAGATTTTTAATTAAGTCTATAGTGCAGATTTTAATTAAGCTTATAATGCAGATTTTTATGTAAGCTTATAGTGCAAATTTTAATTAAGCCTATAGTGCAGATTTTTAATTAACCTTATAGTGCAGATTTTAATTAAGTTTATAGGTGCAGATTTTAATTAAGCCTATACTGCAGATTTCAATCAAGCTTATAGTGCAGATTTTTATGTAAGCTTATAGTGCAGATTTTAATTAAGCTTGTAGTGCAGATTTCTTAGAGCTTAAAATGCAGATTTCTTTAGAGCTTTTAGTGCAGATTTCTTAAGAGCTTATGGTGCAGATTTCTTTAAAGTTTATAGTGTAGATTTTTGGTGGAACTTGTAGTGCAGATTTTTGATGAAATTTATATTGCAGATTTTTTGTGGAACTTGTAGCGCAGATTTTTGGTGGAACTTATAATGCAGTTTTTAAAGAAAAAGATTATAGTGCAGTTTGGTTAAGTATTATAGTGCAGAATTTATGTTTGCATAGTATGCAGAAATAGTGTAGCATAGAATGCAGAATCTTGATTAGAATAGTATGCAGAATTTTGATTAGCATAGTATGCAGATTTTTGTTTATGCATTTCAAAGTTAGAATTTGTTTAAACATTTCAGTTTTTAAAGAAGCATTCTTTTATTAGAGGTATTAACAAGTATAAGAAAGATAAAGAAAAGAAAGAAAAAGGCCAAGGACTTAAGTAGATCCCAAAGTCAAGACTTTAGGGATTTTGGCACACAAGGTGCCCGTTAAAATGCCAAGGCATTTAAAGAAGAAGTAATTAAGATAAATCAGCTTATAAATTAGTATTTTACTTTTATCAGTGGCACTGTGCTGGACTCTCAGTTGTCCTTGGGTTGAGCTCCCATAGTCGTCCCTAGGTTTAGATAACCTAGTAAACCCTACTAGATTCGGGACCAGCTATCTCGGGTCTAGTTAGGGATGTGCGCATAGCAAGTACAGTTGTCGGGCCCAAGAAGAAAGTTAATTATTATTTTGAAGTATTATAAGTATAAGTTTTTGAAAAATACAATAAGTTTCACATAAGTATAAAAGTATTAAAGTATAAGTTTTCAAACAAAAGAAATAAGCTTCACATAAGTTTAAAATTCAGCAAGTTTAGCTTTCTTATATACTGACATGTTGTTTAGATTTGCTTACATGTTTAGTATTTCAGTATGCTATGTTTCGTTTGCTATTACATGAGCATTCAGTTTCTAGATTTCTTTCAGCTTACATGCATACTCGAGTTTTGTGAGTTAGATAGCATTTACTAAGCAATTTTGCTTATAGATGCATTTCCTCTTACTGCAGATAAAGGAAAGGAAAAGCTATAGTAAAGGAAGGCGACAAGGAGGTGTGGATGGATGTGTGATGCCTGGACTATAGAAGCCTTGGGATTTAGCATAAGAATTTATTAACAAAGAGTTGAGTAGAATGTATTAGATGAGTCATTTAGCCTTCCGCTGCTAGTTAATTGTATGTTTTGAGTTCTCCGAGAGTTTTAGGAATTACTATCAACATGTGTGCAATGGTAGTTAAGTAAAGTTAGTAGTCTAGTAGCGCTCCGCCCTCACAGTCCAGTAGTGAGGAGGGTGGGGTGTTACAGTTAACAGAATATCCCTTATGTGTCTGTTTAGAAAAGGTAGCGAATTTATTTAAGATAGTTAACAGAATATTATAAAAGGGATAAGTTGATGTTGGATTTGTCTGTTTAGAAAAGGTAGCGAATTTATTTAAGATAGTTAACAGAATATTAGATTATAAAAGGGATAAGTTGATGTTGGATTTGTCTGTTTAGAAAAGGTAGCGAATTTATTTAAGATAGTTAACAGAATATTATAAAAGGTATAAATTGATGTTGGATTTGTCTGTTTAGAAAAGGTAGCGAATTTATTTAAGATAGTTAACAGAATATTGGATTATAAAAGGGATAAGTTGATGTTGGAATTGTCTGTTTAGAAAAGGTAGCGAATTTATTTAAGATAGTTAACAGAATATTGGATTATAAAAGGGGATAAGTTGATGCTCTGTTTTCCCGTGACTTAAACCATTCTCTCTTTCTCTTCTGCGTACGATGGCGGAGCTCGTGCAGAAAACGAAAGGGAGTTAGGGCATCATCTCCGGCGACCGGCCAAGGTCCTAGAAGCCCTTTTTGTTCGGTTGTGAGTCCAAGAAGCAAGGTAAGTGCTTCTCACCTGCAGTAGGAGTAGTTTCAGACCTTTGTTCTTCTTGAATTCGAAGCATGAGAAGCGCTTATAGTGTAGATTTTTAATTAAGCCTATAGTCCAGATTTTTAATTAAGCTTATAGTGCAGATTTTTATATAGGCTTATAGTGTAGATTTTAATTAAGCATATAGTGCAGAATTTTAATTAAGCTTATAGTGCAGATTTTTATATAGGCTTATAGTGCAGATTTTAATTAAGCTTGTAGTGCAGATTTTTAATTAGGCCTATAGTGCAGATTTTAATTAAGCTTATAGTGCAGATTTTTATGTAGATTTTTATGTAGGCTTATAGTACAGATTTTAATTAAGCTTATAGTGCAGAGTTTTATGTAGGCTTATAGTGCAGATTTTAATTAAGCTTGTAGTGCAGATTTCTTAGAGCTTAAAATGTAGATTTCTTTAGAGCAGATTTCTTTAGAGCTTGTAGTGCAGATTTCTTAAGAGCTTATGGTACAGATTTCTTTAAAGTTTATAGTGCAGATTTTTGGTGGAACTTGTAGTGTAGGTTTTTTGTAACGCCCCGCCTCCTACTAACTAATCTGTAAGGCCGGGGGTTACATTATGTTGTTGTAACTATTCTTAGTGTGCGGAAAACTGAGTTAATTAAAAATTTTGCTAACTAATACAATTACTTCTGCTAATTGCTAATAGATCTTAAATTCATGTTTAAACTACATCTTGAATGTTGTTCCTATGCTAAAGGAGGTAATCTATGCTTCACATATGATCAAGGACTGAAATGAGGGGTCTCCAGCTGTTATCAGGCCTACCAATCGATCGTTGGATCGATTGGAGTGGTCTGATCGATCCACTGATCGATTCAACTTGCTACTGTGCATGGGGTAAGTGCTGGATCGATCGGCTGATCGATCCAAACTTGCCAATCGATCCAGTGATCGATTCCAAAGCTCTCTGTTCGCGAGAGCTAATTCCCCGATCGATCGGTTGATCGATCCATTAACTCTCTGTTCGCGACGGAACGCTACCGGATCGATTGGCTGATCGATCCAGGAGCTTACTGTTCGCAGGAACGAGCTCCCCAATCGATCATCTGATCGATTGAGGGCCCTCCAATCGATCGATTGATCGATTGGGGTTTCTGATTTCGCAGCTGAGCTCTGATTTCAGCACTGTTTCGTGCACAAATCACATATATCAACTCTATAAGCATAAAGTGAACTACTAGACATATCACTACTCATAGTTTGCTATCTAATGTCAAACTTAGTACATACTTCACCGTTCATACTACTTAAACATTCTAAAGTGTAGAAAATAACCAAATTCAGAAATGCTAAATATTCAGGTTTGCTAGTTCCCAAGCATCTTTATTCCAAGTTCCTGTCACACACATCTTCATCACATTGTCCTCCAACCTCCGCTAATTCATCTTTCCTTTACCTTTATCTGCAGTATAAGGAAAGGAAGTATCTGTAAGCTTGGGAGCTTAGTAAGAAACCATCTACCTCACAAAACATACACACGATGAAAACATGCTTTTTAAAGAATGCTATTTAAAACATATGCTGAACATGTTAAAGCATGGCATACTGAAATTACTAACATGAATACTAAAACATGTCATCAAAACTAATCATGGAATATCATTAAGAAAGAGCTAAACTGGAACATAAACTGAGCTGAACTGAACTAAGCTAATACTGAATTTAAATCATGTTCACATAACTGATTGTGAGTTTCTGAAAGCTATTTATCATAAATAGATGAAAATACTAATCATGCTGCTGATGGGCCCGGCAACGCACTTGCTATGCGCGCATCCCCAGCTAGACTCGGGGTTGCAAATCCCAATTCTAGTAGGTTTACTAGGTTATCTAAACCTAGGGACGACTGTGGGAGCCCAACCCAAGGACAACTGAAGTCCAGTACAGTGCCACTGATAAAGTAAAATACTGTTTATAGCTAGTTTATCATATCTTGCTTTTTACTAGGTTATCTGAACCTAGAGCTAGGTTATCTGAACCTAGAGCTAGGTTATCTGAACCTAGAGGCGACTATGGGAGCCCACCCATTGGACCGTAGTCCCATATAACCTGGAGAAAGACTAAATATGCTATTTTAAATGCTTCTACTGCATTTACTGAGCTATTAAAATGCCTACTATGGTATTTTACCGAGCTAAACATTTTATCAAACACTTGGTGTGCACTAGAACACACCCTACGTACTGAAAATCTGTATACGACTAAACTAATGCATAAAACATACGAATAGCTACTTATACTACAGGTGAGGGGTTCGTTACCTCCTGTGCTAATTTTCCTTACAATTCAATCGCTAGGCTTTTCCGAAGAAGAGATCTCCTCGACGATCTTCTTGCGTCTATGCTTTCTTCTCGCGGAGAGGAGCGTCCTCGTGCCGGAGTCATCGCCAGAGGGTGCTCCTTCGACCTTAGGGAGGAAACCCTAGGTCTTCTTGAGCTTGGGCGCCAAGAGGGTGAAGAGAAAGAGGAGGCGACGTTGAGGGTTTTAGGGAGAAAGAGAGTTGTCGCTAGAAAAAAAAATAATAACTCTCCACTTAATTTCTCCCTATTTATATTAAGTGATTAATTTCACCCCAACTCAATCATAAATATAATTGTTTCTCTCTTCTTTCAGCACACCCCTACTGGAGCCACCTGGTTACTAGAGCAATCTATAAGTCGTAGGGTTCGCTAGGTCTCGGGTTCGATTCCCGGTTAGGCTGTTTTATATTTTTGCTACTTCGGCTATTCTAAAAATTCCATAAAAATATTCTAAAATTCCAGAAAAAATCATAAAATATTTCTAAAATTAATTTGAGAATTTTCGGGCATTACATTTTTGGTGGAATTTATAGTGCAGATTTTTTGTGAAACTTGTAGTGCAGATTTTTTGTGGAACTTATAGTGCAGTTTTTAAAGGAAAAAATTATAGTGCAGTTTGGTTAAGTATTATAGTGCAGAATTTATGTTTGCATAGTATGCAGAAATAGTGTAGCATAGAATGCAGAATCTTGATTAGTATATGTAACACCCCACCCTTCTCGCTACTGGACTGTGAGGGCGGAGCGCTACTGGACTACTAACTTTACTTAACTATCCTTGTTCACATGTTGATAGAAATTCCTAAAACTCTCGGAGAACTCAAAACATACAATTAACTAGCAGCGGAAGACTAAATGACTTATCTAATACATTCTTAATAAATGACAATCTTAATAAATTCTTATGCTAGGTCCCAAGGCTTCTATAGTCCAGACATCACACATCCATCCGCACCTCCTTGTCGCCTTCCTTTGCTATAACTTTTCCTTTCCTTTATCTGTAGTAAGAGGAAAATGCATCTATAAGCAAAATTACTAAGTAAGCGCTATCTAACTCACAAAACTTGAATATGTATGTGAATATACTGAAATCTAAAAGCTGAATGCTCAAAAGGAAAACTACTCATGCTCATCTACAAGCAAAAGAAACATACTGAAATGCTTAACGTGTAAAACAAATCTATACAATCATGCTAGCATAATCTTGCTGAATTTAAAACACTTTCTGAATCTTATTTCACTTGTTTTAAAACTTATACTTTAATACTTCAAAATAATAATCAACTTTCTTCTTGGGCCCAGACGTAGTACCATTTTATGCGTGTTCCCTAATAGGTTGGGGTAGCGAGCCACCAATCCTAAAAGAGCAGACCTCGGTCTACCAGGGCATAATTAAAATCTGCACTATACGCTTAATTAAAATCTACACTATAAGCTTAATTAAAAATCTGCACTATAAGCTTAATTAAAATCTGCACTATAGGCTTAATTAAAAATCTGCACTACAAGCTTAATTAAAATCTGCACTATAAGCCTATATAAAAATCTGCACTATAAGCTTAATTAAAAATCTGCACTATAGGCTTAATTAAAAATCTGCACTACAAGCATAATTAAAATCTGCACTGTAAGCCTATATAAAAATCTGCACTATAGGCTTAATTAAAAATCTGCACTAAAAGCGTTTCTCATGCTTCGAATTCAAGAAGAACAAAGGTCCGAAATACTCTTACTGCAGGTGAGAAGCACTTACCTTGCTTCTTGGACTCACAACCGAACAAAAAGGGCTTCTAGGACCTTGGCCGGTCGCTGGAGATGATGCCCTAATTTCCTTTCGTTTTCTGCCCGAGCTCCGCCATCGTACGCAGAAGAGAAGGAGAGAATGGTTTAAGTCATGGAAAAACAGAGCATCAACTTATCCCTTTTATAATCCAATATTCTGCTAACTATCTTAAATAAATTCGCTACCTTTTCAAATCAGAAAAATCTGTTTGCCTACCTGGTTAGTTGGGTTTTGACCGAGTCAAAGGTCGCGGGTTCAATTCTCGGCTTGAACATTTTTTTGTCGAAACTTCCTTCGTTTAGTAAAAATACCAAACGACCTCCAAATATTACATAAAAATACTCTAAAATTTTCTAAAAATCCCTAGAATATTTATATAGCATTTTTAAATATTTTTAAATTACTTTTAGGACTCTAATTGAGGAAATTTGGGGTGTTATAGTATAGTATGCAGAATTTTGATTAGCATAGTATGCAGATTTTTATTTATGCATTTCAAAGTTAGAATTTGTTTAAACATTTCAGTTTTTAAAGAAGCATTCTTTTATTAGAAGTATTAACAAGTGTAAGAAAGATAAAGAAAAGAAAGAGAAAGGCCAAGGCCTTAAGTAGATCCCAAAGTCAAGACTTTAGGGATTTTGGCACACAAGGTGCTTAAAGAAAATGCCGAGACATTATATATTAGAAGTAACAAAAGATAACAAGTATTATACTTTATTTAAGAGGCCAGTACCCGACTTCCGAGGTTGTCGTTAAACAAATCCAGGTGTCCAATTCCGAAGTCTTGGCCCTGGTAGACTGAGGTATGCTCTTTTAGGATTGGTGGCTCGCTACCCCAACCTATTAGGGAACGCACAAAAGATGGTACTAAGCCTGGGCCCAAGAAAAAGTTGATTATTATTTTGAAGTATTAAAGTATAAGTTTTTAAACAAGTGAAATAAGATTCAGAAAGTGTTTAAAATTCAGCAAGATTATGCAAGCATGATTGTATAGATTTGTTTTACACGTTTAGCATTTCAGTATGTTTCTTTTGCTTGTAGATGAGCATGAGTAGTTTTCCTTTTGAGCATTCAGCTTTTAGATTTCAGTATATTCACATGCATATTCGAGTTTTGTGAGTTAGATAGCGCTTACTAAGCAATTTTGCTTATAGATGCATTTTCCTCTTACTACAGATAAAGGAAAGGAAAAGTTATAGAAAAGGAAGGCGACAAGGAGGTGCGGATGGATGTGTGATGCCTAGACTATAGAAGCCTTGGGACCTAGCATAAGAATTTATTAAGATTGTCATTTATTAAGAATGTATTAGATGAGTCATTTAGTCTTCCATTGCTAGTTAATTATATGTTTTGAGTTCTCCGAGAGTTTTAGGAATTTCTATCAACATGTGAACAAGGATAATTAAGTAAAGTTAGTAGTCCAGTAGCGCTCCGCCCTCGTAAACTAGTAGTGAGGAGGGTGGGGTGTTACAAGTTGGTATCAGAGTCGTTCCTATTCTCCAGCATCACACATTAGCACCAACCTTGCCGTCTTCAAGTAAGAAAGTACTTAAATTCTTTTTAGTATGCTTTTCTTTTTTTGCAGTAAAGAGAAATCTTTAGATGTATTTGTTTATATGTGCTTAAGCTAGATAAAAGTTCTTGTGTGAGGAACAGCATGAGGTAGAAATATCCAGAATTAATCTAAGTTCGAGGATGAACTTTTTATATGGTATGGGGAATTATAACAACCCAAATTTCCTCATTTTGAATCCTAATAGTACTTAAAAATATTTAGAAATGCTTTAGAAAAATTTTAGAGATTTTTAGAAGTTTTTAGAGTATTTTTATGTAATTTTTAGAGTTCCTTTGGTAGTTTTACCAAAATAAACAAGTTGCAAAAATAAAGAAAATAAGCCGAGATTCGAACCTGCAACCTCCGGCCGAACCAAGCCTTAAGCAAATCCGGCTGACCAAGTGGTCAAGCAGGCAGTTCTGTTTAGAAAAGGTAGCAAAATTTATTTAAGATAGTTAACATAATATTGGATTATAAAAGGGATAAGTTGATGTTGGATTTACCTGTTTAGAAAAGGTAGCGAATTTATTTAAGATAGTTAACAAAATATTGGATTATAAAAGGGATAAATTGATGTTGGATTTGTCTGTTTAGGAAAGGTAGTGAATTTATTTAAGATAGTTAACAGAATATTATAAAAGGGATAAGTTGATGTTGGATTTGTCTGTTTAGAAAAGGTAGCGAATTTATTTAAGATAGTTAACAGAATATTGGATTATAAAAGGGATAAGTTGATATTGGATTTATCCGTTTAGTAAAGGTAGCGAATTTATTTAAGATAGTTAATAGAATATTGGATTATAAAAGGGGAAAAGTTGATGCTCTGTTTTCCCGTGACTTAAACCATTCTCTCTTTCTCTTCTGCGTACGATGGCGGAGGTCGGGCAGAAAATGAAAGGGAGTTAGGGCATCGTCTCCGGCGACCAGCCAAGGTCCTAGAAGCCCTTTTTGTTCGGTTGTGAGTCCAAGAAGCAAGGTAAGTGCTTCTCACCTGCAGTAGGAGTAGTTTCAGACCTTTGTTCTTCTTGAATTCGAAGCATGAGAAGCGCTTATAGTGTAGATTTTTAATTAAGCCTATAGTGCAGATTTTTAATTAAGCTTATAGTGCAGATTTTTATATAGGCTTATAGTGCAGATTTTAATTAAGCCTATAGTGCAGATTTTTAATTAAGTTTATAGTGCAGATTTTTATATAGGCTTATAGTGCAGATTTTAATTAAGCTTGTAGTGCAGATTTTTAATTAAGCCTATAGTGCAGATTTTAATTAAGCTTATAGTGCAAATTTTTATGTAGGCTTATAGTACAGATTTTAATTAAGCTTATAGTGCAGATTTTTATGTAGGCATATAGTGCAGATTTTAATTAAGCTTGTAGTGCAGATTTCTTGGAGCTTAAAATGCAAATTTCTTTAGAGCAGATTTCTTTAGAGCTTGTAGTGCAAATTTCTTAAGAACTTATGGTACAGATTTCTTTAGAGTTTATAGTGCAGATTTTTGGTGGAACATGTAGTGCAGATTTTTGGTGGAATTTATAGTGCAGATTTTTGGTGGAACTTGTAGTGCAGATTATTTGTGGAACTTATAGTGTAGTCTTTAAAGAAATAGATTATAGTGCAGTTTGGTTAAGTATTATAGTGCAGAATTTATGTATGCATAGTATGCAGAAATAGTGTAGCATAGAATGCAGAATCTTGATTAGTATAGTATGCAAAATTTTGATTAGCATAGTATGCAGATTTTTGTTTATGCATTTCAAAGTTAGAATTTGTTTAAACATTTCTGTTTTTAAAGAAGCATTCTTTTATTAGAAGTATTAACAAGTGTAAGAAAGATAAAGAAAAGAAAGAGAAAGGCCAAGCCCTTAAGTAGATCCCTAAGTCAAGACTTTAGAGATTTTGGCACACAAGGTGCTTAAAGAAAATGCCGAGACATTATATATTAGAAGTAATAAAAGATAACAAGTATTGTACTTTATTTAAGAGGCTAGTACCCGACTTCCGAGGTTGTCGTTAAACAAATCCAGGTGTCCAATTCCGAGGTCTTGGCCCTGGTAGACCGAGGTATGCTCTTTTAGGATTGGTGGCTCGCTACCCCAACCTATTAGGGAACGCGCATAAGATGGTACTATGCCTGGGCACAAGAAGAAAGTTGATTATTATTTTGAAGTATTAAAGTATAAGTTTTTAAACAAGTGAAATAAGATTCAGAATGTGTTTAAAATTCTGCAAGATTATGCTTGCATGATTGTATAGATTTGTTTTACACGTTTAGCATTTCAGTATGTTTCTTTTGCTTGTAGTTGAGCATGAGTAGTTTTCCTTTTGAGCATTCAGCTTTTAGATTTCAGTATATTCACATGCATATTCGAGTTTTGTGAGTTAGATAGCACTTACTAAGCAATTTTGCTTATAGATGCATTTTCCTCTTACTACAAATAAAGGAAAGGAAAAGTTATAGCTGTAACGACCACACTCCTTACTACTACTCTGAGGGTGACCGCTACTGATACTGATAACTACACCTAACTTGTACTACTTACTTTAACACTAGAGATACTTTAAATTATTTGAAACATATCACATATCAGAACATGCCTCTAAATAGCAGCATAAAATTTTTGGATACTTTTTTTTTTCTTTATCTTTCTTTCTTGTTCATTTCTTTTTATACAAGATTAAACATGCAATTGAGTGTATCAACCAGTATAACATTTCTACATTTTAACAGAAATGAAAGGAAATTAATTAAATCTACTGCTCATTCATTTCCAACAAAAACCGATCAGCACATTTTCTTTTTTTTTATAAGACAAATAACCTCCTGCAGATTTTAACCCTACGGCAGATCAGAATTCATCAGAAATGAATGAATGCCAAACACACTACTTCACGGCGGATTGAGATTTCCAGCAAGCATAAGAATTTACTAGCTATTCATATATACTACTCAGTGCATTTGAAATAATTCCACTACAGCAGAAGTTAATCATGTGACAGTTTTCCATTAAAGCAACCTCATATAGAATATTAGCATTCACATAAGACTACTGAGCATTTAAAAAAAAACCTGAACTTCATATGCAACTCCATTCATAAAACAAAACTCTCACAGAATACTAGCATGCACTCAAAACATACTGAGCATCTAACAATCCGAATAATCCCAGCAGATTTAACATTCCAGCAGTGATAAGAAGTACTGAGCATATGAATTTACCAATTTATTGATTCTAACACATAAATGAAGCAATTTAAAACACATCTTAGCATTTCAAAACAATTCCCTTTTTGCAGAAATTAAAAGACCACTAGCAGGTATAGCATTTCAGCAAGAATCCCAAGCTTCCATAACAGCCACCACACACACACCATCAACGTCTCCTTGTCGCCTTCTTCTATACCACTTTAGCTTTTACTTTATTTTTATCTATATCTGCAGTAGGAGGAAAGGTAGTATCTATAAGATAAAAGCTTAGTAAGTGCTATCTACTCACAAAAACTCGATAAAGAATGCATGTGCATAAAGGAAAGCAGGAAATACATGCTCCACATGAAAATAGCAACTAAAACTAAATCTTGCATCTCTAAAAGGAAACAACATATTCAACTTTCTAAAATTTATAACTTGGATAAAAGAACTTGTTCCATTTGTTCCCCAACTTATACTTTTATACTTTAAAATAATATTCAACTTTTCTTGGGCCCGGCATTGTACCACTTTGCGCGCATTCTTAATGAGAATCGAGGTAGCTAATTCCGAAACCACTAAGATACTTCTAGACCTTGTGCCTAGGGGCAACTTGGAGCCCAACCCTTGGACTTTGTGTCCGGTACATGCCCTTTAAAAGTAAAATACTTTTTTTTTAAATACTTCTTATAATAAAATGCCTTGGCATTTATTTAAGCACTTAGTGTGCTTTGATTCTAAATTCTGGAATTCATAATCAACTTGTGACTTTAGTCTTGCTTTACTTGTACTTCTCTCATATATACTTTAAACAAGAGATTCTAAAACCATATTCCACTGATATATAAAAGTATATATATTCAAACAAAACTCAACAGCAATTAAAAACTACTTGATCATAGGAAATAAATTTGGTCAGGCTCACGGCAGTTACAATTTCCACATAACAAGCTTGTAAAAACTAACTTATTTTTGAATCTTAACAATCCTTTAATCATGCTGTAACTTGAAGGAAATTTAACAACTTAAACATGCTTGAAATGTAAGGTAAATACATCTAAATAAGCATGCTGTGACAATCAAGGTAAACCATCAAGATTCTGTCCGTGCACTAAAAACAACAAAGGATTGAAACCAAAGCTTAAACCAAATTTCTAGAGCAAAGGTCAAAATCCAAAACCGTATGCTAGAATGAACGCTGCTATTGTTCTTTTCACAACAAAAATGCAAAACAAAACCCCGAGAGCTACTCCTACTGCAGGTGAGAAGCACTAACATCGGGTTCTTGGACTTACAACCGAAGGGAAATGCTTTAGGGTTTCGGTGGAGCTTCGATTCTACCGGTTCCTTGTATTTCCCGAGTTCTCCTTGTCGGAATGGTCACCCACGGGTGGAAACCGGCCGGAAAACCCTTCGCCGACGCCGGAGGAAGGAAACCCTAGCCTTGGCTGTGGTTTTCGCCCGAGAGAAGAATCGCGCCGTCGGGAGAGGAAAAGCTTAGGTTTAGGTCACGGGAAAAACACTTAACCCTTTATAACTTAGTTTTAATTCGATTCCAACTATGCTTAAATCTATTTCTCTCCATACTAGGTTAGTAAAACCGTGTAGCTCAGCTGGTTGGTTGGGTTCGGCTGAGATTCGGCTCGGGTCAAGGTCTCGGGTTCGAGTCTCCCCAAAACTTCTTTCTTTTTGTGACCCTACTAAAAGACCTCCAAAAATTGCATAAAAATACTCTAAAAATTCCTAAAAATCTCTAGAATATTTTAAAAGCATTTTCCAAATATTTTTATGGACATTTGGAACATGAAATAAGGAAAATTGGGTCGTTACAATTCCCCATACCTTATAAAAAGTTCGTCCTCGAACTTAGAATAGTTCTGGATATTTCTGTCTCATACTGTCCTCCCGCTCCCAAGTGACTTCCTCATGCCTCTGGTTCTGCCAGACGACCTTCACTAGTAGTACTTCTTTGCTTCTTAGTCTCTTGACTGCTCTGTCCACTATCTGTGTAGGTCTACTCTCATAACTAAGATCCTCTTGGATCTGCACTGACTGAGGCTCAATCACTTGGCTAGGGTCATGGAGACACTTCTTTAGCATGGAGACATGAAATACATTGTGTATTGCTGACATGTCTTGTGGTAAGTCCAGTCTGTAAGCTACTTTCCCAATCCTCTCTATGATCAGGTAAGGTCCTACATAACGAGGACTTAATTTGCCCTTCTTGCCAAATCTCATCACTCGCTTCATAGGAGCGACCTTGAGGAAAACTGAATCTCCTACTTGAAATTCCAATGGCCTACGGCGTGTGTCAGAATAACTCTTCTGTCTGCTCTGGGCAATCTCAATTCTTTGTCTGATCTTCTGGATGGCCTGAGTGGTCTCATCTATCAGCTCTGTCTGAATGCCCAGCTCTACTTCCATTTCTTTTCTTTCACTTGCTTCTTGCCAGCATATAGGTGATCTGCACTTTCTGCCATACAACGCCTCATATGGTGTCATCTTGATGGTAGCCTGATAGCTATTGTTGTAGGCAAACTCAGCTAAGCACAGATACTTGCACCAACTGCCTTTAAAATCTAGTGCACAAGCCCTGAGCATGTCTTCTAGGATCTGATTTACTCGCTCTGTCTGTCCATCGGTCTGAGGATGGAAGGCTGTGCTGAACTTGAGTTTGGTGCCTAGTGCATTCTGGACACACTCCCAAAAGTGAGAGGTGAAGCGTCCATCTCTATCAGACACAATAGGTTTGGGAACTCCATGAAGTCTGATCACTTCCTTAACATATAACTGTGCCAACTGCTCTATAGAGTGGGACACCTTGATGGCTAGAAAATGGGCAGACTTGGTCAATCTATCCACTATTACCCATATTGCATCATGTCCATTCGTAGTTCTTGGGAGACCTGTTATGAAGTCCATAGAGATGTCTTCCCACTTCCACTCTGGTATAGGAAGAGGTTGTAGAACTCCTCCTGGTCTCTGGTGTTCTGCTTTGACTCTCTGACATGTCAGGCAAGTACTGACATATTTAGCTACATCTCTTTTGACTCCAGACCACCAGAACCTCTGTTTCACGTCTTGGTACATCTTGGTAGAACCAGGATGCATAGAGTACGGTGTACTGTGAGCTTCTTCTAAAATTTTCTTTCTCAGCTCTTCATCATTGGGAACACAAAGGCGACTTCCCTGATAAAGAATTCCACTGTCTGATACTCGAAATTCGGAATTTTCTTCTTCTTGTATCCCTTGCTTGATCTTTTGGATATCTGGATCTTCACTTTGCTTCTTCTGTATATCCTCAAGCAGGGTTGACTCTAGAGTCGTTGCAGAGAGTTGCCCATAAATAATTTCAAGTCCGAAATCTGACAACTCCTTCTGCAGCGGCAGGGCTAATGATGACAAGGACATCAGGGATGCACTGGATTTTCTGCTTAGTGCATCTGCCACTTTATTAGCTTTACCTGGGTGGTAGAGGATTTCACAGTCATAATCTTTGACCAACTCTAACCACCTACGTTGTCTCATGTTTAAGTCCTTCTGAGTGAAGAAGTACTTAAGACTTTGATGGTCTGTGAAGATTCTGCACTGGACTCCATACAAGTAGTGTCGCCAGAGTTTCAATGCAAAGACCACAGCTGCCAGCTCTAGATCATGAGTGGGATAGTTCTTCTTGTAGTCTTTGAGTTGTCTGGAAGCATAAGCTATAACTTTTCCTTCCTGCATGAGTACAACTCCTAAGCCCATCTTGGAAGCATCACTGTAGATGTCAAAACTCTTGTCACTCTCTGGAACAGTCAGAATGGGAGCACTGGTCAGTCTCTTCTTAAGTTCTTGAAAACTCTGCTCACATTTGTCTGACCATTCAAACTTCTTGTTCTTCCTGGTGAGGGCTGTAAGTGGAGAGGCTATTCAGGAAAAGTATTCCACGAATTTCCTGTAATACCCAGCTAAACCAAGGAAGCTTCTGATCTCCCTGGCATTCTTGGGTCTCTTCCAATTGCTGACCGCTTCTACTTTGGCTGGATCCACTTGAATGCCTTCTTTAGAAATGATGTGACCTAGAAACGGCACCTGCTCCAACCAGAACTCGCACTTTGAGAATTTAGCATAGAGCTGCTTTTGCTGAAGGGTCTGCAGGACTATTCTCAAGTGCGTGTCATGCTCCTCTGAAGTTCTGGAATAGACTAGAATGTCATCGATGAACACAATGACAAACTTGTCAAGGTATTCTCTGAACACTCTATTCATCAAGTCCATGAATACTGCAGGTGCATTAGTCACACCAAAAGGCATGACTACGAATTCGTAGTGTCCGTATCTGGTCCTGAAAGCTGTTCTGGGTATATCACTCTCCTTCACTTTCATCTGATGGTATCCAGAGCGCAGATCTATCTTGGAGAACACTGTTGCACCTTTCAATTGATCAAATAAATCATCGATCCTGGGCAGTGGATACTTGTTCTTGATGGTCACTTGATTCAAAGCTCTATAATCTATGCACATCCGCATGGATCCATCCTTTTTCTTGACAAACAACACAGGAGCTCCCCATGGTGAGTGACTAGGGCGAATGAAGCCCTTGTCAAGTAGCTCCTGAAGTTGCTCTTGTAACTCTTTTAGCTCTGCTGGAGACATGTGATATGGAGCTTTTGAAATTGGACCGGTACCAGGAACCAGTTCAATCTCAAACTCCACTTCTCTGTTGGGAGGTAGTCCAGGTAGCTCTTCTGGAAATACCTCTGGATACTCACAGACTACCCGAACTTCCTCCTGCTTAGGTCTTTCTTCTTCTTCTGTACTCACAATGAATGCAAGAAAACCAGCACACCCTTTAGCTAGCATCTGGTGAGCTGTGAGGGAAGAGAGAAATTTCTGAGTCTTCCTCTTTGGCACTCCTGTAAATTCAAAGGATGGTTCACCTTCTGGACTAAAGATCACTTTTCTTCTGCGGCAGTCCACTGAAGCACTGTACTTGCTGAGGAAATCCATACCCAAAATGATATCGAAATCCTGCATAGCGAGGACTACCAGATTAACACATAGCTCTCGGTCTGAAATTCTGACTGGTACAGACCGAAGCCACTGACTAGATTCCATGACTTCCCCAGAAGGTAGGGTTGTCAGGAACTTGGAATTCATGCTTTCTGTAGGTACCTATAATTCTTTGGAAAAAGGTATGGATACAAAAGAATGGGTCGCCCCAGTATCAAATAGTGCAGTACCTATATGCTGAAAAATAACTACTTGACCTATTACGACCGTGGAGGCACTAGCAGCTTCCTCTTTAGTGAGGGAGAATACTCTGGCATTGGCTGGAACTGGTGGAGCTTCCAACCTTCCTTGACTGATCTGAGGTCCTTCCAGAGTTGCAGACATGTAATGTAACTGAGGCTTGCCTCCATATTGTATTGGCTGTGGCTGAGGTGCTTTGAACTTGTTAGGACACTGTTTAGCCATGTGTCCTTCCTGACCACAAGAATAACATCCAGTCTTACCCAAAAGACAGGCTCCTGGATGTGTTCTCCCACATTTGGAGCAGGGAGGGGAATTAATCTGCTTGTTTTCTGGTTCTCCCTTCTGGTTACTTCCTGAATTCCACTGCTTTCTTTTAGTACCCTTGCCTTTCCAGTTCTGATTATTTAACTGGGGTTTCTGACTTCCCCCAGTCTTGGTTTCTATCTTGATTGGCTTGAGCTGCTCTCGTTGTGCCTTCATGTTGTTCAGGTAATGCTCAGCTACTAAGGCTCTGCTGACCAGCTCTTCGCCAGTCTGGGGTTGGTGAGTTCCACTACTCACATTAAGTGCTATCACTGGCTTCAGCATCCTGAGCATCAGTCTGACTCGTTCCTTCTCTGTACTTACTAGTTATGGGCAGAGACGAGCTAGCCTGTTGAATCTTTTAACTGCTTCCTCCACTGTCAGATCACCCTATCTGAACTCCATAAACTCCTCGTAGTGCTTATTGGTGATCCTTTGGCGGAAGAACTCGTCGTAGAACTCTGTCTCAAAATCAATCCACCTCATCTGATTGACTGCCCTCTTGCTCTTGACTCTCTCCCACCACATGCGTGCGTCTCGGTCAGGCAAAGGAGGCACACTGACCTTCTCAACTTCGGCGGTCAAGAAGCTCCATGGTGCTCTCCGGTGTTTTGAACCAAGCCTGGGCATCCTGGGCTCGAGTGCCTGAGAGCTCTCGGTTTCAGCCACTATATGAGGTAGGCTTCTTATCTACGGGATCTTGTGGCGACTCCACAGGCGGTGGTGGAACCTCGATTACTGGAGTCTCCACGATTCTTGTTGGAGGAGTGGGAGGGGCTGATTCGCCATCGTTGGCGATCACTTGCTGCTCACTGTCTAAGTTGAGCAACAACGGAGATTCGGTTCAGCTACTGGGCTCTTCATTCTCCGTGCTTGGTCCACGATGAGCGATGCGGGGCGTCCTCTTCTTGACATCTAGTTAAACAAATAAGAAGATTTGATATTTTCTATCTTTTCTAATCATACACATATGTATATGAACAAAGAAAACTGCAAAAACTTTTATCTTACTTTAGCACTTATAAGCAATCACTCTATACTGCAAATAATAATAAAGGAAAGCACTAAAGAAAGAACTTAAATACTTTCTTACTTGAAGACGGCAAGGTAGATGCTGATGTGTGTGTGTTGCTGGAAAATGGAACCTGCTCTGATACCAACTGTAACGACCACACTCCTTACTACTACTCTGAGGGTGACCGCTACTGATACTGATAACTACACCTAACTTGTACTACTTACTTTAACACTAGAGATACTTTAAATTATTTGAAACATATCACATATCAGAACATGCCTCTAAATAGCAGCATAAAATTTCTGGATACTTTTTTTTTTCTTTATCTTTCTTTCTTGTTCATTTCTTTTTATACAAGATTAAACATGCAATTGAGTGTATCAACCAGTATAACATTTCTACATTTTAACAGAAATGAAAGGAAATTAATTAAATCTACTACTCATTCATTTCCAACAAAAACCGATTAGCACATTTTCTTTTTTTTTATAAGACAAATAACCTCCTGCAGATTTTAACCCTACGGCAGATCAGAATTCATCAGAAATGAATGAATGCCGAACACACTACTTCACGGCGGATTGAGATTTCCAGCAAGCATAAGAATTTACTAGCTATTCATATATACTACTCACTGCATTTGAAATAATTCCACTACAGCAGAAGTTAATCATGTGACAGTTTTCCATTAAAGCAACCTCATATAGAATATTAGCATTCACATAAGACTACTGAGCATTTAAAAAAAAACCTGAACTTCATATGCAACTCCATTCATAAAACAAAACTCTCACAGAATACTAGCATGCACTCAAAACATACTGAGCATCTAACAATCCGAATAATCCCAGCAGATTTAACATTCCAGCAGTGATAAGAAGTACTGAGCATATGAATTTACCAATTTATTGATTCTAACACATAAATGAAGCAATTTAAAACACATCTTAGCATTTCAAAATAATTCCCTTTTTGCATAAATTAAAAGACCACTAGCAGGTATAGCATTTCAGCAAGAATCCCAAGCTTCCATAACAGCCACCACACACACACCATCAACGTCTCCTTGTCGCCTTCTTCTATACCACTTTAGCTTTTCCTTTATTTTTATCTATATCTGCAGTAGGAGGAAAGGTAGTATCTATAAGTTAAAAGCTTAGTAAGTGCTATCTACTCACAAAAACTCGATAAAGAATGCATGTGCATAAAGGAAAGCAGGAAATACATGCTCCACATGAAAATAGCAACTAAAACTAAATCTTGCATCTCTAAAAGGAAACAACAGATTCAACTTTCTAAAATTTATAACTTGGATAAAAGAACTTGTTCCATTTGTTCCCCAACTTATACTTTTATACTTTAAAATAATATTCAATTTTTCTTGGGCCCGGCATTGTACCACTTTGCGTGCATTCTTAATGAGAATCGAGGTAGCTAATCCCGAAACCACTAAGATACTTCTAGACCTTGTGCCTAAGGGCAACTTGGAGCTCATCCCTTGGACTTTGTGTCCGGTACATGCCCTTTAAAAGTAAAATACTTTTTTTTAAAAAAATACTTCTTATAATAAAATGCCTTGGCATTTATTTAAGCACTTAGTGTGCTTTGATTCTAAATTCTGGAATTCAGAATCAACTTGTGACTTTAGTCTTGCTTTACTTGTACTTCTCTCATATATACTTTAAACAAGAGATTCTAAAACCATATTCCACTGATATATAAAAGTATATATATTCAAACAAAACTCAACAGCAATTAAAAACTACTTGATCATAGGAAATAAATTTGGTCAGGCTCACGGCAGTTACAATTTCCACATAACAAGCTTGTAAAAACTAACTTATTTTTGAATCTTAACAATCCTTTAATCATGTTGTAACTTGAAGGAAATTTAACAACTTAAACATGCTTGAAATGTAAGGTAAATACATCTAAATAAGCATGCTGTGACAATCAAGGAAAACCATCAAGATTTTGTCCGTGCACTAAAAACAACAAAGGATTGAAACCAAAGCTTAAACCAAATTTCTAGAGCAAAGGTCAAAATCCAAAACCGTATGCTAGAATGAACGCTGCTATTGTTCATTTCACAACAAAAATGCAAAACAAAACCCCGAGAGCTACTCCTACCGCAGGTGAGAAGCACTTACATCGGGTTCTTGGACTTACAACCGAAGGGAAATGCTTTAGGGTTTCGGTGGAGCTTCGATTCTACCGGTTCCTTGTATTTCCCGAGTTCTCCTTGTCGGAATGGTCAACCACGGGTGGAAACCGGCCGGAAAACCCTTCGCCGACGCCGGAGGAAGGAAACCCTAGCCTTGCCTGCGGTTTTCGCCCGAGAGAAGAATCGCGCCGTCGGGAGAGGAAAAAGAGAGGAAAAGCTTAGGTTTAGGTCACGGGAAAAACACTTAACCCTTTATAACTTAGTTTTAATTCGATTCCAACTATGCTTAAATCTATTTCTCTCCATACTAGGTTAGTAAAACCGTGTAGCTCTGCTGGTTGGTTGGGTTCGGCTGAGATTCGGCTCGGGTCAAGGTCTCGGGTTCGAGTCTCCCCTTCAACGTTTTTTTTATCAAAACTTCTTTCTTTTTGTGACCCTACTAAACGACCTCCAAAAATTGCATAAAAATACTCTAAAAATTCCTAAAAATCTCTAGAATATTTTAAAAGCATTTTCCAAATATTTTTATGGACATTTAGAACTCGAAATAAGGAAAATTGGGTCGTTACAATAGCAAAGGAAGGTGACAAGGAGGTGCGAATGGATGTGTGATACCTGGACTATAGAAGCCTTGGGACCTAGCATAAGAATTGATTAAGATTGCCATTTATAAAGAATGTATTAGATGAGTCATTTAGTCTTCTGCTGCTAGTTAATAGTATGTTTTGAGTTCTCTGAGAGTTTTAGGAATTACTATCAACATGTGAACAAGGATAGTTAAGTAAAGTTAGTAGTCCAGTAGCGCTCCGCCCTTGCAGACTCGTAGTGAGGAGGGTTGGGTGTTACAAGTGACTATAAAATACAATCTCAAATGGCATAACTAAAGTACAACTCAATTGTTTATCAATCACTAAAATGCAGAAACTAATAATATCCCAAATCTCTTCCATAGTCCTGGCATTACACATCCTCGAACACCTCCTTGTCGCCTTCCTTTGCTAAAACTTTTCCTTTCCTGTATCTGCAATAAGAGGAAATGTAAACTATTAGCAAAATGCTTAGTAAGCGCTGTCTAACTGACAAAACTCGAATATGCATGTCAATATACTGAAATCTAAAAGTTGAATGCTCAAAAGGAAAACTACTCATGCTCATCTACAAGCAAAAGAAACATACTGAAATGCTAAACGTGTAAAACAAATTTATACAATCATGCTAGCATAATCTTGCTGAATTTTAAACACTTTCTGAATCTTATTTCACTTGTTTAAAAACTTATACTTTAATACTTAAAAATAATAATCAACTTTCTTCTTGGGCCCAGACGTAGTACCATCTTATGCGCGTTCCCTAATAGGTTGGGGTAGCTAGCCAGCAATCCTAAAAGAGCATACCTCAGTCTACCAGGGCCAAGACCTCGGAATTGGACACCTAGATTTGCTTAACGACAACCTCGAAAGTCGGGTACTAACCTCTTAAATAAAGTACAATACTTGTTATCTTTTATTACTTCTAATATATAATGCCTCGGCATTTTCTTTAAGCACCTTATGTGCCAAAATCCCTAAAGTCTTGACTTTGGGATCTATTTAAGGCCTTGGTCTTTCTCTTTCTTTTCTTTATCTTTCTTACACTTGTTAATACTTCTAATAAAAGAATGCTTCTTTAAAAACTGAAATGTTTAAACAAATTCTAACTTCGAAATACATAAACAAAAATCTGCATACTATGCTAATCAAAATTCTGCATACTATACTAATCAAGATTCTGCATTCTATGCTACACTATTTCTGCATACTATGCAAACATAAATTCTGCACTATAATACTTAACCAAACTGTACTATAATCTTTTTCTTTAAAAACTGCACTATAAGTTCCACAAAAAATCTGCACTACAAGTTCCACCAAAAATCTGCACTATAAATTTCACCAAAAATCTGTACTATAAACTTTAAAGAAATCTGTACCATAAGCTCTTAAGAAATCTGCACTACAAGCTCTAAAGAAATCTGCTCTAAAGAAATCTGCATTTTAAGCTCTAAGAAATCTGCACTACAAGCATAATTAAAATCTGCACTATAAGCCTACATAAAAATCTGCACTATAAGCATAATTAAAATCTGTACTATAAGCCTACATAAAAATCTGCACTATAAGCTTAATTAAAATCTGCACTATAGGCTTAATTAAAAATCTACACTACAAGCTTAATTAAAATCTGCACTATAAGCCTATATAAAAATCTGCACTATAAGCTTAATTAAAAATCTGCACTATAGGCTTAATTAAAATCTGCACTATAGGCTTAATTGAAATCTACACTATAAGCTTAATTAAAAATCTGCACTATAAGCTAAATTAAAATCTGCACTATAGGCTTAATTGAAAATCTGCACTACAAGGTTAATTAAAATCTGCACTATAAGCCTACATAAAAATCTGCACTATAAGTTTAATTAAAATCTGCACTATAAGCCTACATAAAAATCTGTACTATAGGCTTATTAAAAATTTGCACTATAGGCTTAATTAAATCTGCACTATAAGCCTATATAAAAATCTGCACTATAAGCTTAATTAAAAATCTGCACTATAGGCTTAATTAAAATCTGCACTATAAGCCTACATAAAAATCTGCACTATAAGCTTAATTAAAATCTGCACTATAGGCTTAATTAAAAATCTGCACTACAAGCTTAATTAAAATCTGTACTATAAGCCTATATAAAAATCTGTACTATAAGCGTAATTAAAAATCTGCACTATAGGCTTAATTAAAAATCTGCACTATAAGCGCTTCTCATACTTCGAATTCAAGAAGAACAAAGGTCCGAAACTACTCCTACTGTATGTGAGAAGCACTTACCTTGCTTCTTGGACTCACAACCGAACAAAAAGGGCTTCTAGGACCTTGGCCGGTCGCCGGAGATGATGCGCTAACTCCCTTTCATTTTCTGCCCGAGCTCCGCCATCGTACGCAGAAGAGAAGGAGAGAATGGTTAAGTCATGGGAAAGCAGAGCATCAACTTATCCCCTTTTATAATCCAATATTCTGTTAACTATCTTAAATAAATTCGCTACCTTTTCTAAACAGACAAATCCAACATCAACTTATCCCTTTTATAATCCAATATTCTATTAACTATCTTAAATAAATTCGCTACCTTTTCTAAACAGATAAATCCAACATCAACTTATCCCTTTTATAATATTCTGTTAACTATCTTAAATAAATTCGCTACCTTTTCTAAATAGACAAATCCAACATCAACTTATCCCTTTTATAATCCAATATTCTGTTAACTATCTTAAATAAATTCGCTACCTTTTCTAAACAGAACCGCCTGCTTGACCACTTGGTCAGCCGGATTTGCATAAGGCTTGGTTCGGCCGGAGGTTGCAGGTTCGAATCTCGGCTAGTTTTCTTTATTTTTTGCAACTTGTTTCTTTTGGTAAAAATACCAAACAAACTCCAAAAATTACATAAAAATACTCTAAAAATTTCTAAAAATCTCTAGAATTTTTCTAAATCATTTCTAAATATTTTTGAGTACTATTAGGACTCAAAATGAGGAAATTTGGGTTATTACAATACGTATCCACACGAACACACTAGGTGGAGAAGACCAAACAAAGGTGTGCTAGCACCTAGGTTGTTCGGCCAAGAGAGGAGGAGAGGGAGAGCTTGAGGAAGAAGAAGATGTGAATTGCCTTGAATGAAAAAATGAATTCACATTCACCACAAAAGTGGCCGGCCACTTTCACAAAAGTGTAACCCCCATTTTGCATTAAGTGTGGCCATTAAAGAGATTTGTAACCTCCATGAGGTGGCACACACATGTGCTAAACATGATGATGTGGCACCTCATCATTGGCCACTTAATGCCAAGTCACAAATGATGTGGCATAAAGTCAAGTCAAACTTGACTCTTCATCTTCCTCTCAAGTCAAGTCAAACTTGACTTAATCTCTCTCATGGTTGATCTAATCCAACCATTTAATTCAAGCCAATTTAATATAATGAATCTAATTGATTTAATTAAATTGATTCAATGAGTCATAATCTAAATTAGACTCATTGAACACATGAATCAACTTGAGTCCAACTCAATTAGCCCAATTAGATTACTCTTAATCCAATTTGATTCATCAAATGAATCTAATCCTCTTGGTTCATCATATGAACCTAATCTCCATCTAATTGTCCTTAGTGTATGACCCTATAGGTTCTTGTAACGTTGGCAATGCCCCTAAACCCATTTAGGAGCATAAGTAATGAGCGGTATCTAGCAACACATCATTACTACCCAAGTTACAAGAATGTTGAGATCCAACATCACCTTGTGACTACTAATTGTGACTCCTCATAATATATGACAAGTGTCCTTCTATCCTAGACATCTAGATTGATCAATGTGAGGCATAGACCATGTCATCCTCTAATCAATCTAAATCTTGAAGTCCAAGTAGACTCACTTAATCAAATGAGCTCAATATCTCATATTAACTCATTTGGGCATGGCCATGCACTTCGTGGTCTCACTCTATCAAGAATATCGATGTCGCTCCCATCATATAGGAGGAATAGATCCCATCTACATCACTCACATCCCTCTGCATAATTCGTTACATACCCAGTAATCGCCTTTATAGTCCACCCAGTTACGGGTGACGTTTGATGAAACCAAAGTGCATAACTCCTTATGTAGGGATCCATGGTGACTTCAGGTCTAAGGACTAGTAGTCATACTAATAGCCACATGAGAAAGTATATGACACTCATATAACGATCCATGATACTTTCTCATGGCGAGTCATTCAGTATACATTCTCCAATGCATACCCATGTGCCAACTTGATATCTCTATATCCATGACTTGTGAGATCAAGTCATCAAGTTGACCTACATGCTAGTCTTATTGCATTAACATTGTCCCTGAATGTTAATACTCGACTAGGAATGATTAAGAGTAGTGTTCCCTATATCATCTCACTATCGGTTCAACTAACCGATTGATATAGGTAAGAACCTTCTACTCAAGGACGCTATTATACTTAGTTTATTTGGCACCAATACAAGTAAGTATAATAACCAAAAACAAATGCCTTTATTTATATAAGAATATGATACAAGTCCATAATACAATCATCAAATGATTGGCTCTAGGTCTCTAACTAACAAATCAAGATTTTGATCCCTATATCTAAAACTTCACACCATATCTCTATTGTGTTGTGTAAACTAAAAACTTGCTAGCAGTTGCTTTTTTTTTCATAAATTTAAATAGGCTAGGACCAACAGTTGGATTCAAGTCTATAGGGTGCGCTTGGAAATTTAAAATAGTCTTGTAATTGTTGGTGCAATATCCCTCAGGTCAAGGTTGACCTGGGTAACCAAGCTGAGTCTTGGTTTGGGTTTAGATGTTTGACAATAAGATATTGATTGAAG
Organism: Zingiber officinale; assembly: GCF_018446385.1. Taxonomy (NCBI): domain Eukaryota; kingdom Viridiplantae; phylum Streptophyta; class Magnoliopsida; order Zingiberales; family Zingiberaceae; genus Zingiber; species Zingiber officinale. The sequence continues at coordinate 86,723,722 of NC_055998.1, read as the reverse complement.
AAGAGTCAAGTAGGTCAAGGTTGACTGGATACTTGACTAGGAAGTCCTAACTGGGATGTTAGGCAAAATGAAAGTCCTGGTGAGTGAAGCCAGGCAGAAGGAAGTCCTAGTGAGTGAAGCTAGGCAGATGGAAATCCTGGTGAGTGAAGCCAGGTGAAAGTCCTAGTGAGTGAAGCTAGGCAGAGTGAAAACCCTAGTGAGTGAAGCTAGGTGAAAGTCCTAGTGAGTGAAGCTAGGCAGATGGAAAACCCTAGTGAGTGAAGCTAGGTGAAAGCCCTGGTGAGTGAAGCCAGGTGAAAGCCCTAGTGAGTGAAGCTAGGCAGATGGAAACCCTGGTGAGTGAAGCCAGGTGAAAGTCCTAGTGAGTGAAGCTAGGCAGATGGAAAACCCTAGTGAGTGAAGCTAGGTGAAAGCCCTGGTGAGTGAAGCCAGGCAAGGGAAAATCCAGATGGATCAAGGATGATCGGACATCTGGTGCTGGGAAGTCCAAGTAGGTCAAAGGATTGACTGGATACTTGGCATGAAAGAAAAGTCCAAGTAGGTCAAAGGGAGTGACCGGATACTTGGCACAGAGAAAAGTCCAAGTGGGTCAAAGGGATTGACCGGACACTTGGTAAGGGAGTCCTAGCAGGTCAAGGGAGTGACTAGATGCTAGGCATGACATACCAACAGGTCAAGGTTGACCGGATGTTGGTTTGGGAGGTTTAGGACTTGGTTTTGGACAAAACCAAGTCTTTGGATCGATCGATGGATCGATCCGGGCTCGATCGATCGATGGATCGATCCGACCATTGAAATGGTCGGATCGATCCGTGGATCGATCGAGGTCAATCGATCGATGGATCGATTGGGACGCCTTGCTTAGCGCGATAAGCGCTGGATCGATCCGTGGATCGATCGAGCGCGTCACACAGGCGCTCTGGATCGATCCGTGGATCGATCCAAAGCCTCCCCGATCGATTGGGAACATTCGAATCGATCGGGATCCGACCGTTGACATCGTTTATAGCTGCAGGCGTTCGATGGCTGCGGTAGAATTTTACCGATTCATTCCAGATTCATCGCCTACTCCTCCACAGCGCTCTCAAAGATCAGGTCGCCAGTTCTTGAAGGATCTTGGAAGCTTTCCAAGTCAAGAGGCGGATCAAAGGCAAGAAGAGAAGCTAGGGTTAGGGTTTTCTGTACTCATTGTAAGCTTTGCGCTTGTATTTTGTTTCCCTTTCCTTTCTTCTTGTACTGAGAGTCTTGTAGGGCTTCTCCGCCCTCGGTAGTTACCGAAAAGGAGTGTTTTCATAGTGGAGGGTGCGTGCGTGGTGTGGATCCTTGGACTAGTCACCTCTTGTGAGGTGGATACCAAGTAAACCAACCGTGTTAGCGTTGTTGCATTTGTTTCTGTATTTTCCGCTGCATATTCTTGAAGAAACAAGCAACGCCAAGCAACGCCGAGCACCGAGAGAATGCGACGAGCTATTCACCCCCCCTCTAGCTACTTTTGGTCCTAACAGTAATTTGGTTTGAACTAAAATTAAGTTATGACTTAAAAAAATGGTTGTTGTCATTTTTGTAAAATAAAATGTGATAGGGTTTGTTGTTCATAGAAATGCATATGTGCACTGTTCTGTGCTAATTGGCATGCTAGAAGAACTTCACCGGTAGTAGTTAAAACTAAGTTTTGATACCATATCTAGCTTCTCCTAGCTTAAACCTTCCTAGTGATTGTGAAGTTGAAGAAATACAAATAATGTAAGACCATTAGTGGATTTTAGTCAAAATCCACTGATAGAGTTAGACAACTCCGATTGCACTCATTTTAAGTCTTATGAGTTGCTAGCGTTGCGAGAACTCCAATGATGTTATCTATTACTTATTTAAAGCTCTTCAGATGTGCTCCAATGTGATGATAAATTTTAACTTGATTTTGGGCCTGATAAAGATGATATCAGGCCCACGTTGGACCTGATATGGGATCATACTAGGCCCAACATGGGGCTTATATGTAATTTAAACTCTGAAACGTAGAAATGTAGTTCATAAATTTTACAATCATTCAACTAAAATTTGATACAACATAATCTACATTAAACAAATAGTATATTATTACAAGAACATCATATTACACTTATTTTTAATTACAAATATATAATTTATAATTTAAAATTGTTCTTTTATAATCTATAAATTATACAATCAGACTTTCCCATTCTAGTTTTTTTCAGTCATTATTTTATGTCCAACCCTATATCTATAAGCTTTCATTTTAGCTTGTATAAAGTCCATTGATATCTCAATCATCAAACTCTCTACATAGCATATCATAAAAAAAAGCATAATCTAACCTACAAGAAAATAATATTTAATTGGTAATAGTCTATTTTCCTGTAAAGATAATGGAACATAAACAAATACTTATGATTTGCTTTGTGTGGGGCCATTTACTTGAATCAATTTAAAGCCTCCCCTGGAGAAAGGTGCTAAACCACGATGTCATATGTGATAATATGACTAGTTTAGCTCCTTAAAAATGACACCTACACATAGATGACATTAGTAATCAATACGTATCTAACACTTATTGTATTTATATATATATAGAACTTAATATTTATAGTTTTATCAAAAATAGTAGTGTAATTTTCTATGATGTCGAGAGAGCTATAATGAATTATATAACCTTCCTCCAGGTCTATGACCATTAGATGCCAATGATTATCTTCATTATTTAGAGGACAGAAAATATATCTAATGAGCTTGTTTTCATCAGTTTTAGCAGTTTATTTTAATGTGTCCATGTGCATCATTTCAAACATTTCCTATGTAAACAAGATAAAATTTTAGTGGATTACATCCAATATATATAAAAACAATATTAGGTGCTCAAATACTTACTTCAAACCCAATCCCACAAAATATGGATAGGTAGTATTGTGAATTAGAGGTTTTGGCTTCATTGGCTAGAATTGTCCAATAAGCATTTGTGCAATCCCCATTAGTGTATTGAGTCTATCAAATATTGTCATAACAAATTGTATAAAGTGAGAAAGTATCGTTGGACCATATTAGAAGCACCGTAACCCTACATAATCAATCAAAAATAAAAAAAAAGTCAGCACTATTAATTATTATTCAAGTCCAATAATTATCTTTGGTTTACATGAATATGCAACTACACTACCAACTTACTTTAACTAACTCAACTTCAATAATGCATCTACTATCACACCATCTTTATTCTTCTTAAAAAATATCTTCGCTTGCTGAACAAATTCATATACAAACATGTCATTAAAGATTACAAAAGAACGAATTACCTACAATCAACCCTACCTTCAATATTTTGGTCTTGAGCTTCTTAAGTTCAGTACATTTTATTTCTATATTGGTGAACATATGCCTTTAGTCTTTGATGGGGTAGGAGCTTCTGGATCTATATCCTAAATAATCTATTTGCCTTTCTGTTTACACTTAGATATTTATTTTCTCTGAGTTCTCTTTCCTTTGGGGGCCTAGTTCAAAATTTATTGGTAGTCTTGGTGAATTAGGTTATATGCCCTCTTTATCCGTGGCAAGGGATGATGGTCACTCTTCTGAGTACAATCCATCTCAACAATTAAAATATTCTTTGTTGTTAAGAGACTATCCTTTTCATTTAAGACTGTTGCCATGTTCCTATTAGCATCCTCCAAACTTTTAATAGGTCTATATAATTGTTGCTTTAAAATTTTAATTTGTTCTCCATTTTCCTTGCACTCACTGTAGTCTACCATCTTTGGGCACTACAGTATACCTTCTTAGGCTTGATGTGAAAATCCTTGGCTAACCAACTCAAGGGCTTGAGTTGGAGGAGCCCAGTGTGGTACCAAATCCAACTCTGACTTTTCCATAATTAAATCTACAATAATTTTATCTGCTATCACATGGTCTATCAACTTTTTGACTGTGTCAACATGATATTTAAACAACTCCACTGTATGATTCTAGGGAATTGTTTAGGATAGTCTGGATCAATGATACTAATGTGCTCACATACCCATACCTTCAATGTGATTATAAAAATAAATAATATTTATAACAAATATTATGAGATAAATATAATCTAACTTACAGCCAAAATATTTGGAAACCTCTTGAGCAAAGGGGTGCTGGGTTTGAATCAGCAACAAGTGGCTTTGGTCTCAATGTTAGCTCCAAACCAGTGGCTTCCAATTGAGGAGCCATGAAACTGTATACCGCATTACACCAGTTAAACCTGGCTAAGTTGTCAAAATTATCTACGTAGTCAATTAAGAATAGCACAGGTATTCTAAGAACGTTGGTACTACCACAAAACAAAATAGTTGTAAAAAAAATACAGGATATACAGCTGACAGTATAGCTTGTCATTTGATCTTGACTTCCTTATAAGTTTATCCAAATGTTTGGCAGAACAATCAGACTCTTATAAAAACTCCATGTATAGTGGGCTAGCGGCCTCATTTAAATCGAGACAAACTATCTCTCCATTGTCAAGTAGGCCTAGAATCAGTGAAACATCTACATTTGTAAATTTCAATTTTTTCCAGTGGAAGATGAAGTTGTTTTCCTCCTGATCCCAATTATTAAACATATTCTAGACTTGAGCTCTTACAAAATAACTAATAGGGAGGTCAAGGATCCACGAAAAGGGTGTACCTCTAATCATCTATTCTTGTTCTGTGGTCGGTTGAATAGAAGAAATAAATTTCTTGAAATGGCAAAGGGTACTCTTCTAGTTCATTCTTTTAGTTCTTCCTCTATTGACATAACTTGGATAACTAGTTCGAGCAACACCTCTACTTATCGATGCTCCTTTTGTAGCCAATCCGAACTTACCAACCATATATTAGCAATCACAAATAGAAAAAAAAAACTCCTAGATTATGTAAAATGGGTGTGATCTAATTCAAACATGCCCTTAATACTAACACAAACCTTAGTTGAAACCATTATAGAAATAAACACTAAATAAGCAATGGAACTACATACAAAACAATGGTTGGATGGCGATGATGTTAAAGACATGCATGAGTGTGAGCTACGTAGGTGATTCAAATGTTGGCCTGATATACCTCATATCAGACCCAATGTCAAAAAATTAATTTTTATTTTTTTTTTACTTTTAAGTTAGTTATTTCCTATTTAATCTATTTATTTTATACTATATATTACTCTTTTTTGATATTATAAAAATATTTTTATATTTTATAGATATATTTCATTTCATTATATTATTTTTTAATCTAAATACTCTATTTTTTTTCTATTTTGTTTTTCTTTATTTTGTTTTTAATCTTAATATGTATTTATATGTATTTGTATTTGTATTTTTTTTTATTTTTTAAAGTTATTTATTTCCTATTTATTTTATATATTTTATTCTATATATTACTCTTTTTTATATTATAAAAATGTTTTTATAGTTTATAGATATATTTCATTTCATTATATGGTTTTTTAAATTTATATACTCTATTTTTTCTATTTTATTTTTATTTATTTTATTTTTAATATTAACTTAGTTAGAGATTAAATCTAAATTACGATACTATTAGAAATTTCCAATCACATGTTGTAGACTTCAAATCCACTCTTGGACCTAGCCTATTTGAATTTCTAAACTAATTCGTAATCTATAGAAAGTTTTTTGTTTATAGAATGGAGATATGGTCTCAAGTTTTAGATATCGGGATGAAAAACTTGATAGTGATCGGTTGAACAAAGTGGCCAAGGTCCCAACATATCATGCTCACATTTATGCTAAAATTTTTCATAATGTTTCAGCACCTCTAGAGAGCTTTAAATAAGTAATGGATAGCACCATTGGAGTCCTTGCAAGACCAAAAACTAACAAGATTTAAAATGGGTGCAATTGAACTTATCTAGGTCTATCAGTAGATTTTGACTAAAACCCACTAATGGTACTAGGGTATTTAGATTTCTTCAATTCATGTTTTGTAGGAAGGTTTGAGAGAGGAGAAGCTAGATATGATGTCAAAACTTAGTTTTAACTACTACAAATAAAGTTCTTGCTCCGTGCCAGTTGGCACGGAACATGTGAACCTGATGGACTTTAATGAACAACACACCCTATCAAATTTTAATTTATAAAAAAACAATCAACAGTTTATTTTTAAGTCATGACTTAGAGATTAAAGATAAAATACAATAATATTAGAAATTACCAATCACTCATTGTAGACTTCAAATCCACTGTTAAACCTACCCTATTTGAATTTCTAAACTAATTTGTAATCTATAGCAAGTTTTTAGTTTATAGAATGGAGATATGGTCTCAAGTTTTAGATATCAGGATCAAAAATATGGTAGTGATCATTTAAACAAAACTGTCAAGGTCCCAATGTGGGCCTAATATGGGATAATATAAGGTCCACGTTAGACTTGATATTATCCTATATCTTGTCCATATTCTTGCTAAAATTTTTAGTAGCATTCGAGCACCTCTAGAGAGCTTTAAATAAGTAATGGATAGCACCGTTGGAGTTCTTACAAGATCAGAAACTCACAAGACTTGAAATGGGTGCAATCAAACCTATCTAGGTCTATCAGTGGATTTTGATCAAAATCCACTTATGGCCCTAGGGTATTTGGATTTCTTCAAATTCATGTTCCATAGGAAGATTTGAGAGAGGAGAAGTTAGATATGGTGTCAAAACTTAGTTCTAACCACTATAAATGAAGTTTTTGCTCTGTGCCAGTTTTCATGAAACATGTGAATCTGATGGATTTTAATGAACAACACACCCTGTCAAATTTTAATTTACAAAAACAACAACCACCAATTTATTTTTAAGTCATAACTTAGTTAGAGATTAAAGTTAAATTGTAATACTATTAGAAATTTCCAATCACGCGTTGGTGACTTCAAATCTACTGTTGGACCTAGCTTATTTGAATTTCTAAACTAATTCACAATCCATAGCAAGTTTTTAGTTTATAGAATGAAGATATGGTCTCAAGTTTTAGATATCAAGATCAAAAACTTGGTAGTGATCGTTTGAATAAAGCGGCTAAGGTCCCAACCTATCAGGCCCATGTTAGGCTTGATATGGGATAATATCAAGCCCCACATGGGCCTAATATTGGATAATATTAGGCCCAATGTGGGCCTGATATGGGATCATATTAGGCCTCATATCAGGCCCACATTGGACATGATATTATCCTATATTAGGCCCATATTCATGCTAAAATTTACCGTAACATTCGAGCACCTCTAGAGAGTTTTAAATAAGTAATGGATAGCACCGTTGGAGTCCTTGCAAGACTAGAAACTCACAAGACTTGAAATGAGTGCAATCAAACCTATCTAGATCTATCAGTAGATCTTGACTGAAATCCACTGATGGCCCTGGGGTATTTGGATTTCTTCAAATTTATGTTCTCTAAGAAGGTTTGAGAGAAGAGAAGCTAAATATGGTGTCAAAAGTTAGTTCTAAACATTACAAATAAAGTTCTTGCTTCATGCCAGTTGGCATGGAACATGTGAACCTGATGGATTTTAATGGACAACACACCCTGTTGAATTTTAATTTACAAAAACAACAACCTCCATTTTTTTTAAGTCATAACTTAGTTAGAGATTAAAGCTAAATTACAATACTATTAGAAATTTTCAATCACATGTTGTAGACTTCAAATCCACTGTTAGACCTAGCCTATTTGAATTCTAAACTAATTCGTAATCCGTAGTAAGTTTTTAGTTTATAGAATGGAAATATGGTCTCAAGTTTTAGATATCAGGATCAAAAACTTGATAGTGATCAGTTGAATAAAGCAGCCAAGGTCTCAACCTATTAGGCCCATGTTGGGCCTGATTTGGGATTAATATTAAGCCCAACGTGGGCCTAATATGGAATCATATTAGGTCCACGTTAGGCCTGATATTATCTTATATCAGCCCCACATTCATGCTAAAATTTTTTGTAATATTCGAGCACTTCTAGAGAGCTTTAAATAAGTAATGTATAGAATCGTTGAAATCGTTGCAAGACCAGAAACTCACAAGACTTGAATAGGTGCAATTGGACCTATTTAGGTCCATCAGTGAATTTTGATTGAAACCCACTAATGGCCCTAGGGTATTTGGATTTCTTCAAATTCAAATTCCCTAGGACGGTTTGAGAGAGGATAACCTAGATATGGTGTCAAAACTTAGTTCTAATTACTACAAATGAAGTTCTTGCTCTATGCCAGTTGGCACGGAACATGTGAACCTAGTTTTCATTCAATGAACAACAAACCCTATCAAATTTTAAATTACGAGGATAACAATCATTTGTTTAACTCATAACATATATACTGTGGAGTTCCCAAATTACAAGCCTAATTTAAATTTCCAAGCAAACCTTGTAGTCTTGAACCCCAGTGTTGGACCTAGCTTATTGTAGGATCGAAAAGCACTATGGAAATAGCGTCTCACCCAAAACGTCGCTTCCTATAATGGTTAGTGTACACAGTGGAAATACAAGACAAACACTAACAAAAGAAGCCAAACCTAACACGTTGTTTAACGTGGTTCGGAGATGATGCTCCTAATCCATGGCTGTCTGTAAGGTGGATGATCTTGATCCGTCGAGGAATGACTCCTAGGAAAACCTCCGGCTAGCTTGAGTAACTCCTTGTGGGTGGAGAAACCTCGCCACAAACTCGCACAAGCTCTTGATCACTCAAGAAGACCTTAGAGAATTTAATAGGGGTTAACCACCTCATTTTCATCAACCATAGCTAAGCACCCAAGCTCTCTTAAATAGAGCTTGGGAGGAAACACCTAACTGTGTTTCCTACCACTAGTCGACTGGTACAATCACGAGTCGATTGTTCATAAGTGAAATTCGACCGTTACAAGCCAACGGTCGGCTACCAGTCAACTGATGAAAACACCAATCGACTGCTACAGTAATACTATAGTAATGTTATAGTACTGCTACAATAATGTTACAGTACTGCTACAGTGCACAATGAAATTTTATCCTGAGTACAATCTCTCATGCACTTGTCCTTGCCCGCACAACCTAGACCTAGCCTTCTAGCCTCCTCCATCAGCCTTCTGTCCCTCAGATGTCTCCTCATCCTTCACGTCTTGTCTTCTGGAGCTTCCAATAGCCTTGTCATCATTGTCGGGTCTTCACTGCCAAGAGCCATGCTCCGGGACTTCATCCTTTTCGAAGTCACACTTGAACTTACATTGCCAAGACTACATACTTGGACTTATGCTGCTAAGACTCACCCTTGGACTTTCCTCCTTTGCCAAGATCACCCTTGGACTTACCTTGTTGTACCTGTATCCTGCACACTCACAATATATATCAAATACAATAATAAACCTAACTTAAACCTTTGCCCAAACATTAAAACCTAGGGTACCCAGATTGCTCCAACAATCTCCCCTTTTTTGATGTTTGGCAATCAGTTTAAGTTAGGGAAACAATATAGTAATACATATGTAAATAAATATGCAAATTAACTCATACATAAATAATGGAACCTAAATCACTAGGCTCCCCCTTTACTTAAGCTCCTCCTTGAGCAAGGATTTTTTACAAAGGTAAACTTCTCCCCTTTTGCTAATAAATGAGCAATCACTCCCCCTTCACCTAAGCTCCCCCTTTAGCTAGGATTTCTTGCAAAGGTGTGTATGTTTCCCACTTAAACCTAAACTTCTATCCCTTTGCCATACATCAAAAAGAGCTCCAATAATATCCTAATTATTGGACTCTTTGATCTCTAATGACCATATAAGATTACATACATGTTCATCACTCTTTTGGTCATTTTCTAATGTTGAAAAACTGTAGCGACCACTCTTCTTACTATACTATACTACTCTCTAAGGATGACCGTTACTTATCTATTACTCTACTTACTAGTGTCACTTATGCTATTATTAGCAACACTTAGACTTATCATGGCCCCAGAGGAGGTCCTACCAAAAAATTTCGGCAGAGTCTCCCCTGTACCGGTGACAAAATCAACAATACATGCAAAATAATACCATCAGCCACATGCGGCTGGTATATATATATCTCACAACCACGCAGTAATAAGTCACAACAACTAAAAATAAAACTATTCTAGCAAAAGAAACGAATAAAGCTCCAAGAATAGAAAACAACCAAACTAACAATGTGAAATACTCTCAACTAGCAACATAAGAAAAGGAAATAACTCTTTAACAATCTCAACTTCTCTAATAATAGTAAAGCACTCTAAACAACTTCTTAGCCAGGTCCCGAGGCTTCCATAGTTCAACATCACACACCATTCATCATGCATCCTCCTTGTCGCCTTCCTCTTTATACTTTAGTTTTTCCTTTATCTGCAGTAGGAGGAAAAATAAATCTATAAGCGAAACGCTTAGTAAGTACTAATCTATCTCACAAAAGCTCATAAGTGCATAAGATGCAAAAGATACTGAGACTGAAATGCTAAAAAAGAAAAGGCTAAACATGCTCATCTAATAGCAAAGTACTAAAATAAACCGCATACTTATGATATAAGAATAAATCTGCATACTCATGATATAAGAATAAATCTGCGTACTCATGATATAAGAATAAATCTGCATGCTAGAAATAAAGCTAATCATGCTCAATAAACTCATAAGGAAAGCAAATGAAAACTAATACGATATGCTTAGAATTAAAAGAGCTAATCTTGGCTAGTTCTAAACATAGGTGATACTTGTTTCATTTACTTATAGCTTTATACTTGAAATTAATTCTTAACTTTCTTCTTCTCTTTCTTGGGCCCAGGCTTAGTACCATCTTATAGGCGCTCTCTAATAGTGACTGAGGTAGCGAGCCTCCAGTCCTATGAGGATAAAGACCTTGGTCTTACCAGGGCCAAGACCTTGGAATTGGTCACCTGGATTTGTTTAACGACAACCTTGGAAGTCGGGTACTAGCCTCTTACTTTAAATTTCTTGTTATCTTTATACTCTTATATTAAAATGCCTTGGCATTTGTTTTAACCACTTGGTGTGCTTTTGATCTTAATTTCTGGAATTCAGAATCAATTTAAGACTGGGTCTTTTCTTACTTATTGCTTCCCATAATCTCCTAGAAGAGCTTACTAGAACACTGTAAAATTTTCTACAGAATTTCACAACAAGAAACCGAATGTGAACTTAAATAACAGCTGAAGCATAAAGCATAAAATTTCTAAATGCATTCAAATGTAAGTGTGTCGTAGTTCTAGAACAACTAAGCTAACTAGAACATGTTGATCTGCTATACATGCAATTTATCACAACTAAACCACCAAAGCCTAATTTGCAAGTTAAAGCTATGATTTATCATACAAACCTTCTAGAAAAGAACTAAACTCAACAATCACTAGCATACCTAGCAAATGTTATAGAATAGCTACACCACTGATTTGTAACTCGCGGCAGGAAACAAATAACAGGTAATCTAAACATTTCTTACTGTGCTTACATGCTAAGAATTTAAAGTGAACTCCTATACAATTAAACTCGAACAATAAACTAGCATGCTTAACATGTATGCCACGGAAGGTAAGTAATGGAAGGGAAGACCCTAGCTTATAATCCTGTTCAACAGCAACCCAAGCAAGAAACTTTCGGCACAGCAACTTAGCATGGCAATTTGGCATAGCAACTTCTAAAAGGAAACCTAACATAGAAATTTCAACACAGCAACCCTAGCTTATTAAAAAGGGAAACCCTAGCATAGAAATCTGAAAACCTAATGCCCTAACATGGCAAATTCGGTACAGCACACCTTAGCACAGCAATTTAGCACAGCAAACGCAAACCCTAGCATATACTTCTACTCGGCACAGCAAGATCCAGAAGCATGGAAACGAAACCCAAAAAGGAATTCAGAGCAACTCCTACCACAGGTGAGTAGTACTTACAACCGAGAAGAGGTCCTAGGGTTTTGGAGAACTTGCAACTCTCGGCCTCTTCTTGTGCCCGCGCGCTCTCCTTGCCGAGAGAAGCTCGGATTTGTGATGAATCCACGGAGGAGGGAACTCGCCGGCCGCCGGAGTGAAGCCCTAAGCCTGCTTCTTCATTTCCGCCGCGAGAGAAAAAATGCCATCGAGAGAGGAGAAAAGATTTTCGGGTTCGGGAAGAAAAGAAACCTAAGTCCTCTTTTAAACTAGGGTTTCAATTATAACTCAAATATTATTCGGTTTGGGTTTTACTAGAAACATTTGGCTGGTCTGTTGGTTAAGCGAATCTCTGCTTAACCCAAGGTTTCCGGTTCAAACCTCGGCCTTGACAATTTTTTTGTCAAGATTTCCTTCATTTTGTAAAAATATCAAATGACTTCCAAAAATTGCATAAAAATACTCTAAAAATTTCTAAAAATCTCTAGAATATTTTAAAAGCATTTCTAAATATTTTTAAGGACATTTAGAACTCGAAATAGGGAAAGTTGGGTCGTTACAATCCCCCATACCTTATAAAAAGTTCATCCTCAAACTTAGAATAACTCTGGATATTTCTGTCTCATACTGTCCTCATGCTCCCAAGTGACTTCCTCGTGCTTCTGGTTCTGCCAGATGACCTTCACTAGTGGTACTTATTTATTCCTTAGTCTCTTAACTTCTCTGTCCACTATCCGTGTAGGTCTGCTCTCACAGCTAAGATCCTCCTGAATTTGCAATGACTGAGGCTCGATCACTTGGCTAGGGTCGTGAATACACTTCTTTAGTATGGAGACATGAAATATGTTATGTATCGCCGACATGTCTTGTGGTAAGTCCAGCTTGTAAGCTACTTTCCCAATCCTCTTTATGATCAGGTAAGGTCCTACATAGCGGGGACTTAATTTGCCCTTCTTGCCAAATCTCATCACTCCCTTCATAGGAGCAACCTTGAGAAAGACTGAATCCCCTACTTGGAATTCCAGTGGCCTACGGAGTGTGTCAGCATAACTCTTCTATATACTCTGGGCAGTCTCAATCCTCTGTCTGATCTTCTGGATAACCTGAGTGGTTTCTTCTATCAGCTCTGTCTGGATGCCCAACTCTACCTCCATTTCTTTTCTCTCACCTGCTTCTTGCCAGCAAATGGGTGATCTACACTTCCTGCCATACAACGCCTCATACGGTGCCATCTTGATAGTGGCCTGATAGCTATTGTTGTAGGCAAACTCAGCTAAGCATAGATACTTGCACCAACTTCCCTTAAAATCTAGTGCACAAGCTCTGAGCATATCTTCTAGAATCTGATTTACTCGCTCTATCTGTCCATCAGTCTGAGGATGGAAGGCTGTGCTGAACTTGAGTTTGGTGCCTAGTGCAGTCTGAACACACTCCCAAAAGTGAGAGGTGAAGCGCCCATCTCTATCAGAAACAATACATTTAGGAACTCCGTGAAGTCTGATCACCTCCTTAACGTATAGTTGCACCAACTGCTCTATAGAGTGGGACACCTTGATGGCTAGAAAATGAGCAGACTTAGTTAACCTGTCCACTACTACCCATATTGCGTCATATCCATTTGTAGTTCTTGGAAGGCCTGTTATGAAGTCCATGGATATGTCTTCCCACTTCCACTCTGGTATTGGGAGAGGTTGTAACATTCCTCCTGGTCTCTGGTGTTCTTCTTTGACTCTCTGTCATGTCAGGAAGGTACTTGTTGGTGCGGGTAGCACTAACGGTCTAACCTGGGTTTTGATGAATGACAAATGGGTTAAGTTAGTTTTGTTGTTGTCTAACACTCTGATCGAGTGTGCAGGAGAAGTCCAGACAGGTCGACGGGCTGACCGGATGTCTGGCACGAAGCCCAGCTAGGTCGACGGGCTGATCGGATAGCTGGCGAGAAGTCCAAGCGGGTCGACGGGCTGACTGGACGCTTGGCGAGAAGTCCAGCTAGGTCGATGGGCTGACCGGATAGCTGGTGGACGTCTGGCAGGTAAGTAAGGTAAAGTCACTGGAGGGGAGTGATTGCGAGGACGCGTTCCCGGGAAGGGAACATTAGGTGTCGATCCGGCTTAGATCCATTTCGAAAATCTAAGTCGAGATTGTGACTAGATTCCGGTCTCGGAAAGACGGAATCTAAGTCATACTTTTTCTGTTAATTCATACTTTATAAATTGTGCTAACAATCTGTGTTGCAGGGTATATTTTACCTCGGACTAACCTTGTTTTGCAGGAGAAGGAATCTCTGGAAAAAGGTGGTCCGGGCGCCCGGAAGGGATCCGGGCGCCTGGAGGCAACTTTTATCCTCTGCGTTGCCTCACTACGTGGAGTATCCTGACTGGACTTGCCACGTCGCACCAGGGCGCCCGGAAGGGATCCAGGCGCCCGGAGTAGCATATAAAAGAAACCCCAGGGGTGGAGCTTCAAAATACAACTGAAAACTCTTCGACTGCTAGTCCTGCTGCTCTACGCTCCTACGACGCTAACAAAGCTCCGACAAAGTGCTCCTTCTTCTTTGGTTAATTTCCTTGTCGGTATCACTTTGTTTTATTAGCATTTCTTGTACACTTTTTGTAATCATATTCGAATTACTAGTGATTGCCCAACGAAAGTGGTCAAGGACCACGGGCCTTCGAGTAGGAGTCGTCACAGGCTCCGAACGAAGTAAAATCAACTGTGTTCATTTACTTTTCTGCTGCGTACTTTTACACTCGAATTTTCGAATCGATATTCACCCCCCCCCCCCCTCTATCGAATGATCACGGTCCTACAAGTGGTATCAGAGCAGGTACCGCTCTGATTTGGTTTAACCACCAATCAGACAGGGGGTGAAAAATTAGTTTTTTTTTTTCAGTTTTACGAATTTTTTTTCCGTTGCAATTAAATCTAAATTGGTGCAACACCAATTTAGATACTTCTATATTTTTCTTCTTCCGCACTACTAATCCAAGACCAAGTCTTGGGATTTTTTTTCTCTTTTCTTTCTTCTGTGTGCAGGACTAAAATGTCTCAGACAGAAGGATTCAGCACAGTACGACCTCCACTCTTCAACGGAGACGATTTTCCGTACTGGAAGAAGCGCATGGAGGTCTACCTCAAAACAGACTTCAACCAATGGATGAGCATTATGAGACCCTATAAAATTCCAGTGGACAACTCCGGGAATATACTGGATCCTGAAGACTGGACAGCAGATTTGAAGAAAAAGGCGTCAACAGGAAATAAAGCGATCAACACTCTACAGTGCGGATTAACAAGAGAAGAACTGAACAGAGTCAGTCCACACAAAAACGCTAAAGAGCTGTGGGACAAATTGATCGAGCTGCACGAGGGAACGAGCGACGCCAAGGTAACAAAACGAAACCTGCTTTTGAATAAAATTCTTAATATAAAAATGCAGGAAGGTGAAACGGCGAATCAGCTCCACGCGAGGATCAAGGACATCCTCAACGGGCTTCATGCGATAGGCCACCAAATGGAAAATAGAGACTTAATAAGGTACGCATTAAATGCTTTCCCACGTAATAGTTTGTGGGCATCAATCGTAGATGCCTACAAAATTTCTAAAAATCTTTCGAAGTTAAAATTAGACGAGCTTTTCTGTGAATTAGAATTACATGAACAAACTAATGCTGGAGCCGAGAAAGGTATAGCTTTATTTGCAGGTTCCTCCAAAGAAAAGAAAAGCAAGTCTGAATTTGAAGAAGATTCCGACCAAGACTCCGAAGACGAAGAACACCTGGTGAACTTGGTAAGAAAAATGTTCACCAGGAGAAAAAGGAGCTTCAGCAAAAAGGACCTTCAAAAGATCAGTTCTCCCTCAGAACAAAGGAACGTGACTTGCTTCGGCTGCAATAAAAAGGGACACTACAAGAACGAATGCCCAAAACTGAAGTTCGATAAACCAAAGCAAACCAAAAAGAAGGCACTCAAAGCAACGTGGGACGACTCCTCGGACGAATCGGAGGAAGAAGATCAGAAACATCAGAGCCACCTCGCACTGATGGCCCACGAAGCTGAAACAGAAGACGAGTCGGAAGATGAAGACGGGTCTGAACCCGAAACAAGCCACGAGTCCGTACTCGTTTCCGAAGGCCCGAATGAGGTATATTTTAATTTAAACAAAAATTTTTTTAGAATTATTTCCTGTTTAAATAGTAAATTAATTAAAATAGAAAATGAAAACAAATCACTTCTTGAGGAAAATCAAAACCTCAAGGAACAAATCAAAAATTCAAATCCAACTCAAGATCTAACACTTGAGGGGGAGAATTTATCATTAAAAAATGAGATTAACAATTTAAAAGAAATATTAGAAAAATTCACAACAAGATCAAAAAATCTAGACTTATTCCTAAATAATCAAAAAGCATGCTATAATAAAACCGGACTAGGATATAAGTCGAATTCAAATAAAACCTTCAAATCATTAATAACCCAATACAAATCAACCAATCTAGCTTGGGTTCCAAAAGCGTGCTTAACCACGCAAATAGGACTTAATCAATATTATATACCTAAAGAAAAAATACATTATATAAAATCTAATAAACCAAACCAAAATCCAAAATACAAACCTAAATCAAATTCAAAATCTAAAAACTTTAAAAATCAACAAAATTATCACCAAGTTAACCATAACTATAAAAGGAATTGACACAAACCTAAAACCAAAATTTAAATGGCCAATAATTCAGGGGGAGGCTCCAGAATAGCTGGCACCTCCAAAACTAACTTACCCGACAGGGTAACCTAAAACAAACTAACCCGGCAGGGTAATTAGGATTAGAGACCAAGTTTAACTTGAATCATGGTACTGGTAAAGTTTTTGGATGATAGTACGTTATGGAAACTTGGGCATCGCATGTCTAGAAAGATATGATTTCGATCTGGTGCATTTGGCCAAGTGGAACTGACCGAAGCTACCCTTAAATGAATCCTAACCAGTTAGACCAAGATTTAGTACTAAGCTCCGTGGATAGGACTATTCGGAAAACCTCGAAAGGTTGGTTACTTCTAATGACGTCCATGTGACTCACCAAGCTTAGAAGTTTATCCGAAGATTGCTTATTTGTGGAGACCAAAGCTAAATCTGAATCTAACACAAGTTAAACCAAAACTCCATAATTAAAAATCCAATTTCATCTCACAAAATCATAGGATTCCCTGATTGATAATATAGATCAGGTGAGATGAATAAGGCTTCAAAATTTTAATTTTAAACTTAAAAATTAATTTCAAAATTTTAATTTCAAACTTAAAAATTAATTTCAAAATTTTAATTTCAAACTTAAAAATTAATTTCAAAATTTTAATTTCAAACTTAAAAATTAATTTCAAAATTTTAATTTCAAACTTAAAAATTAATTTCAAAATTTTAATTTTAAACTTAAAAATTAATTTTAAAATTTTAATTTTAAACTTAAAAATTAATTTAAAATTTTTAATTTTAAAACTTAAAAATTAATTTCAAAATTTTAATTTTAAACTTAAAAATTAATTTCAAAATTTTAAAACTTAAAAATTATTTCAAAATTTTAATTTTAAACTTAAAAATTAATTTCAAAATTTTAATTTTAAAACTTAAAAATTAATTTCAAAATTTTAATTTTAAAACTTAAAAATTAATTTCAAAATTTTAATTTTAAACTTAAAAATTAATTTCAAAATTTTAATTTTAAAACTTAAAAATTAATTTCAAATTTTTAATTTTAAACTTAAAAATTAATTTCAAAATTTTAATTTTAAACTTAAAAATTAATTTCAAAATTTTAAATTTAAACTTAAAAATTAATTTCAAAATTTTAATTTTAAACTTAAAAATTAATTTCAAAATTTTTAATTTCAAACTTAAAAATTAATTTCAAAATTTTAAACTTAAAAATTAAATTCAAAATTTTAATTTCAAACTTAAAAAATTATTTCAAAATTTTAATTTTAAACTTAAAAATTAATTTCAAAATTTCAATTTTAAAACCTAAAAATTAATTTCAAAAATTTTAATTTAAAAAAAAATAACTTAAAAATTAATTTTAAAATTTTAATTTTAAAACTTAAAAATTAATTTCAAAATTTTAAAACTTAAAAATTATTTCAAAATTTTAATTTTAAACTTAAAAATTAATTTCAAAATTTTAATTTTAAAACTTAAAAATTAATTTCAAAATTTGAACTTTAAACTTAAAATTTTAATTTTAAAACTTAATTTTAATCAATTTTAAAATTTGAAGTTTAATTTTAAAACTTAATAATTTTAAAAAAAAAAAACTTGATTTTAAGGGGGGCGCCCCTGGTATTCAATTCCGGGGCGCTTGGAAGTGAATCCGAGCGCCCCGCCTAAAATCAACTCCAGGCGCCCGGAATGGCTCCAGGCGCCCGAAGCCCCCTATAAATATGGGGCAGCAGGCGCCCCCAATATTTGCCCCACAAAAACTTCACTTTTGCCAAGGTTCACTCCTAACCTCAGTGCGAGAGTATTTTAAATCAAAATTTTCTTGCGGTGAAGACGCTGCTGCGATTCAACCGAGGTCGTCAGATCTATATTTGTCCATGCCTCCTCGGTAAAACTTCTTCCCCTCTCTAAAAGTTTATTAGAATTTGTCTTCTCATTTTCTCTTAGAATATTTTTTTATATATACAGTAGGAAACGAACAAATACTGGTACTGGACCCTCTAATACTAGCAATGACCCTAGGTTTCCCACAGATGAACTAAGGATTAAGTTTGAGTCAACCGTTTATAAGGCCATTAGGACTACCTGCATAGATAGATCGTTTTTCTAGGTTCATGTCCCTCCGTTATAGAGGTTATAAACCACTATAACTTAAAGAACCCTGTCGAATGTACTAGTCCAGTAAACATAAGTCTGTGTGCTGAATTTTGTAATAACCTAGTGAAAGTAGACGATATCACCTATACCACTAGGGCAGCGGGTACTGACATCACATTTTCCCCTACGACTATCCGAGAATTTTTAGAGTTACATCCATCTACTTGTTCTTTTTTGTGCTATCCTCCCAGGGATCTATCATTCGGAGATCCCTACTCACATATTACTCTCGATACGATTTATTCGTATTTTTTTGGGGGAGAGCGAGATCCCACTGTGACCCAGTTTAGGTCGGTAGAACTTCGAGTCCAGGACTACGCTCTTTATAGGGTATTAGTCCTTTGCATTTTACCACTGACTACTCGGGACATCGCTGTGATGCGCACATTCCATTCATTTTTACTCTATGCCCTGAGTCATAGGTTAGATATTGACATCAGCCTACATATCTTCTCCACCATTATCTACTCAGCTGGATACGTGACTGATAGACGAGTCCACATGCCATTCTGTCACATTCTGACAGCCTATATGTCCTCGTTGCACATTGATGTCACTAGAGGAGACATTGCCTATATGACCGAGTTCGATGTTATAGCAGCTCGAAACTTCTCCCTAGCTGGTATCCACGTAGATAGGGATGACGGGACTATGTCTTGGTGGAGGGGGGCACGGCACCAGCCCGATCCAGACGCACAGGTGGACGAGTTCATGCTTGCACTGTTTCCAGAGGAAGCCGCACCGGCTCCACCACCGCCCCCAGCTCGAGCACCACGTCACGCTCCCCGCACTCTAGCCGACCGTATGACCGGACTAGAGAGAGCTATGGCGAGTCTCCAGCAGGAGAACTCTGATTTTCATTGGGACATACGGCAAGAGGTTGCCGAGTTATGAGCTGCCGGGGAGACCCGACACACTGAGCTGATGGCGCTTCTCCGATCCTTGGGATCTGGACCACCCCCTTCATCATCTCAGTAGCTCTAGTTATGACTCACTTCTGTAGCTACACTACTTGTAAAATACCTTGGATCTATCTAGTGATATTTCAGACTTGCATTGATTATATTCTATCTTGGTAGCCTAGGAATTTTGAATTTCAAAAATATTTTCAAAAATAATTATTTTCAAATTATAAGTTAAACTTGTTTGTTTTCAAAACTTTCCATTTTTAGATTTTCAAAAATAGTTTTGGCCTTAGACTAGTTTTGAATCCTTAGAAAGCATGTACCCATAGGACTAGTTTTTGAGCATCTCACCAACACCTTAGGTTTACCTTGCTTGTGTTTGACAAACATAGAAAGGGGTGAGATGCATAGGTCAACTGTCTGGACTTAAGATGCTTATTTCAGTGCATCGGCATAAGTCTGGACGTTAAATACGAATCAGACATTAATCAGATTAAGTTCATCAGTCAAGTCAAACACTGACTATTTATAATCAACTTAATCTGACTAATCAAGTGAAAGCTACTATCTTCTGATAGTTAGTTAGTACCTAATTGGTTAGACAGCTGTTTAATTTTAAGTATCAAATTCAGGGGGAGAAATTAATTAAAATTTTATATGTTTGAAAAATACTTTTGTACATCTATTTTAAAACTAACTTATTTTTGAACACTAGTTTTCAAGAAGTTAAATTTAACTGAGTGTTTGAAAATTTGAAAGTTTGAAAATCCCACCTAATTTTTAAAACTTGATTTTAAAGTTGAAATTTGTTACAAATTTAAACGTATTTAGTTTTGTAACACATGCTTGAAAATTAAACTTTCCAAACTTAGTTTTTATCAAATTAGCTCTAACAAATTTATTTTGGCTAAAATTTTACTTACTTAAAACTAGATTCAACTTAGTGTTTGAAAATTGGACATTGAAAATTAGATTTTACCTTTTGAAAAGTATATGTTACTTAAATTCTAAATTTGAAAAACCTGATTTGAAAAATTTTACACGTTTGAAAAGATTATCAACTTTAAACTTATAACTTTTAAAATTCATTA
Organism: Zingiber officinale; assembly: GCF_018446385.1. Taxonomy (NCBI): domain Eukaryota; kingdom Viridiplantae; phylum Streptophyta; class Magnoliopsida; order Zingiberales; family Zingiberaceae; genus Zingiber; species Zingiber officinale. The sequence continues at coordinate 86,702,969 of NC_055998.1, read as the reverse complement.
TTGCAAATATTATCTTTTGAAAATTCATTATTGCAAATAACTTAGCTATTTTTCAAAGGCTAAAAAGTAAAATTTAAAGCGAATTTATTTTAATCTAGACTCCCCCAAGTCAACTTAACTATTCATAACTTGGTTTTAAAAAATTATACTTTTATCAGTATCTTTTTTTCGCTGTCTCTTAAATTTACAAATTTTTACAGTAACTCTACACTATGCTTGTTTACCATTGCCTATTTTTTGATGAATGCCAAAGGGGGAGGGTTAGGTGGTTAAGTTAGCTAAACCAAATTGAAAACACCAAAACTAACTTTAAAAAATCATGTACCTGTTTTACTTATTTTTTGCAGTCTTTTCACTAACTTAACCAGGTTGTCATTCCATCAAAAAGGGGGAGATTGTTGGTGCGGGTAGCACTAACGGTCTAACCTGGGTTTTGATGAATGACAAATGGGTTAAGTTAGTTTTGTTGTTGTCTAACACTCTGATCGAGTGTGCAGGAGAAGTCCAGACAAGTCGACGGGCTGACCGGATGTCTGGCACGAAGCCCAGCTAGGTCGACAGACTGACCAGATAGCTAGCGAGAAGTCCAAGCGGGTCGACGGGCTGACCGGACGCTTGGCGAGAAGTCCAGCTAGGTCGATGGTGTAACGCCCGCCCTTCCAGGTAGCACTAAGGCCACCCCGGAGGGACGGACGTCACTGAAACATTGACATCAATTATACTAATGCATATGGATTCATGGCAGCGGAAGAACTTATTTAAAATTTTTTTCTTTTATCATATGCATTTAGTTTACTTATCATGGCATGTGAATCAAAGCATACTGAACATTATCATCATATCATCATTATTCTAACATGAGTAAAATATCATAAGTGTATGAAATACTAGCTGAAATCATCAGCATAAGCATAGGTCCAACATTGTTCACATGCATAACTTAGATAATTCAAAGAAACTTAAATAGATCTATCCACCAGCACTTCCACACACATCTTCCTTGCCTTTCCTGCTCTGCTCCCCTTAAACAATCCATTCCTTGCCTTTATCTGCAGTATAAGGAAAACGTGTAGCTATAAGCCAAAGGCTTAGTGAGATCCTTGCCTACCCATAAAGCCGAAAAACAAATAACATAACATAACATGTAGAAAACATAGCATAGCATAACATAGCATGGAGAGTCATAACATAGAACATATCTTATCATGTAAAAACCATAACAACTCATAGCATAACATGAGGGAAAGCAGAACATAATATATCATATCACATAAGGAGCATAACATATCAAAGTCTATCATGTGAGTGTATATCATGATTCATATCACATTCTATAAGCACATATCATGAAGCCTATCATATCATGTAAACATGTATCATAACTCATACCTGTTCATAAGGGTGCATAAACATAATTTCATAAATATGTGCATGTAGATGCAATATGTATATTTTTAAAACATGTATCATGGAATGCACATATGCATCATGCTTCTTTCAAAACATATAGTATACATACTTGAATATCATATCATCATCATCATGAGAAGGGCCCTGGCTTGTACCACATGTAAACATAAATGCGCGCAATCCCTAGGACAGGGTAGCTAGCCCCGAACCTACTAGGGATCTAGGTCCATTCATAGTCCGTCGACCTAGGGGCGTACTGAGGAGCCCATCCCTTAACGAGGTCCGTTCATAGTCCGTCGACCCCGGGGCGCTTATGGAGCCCACCCTTGGTACAAACCATACAAAGTAAAATATCATGCATATCATATCTCATCATATCATACATGTCATAATTCTTGTCATATCATTAAGAGAGCTCTTGATCCCAACTTAAGGGAAGCATCTCTTTACCATAGCATGAAGAGTGCTCTTGATCCCAACTTAAGGGAAGCAACTCTTTTCCATAACATGAAGAGTGCTCTTGGTCCCAGCTTAAGGGAAGCAACTCTTTAGGCTTTTCTTCTTACATAAGCCATTCATACATGCATTATGAAACATAACATGTTCTTATCATAACATAAAGCATAACATGTCATTTTCATATCATCAAACATGGCATATCATCTCATGAACTTAGCATACATATCATGAACATGGCATATCATATCATGAGTCTAGCATATCATATCATTAACATGGCATATCATGTCATAAGTCTATCATGTCATATCATAAACATGGAACATCTTATCATAAGACATAGAAATGCAACATATCATAAAGCATGAAAGCTTACTCCACTTATATATCAAAGACTACATATCATGAAAATGCCTAAGCATGTTTGGTTAGGTTTAAACTCTTTCCTAACCCAATTTATCCATCTTGGCCGAACCATATCAGTAGGTTTCATCCTCATTTCATTCCATATTAAGCATAGAACTTACCCACATAACATGTAAAACTTAATCTAAGCACATACAAGGTAATATACTTCATGAATAAGCATGTTTGAGTTCAAAACTCTAACCTTAACCCATTTATCTCAATTTGGACAAAACATATCAGTAGGGTTCTTATATCATTTGGTTCCATATGAAGCATAAAACTTATCCACATAGCATGTAAACTTGATCTAAGCACATACAAGGCAATATACTTCATGAATAAGCATGTTTGAGTTCAAAACTCTAACCTTAACCCATTTATCTCAATTTGGAAAAAACATATCAGTAGGGTTCTTATATCATTTGGTTCCATATGAAGCATAAAACTTATCCACATAGCATGTAAACTTGATCTAAGCACATACAAGGCATTATACTTCATGAATAAGCATGTTTGAGTTCAAAACTCTAACTCTAACCCATTTATTTCAATTTGGCCGAAACATATCAGTAGGATTTCATATCATTCTACTCCATAAGAATCATAAGACTTAAACATGTAACATTCACATTTAATCTAAGTTCCTATAGAGCATAGTACAAGTACCTACAAGGAACCATACTTCATGAATAAGCCTATTTGATTTCAAAACTCTAACCCTAACCCTTTTATTTTCATTTGGCCGAAACATATCAGTAGGGTTTCATGTCTTTTTATCCCTTAGGAAGCATAAAACTTAATCATGTAGCATGCACATTTAATCTAAGTACCTATAGAACATTGTACAAGTACTTACAAGGAACCATCCTTCATGAATAAGCCTATTTGAGTTCAAAACTCTAACTCTAACCCTTTTATTTTCATTTGGCCGAAACATATCAGTAGGGTTTCATGTCTTTTTATCCCTTAGGAAGCATGAAACTTAAACATGTAGCATGCACATTTAATCTAAGTACCTATAGAATATTGTACAAGTACTTACAAGGAACCATACTTCATGAATAAGCCTATTTGAGTTCAAAACTCTAACCCTAACCCTTTTATTTTCATTTGGCCGAATCATATCAGTAGAGTTCCATATTATTTTATTCCATAAGAAGCATAAAACTTAAACTTATAACAAGCTCATTTAATCTAAGTGCCTACAAGGTATTGTACTTCATGTTCTAAGCATATTTGAGTTCAAAAACTTAAACCCTAACCCATTTATTCAATTTGGCCAACCATATCAGTAGGGTTTACTACCATTTCATTCCATATGAAGCATAAAAACTTTAGTTATAAACATGTAAAAATTCATACATCACAAAGAGGTACAACTAGTATGGTTTCTAACTAAAATTCTTGACCTAAGGCCTTATAATCAATTTGGCCGAACCATATAGATAGGTTTCTCTTTTTTTTTTCTTCACAACATGAAGAATGAAAACTAAACTAACAACATATGAAATTCATATATCATAGAGTAGAAATTTAAGCATGTGATCAAGGAAAAACTTGTTCTAGATCCTTTCTTCCATCCTTGGCCGAATCATGCAACAAGTTCTAAATTTCTTTTTTTTTTTTTAATAACATGAAGCATCTCTTATCACTTGTTAACCCTAAGTGACTACCTATTCTTTATCTTGACCATCTTCTTTCAAGAAAAGTTTTAGAGTTTCGAAAGAGAAAAAACATTCTAAAAACCGAAGCTACTTGTACTGCAGTGAGGGGATACTCACATCCTTGCATTTGTTTTCCTTAGAGATTTAACCTTTTGTTGTGGATCCTTCCTAGAGAGGGGAAGCTTCCTTGCTCCTTGGTCTCGGCAAGAAGAAGGAATGGGTGAAGAAGGGGGCACGGTGAAGGAGGAAGGAGTAAGAGAGTGAATGAGAAAAATGCCAACTCATTTTAATTTCTTCCTTTTATTCATCATGAGAGGAGGAAGGAAAAATATATTTTTCTTCCTCCTTTCTTTTACTCTCTTCATCATTAAGAAAAGTCTAGATACATCCCTTCTTGGTGAGTAAGAAAGGAATATTCTAGAGCATCTCTTCATTAGAGAGGGAGAAGACAACTCTCACTTCTCCTTCTAAGAGAAGAGCCTTTTCTTCTTACATTTAATTATGGTTTCCCTCTCTTTCCTTACAATAATTTCTCTTGGTCTAGTGGTTATCTTATTAAGGTATCTAATGAGAGATCTAGAGTTCAAGTCCTAGACCTTATGTATTTTTATTTCTATTTTATTTATTTAAGTGTTCGGCTAGGAGCAAAAATTCAACTAAAGCATATATATTTTTATTTATTCTTTATTCATGATAGAATATTCTAGAATTTTGCTAAGGACCCTATGGGTGTTACAGATGGGCTGACCGGATAGCTGGCGAGAAGTCCAGACGGATCGAAGGGCTGACCGGACGTCTGGCAGGTAAGTAAGTTAAAGTCACTGGTGTAACGACCACCCTTCTTACTACTACTACTCTCTAAGGATGACCGTTACTTAACTACTAACTCTACTTAACCGGTATGATTAAAATCCTCGAAGAAACCCTACCGAAAAATTTCGGCAGAGTCTCCCCTGTACCGGTGACCTTAAACTGACATACATAACATAATATACACAGCCACAAGCGGCTGGAACACACATCAAACACACAAAAGTAATAACATCACCACGCAGTTTAATGAAATCAAATCATGCAAGTAATGAATAGCGGAAACAAAAATAAAAACATACAATTAACTAACAGCGGATGACTAAATGACTCATCTAATACATTCTTAATAAATAGCAATCTTAATAAATTCTTAAACTAAGTCCCAACTCTTTCATAGTCCTGGCATCACACACCATCCGCACCACCTTGTCGCCTTCCTTGCTAAATCTTTTCTTTTCCTTTATCTGCAGTAAGAGGAAGTGTAGTCTATAAGTAAAATTTGCTTAGTAAGCGCTATCTAACTCACAAAATCACGAATGTGCATGTATACGAAAAGAACTAGAAACTATATGCTCTAAAAAGAAATAAAGCATAAACATAACTGCTCATGTCAAACTAATAGCAAAGAAAAGCTAAGGAATCTACTCATGTAATTCTAATAGTTAATCATGCTGCTCATCTAATAGGTAAACATGAAAACTACTCATCCACTAGATAAACATGGTAGAATAAAGAACTAAACTTACTGATTTTTAGAACTATATGAATCTTATTTCATTTGTTCTAAACTTCATCTTTTAATACTTTATGTTTATGTAAAACTCGTTTTACTTGTCCAAAAACTTATACTTATAATACTTCAAAATAATAATCAACTTCTTCTTGGGCCCAGGCATAGTATCATCTTATGCGCGTTCCATAATAGGTTGGGGTAGCGAGCCACCAATCCTAAAAGAGCAGACCTCGGTCTACCAGAGCCAAGACCTCGGAATTGGACATCTGGATTTGTTTAACGACAACCTCGGAAGTCGAGTACTAGCCTCTTCTTAAAAGTAAAATACTTATAATCTTAATTACTTCTTCTTTAAATGCCTTGGCATTTTAATAGGCACCTTGTGTGCCAAAAATCCCTAAAGTCTCGACTTTGGGATCTACTTAAGGCCTCGGCCTTTTCTTTTCTTTTCTTTATCTTTCTTATACTTTTCTTTATCTTTCTTACACTTTTATTTATCCCAAAATACTGTTATGGTATCTTTCATATGCATCTATGAATGAAACTAACTATGTAACACATAATCATGCATAGAATACAAAAGAAATCTACACATATAATACTTATAAAAAATCTGCACTAATGCTTAACAGAAATCTGCATACTAGCTTAATAAAAATCTGCATAATAGCTTAACAGAAAATCTATACTGCATACTTTAAAAATGAGGACTGTTCTTGCCCAATGCATAGCATAAAAAGATCTAACTAGAAAGCTTAAGGCAAGGTTGTTCCAACTAATTAAGAAAGCATCAGAAACGAAATCTGAAACTGAAATGTTATACTTAAATCATAATTCAGGTTTTCTTGGCAACTAAAAGTTAAGTGCCTTTTAGAAAAGACCAGGCACATCCAATGACAAAAAGTTAAAGAAAGGAACATGCAAGGACATGCTTTTCTTTAATCTTTACAAATTAAAGATCTAATGTGGCCAGACATTTCAATGGATACCACCAAAGGCATATTAATATAGGAAGTAGCATTATATTAGTGGCAGAACAACTTACAGATTATGCTCACTTTCCCATTATCCACCACATATGAATTTAATTGAATTTGGATATAAGTATCCTACACGAGCATGGATCTAGGTGTCCAATATGATTGTTCAATGGGAGCATTGTTCAACTCAATGTCCAAAGTGGAGCATGGGAACAAAGGAGTAGACAACAAATCCAAAACCGAACAAAGCATTAGAACATGTTATAAGAAGGAATTAAAACACAACCCTACATGCTTAATCTAATTACTTCCTTCCTTTGAAACTCACGGCAACAAACCCTTATCCATCAGAATCCACAGAAATGCAGAAATCCTTAGGCATGTTACAACCGAAATGCAAAAGAAATTCATTCACAGCAGAATCCTTTATCAAAGACTTACACGGCAACTAAGCAAAAAGGAACCCAAATAGCAACTACATGGCACAAAAACAACCTCACGGCAGCAAACATGAATTCCCAATCTTCACAGAAAATTCAAAAACAAGAAGGAATACGAATCCGGAGCTATCCTACTGCAGGTGAGTAGCAACTTACCTTAGGCTTTTCTTGGACTTACAGCCGAGGAAGACCTTTAGGGTTTCGGAGAAACTGCAAGACCCGGCAATTTCTTCTCGTCACCGTGCTCTCCTTGACGGGGTGCTCGCGACGGTGGAAAAACCCCTTGGAAAGACCCCTTGGTCGGCCGCGGGAGAGAAGACCTAGCCTCGGCTTCGTCTTCGCCCGAGAAGGAATCGCCGTCGCTCGCGATCGGGAGAGGAAAGGAGAGGGGAAAGGGTTTTCGGTTTGGGGAATTTACCACCTCAACTTATCCCTATTTATAATCTCCATATTCTGTTAACTTGTTAAATAATTTTCCTACCTTTTCTAAACAGAACCGATGGCTGGATCACCTGGTTAGTCGGGTTTTGACCAATTCTAAGGTCACGGCTTCGATTCCTCAGCCGCGCACTTTTCGTTTCGATTTATTTTCTGTTACCAACTATTCTTTAAATACTATTTGTTCCATATATATTTAACAAAACTTGCTTAGCTCAGTTGGTTGGCTGACTTTGGTTAGGGTCTAGTTCGGTCCAAGATCTTGGGTTCAAAACCCGATCTTAACACTTTTTATTTTATTTTATTATTTTTTTAAACTTCTTCCTCTTGGTAAAAATACCAAACGAACTCCAAAAATTACGTAAAAATACTCTAAAAATTCCTAAAAATCTCTAGAATATTTTAAAGGTATTTCTAAATATTTTTGAATTATTTTTGGAGCTCAAAATGAGGAAATTTGGGTCGTTACAATTCCCCATACCTTATAAAAAGTTCGTCCTCGAACTTAAAATAATTTCGGATATTTCTATCTCATACTGTCCTCACACTCCTCGGTAATTTCCTCATACTTCTGATTCCAAATGACTTTCACTAACGGTACTCTTTGTTCCTTAATCTCTTAACTTCTTGGTCCTCTATTATGCATATCGATTCATACCCATTAGTGGTCCTTGGAAGGCCTGTTATAAGGTCTCTAGAGACCATAGGTGCATTAGTCACCAAATGGCATGACTACAACTTCGTAGTGTCCATATCGGATACTGGAAACTGTTCTGGACTCTTCATTCTCCTTTCACTTTCAACTGATGGTTATGCCAATAATAATACCTGATATCTTCTCCATCCTTTCTAAACATACTTATGTATATATGAATATAAGAGAAACAAAACTAAAATTGTCTCTATTCTTTCTAAGCATATGTATCAAAACATAGAAAATTAAAACATGAATTTTCTTCTTTCCTAAGCACATATAAACAGATACTCTATACTGTAATTAATAAAGAAAGCATAAAAGAAAATTAAATACTTTCTTACTTGAAGACGGCAAGGATGGTGCTGATGTGTGATGCTGGAGAATGGGAACTGCTCTGATACCAACTGTAACGACCACCCTTCTTACTACTACTACTCTCTATGGATGACCGTTACTTAACTACTAACTCTACTTAACCGGTATGATTAAAATCCTCGAAGAAACCCTACCGAAAAATTTCGACAGAGTCTCCCCTGTACCGGTGACCTTAAACTGACATACATAACATAATATACACAGCCACAGGCGGCTGGAACACACATCAAACACACAAAAGGAATAACATCACCACGCAGTTTAATGAAATCAAATCATGCAAGTAATGAATAGCGGAAACAAAATAAAAACATACAATTAACTAACAGCGGAAGACTAAATGACTCATCTAATACATTCTTAATAAATGACAATCTTAATAAATTCTTAAACTAAGTCCCAAGGCTTCCATAGTCCTGGCATCACACACCATCCGCGCCACCTTGTCGCCTTCCTTGCGAAATCTTTTCTTTTCCTTTATCTGCAGTAAGAGGAAGTGTAGTCTATAAGTAAAATTTGCTTAGTAAGCGCTATCTAACTCACAAAATCACGAATGTGCATGTATACGAAAAGAACTAGAAACTATATGCTCTAAAAAGAAATAAAGCATAAACATAACTGCTCATGTCAAACTAATAGCAAAGAAAAGCTAAGGAATCTACTCATGTAATTCTAATAGTTAATCATGCTGCTCATCTAATAGGTAAACATGAAAACTACTCATCCACTAGATAAACATGGTAGAATAAAGAACTAAACTTACTGATTTTTAGAACTATATGAATCTTATTTCATTTGTTCTAAACTTCATCTTTTAATACTTTAAGTTTATGTAAAACTCGTTTTACTTGTCCAAAAACTTATACTTATAATACTTCAAAATAATAATCAACTTCTTCTTGGGCCCAGGCATAGTACCATCTTATGCGCGTTCCCTAATAGGTTGGGGTAGCGAGCCAACAATCCTAAAAGAGCAGACCTCGGTCTACCAGTGTAACGACCCAACTCCTGGGTACTAAGCTATGAGCCGGATCGCTACATTAACTATTGAAGCTACTGTGCTGTACTGTGCGGAAACTGGGTAAAATAAAATTTCACTAACTGACTCTATTAAACTGACAACTGGTACACCCATGCTGTTATAAGGAAGGGTTCAAGACCTTTCCGGTTGGGGTATATGTACTAAGGAGGATACTTGACCTCCCATCTGAGCTAGAACTCAAAGCTGACTTCCCAGCTAGCTGCTGTTCGATCCACGGATCGATCAAACTTGCCGCGATTCTGTGCCCTGCTGGATCGGTCTGCGGACCGATCCAGCAGAGGCTGGATCGGTCGGCAAGACCGATCCAGGTGTGTCTGGATCGGTCTGCAGACCGATCCAGGCACCTGGAGACGCTGGGATGCCTACTGTTCGATGCTGGGTCGGTCGGCTGACCGATCCAGGGAGATACAGTAGGCTACTGTATCCATCTGGATCGGTCGGCTGACCGATCCAGGAAGAGGAGTAGCACTGGATCGGTCTGCTGACCGATCCAGGTTCTGATAGTCTGAAACGAAATCAGAATTTCTGATTTCCAGCACTGATTCGTGCCAAAAATCCCATACACAAGCTCTAGATACATGAAAACCACTCTAGCATGTAAATACTAACATTCTAAACATGATAAACTAAACAAGACATAGTTTACTAAGCTATAACACCTAGTAACAAGACTAAGTCATAAAACTAGACATGTTAAGTACTAAAACTGAAATAAAAGCGTATAGATCCCAAGGATCTTTATTCCAGACCCCTTGCACACACACATCATCGTAGCATCGCCCTCCAGCCTCCGCTAGTCCACTTTTCTTTTACCGGTATCTGCAGTATAAGAAAAGTAGCATCTGTAAGCTAAGAAGCTTAGTAAGAAACCATCTATCTCACAAAAACATGCAACGATGCGATTATGTTTTTAAAACATGCTGTTTGAAAACTGAACTGAGCATGGCAACATGGCATGGCATACAAACATGTACTGAACTGATCATGGCATACAAACAAGCTGAGCATAGCATACTGTATCTGAAACTAAACATGAATACTGAACTGGTCATGCATATACATCTAACTGGTCATGAACTCAAATCATGAAACTTAACTGAGATAATTAACTGAAACTGAAACTAAGTTAGTGTTTCCATCCCCGATTACATATTTGGAAAACTATATATAATAATAGATGAAAATACTAAACATGTCAGGGCCCTTGCAACTCAGCTATCGTATGCATCCCTACGAGACCCGGATTGCAAGTTCAATCCAAATAGGTTACTAGGTTATCTCAACCTAGGGACGATCGTGGGAGTCCAGCCCATGGATATCTGATCCAAGTAAAGTGCCATCTGAATAAAATAAAAATATCAATAATCTTTATTTTACTTTGCTGTTCTAGGTTATCTGAACCTAGAGCTAGGTTATCTGAACCTAAAGGCTACTGTGGGAGTCCACCCAATGGATATCTGATCCATATAGCTGTAATAACTGATAATAAGCTGAATAAAATGTTTCTAATACATTTTACATGCTGTTAGGACGCCTACTGGTGCATCCTTCTGAACTGGGCATTCTACCGAATACTTGGTGTGCACTACAAGCACACCCTAAAACTGAAAACTGTAGAACTACTGAACTAACGCCAAAACTAACAAGCGAGAGCAATTATACTACAGGTGAGGGGTTTCTTACCTCCTGTTCATAATTTCTTACGATTCAATTCGCTAGGATTCCGGTGGAGATGATCTTCTCGACGATCCGCTCGTGTCTTCGCGTTCCTCTCGCGGAGAAGAACCTTTTTCGTGTTGGAGTCGTCGCCGGAAGATGTTCCCTTGACCCTTGGCTTGGTGTGCCGTGCGTGAGGAAGAGGGGAAGAAGGAAGAAGCGGCAGTGGTGTTGGGAGGGTTTCGGTGGAGAAGGATGTGCCGAACCAAAATAATATAACCCAACCCCAACTTAAGTTTATATTTATATTAAGTGGGTAACTAGGCCCAACTCAAATATAAATATAAATGTTTCCCTTCTCTTTCAGCACGGCCCTGCTGGGTTCAACTGGTTACTAGCATTATCCCTTAAACCATAGGTCTCGGGTTCGATTCCCGCCTAAGCTATTTTGCGACTTATTTGTTTTTGCTACTTCCGGTACTCCAAAAATCATGTAACAATATCCTAAAAATCTAGAGAAATCATAGGATATTTCTAAAATAAATTCGAGAATTTTTCGGGCTTTACAATCCTCCATACCTTATAAAAAGTTCGTCCCCGAACTTAAAACAATTCTGGGTACTTCTGTCTCATGCTGGCCTCTGTCTCCCAAGTCGCCTCTGCTGCTGTGTGATTTTGCCAGCTGACTTTGACTAATGGTACTTCCTTGTTTCGTAATTTCTTTACTGCTCGATCTATTATCTGAATAGGCCGACTGTCATAGCTGAGATCATCACGGACCTGTACCAACTGGGGCTCAATCACCTGGGTGGCGTCTGGAATATGCTTCTTCAGCATGGAGACATGAAATACGTTATGGACAGCTGACATCTCCTGAGGTAGCTCTAGCTCATATGCTACCTTGCCCACTCTCTTCGTGATAAGGTATGGTCCCACATATCTGGGAGCTAGCTTGCCCTTCTTCCCAAAACGCATGACTCCCTTCATGGGAGCTACTCGAAGGAAACTGATCCCCAACTGAAAACTCTAGGGGTCTGCGTCGTGTATCATCTAGACGGCTCTGAGTTGTCTCTATCCTCTGGCGAATCTGCTGTATGGCGGCTGTGGTATCTGCTACTAGATCTCTCAAGCTCTAGTTCCTTCTGCTCACCACTCTCATACCAGTTGGTGATCTGCACCTCCGCCCATAGAGAGCCTCATAAGGTGCCATGCCGATAGTGGCTCGATAGCTGTTTATGCAAATTCCGCTAGACTCAAATATTTGCACCAATTTCCTTGAAATCTAGGGCACAAGCCCGGAGCATATCTTCAAGCACTGATTTACTGACCATCCGTCTGGGATGGAAGGTCATGAATTTTAACCGGTGCCCATAGTGATCGTATACACTTCCAAGTGTGAAGTAAATCTTGTCTCTGTCTCGATATAATGGTTCGTGGGACTCCATGCACCTGACAATCTCCTTAAGATACAACCGAGCTAGCTGCCCATGGAATAGGATATTCGATAGCTAAGAAGTGGGCTGATTTAGTCAACCTGTCGACTATTACCCGATGGCATCAAAACCATTTGTGGTTCGGTAATCCCACTATGAAGTCCATAGAGATATCCTCCCACTTCCATTCGAACTGGATCACCGCAGAACTCCTCCGTCGCCGATGTTCTCGCCTTAACCCTCCGACAGTTAGACAGATGTCGACGATTCGCGATATCTCGCTCATCCTGTGCCACCAAAATCGTTTCTTTAGATCCCGATACATTTTGGTGGAACCAGATGCATCACATAGGAGTCCTATGAGCCTCGCCTAGAATCTGCTGTAGTTCCTCCCGATCCGAACACAAAGTCTGCTACCACAAAGACACTACCCCACTCGTGACACTCAACTCTCCACTTTCTCGATTCTCGCTAACCTTGCTTGATTTTCTGGATTTCGTGATCCTGCTCCTGAGCTGTCTGGATATCATCAAGCAAGGTAGATGCTAAGGACATAGTGGAAAGTCGCCCGACTATAAGCTCGAGACTAAAAGTTGTAATCTCCTTACTTAGGGGTGGTGACATAGCTGCTAAAGATAATAAGGTAGCACTGGACTTCCTGCTGAGTGCGCCTGCTACCTTATTAGCTTTCCCTGGATGGTAGAGGATATCTATGTCATAATCCTTGACCAGCTCTAACCATCTGCGCTGTCGCATATTCAGATCCTTCTGAGTAAAGAAATACTTCAGACTTTGATGATCTGTATACACTCTGCACTGAGCTCTGTACAAATAATGTCTCCAAATCTTGAGAGCGAACACCACTACTGCAAGCTCAAGGTCGTGAGTAGGATAGTTCCTCTCATAATCCTTGAGTTGTCTGGAGGCATAGGCGATCACCTTGCCCTGCTGCATCAGTACTGCTCCTAATCCCAATTTAGAGGCGTCACTGTAGATGTCGAAGCTGTCTGTGTTTTCTGGTATAGCTAAAATAGGAGCACTGGTCAATCTCCGTTTTAGTTCGCTGAAGCTGCAGTCCTCTGTCCACCGAAATTTCTTGTTCTTCCTGGTGAGAGTGGGGAGGCTATCCTGGAGAAGTCCTCTACAAATTTCAGTAGCCCGCTAATCCCAGAAAGCTTCTGATTTCACTGGCGTTCCTGGGTCTCTTCCAGTTACTTACTGCTTCTATCTTGCTGGGATCTACCATAACACCATCCTTGGAGATGATGTGACCGAGAAAGGCTACCTGGTCTAGCCAAAATTCACATTTCGTGAATTTGGCGTACAGTTGGTTCTGCTGAAGGATCTGCAAAACTGTCTTCAGATGCTCTGCATGGTCCTCCTGAGTGCCTGAATAGATAAGAATGTCATCGATGAACACGATGACAAACTTGTCTAAGTATTCTCTGAATACTCTGTTCATGAGGTCCATGAAAGTAGCTGGAGCATTTGTCACGCCGAAAGGCATGACTACGAACTCATAATGTCCGTATCTGGTCCTGAAAGCTGTTTTAGGTATATCACCTTTCTTGACTCTAACCTGGTGATATCCTGATCTAAGGTCAATTTTTGAGAACACTGTGGCTCCCTTTAGCTGATCAAACAGGTCATCTATCCTGGGGAGAGGGTACCTGTTTTTAATTGTGACCTGGTTCAAGGCACGGTAGTCTATGCATAGGCGCATGCTTCCATCCTTCTTCTTCACGAACAACACAGGTGCTCCCCATGGGGAGTGACTAGGGCATATGAAACCCTTGTCAAGAAGCTCCTGCAATTGCTCCTGAAGTTCCTTCAGTTCAGCTGGAGCCATGCGGTACGGTGCCTTGGAAATTGGATTTGTGCCGGGAATGAGCTCTATCTCAAATTCAATCTCCCTCTCTGGTGCTAAGCCTGGTAGCTCTTCAGGGAAAACTGCTGGATAGTCACAAACGACTCGAACCTCTGATAGCTGTTGGTTCTTGTCCTGGCTGGTGTTGACTACATTTGCTAAAAATCCCATGCATCCTGAATCCAATAGCTGCTGTGCTTTCAATGCTGAGAGAAACTTCCTGGCTTTTCTCTTTGGTTTTCCTATGTACTCAAACTGTACTCCTTCTTCAGGTTGGAATATGACGTTTTGTTTACGGCACTCTATAGAAGCGCCGTATCTAATTAGAAAATCCATTCCAAAGATGACATTGTAGTCAGTCATTTCTAGCACTATTAGATCACCAAAAAGTTCTCTGCCCGCTATAATGACTGGCACTGCTCTGAGCCAGTGCGTAGATGCCATAATGTCTCCTGAGGGTAGTGTTGTCAGAAACTGACTATTGAGTAACTCTGGAGGTGTTGCTAATTTCTCGGCAAATGCCTTGGATACATAAGAGTGGGTTGCCCCAGTATCGAATAAGACAGTTGCATTATGCTGTAAAATACTGATCTGACCTGTGACAACTGTCGAGGTATTTGCTACGTCCTCTCTGGTCAGTGAGAAAATCCTGGCATTTGTGATAGCTGTGGGGGCTTCTAATCTGCCCTGCCTGATCTGTGGACCATCTAAGGCAGCATACATCTGGTGTAGCTGCGCTGGCTGAGCTCCATACTGTATCGGCTGAGGCTTGTTAGTTAGAGCCCTAGAGCCAATCATTTGATGATTGTATGGACTCATGTATATCATATTCTTAATAAAGGCATTGGTTTTTGGTTATTATGCTTATTTGTATTAGTGTCAGATAAAATAATTATAGTA
This sequence comes from Zingiber officinale, assembly GCF_018446385.1. Taxonomy (NCBI): domain Eukaryota; kingdom Viridiplantae; phylum Streptophyta; class Magnoliopsida; order Zingiberales; family Zingiberaceae; genus Zingiber; species Zingiber officinale. The sequence goes on along the minus strand of NC_055998.1, from coordinate 86,687,654 downwards.
ACGTCCTTGAGTAGAACGTTCATACCTATATCAATCGATTAGTTGAATCGATAGTGAGATGATATAGGGAACACTACTCTAAATCATTCCTAGTCGAGTATTAACATTCAGGGACAATGTTAATGCAATAAGACTAGCATGTAGGTCAGCTCGATGACTTGATCTCACAAGTCATGGATATAGAGATATCAAGCTGACATATGGGTATGCATTAGAGAATGTATACTGAATGACCCGCCATGAGAAAGTATCATGGATCGTTATATGAGTGTCATATACTTTCTCATGTGGCTATTAGTATGACTATCAGTCCTTTGACCTGAAGTCACCATGGATCCCTACATAAGGAGTTATGTACTTTGGTTTCGTCAAACGTCACCCGTAACTGGGTGGACTATAAAGGCGATTACCGGGTATGTAACAAATTATGCAGAGGGATGTGAGTGATGTAGATGGGATCTATCCCTCCCATATGACGGGAGTGAATTCAATATTCTTGATAGAGTGAGACCACTAAGTGCATGGCCATGCCCAAATGAGTCAACATTAGATGTTGAGCTCATTTGATCGAGTGAGTCTACTTGGAGTTCAAGATTTAGATTGATTAGAGGATGACACGGTCTATGCCTCATATTGATCAATCTAGATGTCTAGGATAGAAGGACAATGTCACATATTGTGAGGAGTCACAATTAGTAGTCACAAGGTGATGTTGGATCTTAACATTTCTTGTAACTTGGGTAGCAATGATGTATTGCTAGATGCCGCTCATTGCTTATGTTTCTAAAAGAGTTTAGAAACATTGCCAATGTTACAAGAACCTATTGGGTCACACACAAAGAACATGTGGATGGAGATTAGGTTCATATGATGAACCAATTGGATTAGGTTCATATGATGCACCAAAGATTGGATTCAAAATTAGACTTATTGAGTTAGACTCAATTAGATTCAAATGTTGAATGAGTTTAATTTAAATTTGATTCATTGGGTCAATTTATATTAATGAATTAGATTCATTAAATTAAAATTGACTTGAATCAAAGGTTGGATTTAACTCAACAAGGAAGAGAATTGGTCAAGTTTGACTTAACCAAATGGAAGTTGAAACATCAAGTTTGACTTGATGTCTTGCCACATCATCATGAAGGTTGACTCATCCTACTTGGCATGACCAACCTAGCCACATCATTAGCCACATCACCACCTCATAATGGTATGCCACCTCATTGGAGGTTACACATCCAATTGGTTTTAATGTGGCCGGCCACATTAATGAGGGGCTTTATGGTGTGGTCGGCCACACATTAGATGGTGTGGAGGTTTTTGTTTTGGGTATTGATGTGGTGTCATTATTCCTTCTTCTTCCTTGGGTTCTCCTCTCCTCTTGAGTTGCTGTGGTCGTGGCTATCATGGTGAGGAGAAGATGTTGAGTTGTTTCCAAGAGCACAAGGGAAAGTGAAGGTCATAAAGGAGGGTACTAAAGGAGTGTATGTGATTCTCTCTTCTATTTCTCTCTTTTCTCCTTTTTGTTCCCATCCGAGAGCTCTAGAAAAGTGCTAGCACACTTGGGGCTCTCTTCTCCATCTTTGAGTGGTAGAAGACCACTCCTTGTTAGTGTGGATATCACTAGAGGAGTGTCTACATTGACACTCTCGAGATCCAACGCTTCCTTGGACGAGCGGGACTAAACGAAGGGCACGCTTCAAGGGTAAACTCTTAACATATAGATCTAGGAGTAGATCTAAAATTATGAAACTCGTACTCGTATTTTTCGTTTGGTTTTCTTTGCACGAGATCCGTGGCTTGGGCGATTCGAGGTTTCCGCGACGCGAAAAGCGGTTTTCGCGGCCCGAAGAACCCAACAAGGCTGAGGAAAACTGTTCTTGTTCGGGCATTGCTTAGCCATGTGCCCTTCCTGTCCACATTCAAAACAACCTCGCGTACCCTTGCGGCAAACTCCTGGATGGTGTTTCCCACAAGTAGCACACTTGGGATGTCTGGAATGTTTTCCAGCTGGCCCTCCTTTTGGGTCACTGCTTGCCTTGCGTTTTCCCTTCCAGTTGGAGCTATGTCCCTGTTGTTTTTGCTGAGTACCTGAGCCAGCTTGTCCCTTGGGCTCTGTGGAAACCTGCTTCTGCTGGGTGATGCTGTGCTGATAGTGCTCGGTGATCAGAGCACTACTCACTAGCTCCTCTGTGGTTTGTGGCCTATGAACGCCACCAGCCACATTCATTGCGATCTCTGGTCTGAGCATCTTCAGCATCAACCGTACTCGTTCCTTCTCTGTGCTGACTAGTTCTGGACACAGACGGGCCAACCTGTTAAATTTCTTCACGGCTTCCTGAACTGATAGGTTGCCCTGACGAAATTCTGTAAACTCGTCATAGTGTCGGTTCGTGACCTGCATGTGAAAGAATTCCTCGAAGAATTCTTTCTCGAAGTTGGCCCATGTCATCTGGTTTACTGGCCACTTCGATTTAATCCGCTCCCACCACATGCGTGCGTCTCCTGTTAAACAGAAGGAGGCACACTTCACCTTTTCGTGCTCTGGCCAGTCTAGAAGCTCCATCGTGCTTTCCAGTGTTTTAAACCATGCCTGAGCATCCCATGGTTCGCTGGTGCCTGAGAAGTTCTCGGGCTTAATTCTCTGCCACTGGATAAGGTAAGCTTCTCTCTTAGCCCCTGCTACTGGGGCTACTGGGACTGGTACTGCAGGCTGAGCTGGCACAACCCCTGTGATTACTGGAGTCGTGAGGTTCAGTACTGGAGTGACTGGGGGAGTAGTCTGCTGGTTAGCCTTTAAGGAGGCTATCTCCTGCTGCTGTTCAGCTAACTGCTGCTGTAGCTGAGCCACTAGTGTTGTAAGGTCTGGGGGAGGCACTGAACTGCCTGCCTCATGTTGGGGCTCAGCCGCTGATGCTTTCTTAGCTGGACGTCCTCGTACCATTTTCTGAATAGCAGAGAACACATATATATAACTAGGCTATCATGTTATAGTTAACTACTGGTAACATGTTAAATACTATCACTGTAAACATGAATTAATTAACTACCAACATGAGAGCAAACATGAAAGCACATATAACTGATGTGAAAGCTGAAAATAAAATTGAGTGAGAGATGTTCTTACTTGGAAGCTGTAGGCACAATGCTGATGTGTGTGTAGGAAGTAAGGAATTCTGCTCTGATACCACTCTGTAACGACCTAACTCCTGGGTACTAAGCTATGAGCCGGATCGCTACATTAACTATTGAAGCTACTGTGCTATACTGTGCGGAAACTGGGTAAAATAAAATTTTACTAACTGACTCTATTAAACTGACAACTGGTACACCCATGCTGTTATAAGGAAGGGTTCAAGACCTTTCCGGTTGGGGTATATGTACTAAGGAGGATACTTGACCTCCCATCTGAGCTAGAACTCAAAGCTGACTTCCCAGCTAGCTGCTGTTCGATCCACGGATCGATCAAACTTGCCGCGATTCTGTGCCCTGCTGGATCGGTCTGCGGACCGATCCAGCAGAGGCTGGATCGGTCGGAAGACCGATCCAGGTGTGTCTGGATCGGTCTGCAGACCGATCCAGGCACCTGGAGACGCTGGGATGCCTACTGTTCGATGCTGGGTCGGTCGGCTGACCGATCCAGGGAGATACAGTAGGCTACTGTATCCATCTGGATCGGTCAGCCGACCGATCCAGGAAGAGGAGTAGCACTGGATCGGTCTACTGACCGATCCAAGTTCTGATAGTCTGAAACGAAATCAGAATTTCTGATTTCCAGCACTGATTCGTGCCAAAAATCCCATACACAAGCTCTAGATACATGAAAACCACTCTAGCATGTAAATACTAACATTCTAAACATGATAAACTAAACAAGACATAGTTTACTAAGCTATAACACCTAGTAACAAGACTAAGTCATAAAACTATACATGTTAAGTACTAAAACTGAAATAAAAGCGTATAGATCCCAAGGATCTTTATTCCAGACCCCTTGCACACACACATCATCGTAGCATCGCCCTCCAGCCTCCGCTAGTCCACTTTTCTTTTACCGGTATCTGCAGTATAAGAAAAGTAGCATCTGTAAGCTAAGAAGCTTAGTAAGAAACCATCTATCTCACAAAAACATGCAACGATACGATTATGTTTTTAAAACATGCTGTTTGAAAACTGAACTGAGCATGGCAACATGGCATGGCATACAAACATGTACTTAACTGATCATGGCATACAAACAAGCGGAGCATAGCATACTGTATCTAAAACTAAGCTTGAATACTGAACTGGTCATGCATATACATCTAACTGGTCATGAACTCAAATCATGAAACTTAACTGAGATAATTAACTGAAACTGAAACTAAGTTAGTGTTTCCATCCCTGATTACATATTTGGAAAACTATATATAATAATAGATGAAAATACTAAACATCCTGCTGGGGCCCTGGCAACTACTTGCTGCTGGTCTGCTACTTGTTTCTGGAGTTGAGCCACAACTTCAGAAAGATTGGGCTCAGTTGCTCTGGGAACTTCATTCTCTTGAGCTGGTTCCTCAGTATGGGCAGTACGGGGACGTCCTCTTCTTTCCATCTAATTATGCAAAGGAAAAGGCTTGATATCTTCTCTAACCCTTCTAACATACATATATATGGATCAAGAAAGGAGAAACAATAACTTCTATCTTACTTAAGTACTCATAAGCAATTACTCTGTACTGCAGTTAATAATAAGGAAAGCAATAAAAGAAAGAATTTAAATACTTTCTTACTTGAAGACGGCAAGGTTGATGCTGATGTGTGTGTGATGCTGGAGAATGGGAACTGCTCTGATACCAACTGTAGCGACCACCCTTCTTACTATACTATACTACTCTCTAAGGATGACCGTTACTTATCTATTACTCTACTTACTAGTGTCACTTATGCTATTATTAGCAACACTTAGACTTATCACGACCCCAGAGGAGTTCCTACCGAAAAATTTCGGCAGAGTCTCCCCTGTACCGGTGACAAAATCAACAATAAATGCAAAATAATACCATCAGCCACATGCGGCTGGTATATATATATCTCACAACCATGCAGTAATAAGACACAACAACTAAAAATAAAACTATTCTAGCAAAAGCAACGAATAAAGCTCCAAGAATAGAAAACAAACAAACTAACAATGTGGAATACTCTCAACTAGCAACATAAGAAAAGGAAATGACTCTTTAACAATCTCAACTTCTCTAATAATAGTAAAGGACTCTAAACAACTTCTTAGCCAGGTCCCGAGGCTTCCATAGTTCAACATCACACACCATTCATCATGCATCCTCCTTGTCGCCTTCCTCTTTATACTTTAGCTTTTCCTTTATCTGCAGTAGGAGAAAAAATAAATCTATAAGCGAAACGCTTAGTAAGTACTAATCTATCTCACAAAAGCTCATAAGTGCATAAGATGCAAAAGATGCTGAGACTGAAATGCTAAAAAAGAAAAGGCTAAGCACGCTCATCTAATAGCAAAGCACTAAAATAAACTGCATACTCATGATATAAGAATAAATCTGCATACTCATGATATAAGAATAAATCTGCGTACTCATGATATAAGAATAAATCTGCGTACTCATGATATAAGAATAAATCTGCATGCTAGAAATAAAGCTAATCATGCTCAATAAACTCATAAGGAAAGCAAATGAAAACTAATACGATATGCTTAGAATTAAAAGAGCTAATCTTGGCTAGTTCTAAACATAGGTGATACTTGTTTCATTTACTTATTGCTTTATACTTGAAATTAATTCTTAACTTTCTTCTTCTCTTTCTTGGGCCCAGGCTTAGTACCATCTTATGCGCGCTCTCTAATAGTGACTGAGGTAGCGAGCCTCCAGTCCTATGAGGATAAAGACCTTGGTCTTACCAGGGCCAAGACCTTGGATTTGGTCACCTGGATTTGTTTAACGACAACCTTGGAAGTCGGGTACTAGCCTCTTACTTTAAATTTCTTGTTATCTTTATACTCTTATATTAAAATTCCTTGGCATTTGTTTTAACCACTTGGTGTGCTTTTGATCTTAATTTCTGGAATTCAGAATCAATTTAAGACTGGGTCTTTTCTTACTTATTGCTTCCCATAATCTCCTAGAAGAGCTTACTAGAACACTGTAAAATTTTCTACAGAATTTCACAACAAGAAACCGAATGTGAACTTAAATAATAGCTGAAGCATAAAGCATAAAATTTCTAAATGCATTCAAATGTAAGCGTGCCATAGTTCTAGAACAACTAAGCTAACTAGAACATGTTGATCTGATATACATGCAATTTATCGCAACTAAACCACCAAAGCCTAATTTGCAAGTTAAAGCTACGATTTATCATGCAAACCTTCTAGAAAAGAACTAAACTCAACAATCACTAGCATACCTAGCAAATGTTATAGAATAGCTACGCCACTGATTTGTAACTCACGGCAGGAAACAACATTACAGGTAATCTAAACATTTCTTACTGTGCTTACATGCTAAGAATTTAAAGTGAACTCCTTCTATACAATTAAACTTGAACAATAAACTAGCATGCTTAACATGTATGCCACGGAAGGTAAGTAATGGAAGGGAAGACCCTAGCTTATAATCCTGTTCAACAGCAACCCAAGCAAGAAACTTTCGGCACAGCAACTTAGCATGGCAATTTGGCATAGCAACTTCTAAAAGGAGACCTAACATAGAAATTTCAACACAGCAACCCTAGCTTTTTAAAAAGGGAAACCCTAGCATAGAAATCTGAAAACCTAATGCCCTAACATGGCAAATTCGATACAGCACACCTTTGCACAGCAATTTAGCACAGCAAACGCAAACCCTAGCATATACTTCTACTCGGCACAGCAAGATCCGGAAGCAAGGAAACGAAACCCAAAAAGGAATTCAGAGCAACTCCTACCACAGGTGAGTAGTACTTACAACCGAGAAGAGGTCCTAAGGTTTCGGAGAACTTGCAACTCTCGGCCTCTTCTTGTGCCCGCGCGCTCTCCTTGCCGAGAGAAGTTTGGATTTGTGAAGAATCCGCGGAGGAGGGAGCTCGCCGGCCGCTGGAGTGAAGCCCTAAGCCTGCTTCTTCGTTTCCGCCGTGAGAGAAAAAATGCCGTCAAGAGAGGAGAAAAGATTTCTGGGTTCGGGAAGAAAAGAAACCTAAGTCCTCTTTTAAACTAGGGTTTCAATTATAACTCAAATATTATTCGGTTCGGGTTTTACTAAGAAACATTCAGCTGGTCTGTTGGTTAAGCGAATTCTGCTTAACCCAAGGTTTCCAGTTCAAACCTTGGCTTTGACAATTTTTTGTCAAGATTTCCTTCGTTTTGTAAAAATATCAAACGACTTCCAAAAATTGCATAAAAATACTCTAAAAATTTCTAAAAATCTCTAGAATATTTTAAAAGCATTTCTAAATATTTTTAAGGACATTTAGAACTCGAAATAGGGAAAGTTGGGTCGTTACAAAAACATTTTCAGACCGTATCAATCGATTGCCATAAGTCCCAATCGACTTCCATCATCAAAATGAACTTACATAGATATTTTGTGCTCAAAATTACTATTACTAGTTGACTGGTAACTGTACCAGTCGACTGGTACTCTATTTTTGTAAAAATCAACCTTTCTGACCCAACTTCAGAAATGCAGTAGAAATTCCACAGACCTCCAAAAAATCCCAAATTTTGTGGAGGGGTCTATTTTATCCATGTCTACTTGGGAAAAATATATATAAATATATTTATCACAGATCCCAAGATTGACATAAAATTTAAAACTAACTAAATGGTTCAATTGAACCTTGACCTAAAATCCTAGTTTTGGCTTCCTCTTTATGTATCTACCCATACTAAACCATAATGCATCCCTAGAATTAGTTTATATGGCATATATACATCAAAAACTAATTTTCATGCAATATGAACCCAATTCACATTTCAATGAATGAAGCACATCCTGATTGTGTCAACCCACTAAGTTAGAGACTTAAGTCTGTTTCCTAACCACTTGGCACATTTGATAACTCATCTACCATGGGTCCTAGAGGCTCTTCCTAAGATTAAGAATCTTAACCTTAGTCACCTCCCTTGGTGACTTATCCACTATGGCTACACTCACATGGTGTACCATAGGTGACACTTGGTCTATAAACTTGACTTTCTTAACCTTAGACACCTTGTCTTTGGTTAATTTCTTCTTGTCCTTCACCTTGGACACCTCATCCTTTCCACAATTATATGTTATCCTAGTATATTCCTTCTTATTGGCCTTGGATGACTCTCCCTTGTCCTTTGTCACACCTCCCTTACCAATGTCATGTGTCACTTTAGCACATAACCTCCACTTGGCATGGGAGGGACCCAATTTGATACTTTTGGATCTTTGACCACCCAAACACATATCAAGTCCTCTAGGTCCAATAATGAACCTATCTAGGACTTTCTCTATTTCTCAAGTCTTACCTTCAAGGCTTGATTTTCTAATTCTAGGGTTCTAGCCCTTGAATCAACATGTCCACCTTGGACATCTCTAGACCTACCCACCTTCCTAGGCATATGTCTCCCCTTCTTAGGGTTTATGCTTAGATTTTCACCCACTTTCCTTCCCTTAAGCAAAGTGGTTTGGGTCTTATTAGGTCTACCCTTACTAGATTTAGCATGAATAAGTCTTCTAGGGTTATCACCTACATTAACCCTATTCCTATCATTGTGCCTAAATCCATGATTATGCTTGGTAAATAATATACATTATTTCTAACAAGCATATAAGAATTAGAGCTTGGATTAAACTTTAAAATAGGGATTACCTTCTGTCACGCCCCAGGTAGTCCCTGTCCGAAGAAATTTCGACAGCATCTCCCCTGTACGGCGGACAATATGAAGCACAGTATACATATATCTCCATACCTCGGCCACACACGGCCGGAATAATACAATACAAATAAGAACAAGCCACGCAGTTTATATCAACATTCCACATAAGTCAACATATAATCAATCCACGCAGTTTAATAAGAAAAGACGATATAAAATCTCGAAAATATATGTAAACATCCTACCCCACTACATCGAAGGAAAAACCAAATCCACGAAGTAATGAAAATATCTGCAGCGGAAAATAATAGTAGTAAACCCGAATGTTCAATGTCCACAATACAAACCCACAATACAAGTATATAAGATGCAAAAGCAAAATATAATCCGACAAAGAAAATCCTCGCGATAATGGGGCTAGCGACTGAAATATCTCCCGACGGTCTCAACCTGAAAAGTAGTAACAACGGGATGAGTTCAAAGAACTCAGCAGGTAAACCAATAGACATGTACAGCAATATATAACTACCAGTAATGTCCTAAGGTACAGTCTCCTAAACCATAGGATCTATAGTACAGTTTCCTGACAGTACCAATCTATATAGTACAGTCTCCTAAGTATAACAGGTACGCAAGACTAAATAAACTGCAGTAACCAACAATAAGCATGAAATACAATCTACTGCAAGAATATAAGAAGTGCATAACTGAAATAAACTATACTCACCTGCGAGGCTCGGGCGAATGACTGTGAGCATACACAGATAAAAATAGTCAGAGCAAAATCATATAACCTATATGCATGTCAATCATATGCAATCACCAAAATGCATCAATCATAAATAATGCAATCTGTGCATATGATGCAAATGACATGTCCTGGTCACCCCTATCAGCCATCCCACACACAATGGTGAGACCGAGTGGGTAGGGTCAGACAACTGTGCACTCCGCCACTACCCCTCGAGAGTGACCGAGGACGGGATGCCTTGAGTACACCTATCCTCCGCCTCAAACATAGTGAGGGAGCGAACGCCTCATCTCCTGACGCAATGACGGGAGGGACCCCTGTGCTACCACGCCCCACCACGCTACCCATGAGCGTCCTAGCGGAGCACAACCGGGCAATCTACCCTACACACCCTGAGTGCTGTGCCACTACCCATGCAGTGAACACGTTGTGTGTGAGTCCATGTAGCCGACCGACGAGCTCAACAATAATGGAGTCGTCAATCGCCCAGCATGCAATCATGCAATATGGTGCATGCGGCTACAGTAGGTCATAGCTGAACATAGCCTCCTCCATATATGTGTGTGCCCAAAAGGTAAACGCATATATATAACCATGATATAAAACAGCATAAATCCAAAGACCTCACATATAACAAGGATATAAGTATCATGAATCCAAGAGCATGTATCACACATGTACAACAACTAATCAGTAGAGTAGAGCACTATAGATATACATCTCTATGAACATATACACATGGCAAGCGGTAACAGTATCCAATCCTAAAGTAAAGCAACTAGCAGATGAAGCATGTGATAGGTATCAACTAGCTAAGACCAAGGGAAGAAAATAATCTACTATCTGCCACTAGTAAATATATATAAGCTACACATATCATAAGACATTATCAAAAGATAAGTCAGAGGGTACCCGCCTCAAATAGAAGGTACAAATCACGCAATCCAAGGTCGACGTCGAGACGCCGTCTCGAATCAGAGTCCTGTGTCAATAAATACATTTACATTTATTTAGCTAGAATACAAACAAATAGCTAAATAAATCCTAAACAGAAATTTAGGGACAAACCCTAACCTATAACCCTCCACCTTTCTAACGGTTAATTAGGAATAATTTCCTAATCCTTAATTACCAATTAGATTAGTTATCTAATACCTAAATTAAATCCAATAGTCGATTAGGGTTACTTGTCTTAACCCTAATCATTCCATTTAGGTTAATCTAAGCGATTAGATCTAATCACAAACAATCACTACTAGACTCCAAACCTAAATAATCAAATCCAACAATGGTCTACATCTAAGATCAAATCTACATCCAACTACTCAACCAATACATAAACCCTAATTCATCCACACTAAGATCAATCATCTAAAACAAGACAAACCCTACACACCTTACCTCGATCCAATTGCTGTTGATTGCTGGAACCAGAGAAGCCACTAGTTGAAGTGTTGCCGGAACCAAGAACAACTCCACAGCAAGAACAGAACAAGACCTCACCTTGCTGCTATCAATCTGATCAAGCAGGAGGTCAAGCAGTGGGGATCACCAATCAAGCAAGAACTCTCCTAACCTCTGCCGACAGCTCAAAGGATCCCATCATCTTCCACCGAGACCTAATCAACCACAAGAAGATGAGGATCAAGAACAGGGTGTCGGTGAACAGAGAAGAGATCGGGGGAATGGCTCCTGGCGATCTAGGGCACAGATCAAAGAACAGGAAAGAGGAATAAGGTTCGGATTGCTTACCCATTGAAGCCCTAATCGCCCCTTCCACGCCGGTGATCGGGTGGCACGGCTCGATCCAGATCCGGCCAAGGAAGAGATGGATCGCACTGTGAGCAGTGCGAGGAAAGGAAAGGGAAGGTCGATTGGCTAGGAGACAACACGAATCAACCCCCCGCCGTGCCCTAGTTGCCGTATCGCCGACGATCGATCGTTGAATCCACCGAACCGCAACCCCTCGATCGAAGGAGATCGGTACTCCACCAATCCCGTCGTGCTCCAGCAAGCTCCGGTGACTCTACTGGTTTCCGTCGAGGTCGACAGCCGCCGGAACCGTCGGCTGCTTCGTCCGCAAGAGAGAACAGAGAGAAGGGAGGGGAGATCGGGATCGCGTCGGGGCAGAGAGGGGAGGAAGAGCTCGGTTAAAGGGTTAAGTCGGGTTCGGGAAAAAGAAATAAGAAAGGAAATTTATAATTAAACTTTCCCTCACTTAAACGGGTATCCCAAACAGGCTTTAATCCGAACCCAAAATTGATCCCCTCAAAATCCGTCATACGAGCTCCGAAAAATTCCTAGAAAATTTCTAAAAATCCCGGAAAATTCTGTAAGGCTATTTCTCAAATAACCCTATTATTTAAATTTTCCGAGATCTCACATCCTCCCCTACTAATAAAAATTTGGTCCCCAAATTTCGCTATAACTAACAGCAAACACTAAAATGTACCCAAACAGTATAAATGCTGGAAGGAACTCTAACCCACATACCTCAAGTAAAAAGATGGGGGTATCGAGCTCGGATCGTATCCTCCAGCTCCCACGTAGCCTCCTCGTCAGAATGATGCTGCCATCCGACTTTAACCAGTCGGACAGTCTTGTTCCGCAATGAACACTCTCTCCAATCCGTACCGGAACCTCCTCGTAAGTAACATCAGGCTGAATAGGAACAGATATATCTGACAGAACATGTGTCGGATCGGATACGTATCTCCTCAGCATAGATACATGGAATACATCGTGAATGTTAGCTAGAGATGGTGGTAGCGTCAGACGGTAAGCTACTGCTCCAATCCTCTCCAAGATCTGGAATGGTCCAATATATCGAGGAGCTAGCTTACCTCGGAGACCAAATCTCTTCACCCCTTTCATGGGTGAAACTCTAAGAAATACATGATCACCAATGGAGAACTCCAGGGGTCTCTGCCGCTGATCAGCATAACTCTTCTGACGGTCCCGAGCCTCTGACATCCTCCGCCTAATAGTGCGAACTAACTCTGCATCCTGCTGAGCTCTCTGAGGTCCTATCAGCTGGGCCTCCCCAACCTCTCCCCAGAGGATGGGTGTCCGACAAGGCCTACCATACAACGCCTCAAACGGTACCATCTGGATAGCCGAATGTTAGCTGTTGTTGTAGGCGAACTCCACTAATGGCAGGTGGTCCTCCCAACTGCCTCCGAAGTCCATGACACAAGACCTCAGCAAGTCTTCCAATCCAATAGTCCGCTCGACCGCCCATCCGTCTCGCGATGGAATGCCATCAAACGAAGCCGTGTGCCAAGGCCTGCCGCAGACCGCCAATCGGACGTGAACTGTGGGTCTCTATCGATATGATGCTCAACTAACTCCATGCACTCGATAATCTCGACAAGATAACTCACTAATCGATCCAGAGAATCGCCTCTCCGGATCGCTAGTGTGGATTTGGTTAATCACAACGATTACCAAATCGCATCATGACCTCGTCGAGTCCTAGGCAATCCTACCACAAAATCCATAGTGATATGCTCCCACTTCCACTCGAATAGGGATCCTCAAGTAAACCAAGTAGTCTCGTGCTCAGCCTTCACCGACGTATAAGACATCTAGCAACAACTCCGCGATGTCCTTCTTCAAACCGCTCCACCAATAGGAACGCCTCAAATCCCGATACATACGGGTCCACCTGGGTGGATAGCAAATCTAGATCGATGAGCCTCCAAGTAACTCCTCCCGACCGGTGAGACCGAGGTACACATAATCTACCTCGAAATAAACAATACCCCGACATCTCGTAAATTCGGTCTCACGTCCGAAGCTATCCGTCGCTAATGAATCAGAATGCCGATCTCCTACCGGGCCTCGAATCCTCATCCTAATCGACGATCGAGCCACCATGGTAACAAGAATACCCTCCTCCGCCCCTGCTCCTCAAGGCCCAACTCGGCGAATCCTCGAATCAAGTCCGTGATCGAATCGATGACAAGCTAAAGTCCTCTCAACTTCCCGCCACAGTATCAAGAACCACATTAGCTTTACCCTGATGGTAGCTAATAGTACAATCATAATCCTTCAGAACTCCATCCATCTCCTCCGCCGGAGATTGAGCTCCTTCGGTGAAAATATATTTGAGACTCTTATGATCAATAAGAATCTCAAAAGTAATACCATAAAGATGATGTCGCCAAATCTTCAAAGCAAAGATAATAGCGGCTAGCTCTAAATCATGTACTCGGTAGTTCTTCTCATGCTCCTTCAACTGACGAGAAGCATAGGAGACTACCCTGCCGCGTCTGTGTAAAGTATGAATCCGTCATCACCAGAAGGTAAAACCAAGACCGGTGCTGATACCAATCTCCGCTTCAGCTCTTGGAAGCTGGTCTCGCAAGCCTCTGACCACATGAACTTCACGCCTTTCCGAGTCAGACGTGTCAATGACATAACAATGCTGGAGAAACCCTCAACGAATCGTCGGTAATATCCAACCAAGCGGATCTCCTGGACTGACTAAACTGTCCTCTCGGAACAGAAACTCCGGACGCTACATGCTGAGCCTTCAGCGAATAGTTTTGACTCAAGTGCCCAGGCAGTTTGCAATAATAGCAAACTGACTGTCCCAAGGTGCATGCACAGGTGATGTGATCTCGGGATCCGCATCGGGTGCAGTGTCACCGGTGGGTTGTTTCCGGTTCTGCTTAGAAGACCGGGAACGTCCAGATGAAGATCGTCCTGACTTCCGGGGTCGTCCAGTTGACCCAGAAGTACCCTGACCTATCTGAGTGCGACTGCTCTGCTGTTGTCCCGAAATCTGTGTGCTGGGTTTGTCCGGAAGTCCGATCAGTCCGCTTCCTTTTCTTGTCCGCATTTACTCTCTGATGAGCTAACTCAATCATAAGAGTTCTACCAGTGCCTCTATGTATGATGAACTACCAAAACCGGCAATCTTCACCTGAAGATGCCCGTCTAGTCCCTGGACAAACTGAAGCATACGAGATCTATCCTCGACAACTAACTCAGGACAGAATCTGGCCAACCGATTAAATTCGACATTATACTCCATCATTGAGCGATTATTCCTTCATACTTTCCTCATCGTCGTGTCCTCTTTATACCGCCCCGTGCCTTCTCCGCGCCTCACCGTCGGTTCTCCTTATCTCCCCCAATCGACGCCGCCCTCTCTTCATTTCGTCGAAGCCATTTCACCTTCTCCACCCGAAAGCGCCACTCTTCTCCGGAACAAAACCAGAGGACGATCGGTCTCCCCGCGAAATAGCGTGAATTGGCTTTTCACCAACTCCGCCAAGGCTGGGATCCACGCTCGTGCCACAACCATATCCGTAGATATCGCTGCGGTACTGGGCAGAATCACTGGAGTTGATCTTATGGGTGGTACTGATGGATAGGTTGGAAGAGGTACCACCGGTGCTGCCACATAAACAGGGTAGGAACCACTAGTGGAACTACAGAGTAGGCATAAGTAGGGATGACTAAAGGTACGATGGGCGGTACCGGGTAAGATGTAACCGGTACTGCTGGTGCAGGTACCGAGTATGTAGTAACCAGCACAGATGTCTGTGGTGGTACCGAGTACGCAGTAGGCATGGCTAGAGAAGGTGCCGAGTACCCTGTAGGTACTACTGGCGGTACAGTCGGAACCGTCAGGATCTGACAGTCTAACGTGGTCACAATACCCTGAGGAGTCTATCCCTGACGGACAGGCTCAACCCTAACAGAACTCTCTGGAGACTCTGTCTCTAGAGAATCGATCGCCCTCATACATGTGCGACCACGTTTAAGTACTAGAACACGTATCATATATGAAAAAAAAATGTTATACAGATATCACTACAGGTATGAAAACTATAAAATTACCTGATTTACCTATTGCCGTCTGGAGATATCCTGTCGCTGCATAGCCCCCAAATAGATCCAATAAAATCTCGTCAAAATGCCTCGAAATTCCGAAACGAGAAAATCGACGGAAATCCGTACAATTCGAAATACCGAAATATCCAGATACGCACGCAAAACTCGTAAGAACCAGTATCAGAACTGCTCTGATACCAAAAATTGTCACGCCCCAGGTAGTCCCTGTCCGAAGAAATTTCGGCAGCATCTCCCCTGTACGGCGGACAATATGAAGCACAGTATACATATATCTCCATACCTCGGCCACACACGGCCGGAATAATACAATACAAATAAGAACAAGCCACGCAGTTTATATCAACATTCCACATAAGTCAACATATAATCAATCCACGCAGTTTAATAAGAAAAGACGATATAAAATCTCGAAAATATATGTAAACATCCTACCCCACTACATCGAAGGAAAAACCAAATCCACGAAGTAATGAAAATATCTGCAGCGGAAAATAATAGTAGTAAACCCGAATGTTCAATGTCCACAATACAAACCCACAATACAAGTATATAAGATGCAAAAGCAAAATATAATCCGACAAAGAAAATCCTCGCGATAATGGGGCTAGCGACTGAAATATCTCCCGACGGTCTCAACCTGAAAAGTAGTAACAACGGGATGAGTTCAAAGAACTCAGCAGGTAAACCAATAGACATGTACAGCAATATATAACTACCAATAATGTCCTAAGGCAGCCTCCCAAACCATAGGATCTATAGTACGCTTTCCGACAAGACCAATCTATAGTAATGCCTCCTAAGTATAACAGTATGCAAGACTAAATAAGCTAGAACCAACAATAAGCATGAAATACAATCTATCGCAAGAATATAAGAAGTGCATAACTGAATAAACTATACTCACCAGTAATAAGCATGAATACAGTGTGCATACAAGAATAAAAATAGTCGAGCAAAATTATATAACCTATATGCATGTCAATCATATGCAATCACCAAAATGCATCAATCATAAATAATGCAACTGTGCATATGATGCAAATGACATGTCCCGGTCACCCCTCACGCCATTCTCCGCCTCACACACAATGGTGAGACCGAGTGGGTAGGGCTGTGACAACCGTGCACTCTGCCGTCACTACCCCTGATGAGTGACCGAGTGGACGGGATGCTGTCGGAGTACACCTATCCTCCTGCCTCAAACATAGTGAGGGAGCGTAACGCTCTCATCTCCCGTGCGCAATGACGGGGAGGGACCCGGTGTGCTACCACGCTCCTGTCACGCTACCCATGAGCGCCCTAGCGGAGCACTACCGGGCAATCTACCCTACACACCCTGAGTGCTGTGCCACTACCCATGCAGTGAACACGTTGTGTGCGGGTCCATGTAGCCGGCCGACGAGCTCAACAATAATGGAGTCGTCAATCGCCCAGCGTGCAATCATGCAATATGGTGCATGCGGCTACAGTATGTCATACCTGAACATAGCCTCCTCCATATATGTGTGTGCCCAAAAGGTAAACGCATATATATAACCATGATATAAAACAGCATAAATCCAAAGACCTCACATATAACAAGGATATAAGTATCATGAATCCAAGAGCATGTATCACACATGTACAGCAACTAATCAGTAGAGTAGAGCACTATAGATATACATCTCTATGAACATATACACATGGCAAGCGGTAACAGTATCCAATCCTAAAGTAAAGCAACTAGCAGATGAAGCATGTGATAGGTATCAACTAGCTAAGACCAAGGGAAGAAAATAATCTACTATCTGCCACTAGTAAATATATATAAGCTACACATATCATAAGACATTATCAAAAGATAAGTCGGAGGGTACCGCCTCAAATAGAAGGTACAAATCAATCCAAGGTCGACGTCGAGACGCCGTCTCGAATCAGAGTCCTGTGTCAATAAATACATTTAAATTTATTTAGCTAGAATACAAACAAATAGCTAAATAAATCCTAAACAGAAATTTAGGGACAAACCCTAACCTATAACCCTCCACCTTTCTAACGGTTAATTAGGAATAATTTCCTAATCCTTAATTACCAATTAGATTAGTTATCTAATACCTAAATTAAATCCAATAGTCGATTAGGGTTACTTGTCTTAACCCTAATCATTCCATTTAGGTTAATCTAAGCGATTAGATCTAATCACAAACAATCACTACTAGACTCCAAACCTAAATAATCAAATCCAACAATGGTCTACATCTAAGATCAAATCTACATCCAACTACTCAACCAATACATAAACCCTAATTCATCCACACTAAGATCAATCATCTAAAACAAGACAAACCCTACACACCTTACCTCGATCCAATTGCTGTTGATTGCTGGAACCAGAGAAGCCACTGGTTGAAGTGTTGCCGGAACCAAGAACAACTCCACAGCAAGAACAGAACAAGACTTCACCTTGCTGCTATCAATCTGATCAAGCAGGAGGTCAAGCAGTGGGGATCACCAATCAAGCAAGAACTCTCCTAGCCTCTGCCGACAGCTCAAAGGATCCCATCATCTTCCACCGAGACCTAATCAACCACAAGAAGATGAGGATCAAGAACAGGGTGTCGGTGAACAGAGAAGAGATCGGGGGAATGGCTCCTGGCGATCTAGGGCACAGATCAAAGAACAGGAAAGAGGAATAAGGTTCGGATTGCTTACCCATTGAAGCCCTAATCGCCCCTTCCACGCCGGTGATCGGGTGGCACGGCTCGATCCAAATCCGGCCAAGGAAGAGATGGATCACACTGTGAGCGGTGCGAGGAAAGGAAAGGGAAGGTCGATTGGCTAGGAGACAACACGAATCAACCCCCCCCCCGGCCGTGCCCTAGTTGCCGTATCGCCGACGATCGATCGTTGAATCCACCGAACCGCAACCCCTCGATCGAGGGAGATCGGTACTCCACCAATCCCGTCGTGCTCCAGCAAGCTCCGGTGACTCTACTGGTTTCCGTCGAGGTCGACAGCCGCCGGAACCGTCGGCTGCTTCGTCCGCAAGAGAGAACAGAGAGAAGGGAGGGGAGATCGGGATCGCGTCGGGGCAGAGAGGGGAGGAAGAGCTCGGTTAAAGGGTTAAGTCGGGTTCGGGAAAAAGAAATAAGAAAGGAAATTTATAATTAAACTTTCCCTCACTTAAACGGGTATCCCAAACAGGCTTTAATCCGAACCCGAAATTGATCCCCTCAAAATCCGTCATACGAGCTCCAAAAAATTCCTAGAAAATTTCTAAAAATCCCGGAAAATTCTGTAAGGCTATTTCTCAAATAACCCTATTATTTAAATTTTCCGAGATCTCACACCTTACCTTTTACCTTTGAAGCTCCCCCTTGACTTGTGCTCCTCTTCTTTCCCCATTTCTTCAAGTGCGCCAATTTCTTGAGATCTCCTCTCCTTGGGCACTTTGTGTGGTAGTGACCCCACTCACCACATGTAAAACACCTAATGTGCTTCTTCTCCTTCTTCTTCTTCCTACAACTCACATTAGTTTCTAAATTAACTTTAGTGAGTTTAGGGTTTACCTCCTTTACCTTCTTGAGCGAAGGACACATACTCTTGTAGTTGTTGGTGCGATTAGCACTAACAGTCTAACTCAGGTTTTGATAAATGACAAATCAGGTTAAGTTAGGTTTGTCGTGATCTAACACTCTAACCAAGTGTGCAGACAAAGTCTAGACAGGTCGACGGGCTGACCGGATGTTTGGCACGAAGTCCAAGCGGGTCGACGGGCTGACGGGACGCTTGGCGAGAAGTCCAGCTAGGTCGACGGGCTGATCGGATAGCTGGCGAGAAGTCCAAGCGGGTCGACGGGCTGACCGGACGCTTGGCGAGAAGTCCAGACTGGTCGAAGGGCTGGCCGGACGTCTAGCAGGTGAGTAAAAGTAAGTCACTGGAAGGGATTGACTGTGAGGGCGCGTTTCCGAGAAGGGAACATTAGGCGTCGATCCGGCTTGGATCCATTTCGGATATCTAAGTTGAGATCGTGACTAGATACTAGTCTCAGAAAGACGGAATCTAAGTCATACCTTTTATATTAATTTATAAACTGTGCTAACACTTTGTTTTGTAGGATATACATTATCTATTTGCCTCGGACTAACCTTGTTTTACAAGAAAGGTGTTCCCTAGAAAAAGGTGGTCCGGGCGCCCGGGGGGGATCCGTGCGCCCGGAGGTCCGGGCACCCGAAAGGGATCTGGGCGCCCGGGAGGCAATTTTATCTTGAAAACATCATCGCCACGTGGAGCTCACTGGTTGGACCTGTCACGTCGCACCAAGGTGCCTGGAAGGGATCCAGGGCGCCCCGAGCTTCATATAAAAGAAGGGGAAGGGATGGAGCTTCAACAACAACTCTGAATTGAAGAACTCGCTCTCCTGTGCTCCTACGACGGTGCAAAGCTCCGACAAAGCTCTGTCTGTTCGTTTCTTATTTCATAATTGTCGATATTTCTTGTTCTAGCTTTTCTGTACTTAAACTTTGTAATTGAATATTCGAATTGCTAGTGATTTCCCACCGAAAGCGGTCAACGACCGCGGGCCTTAGAGTAGGAGTCGACACAGGCTCCGAACCAAGTAAAAAGGTTCTGTGTTAGCATTGTTCTTTCTTTTCCGCTGCGCTTAACTCTCTTATCAACGAACGTTTTTTCGATATTCACCCCCCCTCTATCGAACGTCAACGATCCAACAAGTGGTATCAGAGCAGGTACCGCTCTGATTTGGTGCAACCACCAATCAGACAAAGGGGTGACTTGTTTTTTATTTTTTTTTCAGATTTCAATTTTTTGTAAAGATCCAAACTGGTATTATTATCTTTTTGGAAATTTCTTTCCGTCATAATTAAATCTAAATTGGTGCAACACCAATTTAGTTATTTCTATTTAATTCTTCCCGCACTACTAATCCAAGACCAAGTCTTATAACCTCTCTATATTTTTTTGTGTGTAGATTAAAAATGTCGCAGATCGAGGGCTTCAGCACAGTACAACCTCCCCTCTTCAACGGGGATGATTTTCCATACTAGAAGAAGAGGATGGAAGTATATCTAAAGACAGACTTCGACTAGTGGTTGAGCATCACAAGACCCTACAAAATACCAGTAGACAGTTCCGGGAATCTACTGGATCTAGAAGATTGGACAACAGACTTAAAGAAGAAGGCATCAACAGAGAATAAGGCAATCAACACCTTACAGTGCGGATTAACTAGAGAAGAACTAAACCGGGTCGGACCACATAAGAACGCTAAAGAGCTGTGGGACAAACTGATCGAGCTGTACGAAGGAACGAGTGATGCTAAGGTAACAAAATGAAACTTGTTTTTAAATAGAATTTTTAACATAAAAATGCAGGAAGGAGAAACGGTCAGCCAACTCCATGCAAGAATCAAAGACATTCTCAACGGACTCCACGTAATAGGGCACCAAATGGAGAACCGGGACTTAATAAGGTATGCCTTAAACGCTTTTCCACGCAACAGCTTGTGGGCATCTATCGTAGATGCCTACAAGACCTCTAAAAATTTATCAAAATTAAAATTAGATGAGCTTTTCTGTGAATTAGAACTGCATGAGCAAACTAACGCCAGGGTCGAGAAAGGTGTAGCTTTACTTGCAGGTTCCTCAAAAGAAAAGAAAAACAAGTCTGAACTAGAAGAAAATTCTAACCAGAACTCTGAAGATGAAGAACACCTGGTGAACCTGGTAAGGAAGATGTTCACCAGGAGGAAAAGAAGCTTCAGCAAGAAGGACCTTCAAAAGATCAATTCTCCAACCGAATCGAGGAGTGTGACGTGCTTCGGATGCAACAAGAAGGGCCACTACAAGAATGAGTGCCCGAGATTGAAGATCGACAAACCGAAGCCAACCAAAAAGAAGGCCCTCAAAGCGACGTGGGACTCCTCCTCCTCCTCAGACGATTTAGAAGCAGAAGATCAGAAGCACCAGAGCCACCTCACGCTAATGGCCCGCGAAGCAGAATCGGAAGAAGAATCGGAAGACGGGTCCGAACCCGAATCTAGCCACGAGTCCGTACTCGTTTCCGAAGGTTCCAAAGAGGTATTCCTAACCTTAAACCGAAAATTTTTTAAAATATTTCGTGCTTAAATAATAAATTAGTTAAATTAGAAAATGAAAACAAATTGCTCCTCGAGGAAAATAAAATCCTCAAGGAACAAGTTGTAAATAATAAACCGACTCAAGATCTAACACTTGAGGAGGAGAATTCATCATTAAAATTAGAAATTAATAATTTAAAAAATATGTTAGAAAAATTTACAACTAGATCAAAAAATTTAGACTTAATACTAAATAATCAAAAAGCATGTTATAATAAAATCGGACTCGGATATAAGTCGAACTCAAATAAAACATTTAAATCATTAATAACCCAATACAAACCAACAAATAAGGCCTGGGTTCCGAAAGCGTGCTTGACCACGCAAATAGGACCCAACCAATATTATATCCCTAAAGATAAAATATATTACATAAAGTCAAATAAACCAAATCAAAAACCAGAATACAAACTTGAACCAAAAAATTTAAAATCTAAACATATTAAAACTCAACAAAATGTAAACTATCACCAAGTAAAATATAATTATAAAAGAAATAGACATAAACCAAAAACTAAAAATTAAATTAATGGTCATTAATTTAGGGGGAGGCTCCAGAATAGCTGGCACCTCCAAAACTAACCTACCCGGCAAGGTAATCCTAACCAACCTGCCCAACAGGGTAATTAGGATTAGTTAAAAATGGTTCAAGTTTAACTTGAAAAATGGTACTGGTGAAATTTTGGATGATAGTACGTTAGGGAAACTTAGTCTATGCATGTCTAGGAAGATATGGCTTTGACCTGGTGCATTTGGCTAAGTGGAACTGACCGAAGCTACCCTTTATGGATCCTAACCAGTTAACCAAGGTTTTGTACTAAGTCCAGTGGATAGGACTATTTGGAAAACCTCGAAGGCATGGTTACTTTAATGATGTCCAAGTGACTCACTATAGCCCAAAAGTTTATCCAGAGAACGTCTATTTGTTGAACCCAAAGCTAAATCTGAATCTAACACAAGTTAAAAACAAACCCTAAAATTGAACCTAATTCATCTCACAAAATTATAGATTCCATGATTGAAAACAAAGATCGGGTGAGATGACTAAGGACATTAAAATTAAATTTCAATTAAAATTTACATTTCAATTAAAATTTAAATTTAAATTTAAATTAAATTAAAATTAAATTAAAATTAAATTAAAATTAAAATTACAATTAAATTAAATTAAATTAAAATTAAAATTAAAATTAAATTAAATTAAAATTAAACTTAAATTTGTCTTTAACTTAAAAAAAAATTTCTAACTTAAAAATTATTTTAAAAATTAAACTTAATTTTTTTAACTTAAAAATTATTTTAAAATTTTTTTACTTAAAAATTATTTTAAAAATTAAACTTAAATTTTTTCTAACTTAAAAATTATTTTTAAAAAATTAAACTTAATTTTTTTTAACTTAAAAATTATTTAAAAGTTTTTTTTACTTAAAAATTATTTTAAAAATAAAACTTAAACTTTTTTCTAACTTAAAAATTATTTTAAAAATTAAACTTAAAAATTTTTTTCTAACTTAAAAATTATTTTAAAAATTAAACTTAATTTTTTAAAAAATTTATTTTAAAAAATTTTTTTACTTAAAAATTATTTTAAAAATTAAACTTAAATTTTTTTTCTAACTTAAAAATTATTTTAAAAATTAAACTTAAATTTTTTTATAACTTAAAAATTATTTTAAAAATTAAACTTAAATTTTTTTCTAACTTAAAAATTATTTTAAAAAATTAAACTTAATTTTTTTTAACTTAAAAATTATTTAAAATTTTTTTTTACTTAAAAAATATTTTAAAAATAAAACTTAAATTTTTTCTAACTTAAAAATTATTTTAAAAATTAAACTTAAATTTTTTTCTAACTTAAAAATTATTTTAAAAATTAAACTTAATTTTTTTATTTTAAAATTTTTTTTACTTAAAAATTATTTTAAAAATAAAACTTAAATTTTTTTAAAAAAACTTAAAAATTATTTTAAAAATTAAACTTATTTTTTAACTTAAAAATCATTTTAAAAAATTATTTTAAAATTTTTTTTAACTTAAAAAATTATTTTAAAACTTAACTTAATTTTTTTTAAGTCCAATAGTTAGACTAACCCCAATTCCTACCTATTGTAGGAAAGTAAGTGGATTTTGGATAGTGGTTGCTCCAAACATATGACTGGAGATGACAAAAAATTCACTCAACTCACCTACAAAAGCCTAGGAACAGTTGCCTTTGGGAAACAACGGCAAACTCAAGGTAATTGGTATAGGTAATATCGAACTGAAAATTGACTTTATTATTACAAATGTTTTACTTGTTGAAAATTTCAAGTATAATCTTTTAAGTATCAGTCAACTGTGTGATACTAGGTATAAGGTTAGGTTTTTATCTACAGAATGCTTAATCAAACACCTAGACAACCCTAAAATAAGCCTAAAAGGGTTTAGGAAAGACAACATCTATGCGATTAACTTAACCACTTCTTCAATTAAGTGTTATTTAACACAAAAAGAAGAAACCTAGTTATGACATAGAAGAATGTCACATACAAATTTCAGAAATATAAGCAGACTAAATGGACTAGTTAGAGGACTACCAAATTTACTTAACCTTGATTCAACCATATGTAATGCTTGTCAACAAGGTAAGCAAACAAAATCTACCCACAAACCAACTAATGAATCACAAACCAACTCAATCTTAGAACTATTACATTTAGACTTATTTGACTCCCATGGAGTCAAATCAATAACTGGAAGTCTATACTGTCAAGTAATAATAGATGACTATTCTAGGTTCACTTGGGTAAAATTTTTAAAAAATAAGGATGAAACTTTTGAAATTTTTACAAACTTTTGTAAACAAGTTGAAAATGAAAAGGACCTTAAAATTAAAAGAATTAGAAATGATAATGGGGGAGAATTTAAAAATCATAACTTTAACAAATTCTGTTTTGAAAATGGCTACCATTACGAATTTTCGAGCCCTAAAACCCCCCAACAAAATGGGATTATAGAAAGAAAAAATAGAACCTTACTTGAAGCCTCTAGAACGATGTTAAATGAATACAACTTACCTAAATATTTTTGGGAGGAAGCTGTTAGTACAGCTTGCTATGTACAAAACAGAACAACACTAAATAAAACCCATAACAAAATATTTTTTGAAGTTTATTACAATAAACAACCCAATATAAAATACTTTAAAGTATTTGGGTGTCCAGCTTTCATCTTAAACACAAGAGAACACTTAGAAAAATTTACCTCTAAGGTTGAAAATGAAATTTTCTTAGGCTACTCCCTAAATAGTAGAGGCTACAGGGTTTACAATAAGGTTACCTTAAGAATTGAAGAAACTACTAATGTGAAATTTGAAGAATCCAAACAAAACCTAGAACAAACACAACATCAATCAATTGAATTTGTTCAAGAAAATAATAACTCTGAAGGAACCAACCAAATCCTAAGTCATGAAGAAGAAGAACAACCTCAGGAGAGTTAACCCCCTAGAACAATAAGAGTCAATACAAATCACCCAACTGATCAAATAATTGGTGACCCAGATCTTAGGGTTCAAACTAGATCTTCCTTTAGAAATCTAAGTCAAATATCTTTAATCTCAAAATTGAACCCAAAACCATAGCCGAATCACTACTTGACCCAGACTGGGTCATAGCTATGCAAGAAGAATTAGCTCAATTTGAGCGTAATGAAGTTTGGGACTTGGTACCACCACCCAAGAATAAGAAAATAATAGAAAAAAAATGGATATTTAGAAACAAATAAAGTGAAAATGGAGAAATGACTAGAAATAAGGTCAGGCTAGTTGCTAATGTAACGACACAATTTTCCCTATTTTGAGTTCCAAATGTCAATAAAAATATTTGGAAATGCTTTTAAAATATTCTAGAGATTTTTAAAAAATTTTAGAGTATTTTTGCGTAATTTTTGGAGGTCGTTTAGTATTTTTGCAAAACAAAAGAAGTTTAGGCAAAAATTTATTGAAGGCGAGGTTCGAACCCACGACCTCGGGTCGGACTGACCCAAGCCAAAACCGGCCTGACCAGCTGAGCTACAAGATTTTTATTAACCATATAAGGGAAGAATTAAGTTATAGCATAGTTTTGGATTTAACCCTAATATATTAAAGGGAATTAGGTTTTGATTTTTCCAAAAAACCAAACATTTTCTCCTGAATTCCTTTCTCCCTCGCGTTCTCGCGTGCGACAGCGGCGGCGTTGCTTGGACGAAGGCGAAGCCGAATTTAGGGTTTCATTCCGGCGGCCGGCGAGCGTTCTTCTTCAAGGGTTCTACACAAACCCAAGCTCCTCTCGGCAAGGCAAACGCACGGGCAGGAGAAGAGGCCGAGAATTCCAAGCCTTCGAACCCTAGGTCACCTTCCTTCGTCGGCTGTAAGTCATACAAGCAAGTGTAAGTACTACTCACCTGTAGTAGGAGTAGTTCCGATGTATTGCTTTGATCTCTTAGCTTTCAGAATTGAAGTTGGGTGGATTTGGAAGCCTTTTAGGTTGCTGCCGTGAGTTCTATGTGAAAAGAATTGGGGGACTTTGGTTTTCTTTTGAGGTTCTGCCGTGAGCTTCACAAAGGAATAAAAAAAAATTCATTTAGGCTAATTGAGCAAGAAGCATGGTTCTGATACCTTCATTTGGGTGCCGGGTAGAATTGTATGCTAGGGTTGCTGTGTTATGCATTCTATCCTTAATTGTTGCTAAGGATTTTGCCATGCACAGTTGAGTTTCCGGTTGGTTCTTTGCTGCCCTGTTTTGGGTCATACCGTACACATTGCTATGGTTACCTCATGTTGCTGCCGTGAGTTCATCTAAGGATACATCCTTTTGGCTTGCTGTTGAATTCTTTGAGTTGTGTTTTATGCTTGAATCTCCTTGCTTTAAGATCATATTGTACAGAGTTAAGGTTGTTTAGGGATTAGCTTTGGACAGCATATTAAAGAAGCCTGAAGTTGTATTCTTTTGCTTTATTTATAGCATGTTTAGAAAGTTTGAAGTAGCATTCTGTTGCCTATTTTATAGCACGTTAAAGAAGCCTGAAGTTGTATTCTTTTTCTTTATTTATAGCATGTTTAGAAAGTTTGAAGTAGCATTCTGTTGCCTATTTTATAGCACGTTAAAGAAGCCTGAAGTTGTATTCTTTTACTTTATTCATAGCATGTTTAGAAAGTTTAAAGTAGCATTCTGTTGCCTATTTTACAGCATGTTTAGAAGGCCCAAAGTTACTCTCTTTTGCTCTATTCTGTAGCATGATTAATAGGTTCAGATGTGCTTATTTTTCCTTTATCTACAGCATGTTTAGGAGGTCCAGATTTACTTTCTTTTGCCTTGCTTTATAACATGCTTAGAGGGTTCAAACTGATTTCCCTAGTGTATTTGTATATAGCATGCTTAGTTAATTGTAATCTTATACCTATTAAATACATTTACAGGACTCTAATAAACTCTAATAAAAGAGTATGAGAAGTATGAGTCAAGAAAAGATTAGAGTCTAGTTAAGAAAGAGATAACTAGTAAATTAAAGTAAGAGGCTAGTACCCGACTTCCAAGGTTGTCGTTAAACAAATCCAGGTGACCAATTCCAAGGTCTTGGCCCTGGTAAGACCAAGGTCTTTACCTCATAGGACTAGAGGCTCGCTACCTCAGTCACTATTAGAGAGCGCGCAAAACAAAGATGGTACTAAGCCTAGGCCCAAAGAAAAGAAAAGTAAAGAAGGAAAGAAAAATAAGAAGAAAGAAGAAGAAAGTAACGAGAAATTAAAAGATTAATTTCTGGTACAAGGATATAAGAAAATATAATAAGTTTTATGCTTAGAATAAATAGAAAGTTAGTTTCATTAATTCTAAGCTTACAGTGTTAATTTCTTATTATCCTGTTAGATAGTGAGCATGTTTAGTATTCAATTTCATTTTCTGTATACCATGAGCACATGCAGATTTGCTTTAGCATTTCAGTTTCAGTATTATTGCATTACTTTTTTATGCACTTCAAGTTTTGTGAGATAGATTAGTACTTACTAAGCGTTTTCGCTTATAGTTTTGTTTTCTTTCCTCCTACTGCAGATAAAGGAAAAGCTAAGATATGAAGGGAGGTGACAGGGTGGTGGTGATGATGAATGTGTGTGGTGACTGGACTATGGAGAGATCCAGAGGGTTCTAGCAAACCTGCAGGACTTAGTTATTTAGAGTTTATGCTCTAATTCCTTTCTTTAATTACTGTTATGAAAATTATGAGATTGTGATTGAGTTTGATTCGGATTGTAGCTTATTATGTTCCATTCTGGGAGATTGTGTTTAGTTCTTGTTGTTAGACTAGTCTTTTGGTTATAATATGAATTTATTACTGCGTGGTTGTGAATAAAATGTGATCCAGTCGCATGTGGCTACGTATATATCTTGTGTATTATAGATTTGGTCACCGGTACAAGGGAGACTCTGCCGAAATTTTTCGGTAGGAATTCCTCTGAACCGTGACAAATCTAACTGACTCTAATAATAGCGTCAATGACACTAGAATCAGAGTTGTAGTTAGGTAACATTCGCCCTTAGAGAGTAAAGTAAGAAGGTTGGGTTCTTACAGTTGGTATCAGAGCAGTGTTCCATTCTCCAGCATCACACACACATCAGCATCATCCTTGCTGTCTCCAAGTAAGAAAGTATTTAAATCCTTTCTTTATTCTGCTTTTCTTATTATTAACTACAGTATAGAGTACTTATTTGTTTGAGTGCTTAGGTAAGATAAAAGATTTAGTTTCCCTTTTCTTTATTCATATTTATGTATGATTAGAAGGGTTAAAGTAAGATATCAAGTCTTTACCTTGCATAATTAGATGGCAAGAAGAGGACGCCCCTGTGCTACTCACACTGAGGAACCAGCTCAAGGGAACGAAGTGCCTAGGACAACTGAGCCCAACCTTTTTGAAGTGGTTGCTCAGCTCCAGAGACAAGTAGCAAAGCAGCAGCAAGTGATTGCCAATCTGATGGCAAACCAGCAAGCAGTTCCTCCCCCTCCTCCAGCTGTCACTGCAGAGAATCCAGTGGCAACTGAGACTCCACCAGCTTCCCTGGGAGCCGTCACAGCACCTCAGAGACCAGAAGCTTACCTTATACAGTGGCTAAAGCTGAAACCAGATAGCTTCTCAGGCACGACTGAGCCCTGGGATGCCTAGGCTTGGTTTAAAACACTGGAGAGCACTATGGAGCTTCTTGACTGGCCAGAAGTCGAGAAGGTCAAGTGCGCCTCTTTCTGCCTGTCTGGAGATGCTCGTATGTGGTGGGAGAGGATAAAGACCAAGAGAGCGGCTGATCAGATGAGCTGGGCTGATTTTCAGTCAGAGTTTTATGAAGAGTTCTTCCACCTGCAGATCACCAACAAGCACTACGAGGAGTTTATAGAGTTCAAGCAAGGTGACCCGTGGAGGAAGCACCAAGAAGTTCAACGACTAGCCTGCCTCTCGCCTGCAGCTAGTAAGCAGAGAAGGAGTGAGTCGGCCGATGCTCGTAATGTTGAGACCCCGATAGAACTCAATATGAGCGGTGGAGCCATCGGCCCCTGATCGGTGAAGAGTTGATCAAGAGAGCATTAATTGTGAACACTACCGAACAACATCAAGGCACAACGAGCGCAACATAATCCGGTGAAGACAGAGGACAAGACATAGAAGCCGTAAATCACAAGTAAATGAATCGAAAGGCAAAGGTAAAAGGAAGCGGAAAGGAGGTAGCGAAGGAGGACCAAGAATAAGGCACAAGTTTCCTCCCTGTCCCAAATGTGGGAGAACACATCCAGGAGCCTGTCTTTTGGGTAAGACTGGATGTTACTCCTGTGGTCAGGAAGGACACATGGTTAAAGAGTGTCCTAACAAATTCAAAGCACCTCAGCCACAGCCATTGCAATATGGAGGCCAGCCTGCACAGTTGCACCACATGGAAGCAGCATTGGAGGGACCCTATATCAGTCAAGGAAGGTTAGAAGCCCCACCAGTTCCAGCCTTTGATGGTGCCAGAGTATTCTCCCTCACCAAAGAAGAAGCTACTAGTGCCTCCACGGTCGTAACAGGTCAAGTAGTTATTTTCCAGTGTTGGAGTGTATACTGAAAGCCTAAGCTTTTGTAAACATTTGTCTTGAATAAAGAATCACATTTGGTCAAATTATCTACATTTGTTTGTAGTTGTTCAATTAATTTATATTGTAGATAACATAGCATGTGGTGTCATATGCAGAAGATAATGTTATCAGTATCTTATAAATTATAAACAGTAGCTCACGACCAAAATGGAGAGGAACAAACCATTAGAAGGTCGTAGTGTAATTAGGTATCAGTTTATCTTGACTGTATAATTACACTAGTACACTTAGAGTGTATTGAGTAGGACCATTTGAGGTCGTTTCTTTTATACTGATTTTATAAAGAAACAAAGACCTCGGTTATTATGGAAGTGTGTGCTCTTAATCCTAATATAATAACAAGCACATATATTTGATATTTATTTCTTTAATTTATCAATGGGTGAGATTTAGTTCGATGAATCAATAAGCCCGATAAGTTGGGAAATGGTATCACTTATAGTGTGTGTTGTTGATTATAGAAGGAAACTGTGTCCTAGAGATACTAGGTTGATAATGTCCCCAAGAGGAGCTCATAAGGATTGTCATGTTAAACCCTGCAGGTGGACTTAGTTCGACATGACGATAAGGTTGAGTGGTACTACTCTTGGACTAAGATATTAATTAAATGAGTTGTCAGTAACTCACTTAATTAGTGGACATTCGATATCTTAAACACAGGGAGACTAACACACTCATAATAAGAAGGAGCCCAAAAATGTAATTTGGGATTGGTGTGGTAATTCAATAATAGTTCTCTAGTGGAATGAATTATTATTGATAAAATTAAGTTGTGTGTTCGGGGCGAACATGGGATGCTTAATTTTATCGGGAGACCAAAACCAATTCCTCCTCTCGGTCCCTATCGTAGCCTCTTATTTATAGAGTTCTATACCCACGTATACCCACCTTCTATACCCACCCAATAGGGGCCGGCCAAGCTAGCTTGGGAACAAGCTAGGGCCGGCCTAGGTATAAGATTGGGTGGCCGGCCCTAGCTTGAACCCAAGCTAGTGGGGGCCGGCCAAATTGAATTAAAAAAGAAATTTAATTTTAATTTTTATTATGTGGAAGATATAATTTATTAAAGAGAATTAAAATTAAAATATCTCTCTTGTAAAAGATCTACAAAAGATTAAAGAAAGAGATTAGATCTCTTTCCTTATTTGTAGATTGGTGAGATATTTTATTTTCTCTTTAAAAATTATTCACATGTTGTAAAATTAAAATTATAGAAATTCTTTTATTAACCATGTAGAGATTTTTAAAGAGAAATTTTAATTTTAAAATTTCCGGAAACAAATTAGGAAGTTTTAATTGTTGATTGAAACTTGTCCAATTTGTTCTCCAATGATGTGGCCGGCCAATGTAGATTTAATTGAGAAATTTTATTTTATTTTTCTCAATTAAATCATGTCAAGGAAATTGAGGAAATTTTATTGCAATTAAATTTCCTAATTTGCCTAGGCCAAGGAATATAAAAGAAGGGGTGAGGGTGCCTTCATGAGACACAACATCTATTATTTCTCTCCCTCTTTTGTTCCTTGGTGTGGCCGGCCATCCTCTCCCTCTCTTCCTCTTGTGGTGGCCGAACCTCTCTCTCTCCCTTGGAGCTCTTGTGGTGGTCGGATACTACTTGGAGAAGAAGAAGAAGAAGGAGAGAAAGCTAGCATCTCTTGGAGCTTGGTTAGTATTTTAGTTTTTCTCCTTGGTGAAGTTTTCCTTTGTGGCCGAACCTTGCTTGGAGGAGAAGAAGGTGGTTGGTGGTTTCTCATCTCAGTAGATCGTTGCCCACACAACGTCCGAGGTTAGAAGAGGAATACGGTAGAAGATCAAGAGGTTTTTCTACAAGGTATAACTAGTAATTTTTATTTCCGCATCATGCTAGTTATTTATGGAAATAATACCAAATACAAGAGGCTTACGTTCTAGAATTTTGAATATGTTTTTTCGATGCTGTGTTCTTTTGTTTTTTCTTTTCCTTGTGAGTTGATTGTTCTCTTTGGTTAACCTAAAGTTATTTTAGGAAATTAAATATTAGCTTTCTATAAAAGGTTTTGTCAAGTCGGTGGTGGTTGCTCCCATATCCAAGAAGGTCATGTGCCTCGCCACGTCAGTACTGGGAACCAATTATGGAAATTAATATTTAATGGAATTAATAACTTAAGAAGACTTGGGTCGAACGTGTAAAGTTCCGCAAGAGATCCAAGTCAAAACCTAAAAGAACAAATAGATTAAGTTTTGGATCAAACGTGCTAAGTTCCGCAGGCGATCCAAAATTTAATTTAAAAGAACACATGGTAGCTAGGAAAAGGTTCAGACCTTTGTACAAAATTTTTGTACAGTGGAACCTATAGGTTTTCTGAGTAGCAACCAACATCCAGCACATAGCTACTGTACTATTTGACACTGGGGCGACCCATTCTTTTGTATCGATACCTTTTGCCAGTAGTTTACAGGTGCCTACAGAGAATACGAACTCTAAGTTCCTGACGACCCTACCTTCTGGGGAAGTCATGGAATCCAATCAGTGGCTCCGAGCCGTACTGGTCAGAATTGCAGACCGAGAGCTATATGTGAATCTGATAGTTCTCTCCATGCAGGATTTCGATATCATTTTTTGTATGGATTTCCTCAGCAAGTACGGTGCTTCGGTGGACTGCCGTAGAAGGAAGGTGATTTTTAGTCCAGAAGGTGAACCAACTTTTGAGTTCACAGGAGTGCCAAGGAAGAAGACCCAGAAACTTCTCTCATCTCTAGCAGCTCACCAGATGTTAGCTAAAGGGTGTGCAGGTTTTCTTGCATACATAGTAAAGGCAGAAGAGCAGAAGGGACTCAAGCAGGAGGAGGTCCGGGTAGTATGCGAGTATCCAGAAGTATTTCCAGAAGAGCTACCTGAACTACCTCCCAACAGAGAGGTGGAATTTGAGATTGAATTGGTTCCTGGAACCGGTCCAATTTCAAAAGCTCTGTATCGCATGTCTCCAGCAGAGCTGAAGGAGTTACAAGAGCAACTATAGGAGTTACTTGACAAAGGCTTCATTCGCCCTAGTCACTCACCTTGGGGAGCTCCTGTGTTGTTTGTCAAGAAGAAAGATGGATCAATGCGGATGTGCATAGACTACAGAGCTTTGAATCAAGTGACAATCAAGAACAAGTACCCCCTTCCCAGGATCGACGATTTATTTGATCAGTTAAGAGGAGCAACAGTGTTCTCAAAGATAGACCTGCGCTCTGGGTACCATCAGCTGAAGGTGAAAGAAAGAGATATACCCAGAACGACGTTCAAGACCAGATGTGGACATTACGAGTTTGTAGTTATGCCTTTTGGAGTGACCAATGCACCTGCGGTCTTCATGGACTTAATGAACAGAGTGTTCAGAGAATATCTTGACAAATTTGTCATTGTATTCATCGATGACATTCTGGTCTATTCAAGAACCCCAGAGGAGCATGACACGCACTTGAGATGTAACGACCCAATTTTCCTTATTTTGAGTTCTGAATATCCTTAAAAATATTTGGAAATGCTTTTAAAATATTCTAGAGATTTTTAGAAATTTTTAGAGTATTTTTATGCAAATTTTGGAGTCCGTTTGGTATTTTAACCGAGTGGAGAAAGTTTAAAAAAAAAAGGAAAAATAAAATAAAAACCAAAGTGCAAGAGCTGGGATTCGAACCCAGCTTCTCGGGCCCAAGCAGTAAGCGGCCCAACCAACCGAGCTGAGCTCGTTTTGTTAACTAAGTGGGGGAACAAATATATTTAAGTAATAGATGGAACCAAAATAACCCAGGTTATTTAAGGAGGTAAATTTCTTCCCGAGCCCTAAAAAAAAAAGAAAAATCCTTTTCCCCTCTTTTTCTCTCCCGACGGCGCTGTTCTCCTCTCGGGCGAAACCGCAGCCAAGGCTAGGGTTCCTCCTCCCGACGCCGGCGAGGGGTTTTTCCGGCCGGTCTCCAACCGTGGGTGACCTTTCCGGCAGGGAAAGCTCGGGGAACACAAGGAGAAGGGAGAAACGAAGCTCTACCGAAACCCTAGGGCATTTCTCTTCGGTTGTAAGTTCAAGAACCCGATGTAAGTGCTTCTCACCTCCGGTAGGAGTAGCTTTTGGGTTTTTTTTGTTCGCATTTTCTTGTTGTTGTGTAATGAACAAGAGCAGCCCTTCATTCTAACCTATTGTCCAGATTTCAACCTTTGCTAGCATTTCGGTTTGGGCTTTGGTTCAAGTTCTTTTGCTGTTTTTAGATCACGGACAGATTTTTTTTAAGTGTCTTCTTGATTTGTTACAGCATGCTTATCTAAATGTATTTACCTTACATTTCAAGCATATCTAAGTAGTTATGTTTCCTTCAAGTCATGGTATGATCAAAGAATTGTTAAGATTCAAGAATAAATTGGTTTTACAAGTTTGCTATTGGGAATCTGTTTGCTGCCGTGGACCTGACCAAACATATTTCATATGACCATGTAGTCTTTTAAGTACTGTTGAGTTTTGTTTTGAATATATACAGATATATATATCAGTGCCATGTAGTTTAAAATCTCTTGTTTGCTGAATAAATGAGAGAAGTACAAGAAAAGCAATACTAAGATACAATCTGATCCTAAGGTTCAGAATTTAGAACCAAGGCACACTAAGTGCTTAAATAAATGCCAAGGCATTTATTTAGAAGAAGTATTTAAAGAAGGATATAAAGAAAAGTATTTTACTTTTAAAAGGGCATGTACCGGACACAAGGTCCAAGGGATGGGCTCCAAGTTGCCCCTAGACATAAGGTCTAGAAGTGTCTTAATGATTTTGGGATTAGCTACCTCAATTCTCATTAAGAAAGGCGCGCAAAGTGGTACAATGCCGGGCCCAAGTTAAGTTGAATATTATTTTTAAAGTATACAAGTATTAATTTGAAAACAAACAGAACAAGTTCTTTTATCTAAGTTGCAAATTTTAGCAAATTAAATTGCTGTTTCCTTTAGAGATGCATGATGTAGTTCTATTTGCTATTTTCATGTTGAGCATGTATTTCCCTGCTTTCTTTTATGCTTATGCATTCCGTATCGGATTTTGTGAGTAGAAAGCACTTACTAAGCTTTTAGCTTATAGATACTACCTTTCCTCCTACTGCAGGTATGGATAAAAATAAAGGAAAAGCTAAAGTGGTGTAGAAGAAGGCGACAAGGAGACGTTGATGATGTGTGTGTGGGAGGCTGATATGGAAGCTTGGGACCTTGCTAGAAGAAATTAGAAATCGTGCCTGCTGGGGTTTTTGTTACTGCTAGAGTAGAATTTATCTTGCATTACTAGCTTCGTTATCTTCCTATCATTTAGTTGGATTAACTGTTTATGCTGGGAACATGTTCTTTTCCTTATTTCTGGATTAGTTTTCAAGTTTTGTGAAGTGAATTCTGCTTTAATAAGAATCTGCCGTATGATTCATCTTAACTCTATCTGCTGTAGAGATAGATTCATTTGCTGTATTTGGTTTGTTTTAATGATTCTTTTGTTATGGTTAAGTGCTGCTTGGAATTTCTGCAGTAAGACTCGTCTCCATGATCAGCAGGTTGTATTTCAGTAAATTAATTGGTTACCTTGTATTGTTGAAACGTTTCTTGGTACTGCTTGTTTTTAATTCGGACTGGTAATTGCTGAAGTTGAGTCTCTTTGAAATCTGTTGTAAATGCATGCAAATTTAGTATAGCAGAAATCTGATGCATAACCAGTAGTATGCAAGTAGGAAATTTGAAAGTTGCTGGAATTTTATTCCCATTACAAATGCAGCATGGAATATAGAATTTTCCTTGTTATGTTGTTGTCTTGAAACTTAAGTACCGTAGTTTTAAAATCTCAGAATGAATCACTACATTCTTTAATAGATATGGAGCCATGTTCTACATATGATAAGTAGACAAGTAGCTATGCTTATTTAGGTACAGTAGGCATGTTTTAATTGATTGGGCAGTAGAAGTATATAAGCTATATATGTCTGTATGCTATGCTCGCTTGTGGTCTTACATAAATGCATATCTGACCCTGAAAAGAGTTTAAAAAAAAAAAAAGTCTGAAGAAATTATATGATGCCATTTAGAGACATGTTTCCAATGGTTTAAAGTATCTCTAGTATTAGAGTAGGTAGTACCAGTTATGTGTAGATAGTAGAATCAGTAGCGGTCACCCTCAGAGTAGTAGTAAGGAGGGTGGCCGTTACAGTTGGTATCAGAGCAGGTCCATTTTCCAGCAACACACACACATCAGCATCATCCTTGCCGTCTTCAAGTAAGAAAGTATTTAAGTTCTTTCTTTATTGCTTTCCTTTATTTACATTATTATTTGCAGTATGGATTGATAGTTATAAGTGAATGAGTAAGATAAGAGTTTTATTCTTTTAGCTATTTCCTTTCTTAATATATAAATTGGTATGTTTAGAAAGGGTAGAGAAATCATCAAATTTTCTTATTTGTTTAACTAGATGTCGAGAAGAGGACGTCCCCGTACCGCTCGTACTGAGGACCAAGTTCAGGAGGAAGAGAGGCCAGGCTCAACTGAGCCCAATCTTTCTGAAGTTGTTGCCCAACTTCAGAAACAAGTAGCTGAGCAGCAGCAAGTAATTGCCAATCTGATGGCAAATCAACAACCAGTCCCTCCTACTCCTCAAACAGTAACTGTGGAGACTCCAGTGGTAACTGAAGTTCCACCAGCCACCCAGGGAGTCGTCACAGCACCCCAGAGACAAGAAGCTTACCTTATACAGTGGCTGAAACTGAAACCAGAGAGCTTCTCAGGCACGACTGAGCCCTGGGATGGCCAGGCTTGGTTCAAGACACTGGAGAGCACCATGGAGCTTCTTGACTGGCCAGAAGTCGAGAAGGTCAAGTGTGCCTCCTTCTGCCTGACTGGAGACGCACGCATGTGGTGGGAGAGAGTCAAAAGCAAGAGGGCAGTCAATCAGATGAGATGGATTGATTTTGAGACAGAGTTCTACGACGAGTTCTTTCGCCAAAAGATCACCAACAAGCACTACGAGGAGTTTATGGAGTTCAGACAGGGGGATCTGACAGTGGAGGAAGCAGTTAAAAGATTCAACAGGCTAGCTCGTCTCTGCCCAAAACTAGTAAGTACAGAGAAGGAGCGAGCCAGACTAATGCTCAGAATGCTGAAGCCTGTGATATCACTTAATATGAGCAGTGGGACTCATCAGCCCCTGACTGGAGAAGAGTTGGTCAGTAGAGCCTTAGTAGCTGAGCACTACCTGAGCAGCATGAAGGCACAAAGAGAGCAACACAAGCCAATCAAGATGGAGACCAAGACTGGGGGAAATCAGAAACCAATAATCAGAACTGGAAAGGCAAGGGCACTAAAAGAAAGCAGTGGGATTCAGGAAGTAACCAGAAGGGAGGACCAGAAACCAAACAGACTAAGCTCCTTCCCTGCCCTAAATGTGGGAGAACACATCCAGGAGCCTGCCTCTTGGGTAAGACTGGATGTTATTCTTGTGGTCAAGAAGGACACATGGCCAAATAGTGTCCTAACAAGTTCAAAGCAACCCAGCCACAGCCAATACAATATGGAGCCAAGCCTCAACTACATTATATGCCTGCAACTCGAAGGACCTCGGATCACCAAGGAAGGTTGAAGCTCCACCGCCCAATTTTGACAATGCCGAGTATTCTCCTTACCAAAGAGGAAGTCGCTAGTGCCTCCACGGTCGTAACAGTCAAGTAGTTATTTTTCAACATATAGCTACCGCACTATTTGATACAGGCGACCCATTCTTTTGTATCCATACCTTTTGCCAAAGAATTACAGGTACCGAAAGCATGAATTCCAAGTTCCCGACAACCCTACCTTCGGGGAAGTCATGGAATCTAGTCAGTGGCTCCAGTCATAATTTCGGACCAAGAGCTATGTGTTAATCTGGTAGTCCTCGCTATGCAGGATTTCGATATCATTTTGGGTATGGATTTCCTCAGCAAGTACAGTGCTTCAGTGGACTGCCGCAGAAGAAAAGTGATCTTTAGTCCAGAAGGTGAACCATCCTTTGAATTTACAGGAGTACCAAAGAGGAAGACCCAGAAATTCCTCTCTTCTCTCACAGCTCACCAGATGTTAGCTAAAGGGTGTGCTGGTTTTCTTGCATTCATTGTGAGTACAGAGGAAGAAGAAAGACCTAAGCAGGAGGAAGTTCGGGTAGTCTGTGAGTATCCAGAGGTGTTCCCAGAAGAGCTACCTGGACTACCTCCGAATAGAGAGGTGGAGTTTGAGATTGAACTGGTTCCTGGTACCGGTCCAATTTCAAAAGCTCCATATCGCATGTCTCCAGCAGAGCTAAAAGAGTTACAAGAGCAACTTCAGGAGCTACTTGACAAGGGTTTCATTCGCCCTAGTCACTCACCATGGGGAGCTCCTGTGTTGTTTGTCAAGAAGAAGGATGGATCTATGCGGATGTGCATAGATTATAGAGCTCTAAATCAAGTGACCATCAAGAACAGGTATCCACTGCCCAGGATCGATGATTTATTTGATCAATTGAAAGGGGCAACAGTGTTCTCTAAGATAGATCTGCGCTCTGGGTACCATCAGTTAAAAGTAAAGGAGAGCGATATACCCAGAACTGCTTTCAGGACCAGATATGGACACTATGAATTCGTGGTTATGCCTTTTGGTGTGACTAATGCACCTGCAGTCTTCATGGACTTGATGAATAGAGTGTTCAGTGAATACCTTGACAAGTTTGTCATTGTGTTCATCGACGACATTCTAATCTATTCCAGGACCCTAGAGGAGCATGATGCGCATTTGAGAATAGTCCTACAGACTCTTCAGTGGAGACAGCTCTATGCTAAATTCTCAAAGTGCGAATTTTGGTTGGAGCAGGTGACATTTCTAGGTCACATTGTTTCAAAAGAAGGCATTCAAGTGGATCCAGCCAAAGTAGAAGCGGTCAGCAACTGGAAGAGACCCAAGAATGCCAGGGAGATCAGAAGCTTCCCTGGTTTAGCTGGGTACTACAGGAAATTTGTGGAGGACTTTTCCAGGATAGCCTCTCCCCTTACAGCCCTCACCAGGAAGGACAAGAAGTTTGAATGGTCAGATAAATGTGAGCAGAGTTTTCAAGAACTCAAGAGGAGACTGACCAGTGCTCCTATACTGACTGTTCCAGAGGGTGACAAGAGTTTTGACATCTACAGTGATGCTTCCAAGATGGGCTTAGGAGCTGTACTCATGCAGGAAGGAAAAGTTATAGCTTATGCTTCAAGACAACTCAAAGACTACGAGAAGAACTATCCCACTCATGACCTAGAGCTGGCAGCTGTGGTCTTTGCACTGAAACTCTGGCGACACTACTTGTATGGAGTCCAGTGCAGAATTTTCACAGACCATCAGAGTCTTAAGTACTTCTTCACTCAGAAGGACTTAAACATGAGACAGCGCAGGTGGCTAGAGTTGGTCAAAGATTATGACTGTGAAATCATCTACCACCCAGGTAAAGCTAATAAAGTGGCAGATGCATTAAGCAGAAAGTCCAGTGCATCCTTGATGTCCTTATCATCGTTAGCCCTGCCACTACAGAAGGAATTGTCAGATTTCGGACTTGAAATTATTTATGGGCAACTCTCTGCATTGACCCTAGAGTCAACCCTGCTTGAGGATATACAGAAAAAGCAAAGTGAAGATCCAGATATCCAAAAGATCAAGCAAGGAATACAAGAAGAAAGAAATTCAGAATTTCGAGTATCAGACAGTGGAATTCTTTATCAGGGAAATCGCCTTTGTGTTCCCAATGATGAAGAGCTGAGAAAGAGAATTTTAGAAGAGGCCCATAGTACGCCATATTCTATGCATCCTGGTTCTACCAAGATGTACCAAGATGTGAAACAGAGGTTCTGGTGGTCGGGACTCAAAAGAGATGTAGCTAAATATGTCAAGACTTGCCTGACATGTCAGAGGGTCAAAGCAGAACACCAGAGACCAGGAGGAGTTCTACAGCCTCTTCCTATACCAGAGTGGAAGTGGGAAGACATATCCATGGATTTCATAACAGGTCTCCCAAGAACTACGAATGGATATGATGCAATATGGGTAATAGTGGATAGATTGACCAAGTCTGCCCATTTTCTAGCCATCAAGGTGTCCCACTCTATAGAGCAATTAGCACATATTAAGGAGGTGATCAGACTTCATGGAGTTCCCAAATCTATTGTTTCGATAGGGATGGGCGCTTCACCTCTCACTGTTGGGTCAGATCGCACTAGGCACCAAACTCAAGTTCAACATGCCTTCCATCCTCGGACCGATGGACAGAGCGAGTAAATCAGATCCTAGAAGATATGCTCGTGGCTTGTGCACTAGATTTTAAAGGCGCTTGGTGCAAGTATCCTGCTTAATGAGTTTGCCTACAACAACGCCTACCAAGCCACCATCGATGGCACCATATGAGGCGTTAGGCGTAAAGTGCGATCACCTATATCTTTGGCAAGAAGGTGTGAAAGAAAGGAAATGGAAGTAGAGTCATTGACAGCGATAGAAGAAACCACCGTGCTATTCGAAAATCGACAGGATTGAGACCGCCCAGTAGATGTAAAAGCTATGTCGACACACGCCGTGAGGCCATTGGAATTTCAAGTAGGAGATTCAGTTTTTCTCAAAGTTGCTCCTATGAAGGGAGTGATGAAATTTGGCAAGAAGGGCAAATTAAGTCCTCGCTATGTAGGACCTTACCGATCACGGAGAGGATTGGGAAAGTAGCTTACTGACTGGACTTACCACCAGACATGTCAGCAATACACAATGTGTTTCATGTCTCCATGTTAAAGAAGTGCCTCCATGACCCTAGTCAAGTGATTGAGCCTCAGTCAGTGCAGATCCAAGCGGATCTTAGTTTTGAGAGTAGACCTACACAGATAGTGGACGTCAAGAGACTAATAAGCAAAGAAGTACCACTAGTGAAGGTCGTCTGGCAGAACCAGGAACACGAGGAAGTCACTTGGGAGCGGGAGGATAGTATGAGACAGAAATATCCAGAACTATTCTAAGTTCGAGGATGAACTTTTTATAAGGTATGGGGAATTGTAACGACCCAATTTTCCTTATTTTGAGTTCTGAATATCCTTAAAAATATTTGGAAATGCTTTTAAAATATTCTAGAGATTTTTAGAGTATTTTTATGCAAATTTTGGAGTCCGTTTGGTATTTTTACCGAGTGGAGAAAGTTTAAAAAAAAAAGGAAAAATAAAATAAAAACCAAAGTGCAAGAGCTGGGATTCGAACCCAGCTTCTCGGGCCCAAGCAGTAAGCGGCCCAACCAACCGAGCTGAGCTCGTTTTGTTAACTAAGTGGGGGAACAAATATATTTAAGTAATAGATGGAACCAAAATAACCCAGGTTATTTAAGGAGGTAAATTTCTTCCCGAGCCCTAAAAAAAAAAAAATCCTTTTCCTCTCTTTTTCTCTCCCGACGACGCCGTCTTCTCCTCTCGGGCGAAACCGCCGCCGAGTCTAGGGTTTCCTCCTCTCGACGCCGGCGAGGGGTTTTCCGGCCGGTCTCCAACGTGGGTGACCTTTCCGGCAGGGAAAGCTCGGGGAACACAAGGAGAAGGGAGAAACGAAGCTCTACCGAAACCCTAGGGCATTTCTCTTCGGTTGTAAGTTCAAGAACCCGATGTAAGTGCTTCTCACCTCCGGTAGGAGTAGCTTTTGGGTTTTTTTTGTTCGCATTTTCTTGTTGTTGTGTAATGAACAAGAGCAGCCCTTCATTCTAACCTATTGTCCAGATTTCAACCTTTGCTAGCATTTCGGTTTGGGCTTTGGTTCAAGTTCTTTTGCTGTTTTTAGATCACGGACAGATTTTTTTAAGTGTCTTCTTGATTTGTTACAGCATGCTTATCTAAATGTATTTACCTTACATTTCAAGCATATCTAAGTAGTTATGTTTCCTTCAAGTCATGGTATGATCAAAGAATTGTTAAGATTCAAGAATAAATTGGTTTTACAAGTTTGCTATTGGGAATCTGTTTGCTGCCGTGGACCTGACCAAACATATTTCATATGACCATGTAGTCTTTTAAGTACTGTTGAGTTTTGTTTTGAATATATATATATATCAGTGCCATGTAGTTTAAAATCTCTTGTTTGCTGAATAAATGAGAGAAGTACAAGAAAAGCAATACTAAGATACAATCTGATCCTAAGGTTCAGAATTTAGAACCAAGGCACACTATGTGCTTAAATAAATGCCAAGGCATTTATTTAGAAGAAGTATTTAAAGAAGGATATAAAGAAAAGTATTTTACTTTTAAAGGGCATGTACCGGACACAAGGTCCAAGGGATGGGCTCCAAGTTGCCCCTAGACATAAGGTCTAGAAGTGTCTTAATGATTTTGGGATTAGCTACCTCAATTCTCATTAAGAAAGGCGCGCAAAGTGGTACAATGCCGGGCCCAAGTTAAGTTGAATATTATTTTTAAAGTATACAAGTATTAATTTGGAAACAAACAGAACAAGTTCTTTTATCTAAGTTGCAAATTTTAGCAAATTAAATTGCTGTTTCCTTTAGAGATGCATGATGTAGTTCTATTTGCTATTTTCATGTTGAGCATGTATTTCCCTGCTTTCTTTTATGCTTATGCATTCCGTATCGGATTTTGTGAGTAGAAAGCACTTACTAAGCTTTTAGCTTATAGATACTACCTTTCCTCCTACTGCAGGTATGGATAAAAATAAAGAAAAAGCTAAAGTGGTGTAGAAGAAGACGACAAGGAGACGTTGATGATGTGTGTGTGGGAGGCTGATATGGAAGCTTGGGACCTTGCTAGAAGAAATTAGAAATCGTGCCTGCTGGGGTTTTTGTTACTGCTAGAGTAGAATTTATCTTGCATTACTAGCTTCGTTATCTTCCTATCATTTAGTTGGATTAACTGTTTATGCTGGGAACATGTTCTTTTCCTTATTTTTGGATTAGTTTTCAAGTTTTGTGAAGTGAATTCTGCTTTAATAAGAATCTGCCGTATGATTCATCTTAACTCTTTCTGCTGTAGAGATAGATTCATTTGCTGTATTTGGTTTGTTTTAATGATTCTTTTGTTATGGTTAAGTGCTGCTTGGAATTTCTGCAGTAAGACTCGTCTCCATGATCAGCAGGTTGTATTTCAGTAAATTAATTGGTTACCTTGTATTGTTGAAACGTTTCTTGGTACTGCTTGTTTTTAATTCGGACTGGTAATTGCTGAAGTTGAGTCTCTTTGAAATCTGTTGTAAATGCATGCAAATTTAGTATAGCAGAAATCTGATGCATAACTAGTAGTATGCAAGTAGGAAATTTGAAAGTTGCTGGAATTTTATTCCCATTACAAATGCAGCATGCAATATAGAATTTTCCTTGTTATGTTGTTGTCTTGAAACTTAAGTACCGTAGTTTTAAAATCTCAGAATGAATCACTACATTCTTTAATAGATATGGAGCCATGTTCTACATATGATAAGTAGACAAGTAGCTATGCTTATTTAGGTACAGTAGGCATGTTTTATTTGATTGGGAAGTAGAAGTATATAAGCTATATATGTCTGTATGCTATGCTCGCTTGTGGTCTTACATAAATGCATATCTGACCCTGAAAAGAGTTTAAAAAAAAAAAAAGTCTGAAGAAATTATATGATGCCATTTAGAGACATGTTTCCAATGGTTTAAAGTATCTCTAGTATTAGAGTAGGTAGTACCAGTTATGTGTAGATAGTAGAATCAGTAGCGGTCACCCTCAGAGTAGTAGTAAGGAGGGTGGCCGTTACATGAGAATAGTACTGCAGACTCTTCAGCAGAAGCAGCTTTATGCTAAATTCTCCAAGTGCGAGTTTTGGTTAAATCAGGTGGCGTTTTTAGGTCACATAATTTCTAAAGAAGGCATTCAAGTGGATCCAGCCAAAGTGGAAGCGGTCAACAACTGGAGTAGACCCAAGAACGTCAGAGAGATCAGAAGCTTCCTTGGTTTAGCTGGGTACTACAGGAAGTTCGTGGAGGACTTTTCCAGGATAGCCTCTCCACTAACAGCCCTCACCA
This sequence comes from Zingiber officinale, assembly GCF_018446385.1. NCBI lineage: Eukaryota > Viridiplantae > Streptophyta > Magnoliopsida > Zingiberales > Zingiberaceae > Zingiber > Zingiber officinale. The sequence continues at coordinate 86,643,890 of NC_055998.1, read as the reverse complement.
GGAAGAACAAGAGATTCGAATGGTCAGATAAATGTGAGCAGAGTTTCCAAGAGCTAAAGAAGAGATTGATCAGTGCTCCCATTCTGACTGTTCCACAGAGCGACAAGAGTTTCGACATCTACAGTGATGCTTCCAAGATGGGCTTAGGAGTTGTACTCATGCAAGAAGGAAAAGTCATAGCTTATGCTTCCAGACAACTCAAAGATTATGAGAAGAACTACCCTACTCATGATCTTGAGTTGGCAGCTGTGGTTTTTGCACTGAAACTCTGGCGACATTATTTGTATGGAGTTCAGTGTAGAATCATCACAGATCATCAGATCCTTAAGTACTTCTTCACTCAGAAGGACTTAAACATGAGACAGCGCAAGGGGCTGGAGTTGGTCAAAGATTACGACTGTGAAATCCTCTACCATCCAGGCAAAGCTAACAAAGTGCCAGATGCACTCAGCAGAAAATCCAGTGCATCCCTGATGTCTTTGTCATCATTAGCCCTGCCACTGCAGAAGGAGTTGTCGGATTTTGGAGTCGAAATTATTTATGGGCAACTCTCTGCATTGACCTTAGAGTCAACCCTGCTTGAGGATATACAGAGAAAGCAAAGTGAAGATCCAGATATCCAAAAGATCAAGCAAGGGTTACAAAAAGAAGACAAATCAGAGTTTCGAGTAACAGATAGCGGGATTCTTTATCAAGGGAGTCACATTTGCGTGCCCCATGATGAAGAACTGAGGAAGAAGATCTTAGAAGAAGCTCACAGCACACCATACTCCATGCATCCTGGTTCTTCCAAGATGTACCAAGATGTGAAACAGAGGTTCTGGTGGTCAGGACTCAAAAGAGACGTTGCTAAATATGTCAGTACCTGCTTGACATGCCAGAGGGTCAAAGCAGAACACCAGAGACCAGGAGGAGTCCTTCAGCCTCTTCCGATACCAGAATGGAAATGGGAAGATATATCCATGGACTTCATAACCGGTCTTCCAAGAACCACCAATGGATATGATGCAATATGGGTAATAGTAGATCGATTGACCAAGTCTGCTCACTTCCTAGCCATCAAGATGTCCCACTCTATAGAGCAGTTGGCCCAGCTATATGTTAAAGAGGTAGTCAGACTTCATGGAGTTCCTAAATCTATCATTTCTGATAGAGATGGGCGCTTCACCTCACACTTTTGGGAGTGCGTTATGAATGCACTAGGCACCAAACTCAAGTTCAGCACAGCTTTCCATCCACAGACTGATGGACAGACAGATTTTAGAAGATATGCTCAGAGCTTGTGCGCTGGATTTCAAAGGAAGTTGGTGCAAGTATTTGTGCTTAGCTGAATTCGCCTACAACAATAGCTATCAGGCCACCATCAAGATGGCACCTTATGAGGCACTATATGGCAGGAAATGCAAATCACCCATATGCTGGTAAGAAGAAGGAGAGAGAAAAGAAATGGAAGTAGAGCTGGGTATTCGAACAAAGCTGATAGACGAGACCACTCAGGCGATCCAGAAAATAAGACAGAGAATTGTGACTGCCCAGAGCAGACAGAAGAGTTATGCTGACACACGCCGTAGGCCATTGGAATTCCAAGTAGGAGATTCAGTTTTCCTCAAGGTCACTCCTATGAAGGGAGTGATGAGATTTGGCAAGAAGGGCAAATTAAGTCCTTGCTATGTAGGACCTTACCTGATCATAGAGAGGATTGGGAAAGTAGCTTACAGGCTGGACTTACCAGAAGACATGTCAGCAATACACAATGTATTTCATGTCTCCATGCTAAGGAAGTGTCTCCATGACCCGAGCCAAGTGATTCAGCCTCAGTCAGTGCAGATCCAAGAGGATCTTAGTTATGAGAGCAGACCTACACAGATAGTGGACAGAGCAGTCAAGAGATTGATAAACAAAGAAGTACCACTAGTGAAGGTCGTCTGGCAGAACCAGAAGTATGAGGAAATCACTTGGGAGTGGGAGGACAGTATGAGACAGAAGTATCCAGAGCTATTCTAAGTTCGAGGACGAACTTTTTATAAGGTATGGGGGATTGTAACGACACAATTTTCCCTATTTCGAGTTCTAAATGTCCATAAAAATATTTGAAAATGCTTTTAAAATATTCTAGAGATTTTTAGAAATTTTTAGAGTATTTTTACATAATTTTTGGAGGTTGTTTAGTATTTTTGCAAAACAAAAGAAGTTTAGGCAAAAATTTATTGAAGGCGAGGTTCGAACCCACGACCTCGGGTCGGACTGACCCAAGCTAAAACCGGCCTGACCAGCTGAGCTACAAGATTTTTAGTAACCATATAAGGGAAGAATTAAGTTATAGCATAGTTTTGGATTTAACCCTAATATATTAAAGGGAATTAGGTTTTGATTTTTCCAAAAAACCAAACATTTTCTCCCGAATTCCTTTCTCCCTCGCGTTCTCGCGTGCGACAGTGGCGGCGTTGCTTGGACGAAGGCGAAGCCGAATTTAGGGTTTCATTCCGGCGGCCGGCGAGCGTTCTTCTTCAAGGGTTCTACACAAACCCAAGCTCCTCTCGGCAAGGCGAACGCACGGGCAGGAGAAGAGGCCGAGAATTCCAAGCCTTCGAACCCTAGGTCACCTTCCTTCGTCGGCTGTAAGTCATACAAGCAAGTGTAAGTACTACTCACCTGTAGTAGGAGTAGTTCCGATGTATTGCTTTGATCTCTTAGCTTTCGGAATTGAAGTTGGGTGGATTTGGAAGCCTTTTAGGTTGCTGTCGTGAGTTCTATGTGAAAAGAATTGGGGGACTTTGGTTTTCTTTTGAGGTTCTGCCGTGAGCTTCACAAAGGAATAAAAAAAAATTCATTTAGGCTAATTGAGCATGAAGCATGGTTTTGATACCTTCATTTGGGTGCCGGGTAGAATTGTATGCTAGGGTTGTTGTGTTATGCATTCTATCCTTATTTGTTGCTTGGGATTTTTCCATGCACAGTTAAGTTTCCGGTTGGTTCTTTGTTGCCCTGTTTTGGGTCATACCGTACAGATTGCTATGGTTACCTCATGTTGCTGCCGTGAGTTCATCTAAGGATACATCCTTTTGGCTTGCTGTTGAATTCTTTGAGTTGTGTTTTATGCTTGAATCTCCTTGCTTTAAGATCATATTGTACAGAGTTAAGGTTGTTTAGGGATTAGCTTTGGACAGCATATTAAAGAAGCCTGAAGTTGTATTCTTTTGCTTTATTTATAGCATGTTTAGAAAGTTTGAAGTAGCATTCTGTTGCCTATTTTATAGCACGTTAAAGATGCCTGAAGTTGTATTCTTTTGCTTTATTTAAAGCATGTTTAGAAAGTTTGAAGTAGCATTCTGTTGCCTAATTTATAGCACGTTAAAGAAGCCTGAAGTTGTATTCTTTTTCTTTATTCATAGCATGTTTAGAAAGTTTAAAGTAGCATTCTGTTGCCTATTTTACAGCATGTTTAGAAGGCCCAAAGTTACTCTCTTTTGCTCTATTCTGTAGCATGATTAATAGGTTCAGATGTGCTTATTTTTCCTTTATCTACAGCATGTTTAGGAGGTCCAGATTTGCTTTCTTTTGCCTTGCTTTATAACATGCTTAGAGGGTTCAAACTGATTTCCCTAGTGTATTTGTATATAGCATGCTTAGTTAATTGTAATCTTATACCTATTAAATACATTTACAGGACTCTAATAAACTCTAATAAAAGAGTATGAGAAGTATGAGTCAAGAAAAGATTAGAGTCTAGTTAAGAAAGAGATAACTAGTAAATTAAAGTAAGAGGCTAGTACCCGACTTCCAAGGTTGTCGTTAAACAAATCCAGGTGACCAATTCCAAGGTCTTGGCCCTGGTAAGACCAAGATCTTTACCTCATAGGACTAGAGGCTCGCTACCTCAGTCACTATTAGAGAGCGCGCAAAACAAAGATGGTACTAAGCCTGGGCCCAAAGAAAAGAAAAGTAAAGAAGGAAAGAAAAGTAAGAAGAAAGAAGAAGAAAGTAAACGAGAAATTAAAAGATTAATTTCTGGTACAAGGATATAAGAAAATATAATAAGTTTTATGCTTAGAATAAATAGAAAGTTAGTTTCTTTAATTCTAAGCTTACAGTGTTAATTTCTTATTATCCTGTTAGATAGTGAGCATGTTTAGTATTCAGTTTCATTTTCTGTATACCATGAGCACATGCAGATTTGCTTTAGCATTTCAGTTTCAGTATTATTGCATTACTTTTTTATGCACTTCGAGTTTTGTGAGATAGATTAGTACTTACTAAGCGTTTTCGCTTATAGTTTTGTTTTCTTTCCTCCTACTGCAGATAAAGGAAAAGCTAAGCTAAGATATTAAGGGAGGCGACAGGGTGGTGGTGATGATGAATGTGTGTGGTGACTGGAGTATGGAGAGATCCAGAGGGTTCTAGCAAACCTGTAGGACTTAGTTATTTAGAGTTTATGCTCTAATTCCTTTCTTTAATTACTGTTATGAAAATTATGAGATTGTGATTGAGTTTGATTCGGAGTGTAGCTTATTATGTTCCATTCTGGGAGATTGTGTTTAGTTCTTATTGTTAGACTAGTCTTTTGGTTATAATATGAATTTATTACTGCGTTGTTGTGAATAAAATGTGATCCAGTCGCATGTGGCTACGTATATATCTTGTGTATTATAGATTTGGTCACCGGTACAAGGGAGACTCTGCCGAAATTTTTCAGTAGGAATTCCTCTGAACCGTGACAAATCTAACTGACTCTAATAATAGCGTCAGTGACACTAGAATCAGAGTTGTAGTTAGGTAACATTCGCCCTTAGAGAGTAAAATAAGAAGGGTGAGTTGTTACAGCTAAGGGGTTCAGTCAAGTGGAAGGACTTGACTATGATGAAACATATGCCCCAGTGGCTAGACTAGAGTCCATTAGGATGTTACTAAGTTATGCAGCACACAAAGGGTTTAGACTATACCAAATGGATGCTAAGTCAACATTCCTAAATGGACTAATAAAAGAAGAAGTCTACGTAGGACAACCACCTGGGTTTGAGAGTCTAGAACACCTTGATTATGTCTATAAATTAAAGAAAGCCTTATATAGACTTAAGCAAGCACCTAGGGCTTGGTATGAAAGACTAACGTCTTACCTAATCTCTAAAGGGTTTAACCAAGGTCAAATTGACCCAACCTTATTTGTCAAATTAATAAAAGAAGATATTTTTATAGCACAAATTTACGTAGATGATATAATCTTTGGTTCAACAAATTCAGAATTTTTAGATGAATTTACAAGTTTAATGGAACACGAGTTTGAAATGAGTCTGGTAGGCAAATTAACCTACTTTTTAGGATTACAAATCAAACAGACAAATGAAGGTAACTACATTTATCAATAAAAATATACTAAGGAATTACTTAAAAAATTTGGAATGGAAAACACCAAAGAGATAAAAACACCTATGGCAGTAAACACAATCCTAGATGATGATCCCAATGGAAAACCAGTTGATCTAAAATACTATAGGAGTGTCATAGGTAACCTACTATACTTAACTGCAAGTCGACCAGATATCTTATTTGCAGTTAGTATGTGTGCCGGATACCAAACCTGTGCTAAAGAATCTCATTTGATTCAAGTCAAAAGAATCTTTAGATACCTTAAAGGAACAACAAATGTAGGTATTTGGTATCCTAGGACTAATAATTTTGAATTAATAGGGTACTCTGACTCAGATTATGCTGGATGCAAATTAGACCGCAAAAGCACAAGTGGCGGATGTCAATTATTGGGTCCATCACTTGTCAGCTGGTTTAGTAGAAAGCAACACTATGTTGCCTTATCCACAACTGAGTCAGAATATATAGCAATAGGAGAGTGTGTTGCACAATTATTATGGATGATGCACACCCCTAAAAGATTTTAACTTGAACCTTACAAATGTCAAAGTCTTAATTGATAACATTAGCTCAATCAACCTAACAAAAAATCCAGTACATCATTCCAGAACTAAACACATTGAAATTAGGCATCACTTTATCAGGGATCATGTTACTAAAGGGGACATTGAACTCAAATACATTTAGTCCAAATCCAATTTAGCAGACATATTCACAAAACCACTCCCTGAAAGTGAATTTAGCAATCTGCGTAGAAAATTAGAAATGTGCCTAATAGACTAGGACTTTTCAAAATTAAAAAACTATTTTTCAAAAATAATTGTTTTAAATTCTAGGTTAAAATTGTTTTATTTTTTTTAAACCTTCCTACTTTTAGAATTTCAAAACAATTTTAGCTTTAGACTAGAAAAATCCCCTTAGAAATCATGTTCCCCCAGGACTAGTATTTGAGCATCTCACCAACACCCTAGGTTTACTTTCCTTGTGATTGGCATACATAGAAAGAGGTGAGATGTATAGGCCAATTGTCTGGACTTAAGATGCATATGTCAGTGCATCAATATAAGTCTGGGCATTAAATACAAAACATACATTGATCAAGCTAAGTTACTCAGTTAAGTCAACCGCTAACTGATTACAATGAACTTAACTTGACTAACCAAGTGAAAGATGTTATCTTCTGATAGTCAGTAAGTACCTAATTGGTTAGACAGCTATTTTAGATGTCAGGTTTAGGGGGAGGATTAAATTAACACTTAACACCAAAAATTATTTTCTCCACCTTCAACATAATATCTTTTCTAAAATTTCTAGGATTGAGATTGAATTTCAGTTTTTGAATTTAAAGTTTTAACAAACGTAGTCAATGTTGAAAAGTAGATTTTTCAAACTTAGTTTTGAAATCTTTAATTTTGAAAACTTATGTTTCAAATTTTTTATAAACCTATTTCTGAAAACTAGCTTCTATAAAACTAAATTCTTCAATTAAATCTTATAAACTAAGATTTTGAATCTATTGCAAACTGAGTTTTAATCAGTTTTGAAAAGTAAATAGTTTTCAAACTCAGCCTTGAAATTTTTTGTGTTTTAAAGTTGAAACTTATTTTAAAAATTTAAACCTTGAAATTTTGGCTTTAAAAACTCATGTTTGAAAAGTGTTTTAAAGTTAAAACTTACTTTGAAAATTTGATCTTAAAATTTGTAAATTATAACCTTATGTTTGGAAATTAGAATATCTAAACCTAGCTTTCCTAAACTTAAGCTTGAAAATTAGCTTTTAAAAACTGATTTTCTTAGGTTTTGCAAAGTCAATTAATTTTTGCAAAAATTATCTTTCAGAATTACTCAAAATATACTAAATACTAAGTTATGTTGCTAAATTAGCTATTTTCAAAACTTAGTTATTTTACAAAAGTTAAGAAACAAAAGCTAAATTACTATTTAAAACTCCCCCAAGTTAACTTGACATTATTTCTTACATTTTAACTTTGTCTGTATTCTGTATTTTTGAGTGTTTGACTTATGTCCATATTTGATGAATGCCAAAGGGGGAGGGATAGGTGGTTAAGTTAGAGAAACAAAATGTCAAATTTAAAAAACTAACTTAAACCTTAAAAATCATGCTGGTTTTTCTTACTAGCATAATTTTCACTAACTTAACCAGGTTGTCATTCCATCAAAAAGGGAGAGATTGTTGGTGTGATTAGCACTAATGGTCTAACTCAGGTTTTAATGAATGACAAATCAGGTTAAGTTAGGTTTGTCATGATCTAACACTCTAACCGAGTGTGCAAACGAAGTCCAGACAAGTCAACGGGTTCACCGGATGTTTGGCATGAAGTCCAAGCAGGTCGACGGGCTGACCGGATGCTTGGCAAGAAGTCCAGCTAAGTCGACGGGCTGACCAGATAGTTGGCGAGAAGTCCAAGTTGGTCGACGGGCTGACCGGACGCTTGGCGAGAAGTTCAGACGAGTCGAAGGGCTGACTGGACGTTTGGCAGGTGAGTAAAGGTAAGTCACTGGAAGGGAGTGACTGTGAGGATGCATTCCCGAGAAGGGAACATTAGGCGTCGATATGGCTTGGATCCATTTCGGTTATCTAAGTCGAGATCGTGACTAGATACCGATCTCGGAAACACGGAATCTAAGTCATACCTTTTATATTGAACTTATAAACTGTGCTAACACTTTGTTTTGCAGGATATACATTATCTATTTACCTCGGACTAACCTTATTTTGTAGGAAAGGTGTTCCCCAGAAAAAGGTGGTCCGGGCGCCCGGAAGGGGTCCGGGCGCCTGGGAGGCAATTTTATCCTGAAAACGTCATTGCCACGTGGAGCTCACTGGTTGGACCTGCCACGTCGCACCAGGGCTCCCGGAAGGGATCCGGGGCGCCCCGAGCTTCATATAAAAGAAGTGGCAGGGGTGGAGCTTCAACAACAACTCTGAATTGAAGAACTCGCTCTCCTGTGCTCCTGCGACGCTGCAAAGCTCCGACAAAGCTCTGTCTGTTCATTTCTTATTTCATAATTGTCGGTATTTCTTGTTCTATCTTTTCTGTACTTAAACTCTGTAATTGAGTATTCGAATTGCTAGTGATTGCCCACCGAAAGTACTCAACAAGTATGGGCCTTGGAGTAGGAGTCGACACGGGCTCCGAACCAAGTAAAAAGGTTCTGTGTTAGCATTGTTCTTTCTTTTCCGCTGCGCTTAACTCTCTTATCGACGAATGTTTTTTCGATATTCACCCCCCCCCCCTCTATCGAATGTCTACGATTCAACAGTAGTGCCCCATCTTACCACACTCAAAGCATTTGATGTGGTTCTTTATTCTCTTCTTGGTAGTTGAGGTGGAGGGTTGAGCTTCCAAGATCTCCTCTTCCTTGGATTGCTCTTCTTCCTCTTCACTTGAAGATGTGGATGATTCCACTTCTTCCTCCCTTGAAGATGTGAATGATACCTCCTCATCTTCCTTCTCCTCATCGGATGTTGAACAGGTGTCAACATTCGATTGGTCATTATCCTCTTGGACCAATGAGCCCTTCTCCTTGGGCTCCTCCACTACTTGCAATTTTGTAGGATCCTCATGAAGCGCAATTACCTTTTTCCAAAGGTCGCTTATGTTCTTGTATTTACCTACATTCAATACCAAATTAAGAGGTAATAAATTAATTAAAATTCTAGTTAACTCCTTGTTCGCCTCTGATTGCTCACTTTGCTCCTCGATCCAATACCGAGGCCGGAGATGCTTTCCCTTCTTATCAGTTGGAGCTTCAAACCATTCCTCCAACACAATCCATTGGTTCCAATCCATTTGGAACCAAGTCTCCAACCACTTCCTCCAATACTCGAAATCATCTCGATCGTATGGAGTTAGGATTCGGATATCCCATCATAGAGGGCCTTTGGACTCCATCTTCCTCTAGCGCTTTGCTCCTTCGGCGATTAGTCCGTAGAAGAGTAACCTGCTCTGATACCAATTGTTAGGATCTTGACGCCCGCTAGAGGAGGAGGGGAGGTGAATAATGTCTCACCCAAAATGTCGCTTCCTACAATGGTTAGTCTGCATACCGGAAATACAAGACAAACACTAACAAAAGAAGGCAAAACTAACACGTTGTTTAACGTGGTTCGGAGATGAAGCTCCTACTCCACAACTATCTGGGTGGAGCAACCTTGCCACAAACTCGCATAAGCTCTTGATCACTCAAGAAGACCTTGGAGACTCTAATAGGGGTTAACTACCTTTATTTTCGTCAACCATGGCCAAGCACCCCGAGCTCTCTTAAATAGAGCTCGGAGGAAACACCTAACTATATTTCCTGCCACCAATCGACTGGTACAACCACCAGTCAACTGGTCATAAGTGAAATTCGAGCATTACAAGCCAACGGTCGGCTACCAGTTGACTGATGAAAACACCAATCGACTGCTACAATAACGCTACAATAATGCTATAGTACTGCTACAGTAACATTACAGTACTACTATAGTACACAATGAAATTTTACCCTGAGTACAATCTCTCATGCACTCATCCTTGCTCGCATAACCTAGACCTAGCCTTCTTCCCTCCTCCATCAGCCTTGTGTCCCTCGGATGCCTCCCCATCCTTCATGTCTTGCCTTCTGGAGCTTCCATTAGCCTTGTCATCATTGTCATGTCTTCACTTCCAAGAGCCATGCTCCGGGACTTCATCCTTTGCCAAGTCACACTTGGACTTACATTACCAAGACTATACACTTGGACTTCCATTACCAAGACTACATACTTGGTCTTACACTCCAAGACTCACCCTTGGACTTTCCTCCTTTACCAAGATCACCCTTGGACTTTCCTTGTTGTACCTGTATCCTGCACACTCACAATGTATATCAAATACAACAATAAACCTAACTTAAACCTTTGCTCAAACACCAAAATCTAGAGTACCCAAATTGCTCCAACACTTATTTGGGTTTCTGAAAAATCCCAACCGTTACGATGTTTTTAGTTTTCATAATAGAGAAATGGTGTGAAGGATTAGTTATGTCTCTTTTCATTTATCAACACCACCATGGGAATTTGGATATTGTGATTTTTATTTCACAACACAATAGTATTATTATTCCCGTGACAATTTTATATACACTTCTCATATCATGCATACCACGACATTAAATAACAAATACCTTATACAAAGATATACAACTAACAACACTACATAATTGTACCTTTACATTCCTTACCCAACTATTTTGCTTACAATAATATGGATAATTAATCTGATGTTTTATAGAACCTATCCCTCAAAATTGATATAATTACATCAATTCTATTTTTTTTCATGTCTCCTTGTTTGAAGTCCATCTTCAGATCGTATAGAAGACATCGAATGTATTGCATCACAAAGAAGTCACAGTCAGTGTTGTAAATAACATTAGTAATTTAATATTCAATATTTTATATCAATATTTTCTATTCACAATGTTTGATCTTAACTTACCTATCTTCTTGTTGTGGGCATTCTATTCTGAGAGACACCCATTGGTCGAAGGGATGATGCCTTTTAAAATTTGGATCAATAGCAGTAATGTGCTCATGACTATATTGTTTTAAATTTGATACTTGTAAGATTGAACAGGAAATTAAAATTTTACATCAACTAGAATTTATACTACATTACTAACATACACATGAATATTGGATACTCACTGCTGCTTCAAATTCATATTTGGATTTACTTCCACTTGCTAGAGAATTGTAATAATTGAACGTCATTGAATTGGTGTCCACCATCAACAAGTGGAAGTGTGCATTATCACTAGACAAAGGTATAAAAATATACCTAAACTCTTCATCTTCTATATCTGTCTTTATCACTTGTTGCAAGGCAAACTTGCTTGAGGATTTTATTGATGACTACAAATATGCAAAGTTAAACATACTTAACCAAATAATAAAATTTATTTAAATATTATATATTCTCAAATCATTTAGATTCCTTACTATGAAGAAGGTTGAACAATATATAGACTTGTTGTATGGCCTACCAGATGAGGATGCCCCCTAAACAAAATTTTACAATACATGTCAATTACCTCTGCTTTTGTAAAAATCTCTCCAATTACACCAGATAAGAAGGTGTAACGACCACCCTTCTTACTACTACTACTACACTCTAAGGATGATCGTTACTTGACTACTAACTCTACATCACCGGTATGATTAAAAATCACATGGAAACCCTACCGAAAAATTTCGACAGAATCTGCCCTGTACCGGTGACCATATTCAACAATACATGCAATATATACTCAGCCACAAGCGGCTGGAACACATATCAATCAACCACGCAGTATAATAAATCCAAAATAAAGAAAACAACACACAAATATCTATTTACTAAACTGAACTCATCCTACATGCAATCTAAACAGAATAATCTCAAATGACATGCACTTAAAATACAACTCAAATGTTTACAATAACTAAAATGCGGAAACTAAATTAAAACTTCTTTCCTAGTCCCAAGGCTTCCATAGTCCTGGCATCACACATCCTTCGAACACCTCCTTGTCGCCTTCCTTTCTATATCTTTCCCTTTCCTGTATCTGCAGTAAGAGGAAGTGTAGTCTATAAGCAAAATTTGCTTAGTAAGCGCTATCTAACTCACAAAATCACGAATGTGCATGTATACGAAAATAACTAGAAACTATATGCTCTAAAAAGAAATAAAGCATAAACATAACTGCTCATGTCAAACTAATAGTAAAGAAAAGCTAAGGAATCTACTCATGTAATTCTAATAGCTAATCATGCTACTCATCTAATAGGTAAACATGAAAACTACTCATCCACTAGATAAACATGGTAGAATAAAGAACTAAACTTACTGATTTTTTTAGAACTATATGAAACTTATTTCATTTGTTCTAACTTAATCTTTAATACTTTATGTTTATGTAAAACTCGTTTACTTGTTCAAAAACTTATACTTATAATACTTCAAAATAATAATCAACTTCTTCTTGGGCCCGACAACTGTGCTTTTACTTTCGTAACGACCCGACCCATTTGGCGGCCCATTTGGCGACCCTATGGTCGTCGACCGTCGACCGTCGGCCGAGCCGTTACTACTAGGTTATCTAAACCTAGGGACGACTATAGGAGCCCAGCCCAAGGACAGAGAGTCCAGTACAGTGCCACTGATAAAAGTAAAATACTTGTTATCTTTTAATACTTCTATATAATGCCTCGGCATTTTCTTTAGCACCTTGTGTTCCAAAATCCCTAAAGTCTTGACTTTGGGATCTACTTAAGGCCTTGGCCTTTTTCTTTCTTTTCTTTATCTTTCTTATACTTGTTAATACTTCTAAAAGAATACTTCTTTAAAAGAAACTGAAATGTTTAAGCAAAATCTAACTTTGAAATGCTTAACCCAAAAAATCTGCCTACTATGCTAATAAAATTCTGCATATTAAAATCTGCATACTATGCTTATAAAAATCTGCATGCTAAGCTTATAAAAATCTGCACATGTTTAGCTAAGGGTAAATGAATTCTGCACACTAATACTTAATAAAAATCTGCACACTAAAATGCTGCATATTAAGCTAACACAATTCTGCATATTAAGCTCTAAAGAAACTAGAAATTGATTGTTTTAGAAGGTGGGCTACTCATGCACATCTAATGACATAAGAAACTAGAAATCTGCTCATGTTATTCCAATAGAAAAGGAACTAGAAATCTAAATCTGCACATGTTCATGTTATTTACTAAATCTAAATAGCAAGTAACGGAATGAATATGTAAATGCACACTTGAATGTATCTGTTCATGCCTACTTCTACTTGAATGAATATAAATGCTCACTTGAATAGATCTACTCATGCTCATGCCTACCGGTGGGAGTTGTTTATAGTTCCACGGCAAGAAAGTAATATAAGGGAAGCAAAATGCTATACATAGCTATTCAAACCAACATATATATCAAATTCACAGCTTAACCCTTTTGTAAGCAACCCTAATTCTCCAAATCATGCTTCATCAGATGGCAAAGAAAACCAACAATATAAACTTCAATTCATGGCAGTAAATAAAGGAATCCGAATTACTCTATTGCAAACCACAAGCAACCAAAGCAAATACTGATTACATGTATATCAAATTCACAGCTTAACCCTTTTGTAAGCAACCCTAATTAAATCATTATGGGCAACTAGACATCTGGTAAGAGGGATCACAACCGGACCAAATCTATAATTCGAAACAATATAATCCGTTTCTCTTCTCTGATATTCTCGGCAGAAAACTAAAGACTGAAGGAAACATGAATCCTTAAACTATTTTAGATAACTTAAGGAAACAAAGGATTTAGATAAGAACACAATCTATTCTTCCTTTGAAGGTCACGGCAGCAACCCTAATCTAACCTTCTTCACAGAACAAGTTCGGAACACAAAAGAAATAGAAATCCGAAGCTATCCTACTGCAGGTGAGTAAGCGACTTACCCCTTGTTTGCTTGGACTTACAACCGAGAGGAGGAAGGAGGTCTAGGGTTCGGGTGAAGCTTCAAACCTCGAGATTTCAACCCTTCCTCGTGCCCACGAGCTCTCTTCGACTAGGGAACCTCGAATCTGTAAAGACCGGCCGGAAAAAGGCCTTCGCCGGCGCCGGAGAACAAAGCCCTAGCTTTTCTGCGGTTCCGCCGATCACCGTCGCGCGCGTGAGGGAGGAGGCGAAATTTGGTTTCGGCTAAAACCTAAGTTCTCCTTTTAATACTGTCATATTTCTGTTAACTAGTACTACTTAAATATATTTCAATATAGATTTAGTTAAGAAAAGTTCGGCTGGTCTGTTGGTGGGCTGCGTTCTGCTTAAGGCCCGGCGCATTGGTTCGAATCCCGGCTGCAATCTATTTTCATTTCTTGCTATTAACTTCTATTACTTAAATAAAATTCTTCTTTTACTTAATCAAATAACAATTGCTAGCCCAGTTGGTTAGCCAGCTTTTAACCGAATCAAAGGTTTAGGCTTCGATTCCTCCACTGCGCACTTTTTATTCCAATTTATTTCAAACGTTCTAACTATAGCTTAAATATATTTCACTTCCTAAATTAATAGCAATGACCGCCAGCACAGTTGATTAGGATGGTTTTGACCGAGTCAAAGGTCGCTGGTTCAAATCTCGGCTTGGATATTTTTTTGTCAAAACTTCATTCGTTTAGTAAAAATACCAAACGACCTCCAAAATTTGCATAAAAATACTCTAAAAATTTCTAAAAATCTCTAGAATTTTTCTATAGCATCTCTAAATATTTTTAAGAACTTTTAGAACTCCTAATGAGGAAAATTGGGTCGTTACAATCCCTCATACCTTATAAAAAGTTCGTCCTCGATCTTAGAATAATTCTGGATATCTCTGTCTCATACTGTCCTCACGTTCTTAAGTAATTTCTTCGTACTTCTAGTTCTAAATGACTTTCACTAATGGTACTCTTTGTTCCTTATCCTCTTTAACTTCTTGGTCCTCTATTATTCATATCTGATCGTACCCATTAGAGGTCCTTGGAAGACTTGATATCTTCTCTATTCTTTCTAAACATACTTATATATATGAATATAAGAGAACAAAATTTCTATCTTACTAAAGCGCATATAAGCAATTACTCCATACTGCAAATAATAAAGAAAGCATAAAAAGAAAACTTAAATACTTTCTTACTTGAAGACGGCAAAGATGGTGCTGATGTGTGATGCTGGAGAATGGGAACTGCTCTAATACCAACTGTAACGACCACCCTTCTTAATACTACTACTACACTTTAAGGATGATCGTTACTTGACTACTAACTCTACTTCACCAGTATGATTAAAAATCACATGGAAACCCTACCAAAAATTTCGGCAGAATCTGCCCTGTACCGGTGACCATATTCAACAATACATGCAATATATACTCAGCCACAAGCGGCTGGAACACATATCAATCAACCACGCAGTATAATAAATCCAAAATAAAGAAAACAACACACAAATATCTACTTACTAAACTGAACTCATCCTACATGCAATCTAAACAGAATAATCACAAATGACATGCACTTAAAATACAACTCAAATGTTTACAATAACTAAAATGCGGAAACTAAATTAAAACTTCTTTCCTAGTCCCAAGGCTTCCATAGTCCTGGCATTACACATCCTTCGAACACCTCCTTGTCGCCTTCCTTTCTATATCTTTCCCTTTCCTGTATCTGCAGTAAGAGGAAATGTAGTCTATAAGCAAAATTTGCTTAGTAAGTGCTATCTATCTCACAAAATCACGAATGTGCATGTATACAAAAATAACTAGAAACTATATGCTCTAAAAAGAAATAAAGCATAAATATAACTGCTCATGTCAAACTAATAGTAAAGAAAAGCTAAGAAATCTACTCATGTAATTCTAATAGCTAATCATGCTACTCATCTAATAGGTAAACATGAAAACTACTCATCCACTAGATAAAAATGGTAGAATAAAGAACTAAACTTACTGATTTTTTTAGAACTATATGAAACTTATTTCATTTGTTCTAACTTAATCTTTAATACTTTATGTTTATGTAAAACTCGTTTACTTGTTCAAAAACTTATACTTATAATACTTCAAAATAATAATCAACTTCTTCTTGGGCCCGGCAACTGTGCTTTTACTTTGCGCGCATCCCTAACTTGACCCTATGGTCGCTAGTCCTGAATCTAGTAGGGTACTACTAGGTTATCTAAACCTAGGGACGACTATGGGAGCCCAGCCCAAGGACAAAGCACAGTGCCACTGATAAAAGTAAAATACTTGTTATCTTTTAATACTTCTATATAATGCCTCGGCATTTTCTTTAGCACCTTGTGTGCCAAAATTCCTAAAGTCTTGACTTTGGGATCTACTTAAGGCCTTGGCCTTTTTCTTTCTTTTCTTTATCTTTCTTATACTTGTTAATACTTCTAAAAGAATACTTCTTTAAAAGAAACTGAAATGTTTAAGCAAAATCTAACTTTGAAATGCTTAACCCAAAAAATCTGCCTACTATGCTAATAAAATTCTGCATATTAAAATCTGCATACTATGCTTATAAAAATCTGCATGCTAAGCTTATAAAAATCTGCACATGTTTAGCTAAGGGTAAATGAATTCTGCACACTAATACTTAATAAAAATCTGCACACTAAAATGCTGCATATTAAGCTAACACAATTCTGCATATTAAGCTCTAAAGAAACTAGAAATTGATTGTTTTAGAAGGAGGGCTACTCATGCACATCTAATGACATAAGAAACTAGAAATTTGCTCATGTTATTCCAATAGCAAAGGAACTAGAAATCTAAATCTGCATATGTTCATGTTATTTACTAAATCTAAATAGCAAGTAACGGAATGAATATGTAAATGCACACTTGAATGTATCTGTTCATGCCTACTTCTACTTGAATGAATATAAATGCTCACTTGAATAGATCTGCTCATGCTCATGCCTACCGGTGGGAGTTGTTTATAGTTCCATGGCAAGAAAGTAATATAAGGGAAGCAAAATGCTATACATAGCTATTCAAACCAACATATATATCAAATTTACAGCTTAACCCTTTTGTAAGCAACCCTAATTCTCCAAATCATGCTTCATCAGATGGCAAAGAAAACCAACAATATAAACTTCAATTCATGGCAGTAAATAAAGGAATCCGAATTACTCTATTGCAAACCACAAGCAACCAAAGCAAATACTGATTACATATATATCAAATTCACAGCTTAACCCTTTTGTAAGCAGCCCTAATTAAATCATTATGGGCAACTAGACATCTGGTAAGAGGGATCACAACCGGACTAAATCTATAATTCGAAACAATATAATCCATTTCTCTACTCTGATATTCTCGGCAGAAAACTAAAGACTGAAGGAAACATGAATCCTTAAACTATTTTAGATAACATAAGGAAACAAAGGATTTAGATAAGAACACAATCTATTCTTCCTTTGAAGGTCACGGCAGCAACCCTAATCTAACCTTCTTCACAGAACAAGTTCGGAACACAAAAGAAATAGAAATCCGAAGCTATCCTACTGCAGGTGAGTAAGCGACTTACCCCTTGTTTGCTTGGACTTACAACCGAGAGGAGGAAGGAGGTCTAGGGTTCGGGTGAAGCTTCAAACCTCGAGATTTCAACCCTTCCTCGTGCCCACGAGCTCTCTTCGACTAGGGAACCTCGAATCTGTAAAGATCGGCCGGAAAAAGGCCTTCGCCGGCGCCGGAGAACAAAGCCCTAGCTTTTCTGCGGTTCCGCCGATCACCGTCACGCGCGTGAGGGAGGAGGAGAAATTTGGTTTCGGCTAAAACCTAAGTTCTCCTTTTAATACTCTCATATTTCTGTTAACTAGTACTACTTAAATATATTTCAATATAGATTTAGTTAAGAAAAGTTTGGCTGGTCTGTTGGTGGGCTGCGTTCTGCTTAAGGCCCGGCGCATTGGTTCGAATACCGGCTGCAATCTATTTTCATTTCTTGCTATTAACTTCTATTACTTAAATAAAATTCTTCCTTTACTTAATCAAATAACAATTGCTAGCCCAGTTGGTTAGCCGGCTTTTAACCGAATCAAAGGTTTAGGCTTCAATTCCTCCACCGCGCACTTTTTATTCCAATTTATTTCAAACGTTCTAACTATAGCTTAAATATATTTCACTTCCTAATTTGACAGCAATGACCGCCAGCACAGTTGGTTAGGATGGTTTTGACCGAGTCAAAGGTCGCTGGTTCAAATCTTGGCTTGGAAATTTTTTTGTGAAAACTTCTTTCGTTTAGTAAAAATATCAAACGACCTCCAAAAATTGCATAAAAATACTCTAAAAATTTCTAAAAATCTCTAGAATTTTTCTACAGCATCTCTAAATATTTTTAAGAACTTTTAGAACTCCTAATGAGGAAAATTGGGTCGTTACAATCCCTCATACCTTATAAAAAGTTCGTCCTCGAACTTAGAATAATTCTGGATATCTCTGTCTCATACTGTCCTCACGTTCTTAAGTAATTTCTTCGTACTTCTAGTTCTAAATGACTTTCACTAATGGTACTCTTTGTTCCTTATCCTCTTAACTTCTTGGTCCTCTATTATTCATATCTGATCGTACCCATTAGTGGTACTTGGAAGACTTGATATCTTCTCTATTCTTTCTAAACTTACTTATATATATGAATATAAGAGAACAAAATTTCTATCTTACTAAAGCGCATATAAGCAATTACTCCATACTGCAAATAATAAAGAAAGCATAAAAAGAAAACTTAAATACTTTCTTACTTGAAGACGGCAAAGATGGTGCTGATGTGTGATGCTGGAGAATGGGAACTGCTCTGATACCAACTGTAACGACCACCCTTCTTACTACTACTACTACACTCTAAGGATGACCGTTACTTGACTACTAACTCTACTTCACCGGTATGATTAAAAATCACATGGAAACCCTACCGAAAAATTTCGACAGAATCTGCCCTGTACCGGTGACCATATTCAACAATACATGCAATATATACTCAGCCACATATCAATCAACCACGCAGTATAATAAATTCAAAATAAAGAAAACAACACACAAATATCTACTTACTAAACTGAACTCATCCTACATGCAATCTAAACAGAATAATCTCAAATGACATGCACTTAAAATACAACTCAAATGTTTACAATAACTAAAATGCGGAAACTAAATTAAAACTTCTTTCCTAGTCCCAAGGCTTCCATAGTCCTGGCATCACACATCCTTCGAACACCTCCTTGTCGCCTTCCTTTCTATATCTTTCCCTTTCCTGTATCTGCAGTAAGAGGAAGTGTAGTCTATAAGCAAAATTAGCTTAGTAAGTGCTATCTAACTCACAAAATCATGAATGTGCATGTATACGAAAATAACTAGAAACTATATGCTCTAAAAAGAAATAAAGCATAAACATAACTGCTCATGTCAAACTAATAGTAAAGAAAAGCTAAGGAATCTACTCATGTAATTCTAATAGCTAATCATGCTACTCATCTAATAGGTAAACATGAAAACTACTCATCCACTAGATAAACATGGTAGAATAAAGAACTAAACTTACTGATTTTTTTAGAACTATATGAAACTTATTTCATTTGTTCTAACTTAATCTTTAATACTTTATGTTTATGTAAAACTCGTTTACTTGTTCAAAAACTTATACTTATAATACTTCAAAATAATAATCAACTTCTTCTTGGGACCGGCAACTGTGCTTTTACTTTCGTAACGACCCGACCCATTTGGCGGCCCATTTGGCGACCCTATGGTCGTCGACCGTCGACCGTGTTACTACTAGGTTATCTAAACCTAGGGACGACTATAGGAGCCCAGCCCAAGGACAGAGAGTCCAGTACAGTGCCACTGATAAAAGTAAAATACTTGTTATCTTTTAATACTTCTATATAATGCCTCGGCATTTTCTTTAGCACCTTGTGTGCCAAAATCTCTAAAGTC
Organism: Zingiber officinale; assembly: GCF_018446385.1. Taxonomy (NCBI): domain Eukaryota; kingdom Viridiplantae; phylum Streptophyta; class Magnoliopsida; order Zingiberales; family Zingiberaceae; genus Zingiber; species Zingiber officinale. The sequence goes on along the minus strand of NC_055998.1, from coordinate 86,624,003 downwards.
TTGACTTTGGGATCTACTTAAGGCCTTGGCCTTTTTCTTTCTTTTCTTTATCTTTCTTATACTTGTTAATACTTCTAAAAGAATACTTCTTTAAAAGAAACTGAAATGTTTAAGCAAAATCTAACTTTGAAATGCTTAACCCAAAAAATCTGCCTACTATGCTAATAAAATTCTGCATATTAAAATCTGCATACTATGCTTATAAAAATCTGCATGCTAAGCTTATAAAAATCTGCACATGTTTAGCTAAGGGTAAATGAATTCTGCACACTAATACTTAATAAAAATCTGCACACTAAAATGCTGCATATTAAGCTAACACAATTCTGCATATTAAGCTCTAAAGAAACTAGAAATTGATTGTTTTAGATGGAGGGCTACTCGTGCACATCTAATGACATAAGAAACTAGAAATCTGCTCATGTTATTCCAATAGCAAAGGAACTAGAAATCTAAATCTGCACATGTTCATGTTATTTACTAAATCTAAATAGCAAGTAACGGAATGAATATGTAAATGCACACTTGAATGTATCTGTTCATGCCTACTTCTACTTGAATGAATATAAATGCTCACTTGAATAGATCTGCTCATGCTCATGCCTACCGGTGGGAGTTGTTTATAGTTCCACGGCAAGAAAATAATATAAGGGAAGCAAAATGCTATACATAGCTATTCAAACCAACATATATATCAAATTCACAGCTTAACCCTTTTGTAAGCAACCCTAATTCTCCAAATCATGCTTCATCAGATGGCAAAGAAAACCAACAATATAAACTTCAATTCATGGCAGTAAATAAAGGAATCCGAATTACTCTATTGCAAACCACAAGCAACCAAAGCAAATACTGATTACATATATATCAAATTCACAGCTTAACCCTTTTGTAAGCAACCCTAATTAAATCATTATGGGCAACTAGACATCTGGTAAGAGGGATCACAACCGGACCAAATCTATAATTCGAAACAATATAATCCGTTTCTCTTCTCTGATATTCTCGGCAGAAAACTAAAGACTGAAGGAAACATGAATCCTTAAACTATTTTAGATAACTTAAGGAAACAAAGGATTTAGATAAGAACACAATCTATTCTTCCTTTGAAGGTCACGGCAGCAACCCTAATCTAACCTTCTTCACAGAACAAGTTCAGAACACAAAAGAAATAGAAATCCGAAGCTATCCTACTGCAGGTGAGTAAGCGACTTACCCCTTGTTTGCTTGGACTTACAACCGAGAGGAGGAAGGAGGTCTAGGGTTCGGGTGAAGCTTCAAACCTCGAGATTTCAACCCTTCCTCGTGCCCACGAGCTCTCTTTGACTAGGGAACCTCGAATCTGTAAAGACCGGCCAGAAAAAGGCCTTCGCCGGCGCCGGAGAACAAAGCCCTAGCTTTTCTGCGGTTCCGCCGATCACCGTCGCGCGCGTGAGGGAGGAGGAGATATTTGGTTTCGGCTAAAACCTAAGTTCTCCTTTTAATACTCTCATATTTCTGTTAACTAGTACTACTTAAATATATTTCAATATAGATTTAGTTAAGAAAAGTTTGGCTGGTCTGTTGGTGGGCTGCGTTCTGCTTAAGGCCCGGCGCATTGGTTCGAATCCCGGCTGCAATCTATTTTCATTTCTTGCTATTAACTTATATTACTTAAATAAAATTCTTCCTTTACTTAATCAAATAACAATTGCTAGCCCAGTTGGTTAGCCGGCTTTTAACCGAATCAAAGGTTTAGGCTTCGATTCCTCCACCGCGCACTTTTTATTCCAATTTATTTCAAACGTTCTAACCATAGCTTAAATATATTTCACTTCCTAATTTAACAACAATGACCGCCAGCACAGTTGGTTAGGCTGGTTTTGACTGAGTCAAAGGTCGCTGGTTCAAATCTCGGCTTGGACATTTTTTTGTCAAAACTTCTTTCGTTTAGTAAAAATACCAAACGACCTCCAAAAATTGCATAAAAATACTCTAAAAATTTCTAAAAATCTCTAGAATTTTTCTATAGCATCTCTAAATATTTTTAAGAACTTTTAGAACTCCTAATGAGGAAAATTGGATCGTTACAGAAGGAATGGACATTTAAATCAAAGGGTAGTTCCTCCCAAACTAATTCACTTGTAAACCTGCAAAGTAAATCAATGACTATAAATCACACAATTAAATTAGAGAAGCATATAATTATCTAAATTAGAGAATTATATAATTATCTTGACTTTTCACTTAATTAAATCAACTATGTATTTAACATACTTTAGGTTCTCCAATTGTTTTAACAAGTAGGTCACATCTTTGTCTTGTTTTTTCTTCTTCGAAGTCTTAAATTGCTTCTTCACATACTATGCCCACAAACATAAAACACATTTAATTAAAGAATTAAATCAAATGAAATACTATTTTATATGAAAATACAGACTTGCAGCAATGACTTGTTTCAACATTTTGTTAAGTTGGGCAATCCTCGCTGCATCATTCTCTACCTCTTCTTTAGAATTGTCTTCCATTATTGTGATGATATCTCTTTCTTCTTCAATATCATCCACATCAATTTTTTCTTTTCCCTTCTCCCAACATTAGATTCTTTGACAAATTTTTTACCCTCTACTTCTGCTAAAACATTCTCCACAGTCATAGATGTATATTTCTCTACTTCCTCTTAGATAAAATCTAGAGCCACAATCGACTATCAATTGGAGTATCCTTATAATCATAGCTACTACTATCACGCCCTCTCCTACTCCTTGTTTCAAAAGCTACTTATTCACATTGAGGATTGACTACAGGATTGATTGATTGAGATTGCATGCCTTTATTTTCTATTATTTTGAGTAATTCTTTTACCCTATCATTCAAATGCATGTTTTGCATTGTTAGCTCCTTGATTCGGTTTACTTGAATAATGTAGTTATAATATTCCTTGTTACTTTGGCTTCCTACTTCGTTGTCTTCAAATTGTGATGTCTCCATTGGACATGGAATGTACACAACAAAATCAAAGTTCTCAACCAATGATTTTTCATATTGGGTAGGGATTAGGTCAATCATAAATTGTCAAATTATAAAAACACATGTTAAAAAATGCATATTAACCTAACTTAAGTGGCAGTATTCAATATTTACCTCTTCATATGAGACTTAATCGAACAAATCCCTCACCTTACTAATATGTGAAGGAATATTCCTCCACTTATTTATTCATGCTCCTTCAATTTTGCATGGTTTTTGGATTGAACATGCTCCAAAAACTATGCATGATTCATCATCACAAGTGTTAGATATTCATACATGTCCGCAAAATATTGTCAAATTTAACATCAAAAATAAACTCACTACCAAAAGACCAGCAATGCCCTTTAGGTAAGGGAGGTTGGTGTTTGAATATATTGTCTAAGTTAATGAAAATATGTCCCCAATATTAGATAATTGTGGAGCCATAAATTCAAGGATGACTTCAACCTTGTTGAATCTAACAAGATTCTCAAAATCATCTACTATATCTGTTGGTGCAATAGACCTCCAAGGTTTTAATGTCAGACAAATATATTTAAGTATGTTTAAGTATGGAGCTTGATCTAGGAAAGTCCTAGTTGTAGGCTAGGCAAGGGAAGTCCTAGTTGGAGGCTAGGCAAGGGAAGTCCTAGTTGTAGGCTAGGCAAGGGAAGTCCTGGTTGGAGGCTAGGCAAGAGAAATCTCGGTATATCGTGGAAGCTAGGTGGATAGGTCTGGAGGACTTGATCCCTGGGTAGCCGAATACTGAGTCTTGGTGAGTGAAGCCAAGTGGAGAAAATCCTAAGGGGTTGTAACCTTAGGTTCTAGTGAGTGAAGACAGATGAAGTAAATCCTAGGGGGTGGTAACCTTAGGTAATAAGAAGTCTTGGAGGAGTGAACTCCAATCAAGGTTGATCAGATGATTTTTGGTCGACCGCACGCAGTCGACCGGACCAGCGGATCTTGGTAAATCTAGGTTTAGGTTTATCATTGTATTCTGTATTACTATTATTGTTGTTGGCTAATGTAGTATTGTAGGAAAAGTCTTTGTGGAACGGGCGATCAGACACTGAGCTAGCAAAAGTCCAAATAGGTCTGGAGGACCATTGTTTGGCAGGTAAGTTGAGGTTTGCAACTGGAGGAGGGACAGTGAGGTCGGGTTCCTAACGGGAACAACCTTAGGTCGCTGATCCAAATGAAGAAACCAGGAAGGTTTCCAAGTTGAGATCAAGACATTTCTACTGTCTATATTACTCATGCATTATATTACTGTGCTAACCTTTGTTTTGTAGGAATATTGTTTAACTCTGTTTTGTATATTCGGCCTGATCGGTCGACCGAATAGGAGGATCGGTCAACCGAACCAGCTTGACTCAGACCAGAGATCAGTTCAGACCAAAGTGAAGCACAGTCTGATCGAAGCTTGATCGGTCGACCGAACCAGGGATCGGTCAACCGATCCAATCAGTATTAATGGAGCATTAAATGAAGATCTCAACAGATTTCGATGAACAGGGAAGGAAGTTGTTCGGTCTACCAAAAAATAGGTTTGGTCGACCGAACCCTTAATGACCAGTTAATGCAGAAGATCGAGCTAGCGTCAGACTCCAGCCAGGAAGGAAGGGAGCGGGTTCGATCGACCGAACCCCAAGGATCGGTCGACCGAACATTGATGATTCTTATAAGAGTGAAGCCCCAGGTCCGTGGTTGGGTAACGGGTTCTGATATAATCTCTGTGAAAAAGTTGTTCGTGCTACTACTCTTCTACACATCCATCAAGCAAGTTGTTGTACCATCCAAGAAGTGTCGATCGAGCTACATCCTCTATCTAAGTAATCGGTATATTTGTTTAACTTGCATTGTACTTAATTCAAGTAAGATAGTAGGCTGTTACTATCTTACTCTGCTCATTTGTACGATCTGCTTCTTTCCGAGGATCTCAGAAAGAAGGGTTATAGTGGATTGTCCATCGGTGCAATCAAGGATCGCGGGCCTTCGAGTAGAAGTCGAGCTAGGCTCCGAACGAAGTAAAAGAACTTGTCTCTTTTCTTATTTTCCGCTGCACGATTCTGATTTACAAAGTAGAAGAAAAGTTTTAAAAGAAGCGATATTCACCCCCCCCCCCTCCTTCTATCACTCGCATCCGATCTATCAATTGGTATCAGAGCAAGGTAGCTCTGAAATAACTTAACCATTTTTCGAGCAACTTTTAAAACTTTTTTCTTTTCCTTAAATTTTTTTTAAAAGTAATACTTTTTACTCTTAATCCCGCACTACTAATCCCAAGACAAAAGTTTTGGAAATTTGTTTTCTATTATTTTCTTGCAAGAATGTCAACATCTTATCAAGAAGGGAGAAGTATCTATGAACCTCCACCATACGATCAAGTTTATTTCAATATCTGGAGGCGAATGATGGAGTCTTTCATAGGAAGTGAAAGTTTTGACAATTGGATCGCACTGAGACAATCTTCTCGAAATTCACAAGCAAACACAAAGGTAATAGATATATTAATTAGTGTTTTGCCTAATAAAATTTTGTGTCAATTAGAAGATTACAAAAACGCATTTGAGATGTGGACAAAATTGATTGAGCTTCATGAGATTCCGTCGAGGCTAGAAGATCAAGGCAAAAGTGAGTCCAAATCTGAATCCGAAGAGCTATCCTCAAAACCAGATCTAGAAGAACAAGACCAAATCAGCTTCATCGCTCTAGTGGCTGAGGAGGAGGCTGATGGATCTAAACTCGAGTCCGACCGAACACTTGAGCTTGAATCCAAAATGACAATGGTCAAGGGGGAGAATCCTAATGAGGATTCAAAAGGTAATATTTTAAATACAAAATTTAGAGAACACATAACATGTTTTAATTGCAGTGAAAAGGGGCACTACAAAAATAAATGTCCGATGAACCAATTTGCACAACCGGAGGCAAAGGAGGAACCGATGCCTAGAGTCTGGAAAAGGAAGGACCACATCGAATGCTTCAAGTGCAAAAAGATGGGGCACTACAAATCTCAATGTTCGGAGAGAAGACCCAAGGATTCAGGGGGAGCAATTAAGGTAAAACAATTTATGTTACATGAAAAATTATATGATTTAGATCCTTCTTGTTTGAATTGTACTGTGAATCTAAAAATGCATGAAAATCCTACCTTACTTAACAAAAATAATTTAATTAATAAAAAATTAAATAATTCAAATATAATTAAAATTGATCAAATCAACTCAAACCTTAATCAAGACCCCGATTCAGTTAATCAAAGTTTATTTATTCAAGATAATTTGAACTTAAATCAAAATAATAATTATCTAGAATTAAATAACAATAAACATAATTTAACAAAAAATTTAAATAAAAATAAGAAACTAAACTATAAATCAAAGTTTAGAAAATTAGAAAAACAAAATAATGTTTTGAAAAAAAAAATTAATAAATTAAAAAACATTATTAATAATTTTATCAACTCACAAAATCTAGATTTAAGTTATAAATCAAAACCAAATCTTTTTGAAATTATCTTTAAAATCTCTTAATCAAATACTTTTTGAAAATTACTTTTACAAACTTATTTAAAGAATTCTGGTTTTGACATTAACTTAAAAATATTTTTGAAAAATTACTTACAAAACTCAAAATACTATCTTTTAAACATAGCTCAAGCATTATCTTTTCAAAATCATATTCTTATTTTTGTAAAAACATCTTAAGTCTTGAACATTTAAAAAAAAAAATTAGCTTGAAAATATTTTTGAAAAATTGCTTACAAAAGTTTAACTCAAAATCATATTCTTCAAACTCATAGTTTTTGAAAACTTTTTGAAAAATCATAGTTTAAAAAATAGTTCCTTGAAAATAAAAAAAAAATCCTTGAAATTTACTTGAAAATATTTTTGAACCCAACTATTTTCAAATATTTTTGAATATATTCCTGAAAGACATTACTTAGTGCATTCTTTAAAAATATTTGACATTTACTCAAATCATGGATTGATGCTTTTTCAAAATATCTATGAATCATTTTTGAAAACCCAAATATACATCTTATTATTATCTTTCAAAAGGGTGAGGGAATACCTTAGGAATATCTTGAAAATGTTTACAAGTATTCCATCATTGTTGGTGCAAAACTTAGGGATCCTTAGCAATTAACGCTATTTATGAAGGGTATTTTTGTTGTATGACAAAAGGGGGAGAAAAAGGGTTTAAGTTAGAAATCTAAATCTTTTGAATTGACCTAACTTAAACATATTTGTCAAACATCAAAAAGGGGGAGATTGTTGGTGCAATCGACCTCCAAGGTTTTAATGTCAGACAAATATATTTAAGTATGTTTAAGTATGGAGCTTGATCTAGGGAAGTCCTAGTTGTAGGCTAGGCAAGGGAAGTCCTAGTTGGAGGCTAGGCAAGGGAAGTCCTAGTTGTAGGCTAGACAAGGGAAGTCCAGGTTGGAGGCTAGGCAAGGGAAGTCCTGGTTGGAGGCTAGGCAAGAGAAATCTCGGTATATCATGGAAGCCAGGTGGATAGGTCTGGAGGACTTGATCCCTGGGTAGCCGAATACTGAGTCTTGGTGAGTGAAGCCAAGTGGAAAAAATCCTAAGGGGTGGTAACCTTAGGTTCTGGTGAGTGAAGCCAGATGAAGTAAATCCTAGAGGGTGGTAACATTAGGTAACGAGAAGTCTTGGAGGAGTGAACTGTTGGTTGGTCCTAGGAAGATCGTACAGGTTTCACTGTACAAAAACTTTGTACAAGTGTCGAACCTTTCCTAAACAACCTATTGTGTTCTTTAGAAGTTAAATTAGGAATCGCAAACGGAACTTAACATTATTGATTCCAAATTTAACTTATCTGTTTTTAATGGTTTAGATTTGGATCGCAAGCGGAACTTAACACTATTGATCTAAATCCACCTATATTATAAATTTAATTAAATATTAATTTCTAAAATTGGCTTCCAGGACTGCATGGCGAGGCACATGACCTTCTTGGGTATGGGAGCATCCACCACCTCCTGGACAAAGCCTTTTAAGGAAAGCTAATATTTAATTTCCTTATATAACTCTAGGTTTAACCAAAAGGAACAATCTAATCACAAATTTGAAAAACAAAAAAAAACACAACTTTGAAACAAATCCAAAAAACTAGAATCTAATGCCTCTTATGTTTGGAATTCATACAAAAGAAAAACTAGTATGATGCGGAAAATAATTACTAGTTATACCTTCCTTTGTATGCAACGACCTCTTGATCTTCTACCGTATTCCTCTTCTTATCCCGGACATTGTGTGGGCAACAATCTACCGAGATGAGAACCACCCAAGCTCTTCTCCTTCCTCCTTGCAAGTTTCAGCCAAACCAAGAATCCTCCAAGGATGTAGAATTTCGGCCACCACCACCAAGCTCCAAGGGATGCAAGAAACAAAGCCTCCTTTCTCTCCTTCTTCTCCTAGCTAGAACCGGCCACCATCAAAAGCTCCAAGAGGAGGATGAAACCGGCCACTAAAGAAGAAGAAAAGAGGAGAGGGAGAACCTCTAGGGCCGGTCATACCAAGGAGGAAAAGAGAGGAAGAAATAGAATAGAGTCCTCTTTATGAAGGCACCTCTACCCCCTCTTTTATAATCCTTGGTCTTGGTAAATAAGGAAATTTAAATAAAAACTTCCTTAATTCCTTTGCCGTGAAAAAGAAAATTTTAATTGATTTAAAAACAATTTCCCTTTTCTTAAACAACATGGTCGGCCACAACCAAATCTCCAAGCAAGGAAAGTTTTAAACACAAATTAAAACTTCTTTATTTGTTTCTGGAAATTTTAAAATAAAATTTCTCTAACAATTCATCCCTTCATGGTGGGTTATAAAAGGAAATTTTATAAATTAAAATCTTTCTTTTAAACATGTGGATGATTTCTAAAAAGGAAAGTTATCTTTAAAATTAAAATCTCCTTTCAATCTACAAATAAGGAAAGATGTCAAATCTTTTCTTAATCCTTTGTAGAAACTTATAAAAGGAAATATTTAATTTTAAAACTCTCTTTTTAAATCATGAACATGGTTACAAAAAAGGAAAGTTTTATCAAAATTAAAATATTTCTTTCAACCTACAAATAAGGAAAGATATCATATCTTTTCTTAATCTTTTGTAGAAAGCTATACAAGGAAAGATTTAAATTTTAAACTCTCTTTTAAAACCATGGAATCCACATAAGAAAAAAATTTAAAATAAAAAATCCTTTTAATGTGATGTGGTCGGCCACATCATGCTTGGTCTCTAAGCATTGGTCGGCCACCTACTTGACTCAACCACTTGGTCTTGGCCGGCCCTAGCTTGGGTTCCAAGCTAGCTTGGCCTGCCTCCTTGGGTTGGGTAAGGAGTGGGTATGTGATGGGTATAAATCTCTATATACAAGAGGCTACGATAGGGACCGAGAGGAGGAATTGGTTTTGGTCTCCAGATGAAATTAAGCTTCCCGTGTTCGCCCTGAACACTCAACTTAATTTCATCAATAATAATTTATACCACTAAAGAATTATTATTAAACTACCACACTAATCCCAAATTACGTTTTGGGCTCCTTCTTATTATGAGTGTGTTAGTCTCCCTGTGTTTAAGATGTCGAATGTCCACTAATTAAATGAGTTACTGACAACTCACTTAATTAATATCTTAGTCCAAGAGTAGTACCACTCAACCTCATCGTCATGTCGTTCTAAGTCCACCTGCAGGGTTTAACATGACAATCCTTATGAGCTCCTGTTGGGGACATTCTCAACCTAGATTACTAGGACACAGTTTCCTTCTATAATCAACAACACACACTATAAGTAATATCATTTCCCAACTTATCAGGCTTATTGATTTATCGAGCTAAATCTCACTCATTGATAAGTCAAAGAAATAAATACTAAATATATGTGTTTGTTGTTATATTAGGATTAAGAGCACACACTTCCATAATAACTAAGGTCTAGTTCTTTTATCAAGTTAGTATAAAAAGAACTTACCTAAAATGGTCCTAAAATGAATTAGATTAAGTCATCCAAAGGGCACTTAAACCTTTCAAGTTGGATGAGCAAGATTTGTCAATCTTGATGTAAAATACCGAAATATGGCAAATAATGATAAGGGAATTTTTTTCGAAATTTTTAGAAATTTTTCAGGAATTTTTCGGAGCTCGTATAGACGAGTTTACAGGGATGAAAATAGGGCCCCGGGAAAGCCTGTTTAGGCTACCCCATTTAAGACAGGAAAAGTTTATATATTTTTATTCTTTTCTTTTTTTTCTTTTCTTTCTCCCCCTATCGTCGTTTTCACTCCTTCACCGCCGAACCCATGCGCCGAGTCGTTTCCTTTCCTTCTCTTCTTCCCCGCCGAACCACCTGTGTGCCCTAACTTCCGCAGCATCGGGTCTCCTTCCATCATTGTTCACCAAAACTTGGAGAGATGCCCTAGTTTCCGCAATGTTGTGCCCTAGCACCCTCTGCCCTAGCGACGACAGCCGGCGCCAGCGCCCTCCTTCCTTCCGAGCAGTGTGTTCTCTACGCACCGACTGCCGTGAGCCCTAATTGTGGTCACTGGATTTCTGCTGGCCCTTCTTCTCCTCTTCCAATCCGGAACCATGCCCTAGATGTTTTCCACCAGCCGCCTCCTCTGTGCTCATGCCCTAGCCAGCCGGCCGCCGATAACTAGCCATTGGACGTCGGAGCTTTCCCCTTATCCCTTGGATTTCTCTCCTTTGTCTAGGTCAGAATTTCCCTCTACCCTAGCTCTCGGTCCACTGCCGACGAGTGCTGGTCATCCCGATCCGAGGTGCCACCTCTACACAAGTTGGGTTTCAACCAAGGGCAAAGGTCAGTGCTCTAGTTGGTTCTTCACTGTGGTCCTATCCTTGTTGTTACCGTGCTCTAGCTATAATTCGTCTAAGATTGTTGTTAATTTAGGGATATGTATTTGGTGGACAGCAGTCATTGGAGTTCATACGAGGGAATATATGTATCGGGACTGATTATTGGAGGTTGTTTGATCATGGTAACTCCGGCCTTGGATCAGTGGTGGTTTATTCCAAATTGGGTAAGTTTTGAATTTGATTCATTTCTGTGTTGGATTGATTAACTATTTGATGAGGAGATATGGGTCTGGAATGAGAATTTGAGTTGATTAAGTCATACTTATTTTGATTTGGATAGGTATCAGTTTGGAATTTGATTAATTAGTTGATACGAGATGAGATTTGATTTTATTTCCTGTTGAGGTTTGGTTCACTAGTGATTGGTTGATTTAGAGGAATACATGGTTGTATCGAAAACATTAGATTAATAATTGTGATTAATAGTCATGGGTTGGATTCGTACAGTTCCTTGTTGGCAGAACTGAATAGATTGTAATTAAGGATTCATGGGTAAGAGTTGTGGAAGCTAATTATTTATTGAGGATAATAATGATCGGTTTGAATAGGGTTATTTTCCTGAGGGTTGGATCTTTAGGTCTAGCCACTTGTTGCTTATCTGTTAGCTAAATTGTATAATATATGATTTGCAGGACTTGGATTTGAGACGAGTGTCTCGACGTGGGATCTTTCGGATACGATCTCCATTTTTTAGGTGGGTACTTTGACTTATGTCTTTTGATATGCATAATAATGTGTTTAACATATAGCAATGATTGTGTTATCCATTTGTTTCGATTGGTCACTACATGATCTGTTACATGTTTGCTTGTTTACTTATTATGCACTGCATGTTATTATTTACCTGATCATACATGCTTTAGGTAGTGACCCAACCATATGATACATTATGTTCAGGACCTAGGATTTATTTGATACCCTATCTGTTTGTGTACCTTCCATTTGATTTATTGTCTTGTGGTACACATTTTATATTTATGTATGGAGCATGCTATGTTATTCATTATATTACCATGTTTAGTGTCATGCATCATCTTGCATGATTGCATGCTGTGTGATTGTCTGCTCCATTATTGTTGAGCACATCGCCAGTTACATGCATCTGTACACACCACCACTCATGGTTAGTGGTATATCAGACAGGTGTGTTGCAGTTCTGTTGTTTGGCTCTGTTGGTCTGGTGACTCAGTGTGGTAGCCGGCAGACAGTTCTGCTCTGTTTGGCTCCGTTGGTTTAGTGTAGCAGCGTTGTAGCCGGCAGACAGTTGGACTTTGTTTGGCTCCGTTGGTCCGCTCATGGGTAGTGTGACTCAGCGTGGTAGCCGGCAGAGATTCCTCCCCGTCATCGTGTACCGGGAGATGAGAGCATTGCGCTCCCCCATTTATTATTTCGGGGTAGGAGTATGTGTGTACTCCGACAGCATCCCGTCCACTCGGTCACTCATCAGGGGCAGTGATGTCAGAGTGCACGGTTGTCACAGCTCTACCCACTCGGACTCACCATTGTGTGTGAGATGGCTGACTGGCGTCAGGGGTGACCATGTCATTGGCATCATATGCATGATGCATTTATTGTTTGTGTTTGCTGCATTTATATGGATGCATATGATTGACATGCATACAGGATTATGACACCCTCGGTTTGACGACCCTGTTACCTTTATACCTTGGTCCTGGTTAGTACAGTTTTCTCCTGTTTTTGTTTCAGTTGCATTTATTCTTCTCGTATTCAGGAGACTGTACGCATGATTAGTGTTGTCTGTTATTTACTTTATTATGCATATCAATTGTACCTGTAACACCCACGAATTTCTTTAGCTAAGTAGGTGAAGATTTCTTTTAGAATAAAAGAAGATAAGATAGAATATATATATATATATATATAAAGAATTAGTCAAGGATTGAACCTTGAACCTTCTTAAGCTAAGAATTATAGAATTACCACTAGACCATCATGAGTTATTGTTAAATAGAGAATGGATATTGTAGATAAAGGTAAGACCATGATTAAGAGAAGAAAGCAAGAAAAAGACAAATTGTCTTCTTCTTCTTCTTTTCATTTTCGTGGATAACAAGAGAGAAGGAGAGGAGAGGAAGTAGGGGGATGAATGAAGACATTTCTTCATCATTAAGAGACTAAAAGATGAGTTAAGAAGAAGGGAAAGCAAAGCCTCTTTTTGCTTCTTACTTCCACCTAGCATAAAGGGAAAAATCAAGAAGAGACTTCATTTTTCTTCCCTTCCCTCACCTTGCCGTGACCTAGAGCCCCCTCTTTTCTTTTCCAAAAATCTAACTAAGGTTTTCTCCCTAAGAAAACCAAACTACAAGGAGGAACCCTCAAGATCTACCTCTCACAAGCAAGAAAAAACACAAAGGAGCACTAGGAGGAGGAGCTCTCTTCTTTCTTTTCACCAAGGGTACCTTCTCTTAGGAAAAGACCAAGCAAGAGGATGTGAGTATCCCCTCACCTGTGGTACAAGTGGTTCTATGGTTTTTGTTTGAGTTTATATGAAATTTTAACCTAGAGTTCTCCTTTAGAAATTTCGGTTATGATGCTTGTGAAGTTATGGAAGCTTAAAAACCAAAATCCATAAGTTTAAGTTTTCCTCATGATATGTTATGAATATAACCTTGATATTTCATGCTTGTATAAGGCTTAGGGTTAGGTAATACCCTACCTTAGGGTTCGGCCATGAAGAGGTTTAAAACCTAGGAAAGCTCAAGTTAAAAACTAACATGTCTATGACCTATTCTATGATGTTATATGAATGTTTTTCTTGATGTTTATACTTGTATGTTGCTTAGAACTAGTAGACCCCTACTTTAAGGTTTCGGCCATGAAGGGATTTAATACCTTGAGGAGGTTAAACCTCAAATCTAGCTTGCTTATGTTTCTCTTTATGAAAAGATATGAAAAATGACATAAAGCACTTGGGATTCATGTTATTTAGGGTTAGGTCTTTTACTTGATAAACTTTCGGCCAACATGAAATGTAAGGCTTAAACAAGCCTAAATTCAACCCTAACATGTTTATGTTCCTCCCCATGATATGCTATGAAATTCATAAGGTACTCACATGCTTGTAAATTCTAGAAGAAGTATTAAGTATGAAGTTTTCCACCATATGTTGTTAATGTTCTCTTGATGTTTATAACTTGTATGTTGCTTAGAACTAGGAGGACCCTATCACAAGGTTTCGGCCATGTAGGGATTTAAATACCTTAGTGAGGCTCAACCTCAAATCTAGCTTGCTTATGTTTTACCTTATGAAAAGATATGAAGATAACATTATGCACTTGAGTTTTCAAGTTGCTTAGGGTTATGTTTTTCACATGTTAAACATTCGGCCACCATGAAATGTAGGGCTTAGGCAAGCCTAAATTCAACCCTAACATGTTTATGTTCCTCTCCATGTATGCTATGAAATTTATGAGTACCCACATGTCTAGAATCCATGCTTTGGTGGCATTCGGCCACTTACATTTGGTGAACTTAGGAAGCTTGAACTTTAACCTAATATGCTCATGTGAATACCTATGATAAATGTATGGAAAAATTTATTTAGATTCACATGCTTACATGCTATATGTAACCTAGATGGGACCTTGTATGTTTCGGCCAAGGTGGGTTTAAAACCCTAGGAAGCATAGAACCTAAAATCACATATGCTTATGATGTTCCCTATGTTAAATGTTATGGAAATGAATGTGGGTTCATTTGCTTGTATGATTTCATGAAACCTAAGTGAGCCTATGCACATTTCGGCCACCCTTAGTGGGTTGAGAATTTAGACTAAGTTATGACTCAATATGTACTTCCCTTTCCATGACATGAATTAGAAGAAGTTAACTTGTGAACCATGCATGATTATGTTTTCTTTTTCTTTTTCTTTTTCTTTTTTTGTGTCATATTGCTCATTTGAATATGCTTATGAACCATGCATGAGAATGATATCTAAAAATGGCTATGTGCCCAAATATGATGGCTATGTGCCCAAATATGATGGCTATGTGCCCAAGACAAGTATGATGGCTGTGTGCCCAAGTATGCATGGCTATGTGCCCATTTATGCATACCTTATGAATGACATGAATATGATATGTTATGAATGACATGAACATGATATGCTATGAATGACATGATTATGATATGCTATGAATAACATGAATATGATATGTTATGAATGACATGAACATGATATGCTATGAATGACATGAATAAGATATGCTATGAACGACATAATTATGCTATGAAATGATAGAGATATGATATGGCATGTATTTTACTTTGAATGGCTTGTACCAAAAGGGTGGGCTCCTCATGCGCCCCTAGGTCGAATTACGGGCCTAGTAAAGGGTGGGCTCCTTACGTGCCCCTAGGTCGAGCGACGGGCCTAGTTTCCTAGTAGGTTCAAGACTAGCTACCTTGGGTCTACTTAGGATACGCGCATTATGTATGTATGTGGTACTAAGCCGGGGCCCTTTCATGTTGAGATTATTTTCAAGTACTATATGATATTGTTTTAAGACATCCCACCCATGACATAAATCATGTTTTGAAAGGCATATTGTACATGACATTTATCATGTTTTAAAGGACATCTTGCATCCATGCTCATGATATGATGATTTACTCATGCTATGATGTACACTTATGTTATGATATGATCTATACCATGATATGATGATTTACTCATGCTATGATGTACACTTATGTTATGATATGATCTATACCATGATATGATGATTTACTCATGCTATGATGTACACTTATGTTATGATATGATCTATACCATGATATGATGATTTTCTTATGTTATGTTAGTACCTCCATGCTATGATATGAACTATACCATGATATGATGTGTTTCATGCTAGGATATGATGTTACATGTATTATGATAAGATTTATGTCATAATATGTTGTCTAGCTTACGTTATGTTATTATTGAGATTCATGCCATGATATGATATGTTTTAATTTCATGATGAGATAAGCATCAATTACTCTAATGTATGATTTGATGATGTTGCATGATTACGTTGGTTTTTGTGAGTAGGAAAGGATCTCACTAAGCCTTGAGTGCTTACAGATACTTTTCCTTGTACCACAGATAAAGGTAAAGAATGGAGAAACTAGAGGAGCAGCGGGAAGGGGCAAGAGATGTGTGATGATGACTTGGCTAAAGAAATAAAATGACCTGCTGAAATGAACTTAGAATAATATGTTATGTTATGTGATGTCTTTTATGATTCCTTATGCATGTGCTAGAAATGGATACTATGACTATTTAAGTTGAACCATGTTATTTCATATTCATATGCTTGGTATGTCTTCCGCTGTATGTATGTATGAATGTTTAAATTTACTAAGTCTAAGGGTAAGAAAGTAACCCCGCCCTCACTAGGCAGGAGTGGTAGTAAAAAGGGGCGGGCGTTACAGTACCTGCTGAGTGTTGGACTTACACCCTCCTCCGTTGATATTTTCAGGTTGAGGCTGTCCGGAGCAGTTCCAGTCGCTAGTCCCCATTGCACGTAGTGCTAGTTCTCTGCTGATAACGAGTTGTTATTTTAGTTTTCTCTATCAGACTATGTCTTAGTTTTGTAATGTTTTACTTATGGATCTTGTATGGATTCTTATCGTTGATAGATTTTGGTATGATTTGGATATGTTTTACTCCATGCCTGCCTGGACGGCAGAAGAGCTGAGTTTGTCAGTTTTGTGTTTTATGAGTGTAGTGGAGTAGGAAAAATCGGATTTGAGCTTTACGAGTGTAGTTGAGTAGGGTTGTTTTCGAGTCATCGTATTACTGTTCTATTTGTTTACTATTAAACTGCGTGGTTATGTCAGCCAGAGGCTGAAATTGATATTAACTGCGTGGTGATTGTTTTATTATTGTTATTATTACAGCCGCATGTGGCTGAGGTATAGGGTGATTGTAGAAAGTTTCAGTTTGTCCGCCGTACAGGGGAGATGCTGCCGAAATTTCTTCGGACAGGGACTCCTCCGGGGCGTGACAATTTATTTGGTATCAAAGCTTAAGTTTTACGATTTTTGTTTTCGTATTTTGGATATTTGGGATAACCTGATACCAATTTATTTGGTATCAGAGCGCCAAGTTTGGTGATACTTGTTGTTTTTCGTGTTACGAATTTTTGAGATTTAACTGATACCAATTTATTGGTATCAGAGCGGGTTATGTCACCTGCTTTTGGTGTTCTGGATATTTGGGTTAGCCCAAGTTTGCGAGTCAAACTGGGTAGTTATTTTGGATTGCACGGATTTTCCATTATGTATATGTTATGGATTTCCGTTTCGTATTTATATGATTTTCGGTGATTTTCATGTTCGGAATTTTGAGGTCAGAAGTTGGGGACTGGACAGCGATGGAACATCTCCAGACGGCATATAGGTATGATGTTTAATTTTATAGTTTATGACATGTATTAGCATTCTTTATTTAGTACCTGTCTGGTTGTTGTAACACATATTACATGTGATGGGTTAGCCATTGAGCATGGTCGACCTTAATAGAGATCAAGGATTATAGTCTCTGGTGATTTTTCATATCATACCATCAGTAGTTTTAGCTTCTGTTACTACTAGTAGGAGATGGAGGCACGTACCAGCCTCTGCTATTGTTAGCTGGGTAATGGATGATACCTACATATTCCTGTTGACTTAGCCAGTAGAGTTTTTATACTCATATCTTTTGGATATTAGGGTACCCGATACGATGAAAATTGGTCATTGGGGAGTTATCATGTTTGATTATTATTGAGAATGGTTTAAGGTTGAGGGATATTGTGAGATCAGATATTGTGATGTGTTGATTTCTAATAATTTATGAGAGTAAATGTTATGTGGTTGTCTGATGATCTATTACTAGATATTTGTTTTAATGATCTATTAGTGGATAACTATTTTGATGATCTATTATTTGGGTTGTCATTGATGGTGACATAGTGAGTGTCATGTATGATATTCACAGGTTTGATGATTATAGTTGGTGATTAGATTATAAATCGGGTGCTAGAGAGTTTACGATTGAGTGTGCCTATGAGATTTTAATAAATCTGGTTAGTTGTGGTTAGTTAACAGGATGATAAGATTGATATTTGCTTCCTTTGATATTGGACTATGTGGATAAATAATGATTTGATGTTTTGAATGCTAACTCGCTCTCATGGGGAGTAGAGATTTATTCATCTGATATTATGTGGGCTGATATTTTTTAGGATAAAAATGAGAGTGTCTTGTTGATCTTGAATTCTGACTTTTCCTTTTGGGTCGTACACATTTATACATATGATATTATGTGGGCTGGCATTTTCTAGTTTGAGTTGATGTAATTAGTGTTGAATTGACCCATGAACTGATTTAATTATTTGACAATTTATTTGGGGGTCAAGTTGTTACTTGCTCTGGTGTCTATAAAGATGGATCCCTACAGATAGTTCTGTATGGATTATGGATCAATGAACTGGTAGGATTTTTGTTGTGCTGCCTTTGGTTGTCATAGTTGAAAATTTTTCTGGGTCTGCTGAGTGAATACATGTATGGAACATGATATTCGGTTGATTATGAGTGGATTGGTTTGTGAATCCTGGCAAAATTTTTTGATCATATAACTCCATATAAATGATTAGTAATGGTTTCAGATATTGAGGATATAAATTTTATTGAAGTGTTAAATGTAACCAATTTTTCATCAATGTCAAGGCTGGATGAAAATGGTTGAGTATTGTGTCGGATTTGGATAACATAGAAGGTAAAATAAGGAATGTCATGTTGATTGGATTAAGTATGTTGATTTTTTTTTTGCATATCTATTAGGTGTGTTCATATGATTATTATGTGTTGTAGGAGTTCTTGATAGACGGTTTAAATTGCACATAGTGGGTGTATACTTGTCCAGTTATGATTATTGTGGGTTTCTAGTAGATTATATCCGAGTGGTTATGCATACATGTCTGATTGTTTATTGGAGGTATTTCGTCGATTAAATCTATGTTGTGAAATGTGCACATGTGTTTGAGTGTTTTATTGGATGTATCTTATCGATTTAATCTAAGTTGTGATATGTACAGATGTGTTCGGTGTAATATTCGAGGTATCTTGTTGATTATGTTTGTTCTGTGTGTACACTCGTGTCTATTATGGCTTTGTTGGAAGTATTACGTTGATTATACTCTTGACATAGGTGTATATATGCCATGTGAGGTTGTTTGAGGTGTATTGTCGATTATACCTAGGTTGATATATGCACACGGGTTCGGTAGGTATTGTTGGAGGTATCACACTGAATTATACCTGTGCTATGAGTGTGTTTGGTGTACTAATTGGATGATTATGTCGATCATACCTATGTTGTGTGTGCACGTGTGCCAGGTGTATTGTTGGTAGCATCATGATGATTCTACCTATGTTGAATGTAGAATGTTAAGTGTCTACATTATGTTATTGGCTGTATTACCCTGTCAACTAATTCTCCTATTAGTGGGTGACCGATCCACTAGGATGATGATAGAGTTGACTATGGATTTGATTTACTTACTAGGTTGTTATACCCTAGGCTACTCACAGTGATCTGTGGCAGAGAGATCTCGTGCAATCTCTAGCCGGATAGTTAGGTGCCTTGGACACTTATGTATTGTTTGTGGTAGAGCGTTGCTCCCACACATGTTATGTATTGTTTGTAGTGGAGTGTTGCTCCCACCTATTGTGGATTTCTTGTAGCGGAGTATTGCCCCCATATATATATTGTAGATACATATTACGGATTTAGCAGTGGTGGAGCGTTGCTCCCACATATTGAGGATTTCTTGTGGTAGAGCGTTGCTCCCACATATGTGGTATTTCGTGTGATGGAGCGTTGCTCTCACACTGGAGAATCTATTTTTTGGTGATTTATATCGTTGGTGATCAGATCTGTTTATTGTCGAGGATCTTATGGTTAGGAATGTCTGTGATACGGACATTATGTGTCTTGGTTTTACCAATAGGGCTTACGAAGCCTTAGATGTTTTCATGGACTCGATGATTTGGGTATACCTAGGATATTGGATCAGAATTCGTTATAGTTATTGACGACGTGGTGTTTTATTCCTGATCTGAGGTGTATCACGTACACTATCTTCGCATAGTTCTAGAGATGTTTCGATTGAAACGTCTATATGTGAAGATCAGTAGTGCGTATTTTGGTTGTCTTTTGTGAGATGTTTGAGACACACGGTCACCAGTAGGAGTGTACCGTGGTTCCACAGGGGATAGAGGTTGTTACTGTTGGGAGTAAACGGAGTCTATAGAGAAGGCTTGCAACTTTCTTGGTTTGGCTCGATATTTCCGGAGATACGTTGAGGGTTTCTCACGGATTGCTATGCTACTTACACGCCTGACCAGGAAAGGCGTGAAGTTCACTTGGACTGAGGATTGTAAGACCAGCTTCCAGGAGCTGAAGCGGAGATTGGTGTCGGCTCCGATTGTTGGTTATACCTTCTGGAGATGACGGATTCGTGCTCTACACTGACGCGTCTCTTCAGGGTTTGGGTGTTGTTCTAATGCAGCATGTCAGAGTAGTCTCCTATGCTTCTTGTCAGTTGAAGGAGCATGAGAAGAACTACCCTGTACATGATCTGGAGTTAGCCGCCATCATCTTTGCTTTGAAGATTTTACGACATCATTTATACGACATTACATTTGAGATTCTCACTGATCATAAGAGTCTCAAATATATTTTTACTCAGAACGAACTTAATCTCCGATAGAGGAGATGGATGGGGTTCCTGAAGGATTATGATGGTACCATTAGCTATCACCCGGGGAGAGCTAATGTGGTTGTCGATGCACTTAGCAGGAAGCCAACAGGGACTTTAGCTTGCCACCGAGTTGTGGTCACGGACTTGATTCAGGGTTTCTTCGAGTTAGACCTTGAGGAGCAGGGACATACGGAGCAGGGTATTCTTGTTACCATAGTTGCTCAGTTGACGATCAGGACGAGAATCCAAGAGGCCCGGTTGTTGGGACCTCATAGAGCTCAGCGTGAGGCAGAGTTGGTCTATACTATCAGACGGAGGATGTCAGAGGCATAAGACTGCCAAAAGAGTTATGCTAACCGGAGTCAGAGACTCTTAGAGTTCTCCATTTGCGACCATGTATTTCTGCGAGTTTCACCCTGTTGGAGTGTATACTGAAAGCCTAAGCTTTTGTAAACATTTGTCTTGAATAAAGAATCACATTTGGTCAAATTATCTACATTTGTTTGTAGTTGTTCAATTAATTTATATTGTAGATAACATAGCATGTGGTGTCATATGCAGAAGATAATGTTATCAGTACCTTATAAATTATAAACAGTAGCTCACGACCAAAATGGAAAGGAACAAACCATTAGAAGGTCGTAGTGTAATTAGGTATCAGTTTATCTTGACTGTATAATTACACTAGTACACTTAAAGTGTATTAAGTAGGACCATTTGAGGTCGTTTCTTTTATACTGATTTTATAAAGAAACAAAGACCTCGGTTATTATGGAAGTGTGTGCTCTTAATCCTAATATAATAACAAGCACATATATTTGATATTTATTTCTTTAATTTATCAATGGGTGAGATTTAGTTCGATGAATCAATAAGCCCGATAAGTTGGGAAATGGTATCAATTATAGTGTGTATTGTTGATTATAGAAGGAAACTGTGTCCTAAAGATACTAGGTTGATAATGTCCCCAAGAGGAGCTCATAAGGATTGTCATGTTAAACCTTGCAGGTGGACTTAGTCCGACATGACGATAAGGTTGAGTGGTACTACTCTTGGACTAAGATATTAATTAAATGAGTTGTCAGTAACTCACTTAATTAGTGGACATTCGATATCTTAAACACAGGGAGACTAACACACTCATAATAAGAAGGAGCCCAAAAATGTAATTTGGGATTGGTGCAGTAGTTCAATAATAGTTCTCTAGTGGAATGAATTATTATTGATAAAATTAAGTTGTGTGTTCGGGGCGAACATGGGATGCTTAATTTTATCGGGAGACCAAAACCAATTCCTCCTCTCGGTCCCTATCGTAGCCTCTTATTTATAGAGTTCTATACCCACCTATACTCACCTTCTATACCCAATAGGGGCCGGCCAAGCTAGCTTAGGAACAAGCTAGGGCCGGCCTAGGAATAAGATTGGGTGGCCGGCCCTAGCTTGAACCCAAGCTAGTGGGGGCCGGCCAAATTGAATTAAAAAAGAAATTTAATTTTAGTTTTTATTATGTCGAAGATATAATTTATTAAAGAGAATTAAAATTAAAATATCTCTCTTGTAAAATATCTACAAAAGATTAAAGAAAGAGATTAGATCTCTTTCCTTATTTGTGATTGGTGAGATATTTTATTTTCTCTTTAAAAATTATTCACATGTTGTAAAATTAAAATTATAGAAATTTTCTTTTATTAACCATGTAGAGATTTTTAAAGAGAAATTTTATTTTAAAATTTCCGGAAACAAATTAGGAAGTTTTAATTGTTGATTGAAACTTGTCCAATTTGTTCTCCAATGATGTGGCCGGCCAATGTAGATTTAATTGGGAAATTTTATTTTATTTTTCTCAATTAAATCATGTCAAGGAAATTGAGGAAATTTTATTGCAATTAAATTTCCTAATTTGCCTAGGCCAAGGAATATAAAAGAAGGGGTGAGGGTGCCTTCATGAGACACAACATCTATTATTTCTCTCCCTCTTTTGTTCCTTGGTGTGGCCGGCCATCCTCTCCCTCTCTTCCTCTTGTGGTGGCCGAACTCTCTCTCCCTTGGAGCTCTTGTGGTGGCGGATACTACTTGGAGAAGAAGAAGAAGAAGGAGAAAGCTAGCATCTCTTGGAGCTTGGTTAGTATTTTGGTTTTCTCCTTGGTGAAGTTTTCCTTTGTGGCCGAACCTTGCTTGGAGGAGAAGAAGGTGGTTGGTGGTTTCTCATCTCGGTAGATCGTTGCCCACACAACGTCCGAGGTTAGAAGAGGAATACGGTAGAAGATCAAGAGGTTTTTCTACAAGGTATAACTAGTAATTTTTATTTCCGCATCATGCTAGTTATTTATGGAAATAATACCAAATACAAGAGGCTTACGTTCTAGAATTTCGAATATGTTTTTCGATATTGTGTTCTTTTATTTTTTCTTTTCCTTGTGATTTGATTGTTCTCTTTGGTTAACCTAAAGTTATTTTAGGAAATTAAATATTAGCTTTCTATAAAAGGTTTTGTCTAGTCGGTGGTGGTTGCTCCCATATCCAAGAAGGTCATGTGCCTCGCCACGTCAGTACTGGGAACCAATTATGGAAATTAATATTTAATGGAATTAATAACTTAAGGAGACTTGGGTCGAACGTGTAAAGTTCCGCAGGAGATCCAAGTCAAAACATAAAAGAACAAATAGATTAAGTTTTGGATCAAACGTGTTAAGTTCCGCAAGCGATCCAAAATTTAATTTAAAAGAACACATGGTAGCTAGGAAAAGGTTCAGACCTTTGTACAAAATTTTTGTACAGTGGAACCTATAGGTTTTCCGAGCAGCAACCAACAATTGGTATCAGAGCTAGGGTTTTGCCTCTGTGTATTTGGTATTTAGTTTAATTATGCACATGTCATACATAATTTAGGCAGGTTAATAGTAGGATGTGATAACTTTGTGGATGCAGGATCCAACTATTATCGCTTTTAGTTATTATGTGTGTGATTGGACCCTTGGACATGTCAAGGGCATTTATCTGTGTGTGCATGATTGTATTAAAATACAGCAGGAGCTGTATTTAGTTTTATTAGGATTTTATTTTTGATCTAGATACATGTACATTCTTTTTATGGAATATAGGATCAAAATGTAAAATTCTATTTATGTCGCGGATCGAATCTTGCAAAGCGTGGAACCTTCTAAGGACCAGAGGCGCAGCGGAACTAGGAGCAAGATGGATGCGACAGCTAGATCCGGTGGTGGTGGCCAAATATGGCAGCAGCTAGGGATGACAACACACGGAGGACAATTAGTGATAAAAGCCATAATAGTTGAAAATTAAATTTTCTATTTATTGCTTTTATATTATGCTGTGTGTGCATGTTAGTTTACAAGTTTTAGTAGGCTAGCATAGTTAAAATTCCTCATTTATAAATAACTAAGTGGGAGAGGGATTTTTAAATTAATCTCATGGTCTCCATTACTGGTTTGTAAGTGATGCAAACAAGCTTGCGCGTTGGCTCTGAGTGCCTTCCTCCATAACAGATGAGCTTGTTTGTGGATCACTAGAACAGACTTCCATTTTTGGATGACTATAGGAAGTTAATTAAGAGCGTGTGATCTTCCCCAACGGAAGGGGCATAATCTTATTAATGAACTTAGTGTCAAGTAATGGTATACACTTAGACACATCTAATAGTATCCTCCCCATCGGAGTCACTGCTATTATTTGTGTGACCAAAAGACACCAACTATTAATTTTATTTGTCAAAAAGTTAGGTTGACAAGATAATAAAATTAATGGGATAAAACCCTCCTTTTACAAATGTTGAATTTGTATACATCCACACTAACGTGGCATACAAAATTCACGGTGTTTTGAGGTGTTGGTTAATTTAAAATAGTATTGTTTGAGGAATCAATATTATTCTAAATTTAGAGTTCTGACCAAAAGTTATTTGTGATTCTTAGGATGTCTTTCAACCCACTGTCCATCATACTTCAACAGAATAGACTTACTGGACCAAACTACATAGATTGGAAAAGAAACCTGGACATTGTTCTTACTGCTGAAAGCTATAAATTTGTACTGACTGAGCAGTGCCCTGATGCACCTACTGGTGAATCTACCCAAGAGGAGATTGAATATCATAGGAAATGGGTAAAAGCAGATGAGATGGCGCGGTGTTACATTTTGGCTTCAATGTCAAATGTATTGCAACATCAGCATCAAGATTTACCAACAGCATATGATATTATGAACAATCTCAAGGAACTCTTTGGTCATCAGGATAGGGCTTCTAGGCAAGAAGCCATGAGAAAGATAATGACAGCCACCATGCAAGAGGGTACTCCTGTAAGAGATCATATCCTAAAGATGATGGCTTATCTGAACGAGATACAGATCCTTGGAGGAGAAATTGATGGGGAAACCCAGATCGATATGATCCTCCAAACGCTACCTAGAAGTTTTGAGCAGTTTCGCCTGAACTATAATATGAATAAGAGGGTTTATTCATTAGCGGAACTACTGACAGAACTTCAAGCAGCAGAAGGATTATTTCGTCACAATGCTCAAATTCACTATGCTGAAAATGGTTCTACTGTTGGTTGCTACTCGAAAAACCTATAGGTTCCACTGTACAAAAATTTTGTACAAAGGTCTGAACCTTTTCCTAGCTACCATGTGTTCTTTTAAATTAAATTTTGGATCGCCTGCGGAACTTAACACGTTTGATCCAAAACTTAATCTATTTGTTCTTTTAGGTTTTGACTTGGATCTCCTGCGGAACTTAACACGTTCGACCCAAGTCTCCTTAAGTTATTAATTCCATTAAATATTAATTTCCATAAAAGGTTCCCAGTACTGACGTGGCGAGGCACATGGCCTTCTTGGATATGGGAGCAACCACCACCGACTAGACAAAACCTTTAATAGAAAGCTAATATTTAATTTCCTAAAATAACTTTAGGTTAACCAAAGAGAACAATCAAATCACAAGGAAAAAAAAAACAAAAGAACACAACTTCGAAAAACATATTCGAAATACTAGAACGTAAGCCTCTTGTATTTGGTATTATTTTCATAAATAACTAGCATGATGCGGAAATAGAAATTACTAGTTATACCTTGTAGAAAAACCTCTTGATCTTCTACCGTATTCCTCTTCTAACCTCGGACGTTGTGTGGGCAACGATCTTCCAAGATGAGAAACCACCAACCACCTTCTTCTCCTCCAAGCAAGGTTCGGCCACAAAAGAAAAGCTTTACCAAGGAGAAAACCAAAATACTAACCAAGCTCCAAGAGATGCTAGCTTTCTCCTTCTTCTTCTTCTTCTCCGAGTAGTATCCGGCCACCACAAGAACTCCAAGGGAGAGGGAGATTCGGCCACCACAAGAGGAAGAGAAGGAGATGATGGCCGCCATACCAAGGAACAAAAGAGAGAGAGGAAATAATAGATGTTGTCCTCTTGAAGGCACCTCACCCCTTCTTTTATATTCCTTGGCCTAGGTAAATTAGGAAATTTAATTACAATAAATTTTCCTTAATTTCCTTGACATGATTTAATTGAGAAAAATAAAATAATATTTCCCCAATTAAACAATGATGGCCGGCCAAATCAATAGGAAGCAAATTGGACAAGTTTCAATCAACAATTAAAACTTTCCTTATTTGTTTCTGGAAATTTTAAAAAAATAAAATTTCTCTTTAAAATCTCTTCATGGTTAATAAAAGGAAATATCTATAATTTTAATTTTATTAACATGTGAATAATTTTAAAGAGAAAATAAAACATCTCTCCAATCTACAAATAAGGAAAGAGATCTAATCTCTTTCTTTAATCTTTTGTAAATCTTTTACAAGAGAGATATTTTAATTTTAATTCTCTTTTAAATTAAATCTTCCACATAATAATAAACATTAAAATTAAATTTTCTTTTTAATTAATTATGGCCGGCCCTACTAGCTTGGGTTCAAGCTAGGGTCGGCCACCTTAAACCCAAGCTTAGGCCGGCCCTAGCTTGGTTCCCAAGCTAGCTTGGCCGGCCCCCTTTAGGTGGGTATAGAAGGTGGGTATATGTGGGTATAGTACTCTATAAATAAGAGGCTATGATAGGGACCGAGAGGAGGAATTGGTTTTGGTCTCCCGATAAAATTAAGCATCCCATGTTCGCCCCGAACACACAACTTAATTTTATCAATGATAATTCATTCCACTAGAGAACTATCATTGAACTACCGCACCAATCCCAAATTACATTTTTGGGCTCCTTATTATGAGTGTGTTAGTCTCCCTGTGTTTAAGATATCGAATGTCCACTAATTAAGTGAGTTACTGACAACTCATTTAATTAATTTCTTAGTCCAAGAGTAGTACCACTCAACCTTATTATCATGTCGGACTATGTCCACCTGCAGGGTTTAACATGACAATCCTTATGAGCTCCTCTTGAGGACATTATCAACCTAGTATCACTAGGACACAGTTTCCTTCTATAATCAACAACACACACTATAAGTGATATCATTTCCCAACTTATCGGGCTTATTGATTCATCGAACTAAATCTCATCCATTGATAAATTAAAGAAATAAATATCAAATATATGTGCTTGTTATTATATTAGGATTAAGAGCACACACTTCCATAATAACTGAGGTCTTTGTTCCTTTATAAAGTCAGTATAAAAAGAACGAGCTCAAATGGTCCTACTCAATACACTCTAAGTGTACTAGTGTAAGTATATAGTTAAGATAAACTAACACCTAATTACACTACGACCTTCCAATGGTTTGTTCCTTTCCATCTTAGTCGTGAGCTACTGTTTATAATTTATAAGGAACCGATAACATGATCTTCTGTGTGTGACACCACACACCATGTTATCTACAATATAAATTAATTGAGCAACTACATTTATCATAAATGTAGACATTTGACCAATGTGATTCTTATTTCTAGATAAATGTTTATACCAAAAGCTAGGCTTTTAGTATACACTCTAACATCTACTTCTAAACCGAAAGGAAAGAAGAAGAAGAAACAAGCTGGTTCAGCAAAGAAAGTGAATAAATCTCAGAGTACGGGATTTAAAGCTGGAATGAAGAAGCCGAAGGGCAAGTGCTTCATCTGTAAGCAGGCAGAACATTGGAAGGCGGACTGTCCTCGTAGGAACCAAAACAAAGGTATATCTCATACTCTAGTTGTTGAAACATGTTTAGCGGTGTTATCTACCAGCACCTGGTGTGTAGATACGGGAGCCACTGATCATGTCTGCAATTCCTTGCAGGGGTTCCAGGAAACCCGACGACTATCTGAAGGAGAAATTACCGTCTACATGGGCAATGCTACTAAGGTGGCAAGGAGACGTCTACTTATCTTTTAGTAGAAATAGAAATTTGATTTTAAGAAATTATCTTTATGTACCCAGTTTTAGAAAGAATTTAATTTTAGTTTCTAAACTATTTTTAGATGGATATTCAGTTTCTTTCAGTAACGATGTAGTTATTAAAAGAAATAAAGTGATTATCTGTTCTGGTGCATTAGTTGGTAATTTGTATACTTTAAATCCAATTTCTTCCACAAAGAAAAACATGGAAATTTATAACTCATCTTCTAACTCTAATAAGAGAAAAGAACCTTCGGAGATGAACCAAGCATATCTTTGGCATCCAAGACTTGGTCATATTAACTTAAGTAGGATTCAGAGGCTTATAGCCGATGGACTTTTGAGTTCATTTGAGTTGGAAAATTTTCCAACTTGTGAATCTTGCTTGGAAGGTAAAATGACCAAGAGGCCGTTCAAGGCCAAGGGGTATAGAGCCAAAGAAGTGTTAGAATTGGTTCACTCTGATTTGTGTGATCCTATGTCTGTCCAGGCAAGAGGAGGTTTTGAATATTTTGTCTCTTTCATAGACGATTATTCAAGATATGGATACATTTACCTAATGCGCCGCAAGTCCGAGTGCTTTGATAAGTTCAAAGAGTACAAGGCTGATGTGGAGAAACGACTAGGTAAAAGTATCAAGACACTACGGTCAGATCGTGGTGGCGAATACCTCTTAGGAGAGTTTAGGAATTACTTATCAGAGGCTGGGATTCAATCCCAATTGTCTGCACCTGGTACACCCCAACAGAATGGTGTAGCAGAACGAAGGAATAGGACTCTTATGGAGATGGTTAGATCGATGATGAGTTATTCAGAATTACCAAATTCGTTTTGGGGATATGCTCTGGAAACAGCAGTGTATGTTTTGAACTTAGTACCTTCTAAATCAGTTTCTTCTACTCCCATTGAATTGTGGAATGGGCGAAAACCCAGTCTAAGACATATTCGGATTTGGGGTAGTCCAGCACATGTGTTGAAACCAGATGCTGATAAGTTAGAATCCCGTACAGAAGTTCGTGTGTTTGTAGGATATCCCAAAGGAACGAAATGTGGTTTATTTTATAGTCCTAAAGACCAGAAGGTCATTGTTAGCACCAATGCCCGTTTTTAGAAGAAGACTATATAATGGATCACAAGCCCAATAGCAAAGTTGTTTTAGAAGAACTTAGAGAGGACATGTCTACTTCAGTACCAACAAGACAAGATGAAGTACCACAAGAGACGCAACACGTGTCACACATGATACACAACCACGAATGCCTCATCGTAGTGGGAGGGTTGTAAGGCGACCTAAAAGATTCATGTTTTGGGAGAGTCTTCGGACTTGATCCCTGTAAAACCTGATCCACGAACATACGACAAAGCACTCCAAGATATAGATGCAGATCTTGGCAAAAGGCAATGAATTCCAAATAGAGTCTATGTACTCTAATAAAGTCTGGAGCTTGTACAACCACCGATGGTGTAAAAGCCGTTGGATGCAAGTGGATCTACAAAGGAAAAGAGGGACACAGGAAGGTAGAGACCTTCAAAGCTAGGCTTGTTGCAAAAGGGTACACTCAGAAAGAAGGAATCGATTATGAGGAGACCTTTTCACCGGTAGCCATGCTTAAGTCTATCCGGATACTCTTATCCATTGCTGCTCATATGGATTATGAGATTTGGCAAATGGATGTCAAGACAGCTTTCCTTAATGGAAGTCTTGAAGAGAACATCCATATGAAGCAACCAGAAGGGTTCATTGAAAAAGGCAAAGAGCATCTAGTGTGCAAGCTCAATCGGTCCATTTATGGACTGAAGCAAGCTTCAAGGTCTTGGAACATCCAGTTTAATGAAGTAATCCAGTCGTATGGATTTATTCAGTGTCCGGATGAGTCTTGTGTATACAAGAAGTGTAACAGAAACGTGGTGGTATTTCTTGTACTATACGTAGATGATATTTTGTTAATTGGCAACAATGTCAAGGTATTATCAGACGTAAGGGTATGGTTGTCCAAACAATTTGATATGAAGGACTTAGGAGAGTGTGCACACATTCTTGGGATCAAAGTGATAAGGGATCGCAAGAAAAGAATGTTGTGTCTGTCCCAAGCTTCATATATAGATACAATCCTTGCTCGTTTTAGTATGCAGGATTCCAAGAAAGGTTTCTTACCTTTTAGGCATGGAATAGCTCTATCTAAAGAGATGTCTCCGAAGACATCAAAGGAGATAGAAGACATGAAAGCAGTTCCTTATGCTTCGGCTGTAGGAAGCCTTATGTATGCAATGCTATGTACGAGACCTGATATTTGTTTTACCATGGGCACAGATATCGAAGTAACCTGGACAAGGACATTGGACTGCAATAAAGCATATATTAAAGTACCGAGAAGGACTAGAGATTATATGCTAATTTACCAAGCAGATTTGATCCTGGGTTACACGGATTCAGATTTCCAATCGATAGGGACAATAGTAAGTCTACATCGGGCTATGTGTTTACTTTAGGAGGTGGAGCCATTTCATGGAGGAGTGTTAAGCGTAATGCGTATCGGACTCAACCATGGAAGTCGAGTATGTAGCAGCCTCGAGGCGTAAAGAAGCAGTATGGCTCGGAACTTTCTAATGGACTTAGATGTGATTCTGATTGCCCAAAATTATCACAATTTATTGTGATAATAGCGGTGGAAACTCGAAGGAACCACGAGCTCATAAAGCAAGTAAACATATAGAGCGCAAGTACTACCGATACGAGATATCGTGAAGCGAGGAGAAGTTGTCATCGCCAAGATTGCATCAGCGGATAACCTAGCAGATCCTTTCACTAAGGCCCTTCCGGCGAAAGCTTTTGATCGGCATGTGGAGGTAATGGGAATCAGATGTATGGTAGAAGATATGACAGCTTAGTCATTAGTATAAGTGGGAGATTGTTGAGTGTATACTAAAGCTTTTGTAAACATTTGTCTTGAATAAAGAATCACATTTGGTCAAATTATCTACATTTGTTTGTAGTTGTTCAATTAATTTATATTGTAAATAACATAGCATGTGGTGTCATATGCAGAAGATAATGTTATCAGTACCTTATAAATTATAAACAGTAGCTCACGACCAAAATGGAAAGGAACAAACCATTAGAAGGTCGTAGTATAATTAGGTATCAGTTAATTTGATAATTACACTAGTACACTTAGAGTGTATTGAGTAGGACCATTTGAGGTCGCTTCTTTTACTGATTTTATAAAGAAACAAAGACCTCGGTTATTATGGAAGTGTGTGCTCTTAATCCTAATATAATAACAAGCACATATATTTGATATTTATTTCTTTAATTTATCAATGGGTGAGATTTAGTTCGATGAATCAATAAGCCCGATAAGTTGGGAAATGGTATCACTTATAGTGTGTGTTGTTGATTATAGAAGGAAACTGTGTCCTAGAGATACTAGGTTGATAATGTCCCCAAGAGGAGCTCATAAGGATTGTCATGTTAAACCCTGCAGGTGGACTTAGTCCGACATGACGATAAGGTTGAGTGGTACTACTCTTGGACTAAGATATTAATTAAATGAGTTGTCAGTAACTCACTTAATTAGTGGACATTCGATATCTTAAACACAGGGAGACTAACACACTCATAATAAGAAGGAGCCCAAAAATGTAATTTGGGATTGGTGCGGTAGTTCAATAATAGTTCTCTAGTGGAATGAATTATTATTGATAAAATTAAGTTGTGTGTTCGGGGCGAACATGGGATGCTTAATTTTATCGGGAGACCAAAACCAATTCCTCCTCTCGGTCCCTATCATAGCCTCTTATTTATAGAGTTCTATACCCACCTATACTCACCTTCTATACCCAATAGGGGCCGGCCAAGCTAGCTTAGGAACAAGCTAGGGCCGGCCTAGGAATAAGATTGGGTGGCCGGCCCTAGCTTGAACCCAAGCTAGTGGGGGCCGGCCAAATTGAATTAAAAAAGAAATTTAATTTTAGTTTTTATTATGTGGAAGATATAATTTATTAAAGAGAATTAAAATTAAAATATCTCTCTTGTTAAAGATCTACAAAAGATTAAAGAAAGAGATTATATCTCTTTCCTTATTTGTAGATTGGTGAGATATTTTATTTTCTCTTTAAAAATTATTCACATGTTGTAAAATTAAAATTATAGAAATTTTCTTTTATTAACCATGTAGAGATTTTTAAAGAGAAATTTTAATTTTAAAATTTCCGGAAACAAATTAGGAAGTTTTAATTGTTGATTGAAACTTGTCCAATTTGTTCTCCAATGATGTGGCCGGCCAATGTAGATTTAATTGGGAAATTTTATTTTATTTTTCTCAATTAAATCATGTCAAGGAAATTGAGGAAATTTTATTGCAATTAAATTTCCTAATTTACCTAGGCCAAGGAATATAAAAGAAGAGGTGAGGGTGCCTTCATGAGACACAACATCTATTATTTCTCTCCCTCTTTTGTTCCTTGGTGTGGCCGGCCATCCTCTCCCTCTCTTCCTCTTGTGGTGGCCGAACCTCTCTCTCTCCCTTGGAGCTCTTGTGGTGGCCGGATACTACTTGGAGAAGAAGAAGAAGAAGGAGAGAAAGCTAGCATCTCTTGGAGCTTGGTTAGTATTTTGGTTTTTCTCCTTGGTGAAGTTTTCCTTTGTGGCCAAACCTTGCTTGGAGGAGAAGAAGGTGGTTGGTGGTTTCTCATCTCGGTAGATTGTTGCCCACACAACGTCCGAGGTTAGAAGAGGAATACGGTAGAAGATCAAGAGGTTTTTCTACAAGGTATAACTAGTAATTTTTATTTCCGCATCATGCTAGTTATTTATGGAAATAATACCAAATACAAGAGGCTTACGTTCTAGAATTTCGAATATGTTTTTTCGATGCTGTGTTCTTTTGTTTTTTCTTTTCCTTGTGATTTGATTGTTCTCTTTGGTTAACCTAAAGTTATTTTAGGAAATTAAATATTAGCTTTCTATAAAAGGTTTTGTCTAGTCGGTGGTGGTTGCTCCCATATCCAAGAAGGGCATGTGCCTCGCCACGTCAGTACTGGGAACCAATTATGGAAATTAATATTTAATGGAATTAATAACTTAAGGAGACTTGGGTCGAACGTGTAAAGTTCCGCAGGAGATCCAAGTCAAAACCTAAAAGAACAAATAGATTAAGTTTTGGATCAAACGTGTTAAGTTCCGCAGGCGATCCAAAATTTAATTTAAAAGAACACATGGTAGCTAGGAAAAGGTTCAGACCTTTGTACAAAATTTTTGTACAGTGGAACCTATAGGTTTTCCGAGCAGCAACCAACACACCCATGAAAGGGGTGAAGAGATTGGCCTCAGAGGTAAGCTAGCCCGCGATACATTGGACCTTTCCAGATCTCGGAAAGGATTGGAGCGGTAGTTTACCGGTTGGCACCACCACCGTCCCTGGCAGGAGTTCACGACGTATGTCATGTATCTATGTTGTGGAGATACATAGCAGACCCAGCTCATGTGTTGTCTGATATACCAGTTTCCCTTGAGCCTGACGCCACCTACGAGAAGGTTCCGGTACGGATTCTGGACCGGAAAGAGCATCAGTTGCGGAACAAGACTATATGGCTGGTTAAAGTCGGAGGGTAGTATCATTCGGACGAGGAGGCTACTTGGGAGCTCGAGGATACTATCCGAGCTCGATACCCCATATTTTCACTTGAGGAATGTGATTTAATTTACCATTCAGCATTTATACTCTTTACTTGTAGTTAGTATTTGCTGATGGTAGATGACGAAATTTGGGGACCAAATTTTTATTAGTGGGGGAGAATGTAAAATACCGAAATATGGCGAATAATGATAAGGGAATTTTAGAAATTTTTCGGGAATTTTTCGGAGCTCGTATAGACGAGTTTACAAGGATGAAAACAGGGCCCCGGGAAAGCCTGTTTAGGCTACCCCATTTAAAAGAGGAAAAGTTTATATATTTTTATTCTTTTCTTTTTTTTCTTTTCTTTCTCCCCCTATCACCGTTTTCACTCCTTCACCGCCGAACCCACGCGCCGAGCCGTTTCCTTTCCTTCTCTTCTTCCCCGCCGAACCACCTGTGTGCCCTAACTTCCGCAGCATCGGGTCTCCTTCCATCATTGTTCACCGAAACTTGGAGAGATGCCATAGTTTCCACGATGTTGTGCCCTAGCATCCTATACCCTAGCGACGACAGCCGGTGCCAGCGCCCTCCTTCCTTCCGAGCAGTGTGTTCTCTACGCGCCGACTGCCGTGAGCCCTAATTGTGGTCACTAGATTTCTGCCGGCCCTTCTTCTCCTCTTCCAATCCAGAACCATGCCCTAGATGTTTGCCACCAACAGCCTCCTCTGTGCTCATGCCCTAGCCAGCCGGCCGCCGATCACTAGCCATTGGACGCCAGAGCTTTCCCCTTATCCCTTGGATTTCTCTCCTTTATTTAGGTCAGAATTTCCCTCTACCCTAGCTCTCAGTCCACTGCCGACGAGTGCTGGTCATCCCGATCCGAGGTGCCACCTCTACACGAGTTGGGTTTCAACCAAGGGCAAAGGTCAGTGCTCTAGTTGGTTCTTCACTGTGGTCCTATCCTTGTTGTTACCGTGCTCTAGCTATGATTCGTCTAAGATTGTTGTTAATTTAGGGATATGGATTTGGTGGACAGTAGCCGTTGGAGTTCATACGAGGGAATATATGTATCGGGACTGATTATTGGAGGTTGTTTGATCATGGTAACTCCGGCCTTGGATCAGTGGTGGTTTATTCCAAATTGGGTAAGTTTTGAATTTAATTCATTTCTGTGTTGGATTGATTAACTATTTGATTTGGAGATATGGGTCTAGAATGAGAATTTGAGTTGATTAAGTCATACTTATTTTGATTTGGATAGGTATCAGTTTGGAATTTGATTAATTAGTTGATACAAGATGAGATTTGATTTTATTTCCTGTTGAGGTTTGGTTCACTAGTGATTGGTTAATTTAGAGGAATACATGGTTGTATCAAAAACATTAGATTAATAATTGTGATTAATAGTCATGGGTTGGATTCGTACAGTTCCTTGTTGGTAGAACTGAATAGATTGTAATTAAGGATTCATGGGTAAGAGTTGTGGAAGCTAATTATTTATTGAGGATAATAATGATCGGTTTGAATAGGGTTATTTTCCTGAGGGTTGGATCTTTAGGTCTAGCCACTTGTTGCTTATCTATTAGCTAAATTGTATAATTTATGATTTGCAGGACTTGGATTCGAGACGAGTGTCTCGATGTGGGATCTTTCGGATACGATCTCCATTTTTGAGGCGGGTACTTTGACTTATGTCTTTTGATATGCATAATAATGTGTTTAACATATAGCAATGATTGTGTTATCCATTTGTTTCGGTTGGTCACTACATGATCTGTTATATGTTTGCTTGTTTACTTATTATGCACTGCATGTTATTATTTACCTGATCATACATGCTTTAGGTAGTGACCCAACCATATGATACATTATGTTCAGGACCTAGGGTTTATTTGATACCCTATCTGTTTGTGTACCTTCCATTTGATTTATTGTCTTGTGGTACACATTTTATATTTATGTATGGAGCATGCTATGCTATTCGTGATATTACCATGTTTAGTGTCATGCATCATCTTGCATGATTGCATGTTGTGCGATTGTCTGCTCTATTATTGTTGAGTACATCGTCAGTTACATGTATCTGTACACACCACCACTCATGGGTTAGTGGTATATCAGACAGGTGAGTAGCAGTTCTGCTGTTTGGCTCCGTTGGTCTGGTGACTCAACGTGGTAGCCGGCAGACAATTCCACTCTGTTTGGCTCCGTTGGTTTAGTGTAGCAGCGTTGTAGCCGGCAGACAGTTGGACTTTGTTTGGCTCCGTTGGTCCGCTCATGGGTAGTGTGACTCAGCATGGTTGCCGGCGGAGATTCCTCCCCGTCATCGTGTACCGAGAGATGAGAGCATTGCGCTCCCCCATTTATTATTTCGGGGTAGGAGTATGTGTGTACTCCGACAGCATCCCGTCCAGTCGGTCACTCATCAGGGGCAGTGATGTCAGAGTGCACGGTTGTCACAGCTCTACCCACTCGGACTCACCATTGTGTGTGAGATGGCTAACTGGCGTCAGGGGTGACCATGTCATTGGCATCATATGCATGATGCATTTATTGTTTGTGTTTGCTGCATTTACTTGCTGCATTTATATGGATGCATATGATTGACATGCATACAGGATTATGACACCCTCGGTTTGACGACCCTGTTACCTTTATACGTTGGTCCTGGTTAGTACAGTTTTCTCCTATTTTTGTTTCAGTTGCATTTATTCTTCTCGTATTCAGGAGACTATACGCATGATTAGTGTTGTCTGTTATTTACTTTATTATGCATATCAGTTATACCTGCTGAGTGTTGGACTCACACCCTCCTCCGTTGATATTTTCAGGTTGAGGCTGTCCGGAGCAGTTCCAGTCGCTAGTCCCCATTGCACGTAGTGCTAGTTCTCTGCTGATCACGAGTTGTTATTTTAGTTTTCTCTATCTGACTATGTCTTGGTCTTGTAATGTTTTACTTATGGATCTTGTATGGATTCTTATCGTTGATGGATTTTGGTATGATTTGGATATGTTTTACTCCATGCCTGCCTGGACGGCAGAAGAGGTGAGTTTGTCGGTTTTGTGTTTTATGAGTGTAGTGGAGTAGGAAAAATCGGATTTGAGCTTTACGAGTGTAGTTGAGTAGGGTTGTTTTCGAGTCATCGTATTACTGTTATATTTTTTTACTATTAAACTGCGTGGTTGTGTCATCCAGAGGCTGAAATTGATATTAACTGCGTGGTGATTGTTTTATTATTGTTATTATTCCAGCCGCATGTGGCTGAGGTATAGGGTGATTGTAGAAAGTTTCAGATTGTCCGCCGTACAGGAGAGATGCTGCCGAAATTTCTTCGGACAGGGACTCTTCCGTGGCATAACACTTGATCCAACGATCTAGATTTAATTTCTCATTTAAATTTCCAACAAAAGTAGCATCCAATGAATTTCATTTATGTTAATAATTCACTTTAAAGTTTCTTTCATAAAAAATATTTTTCAAATTTAATATCAATCATCTGGTCCAAGATCAAGGGATAGGATCACTCAACAAAGTAACCACGATTGATTAATTTTGACTGGATGGATACAAGTTGGGTCGATCTTTATTAGGTCTGTTTTTGTAGGTCGAAGTTCAATTAGGTCAGCTTCCTTTAGGTTAGACTTCAACTAGATCGGACTTCATTCAATTCAGCTTCATTCAGGTCAGATTTCAATTAAGTTGGCTACTTTTGAGCCAGACTTCAACCGAATTGGACTTCAGCTGGGTCAAACTTTTGAATGTTGAGTATCACATAGATCTTCGAACAAAGGCCTAGAAATTAAGACTCAAGGGATTTGTTAGAAGTGGGTCAAGGTGAACCTTGGTAAGGTCCCTCCGATGCTCAGGTCAAACCTCGGAGAAAGGGTAGAGAAAACAAAGGGTGAAAACAAATAGAAAGGAGAGTAGAAAAAATGGAATTGTTTACCTTAATTCTACAACTGGTTACCTTTAAATAGAAAGTGAAAGGATCACCCTAGTTCCCAAATGCCACACCTCTTTCTTCTATCCCGAGAGACACACTCCTTGGTGATCGACGCTTAAATAACTGCTGCGTTGAATCAGAGTTTCAAATTGAGTCGGACTAAACTCGAACGGACTTGACTTAAGATCTTCTAACGCTGGTTGATTAGACCCGAGCTTGATCTGACCTGACTTGAGCTCGATTTAACTTGACTTGTAGGTTTGACTTTTGACTTAACTATATATGGCATAGCCACATAGGGACAAGAGGGTTCCACCGCCCCCTCAAATTTTTTAAAAAAATTAATATCAAGCTCTCACTATCATTTTTACCAGCCGATTTATTATCTAGTCATCGAAAAACTTAAATTGACTACATATTTGGAAAGCTCATTGTTAGGATGTATACTAAAAGTCTAGCTTTTTTATGAACATTTATATTTTGAAATGAGAATCACTCTGGTCAAATGTTGCATGTTAATACAGTTGTCCATTTAATTTATATTGTAGATAACTTGGTGTGTGGTGCCACACAGAAGATCATGTTATCAGTTCCTTATAAATTATAAATAGTAGCTCACAACCGAGATGGATAGGAGCAAACCATTGGAACGGTTGTAGTGTAATTTGGAATTAGTTTGTCTTGACTATATAATTATACCAGTACACTATGTGTGTATTGAGCGAGACCATTTGAGGTTGTTCTTTTTATACTGACTACATAAAAGAACAAAACCTCTATTATTATGGATATGCGTACTTTTAATCCCGATATAATAACGGACACATATACTTAGTATTTATTTCTTTAATTTATCAAAGAGTGAGATTTATTCAGTTAAATCAATAGGCTTGATAAGTTGGGAAATAATATTATTTATATGGTGTGTTGTTGATTATAAAAGGAAACTGTGTCCTAGTAATCTAGGTTGATGATATCCCCTTGAGGAGCTCATAAGAATTATCATGTTAACCCTGCAGGTGGACTTAGTCCAACATGATAATAAGGTTGAGTGGTACTATTCTTGGAGCTAGATGTTAATTAAGTAAGTTGTCAGTAACTCATTTAATTAACGGGCATACGATATCTTAAACATAGGGAGACTAACGCACTCATGATAAGAAGGAGATCATATTGTAATATGGGATTGGTGCGGTAGTTCAATAATAACTCTTTAGTGGTATGAGTTATTATTGATGAACTTGAGTTGGGTGTTCAGGTCGAACAAGGAGCTCAAGTCCATCAGGAGGTCAAATTCAATTCCTCCTCTCAGTCCCTATTGTAGCCTCTATAAAGCCTCGCATTCACTCGTTTTGGTTTTGATTCCTACCCAAGAAAGGGGTCGGCCACATCCTTGCTTGGTGCCCAAGCAAGGGGTCAGCCAAGCCTTGCTTCCTACCCAAGAAAGGGGCAGGCCAAGCCTTGCTTGGTGCCCAAGCAAGGGGTCGGCCAAACCAAAAGAAAAGAAAAGAAAAAAAGGGAAATTTTTTTTCAACAGAATTAGAGATTTTTCTAAAAATAATTACGTTGATTCTTTCTTAGAAATTTTCTAAAAAGAATTATATTAATTCTTTTATAAGAAATTTTTGTAAAAAGAATTATGTTAATTCTTTCCTAGAGAGTTTTTAAAAAAGAATTATGTTGATTCTTTCTTAGAAATTTTCTAAAAAGAATTATACTAATTCTTTCTTAAGAAATTTTTCTAAAAATAATTATGTTAATTCTTTTCTAGAGATTTTTTCTAAACAAAAATCTATTACTTTTTCTCCTTTTTTAATCTAGGACAAAGAGTTATAAAAGGAGAGGAGGTTATGCCACAAAATTAAACAATTCAATTAAGAATTGATAAGTTGTTCTCCACAACTAAAAACTCTCTCCTTTCCCTTAAGGTCGGCGCCCCATCTTTTTCTTCTTCCTTTTCTTTCCTCTAGGGTTGGCGCCCCACTTCTTTTCTTCTTCCCTTTTCTTCCCTCTAGGGTCAGCGCCCCATCTTCTCTTGGTGGCCGGAGCTTGGAGGAAAAGAAAACGAAGAGACGAAGCACCTTGGTGGCCGGCGGTTTGGAGGAGAAGAAGAAGGAGGAGGAGGCGTTCCTTTCTTTGCATCTTTTGGTGGTAAACGGCTTGGAAACAAAAGGGGTTCGGGTGTTTTTATCTTGATAGATCGTCGTCCACACGACGTCCAAGAAGAGGAGAGAAATACGATAGAAAATCAAGAGGTCTTTGTCTACAAAGAAATGTACAACTAGTTATTTATTCCGCAGCACAACTAGTTTTGTTTTCTTTGTATGGATCTTGAAATACCAACACAAGATGCTAGCGATTTTGTGTTTTCATTTTTGTGCTTCAATTTTGTGTTTCGATCTTGTGCTTTGATTGAGGTCTCTGTAGTTAAACGTAAGGTTACTGTGAGAAGTTTAAATATTCAATTTCTTTGAAAGACTTTGTCTAGGAAGTGGTGGATGATCCCATAACCAAGAAGGCCTAGTGCCTCACCAATGACCTGGAAGTCAATCCTTGAAATAGATATTTAATCAACTTCTGTAATATGGTTTAACTTCAGAAAAATACAAGGGTTAAACTTGGAGTAAAAATGTTAAGTTTCGTTTCCAATCCAGGTTTAACTTTGAAGAACAAACTTGGAGTAAATATGTTAAGTTTCGTTTCCAATCTAAGTTTAACTTCTAAAGAGCACATGGGTAGCTAGGAAAAGTTATGTGCTTATACAAATTTTTTTACAGGGGAAACAGAACGGTATTCCGAGTAACACCCAACAAGTGGTATCAGAGCGAGTTTTCTGCCTCTGTGTGTTTAGTTTTCGGTTAAATTATGCACTGCTCATACATAAGTTTAGGTCAGATAATAGTAGAATGTGCTAGATAGATTAACTCTGTGGTTACAAGTATCCTAGATCCAACTATTATGGCTTTTGTGTGCTTGTGTGTGATTTGAACCCTCGGGCATGTCAAGGTTATTATGTGTGCATGATTGTAATAATTAAATATGGTCAGTTGCCGTATTAGTATTATTATTATTGTTTTATATTCTGTTCAATCTAGATTACATGTCCATTTCCTTGTGGAATATAAGATCGATAAATGTAAAATTTTATTTTTGTCGCGAATCATATCCTTGCAAGGCGTGGTGTTATTTGAGGACTAGAGGCGCAGCGGAAAAGGAAGCAAGATAGACGCGATGACATGACCCGTTGGCGACAGCTAGGGTCAGGGGCATACGGAGGACACCTATAGATGAGACCATAATAGTTGGAAAATTATTTTTTCATACTTATTGCCTTTATATGTTGTGATGTGTATGCTTTTGTGTGCATGTGTGTTATGTGTGCATGTTAAAATTCCTCGTTTAAATAACTAAGTGGGAGAGGGTTTATTTAAATAAATTTCACGGTCTCCATTACTAGTTTATAAGTGATGAATTCAAACTTACGCGTTGGCTTTAAGTGTCTTCCTTCACATCGGATGAGTTTGTTTGCGGATCACTAGATCAAACTTCCTCTATGGATGATTATAGGAAATTATTTAGTTTTGTGTGATCTTCTCCATCTGAAGGGGCACTGATACGGATGTGGCCTTTATGGCATAAGAGTAATTAGGGGATGAGTGAAGGACATTTTGGTCTTTGAGGAGGGGGGGTTTAGGTTTTAAGAAGGGAGAAAAGAGGAAGCGAGAGAGGTCTTTTTGGAACCGCCGCCAGCCAAGGAGAGCTACTCCCAAGGAGAGAATAACTTGGAGGACTTCTCTTGCAGCCATTGCTCCGAGCTGTCCGGAGAGGGTGAACTCTTTTCTCTTCCTCTGTGAATGGTGGGGTTGGATGTTGGCTGCCACCCCAAATTTATAGCTGTGACCTTCGGCGACTGCTTGTTAAGATGGATGATCAACCATGTCAATGCATGGAATCGCACAGATCCACATAAAGCCATGAATATGAGACAAGCAGGTGGTGCAGCAAAGAAGAGCAACTTTCTCTTTAGCATCTTAAATGCGACAGGATTCTCAACAGAAACAGTTAAGAGCAATCTGCAAAGAAGAGTCAAAGAGGATATGCGCCAAAAGGAGATGGTCTTCAAGAAAAGCTGAAAACAGTGTGTGTGAAGGCAGTAAATCAAACGCCAAAAATATATATAACAAACGGTTCCGCCACACAAGGTGCTCGACCATATGTCTCAACAGCCATCTTCCCTTTTGCTAGCGCCGGTGCTTCAACACATGCCATGCCTTTTGGCTTCAACACTGACACAGCCACTTTGCACCCAAAGTGGCCGCTACGACTCGATCAGTAGTCCGAGCAGCTCATCCATCCGTCCGAGGGCGCCCCCCTGGGCCAGGGTACGTTCTCATACTCGGCATCTGTTCATTTATTGCTATATCATTATGCGGTTACTTATATATCTGTGGGATCCACCTCGAGCACCGAGGTACCAGAGGCCGGGGCGACCCGATCGCTGGATGCAGGTACAGTTGACCGGAGGAGGACTTCTGACGATCTGGTCAACGTAGAGGACAGCTCATCAACCAGGTCATGGGGATGCGGTCAACCTTCCAGACACGTCATACCGGCAGGTTCGTCTTCTCAGCTTCCAGACAGGATCAAATTGGCGCCGTCTGTGGGAACACGCCTGATCTAGAACGTGAAGATGGACGATGCCGGAGAGTTCTGCCATTCTCATGACCCCGGTCAGTTTTCCCATTATTTATTCTGTCAGTTATATGATTTGCGTTAGTTCCTCGGGCGAAGACCCCCCGAGCCGATCGGCCGGGCGGATTATATCCGAGCTGCAGGCTCGATGGCGAAGACCCCCGAGCTGATCGGCCGGGCGGATTATATCCGAGCTGCAGGCTCGATGGCGAAGACCCCCGAGCCGATCGGCCGGGCGGATTATATCCAAGCTGCAGGCTCGATGGCGAAGACCCCCGAGCCGATCGGCCGGGCGGATTATATCCGAGCTGCAGGCTCGATGACGAAGACCCCCGAGCCGATCGGCCGGGCGGATTATATCCGAGCTGCAGGCTCGATGGCGAAGACCCCCGAGCCGATCGGCCTGACGGATTATATCCGAGCTGCAGGCTCGATGACGAAGACCCCCGAGCCGATCGGCCGGGCAGATTATATCCGAGCTGCAGGCTCGATGGTGAAGACCCCGAAGCCGATCGGCCGGGCGGATTATATCCGAGCTGCAGGCTCAATGGCAAAGACCCCCGAGCCGATCGGCCGGGCGGATTATATCCGAGCTGCAGGCTCGATGACGAAGACCCCCGAGCCGATCGGCCGGGCGGATTATATCCGAGCTGCAGGCTCGATGGCGAAGACCCCCGAGTCGATCGGCCGGGCGGATTATATCCGAGCTGCAGGCTCGATGACGAAGACCCCGGAGCCGATCAGCCGGGCGGATTATATACGAGCCACAGGCTCGATGACGAATACCCCCGAGCCGATCGGCCGGGAGGATTATATACGAGCCACACGCTCGATGGCGAAGACCCCCGAGCCGATCGGCCGAGAGGATTATACACGAGCCACACGCTCGATGGCGAAGACCCCCGAGCCGATCGGCCGGTAGGATTATACACGAGCCACACGCTCGATGGCGAAGACCCCCGAGCCGATCGGCCGGGCGGATTATATCCGAGCTGCAGGCTCGATGACGAAGACCCCCGAGCCGATCGGCCTGGCGGATTATATCCGAGCTGCAGGCTCGATGGCGAAGACCCCCGAGCCGATCGGCCGGGCGGATTATATCCGAGCTGCAGGCTCGATGACGCCGATCGGCCGGGCGGATTATATCCGAGCTGCAGGCTCGATGACGAAGACCCCCGAGCCGATCGGCCGGGCGGATTATATCCGAGCTGCAGGCTCGATGACGAAGACCCCCGAGCCGATCGGCCGGGCGGATTATATCCGAGCTGCAGGCTCGATGACGAAGACCCCCGAGCCGATCGACCGGGCGGATTATATCCGAGCTGCAGGCTCGATGACAAAGACCCCCGAGCCGATCGGCCGGGCGGATTATATCCGAGCTGCAGGCTCGATGACGAAGACCCCCCGAGCCGATCGGCCGGGCGGATTATATCCGAGCTGCAGGCTCGATGTCGAAGACTCCCGAGCCGATCGGCCGGGCGGATTATATACGAGCCACAGGCTCGTTGACGAATACCCCAGAGCCGATCGGCCGGGAGGATTATATACGAGCCACACGCTCGATGGCGAAGACCCCCGAGCCGATCGGCCGGGAGGATTATACACGAGCCACACGCTCGATGGCG
Organism: Zingiber officinale; assembly: GCF_018446385.1. Classification (NCBI taxonomy): domain Eukaryota; kingdom Viridiplantae; phylum Streptophyta; class Magnoliopsida; order Zingiberales; family Zingiberaceae; genus Zingiber; species Zingiber officinale. The sequence continues at coordinate 86,580,119 of NC_055998.1, read as the reverse complement.
AAGACCCCCGAGCCGATCGGCCGGGAGGATTATACACGAGCCACACGCTCGATGGCGAAGACCCCCGAGCCGATCGGACGGGCGGATTATATCCGAGCTGCAGACTCGATGACGAAGACCCCCGAGTCGATCGGCCTGGCGGATTATATCCGAGCTGCAGGCTCGATGGCGAAGACCCCCGAGCCGATCGGCCGGGCGGATTATATCCGAGCTGCAAGCTCGATGGCGAAGATCCCCGAGCCGATCGGCCGGGCGAATTATATCCGAGCTGCATGCTCGATGGCGAAGACCCCCGAGCCGATCGGCTGGGCGGATTATATCCGAGCTGCAGGCTCGATGACGAAGACCCCCGAGCCGAGCGACCGGGCGGATTATATCCGAGCTGCAGGCTCGATGGCGAAGACCCCCGAGCCGATCGGCTGGGCGGATTATATCCGAGCTGCAGGCTCGATGACGAAGACCCCTGAGCCGATGGGCCGGGCGGATTATATCCGAGCTGCAGGCTCGATGGCGAAGACCCCCGAGCCGATCGGCCGGGCGGCTTATATCCGAGCTGCAGGCTCGATGGCGAAGACCCCCGAGCCGATCGGCCGGGCGGATTATATCCGAGCTGTTGGCTCGATGACGAAGGCCCCCGAGCCGATCGGCTTGGCGGATTATATCCGAGCTGCAGGCTCGATGGCGAAGACCCCCGAGCCGATCGACCGGGCGGATTATATCCGAGCTGCAGGCTCGATGACAAAGACCCCCGAGCCGATCGGCCGGGCGGATTATATCCGAGCTGCAGGCTCGATGACGAAGACCCCCCGAGCCGATCGGCCGAGAGGATTATATACGAGCCCGTGGCTGCCACGGGCCCGATGGCGAAGACCCCCGAGCCGATCGGCCGGGTTTGAATTAGCCCTCAGGGTCGTCTAGCCCAGCCGTTAAACCGTAGAGTCGAACCGGCGACTATAAAAACCCCGGCTTGAAGACCGTCTAGCCCAGACGTTAAACCGTAGAGTCGAACCGGCGACTATAAAAACCCCGGCTTGAAGACCGTCTAGCCCAGACGTTAAACCGTAGAGTCGAACCGGCGACTATAAAACCCCGGCTTGAAGACAGCTGCATGGACTAGTTATCAGATATTCTATCTCCCCCGTTCGGGGTCGAGCGATTATCACTGGCCTCGAGCCAGCTTATCAGCATATAGTATTTCTTATCTCCCCCGGTCGGGGGTCGAGCTATCTCTGATGGTCGCGAACAAAGAGTATCTCTACTGGTTTCAAACCAGAATATAGGCTATGCGCCCATTCGGCTCGTGACTTTCGCCTCCACGAGCCTTCGATTCACGGGCTACGCTTCCGATCGACTCACGAGTGATGCGGTCACTCGGCATCATTACATTTAGTTCACTCGATTGCTGGGTGGCACCTTACGATTGCCCGTTGACTATTCTTGAGGCTGCGCAGTCAGCACTTTCATAGCCATCCGATCGGCATCATTTCGATCGCTCGTACGACAGCGTCCGTCTAGCATCTATCCATCCGATCGGCATCATTTCTATTGCTCGCACGACAGCGTTCGTCTAGCATCTATCCATCCGATCGGCATCATTTCTATCGCTCGCACGACAACGTTCATCTAGCATCTATCCATCCGATCGGCATCATTTCTATCGCTCGCACGACAGCGTTCGTCTAGCATCTATCCATCCGATCGGCATCATTTCTATCGCTCGCACGACAGCGTCCATCTGGCATCTATCTATCCGATCGGCATCATTTCGATCGCTCGTACGACAGCGTTCGTCTAGCATCTATCCATCCGATCGACAGCACTTCGATCGTCCGGTCAGTATCTTCGCGGCTGCGCACTCGTCATTGGTCCGATTACAGACTTGATCCGCTCGATATCGTTACCATCTCCTACGACACCACTATTATAGCGACCGCTCGAGGGACATTATATTATTGGTTCAGCGATTTGGCTTTGACATCGAGAGCGGTTCAGCTCTTTACGATTGACTATCCAGTCAGTCGGACTAACGCCTCCTTCGACTAGACTTGAAGGGGAGGCTTGTGATACGGATGTGGCCTTTATGGCATAAGAGTAATTAGGGGATGAGTGAAGGACATTTTGGTCTTTGAGGAGGGGGGGTTTAGGTTTTAAGAAGGGAGAAAAGAGGAAGCGAGAGAGGTCTTTTTGGAACCGCCGCCAACCAAGGAGAGCTACTCCCAAGGAGAGAATAACTTGGAGGACTTCTCTTGCAGCCATTGCTCCGAGCTGTCCGGAGAGGGTGAGCTCTTTTCTCTTCCTCTGTGAATGGTGGGGTTGGATGTTGGCTGCCACTCCAAATTTATAGCTGTGACCTTCGGCGACTGCTTGTTAAGATGGATGATCAACCATGGCAATGCATGGAATCGCACAGATCCACATAAAGCCATGAATATGAGACAAGCAGGTGGTGCAGCAAAGAAGAGCAACTTTCTCTTTAGCATCTTAAATGCGACAGGATTCTCAACAGAAACAGTTAAGAGCAATCTGCAAAGAAGAGTCAAAGAGGATATGTGCCAAAAGGAGATGGTCTTTAAGAAAAGCTGAAAACAGTGTGTGTGAAGGCAGTAAATCAAACGCCAAAAATATATATAACAAATGGTTCCGCCACACAAGGTGCTCGACCATATGTCTCAACAGCCATCTTCCCTTTTGCTAGCGCCGGTGCTTCAACACATGCCATGCCTTTTGGCTTCAACACTGACACAGCCACTTTACACCCAAAGTGGCCGCTACGACTCGATCAGTAGTCCGAGCAGCTCATCCATCCATCCGAGGGGGCCCCCCTGGGCCAGGGTACGTTCTCATACTCGGTATCTGTTCATTTTATTGCTATACCATTATGCGGTTACTTATATATCTGTGGGATCCACCTCGAGCACTGAGGTACTAGAGGCCGGGGCGACCCGGTCGCTGGATGCAGGTACAGTTTACCGGAGGAGGACTTCTGACGATCTGGTCAACGTTGAGGACAGCTCATCAACCGGGTCATGGGGATGCGGTCAACCTTCCAGACACGTCATACCGGCAGGTTCGTCTTCTCAGCTTCCAGACAGGATCAGTGATGAATTCAAACTTACGCTTGGCTTTAAGTGTCTTCCTTCACATCGGATGAGTTTGTTTGCGGATCACTAGATCAAACTTCCTCTATGGATGATTATAGGAAATTATTTAGTTTTGTGTGATCTTCTCCATCTGAAGGGGCACAATCCTAATTAAGGGACTAAGTATCAAGTAATGGTATACACTTAGGCGCATTTAATAGTATCCTCCCCATCGGAGTCACTGTTATTATTTTGTGTGACCGAAGACAAACCAACTATTAATTTTATTTGTCATAAAGTTAAGTTGATAAGATAATAAAATTAATGGGCAAAACCTCCTCTTACAAATGTTTGAATTAGTATACGTCCATACTATCATGGCATACTAAATTCAATGTGTTTTGAGGTGTTGGTGAATTTAAATTATATTGTTTGAGGGATCAATATTATTTTAAATTCTAAAGTTTTGACCAAATATCTTATTTTGTGATTCTCAGGATTTCAAAATGGCTTTCAATCCTCTCGCTGTTATTTTAAAAGAAAACAAACTTACTGGTCCTAATTATATTGATTGGAAACAAAACTTGAACTACCCTCGCAGAAACGAGAATAATGAAGGTGTATCTTATTCATTAGTTGTCGAAACATGTTTAGTGGTGTTATCTACCGGTACCTGGTGTGTAGATACGAGAGTCACTGATCATGTCTATAATTCATTGCAGGGCGTCCAGGAAACCCGACGACTACATGAAGGAGAAATCACCATTTACATGGGCAATGCTACGAGAGTGGCGGCTGTTGCAGTGGGAGATGTTTTATTATCTTTTGATAGGAATAAAACTTTGATTTTTAGAAATTATCTTTACGTACCATCTTTTAGAAAGAACTTGATTTCAGTTTATAAATTATTTATGGATGAATATTCTATTTCTTTTGATGACAAAGTAGTTATCAAGAAAAATAGGGTGGTTATATGTTCTGGTACGTTGGTTGACAATTTGTATACTCTAAATCCAATAACTCTCATGACGCAATAAATGGAAATTAATAACACATCTTTTAATTCTAATAAGAGAAAGCAACCTTCGGAAATGAACCAAACATATCTTTGGCATCTAAGGCTTGGTCATATTAACTTAAGTAGGATTCAAAGGCTAATAGTCGATGGACCTTTGGGTTCATTGGTCGTGGAAAACTTTCCAACCTGCGAATCTTGCTTGGAAGGAAAAATGACCAAAAGACATTTTAACTCCAAGGGGTATAGAGCCAAAGAAGTGTTAGAAATGGTTCATTCTGATTTATGTGGACCTATGACTATCCAGGCAAGAGGTGATTTCGAATATTTTGTCTCTTTTATAGATGACTATTCAAGATACGGGTACATTTACTTGATGCGCCGTAAGTCTGAGTGCTTTGATAAGTTCAAAGAGTATAAGGCTGATGTGGAGAAAAGTCATGGTAAAAGTGTCAAGACACTACGGTCTAATCGTGGTGGCGAGTATCTCTCATGAGAGTTTAGGAATTACTTATCAGAGGTCGGGATTCAATCTCAACTGTTTGCACCTGATACACCCCAACAGAATGGTGTGACAGAACGAAAGAATAGGACTCTTATGGAAATGGCTAGATCAATGATGAGTTATTTAGAATTACCAAATATTTTTAGGGATATGCTCTGGAAATGGCAATGTACATTCTGAACTTTGTACCTTCTAAGTCAATACCCTCTACACCCATAGAATTGTGGAATGGGCATAAGCCTAGTTTGAAATACATTCAGATTTGGGGTAGTCCAACACATGTGCTAAAGGAAGATGATGATAAGTTGGAATCACGTACAGAAGTTCGCTTGTTTGTGGGTTATCCTAAAGGAACAAAAGGTGGTTTATTTTATAGTCCTAAAGATCAGAAGGTCATTGTTAGCACCAATGCTCGATTTTTAGAAGAGGACTACGTGATAAACCACAAGCCTATGAGTAAAATTGTTCTTGAGAAAATAAGAGAGAACACGTCTAATTTAGTACCAATGGTACAAGATGAGATACCATAAGAAATTGCAACGCGTGTCATAAATGATGCACAATTATAGGTAGTGCCTCTAGTGGGAGGATTGTTCGGCAACCTGATAGATTCATGTTTTTGGGAGAGTCTTCGGACTTAATCCCTGGTGAACATGAACTTGAACCCTGGATATATGATGAAGCACTCAAGATAAAGATGCAGCATCTTGGCAAAGTGCAATGAACTCCGAAATAGAATCTATGGATTCTAATCAGGTCTGGGAGCTTGTAGAACCACCAAATGATGTAAAAGTCATTGGATGTAAATGGGTCTACAAAATAAAAAGAGGGATAGACGGGAAGGTGGAAACCTTCAAAGCAAGGCTTGTTGCAAAAGGGTATACTTAAAAAGAGGGAATCGATTATGAGGAAATCTTTTCGCCGGTAGTCATGCTCAAGTCTATCCGGATTCTTTTATCTATTGTCGCTCATATGGATTATGAGGTTTGGCAAATGGATGTCAAGACAACTTTCCTTAACGAAAGTCTTGAAGAAAATATCCATATGAAGCAACTAGAGGGATTCATTGCGAAGGACAAAGAGCATCTTGTATGCAAGCTCAATCGGTCTATTTATGGACTAAAGCAAGTTTCGAGATCTTGGAACATCCAGTTTGATGAAGTGATCCAGTCTTGTGGATTCATTCAATGTCCGGATGAGTCTTATGTATACAAGAAAAGTAACGGAAACGTGATGGTATTTCTTGTACTATACGTAGATGACATTTTACTCATTGGCAACAATGTCAAAGTGTTGTCAGACGTAAGGGTATGGTTTTCCAAGCAATTCGATATGAAGGTCTTAGGAGAATGTGGGCATATTCTTGGGATCAAAGTAATAAGGGATCGCAAGAAAAAAATGTTGTGCTTATCCCAAGCTCCATACATCGATACTATCCTACCTCGTTTTAGCATGTAAAACTCCAAGAAAGGTTTTCTACCTTTTCGACATGGAGTACCTTTATCTAAAGAGATGTGTCCTAAAACATCAAAGAAGATAAAGGAGATGAAGGCAGCTCCTTATGCTTCGGCTGTAGGAAGCCTAATGTATACAATGCTATGTAAGAGACCATATATCTATTTTGTCGTGGGCATGGCTAGCAGATATCAAAGTAATCTAGGACAAGGACATTGGACTGTCGTAAAGCATATATTAAAGTACTTGAGAAGGACTAGAGATTATATGCTGGTTTACCAGACAGATGATTTGCTCCCTATAGGTTACACGGATTCGGATTTTCAATCAGATAGGGACAGTAGTAAGTCAACCTCGGGGTATGTGTTTACTTTAGGAGGTGGATCCATAACATGGATGAGTGTTAAGCAGAAATGCATTTCGGACTCCACCATGGAAGCTGAATATGTGGCAGTCTCTGAGGCAGCCAAAGAAGCAGTATGACTCAGAAACTTCTTGATGGACTTAGATGTGATTCCTGGTTTACCCAAAATTATCACAATTTATTGTGATAATAGTGGTGCAGTAGCAAACTCGAAGGAACCATGAGCTCATAAGGCAAGTAAACACATTGAGCGCAAGTACCACCTGATACGAGATATCATAAAGTGAGGAGAAGTTGTTGTTGCTAAGATTGCATCAGCAGATAACCTGGCAAATAATTTCACTAAGGCCCTTCCGGCGAGAGCTTTTGATGGGCATGTTGAGGGGATGTGAATCAGATGTATGGCAGCATAGTCTTTTAGTACAAGTGGGAGATTGTTAGGATGTATACTAAAAGTCTAGCTTTTTTATGAACATTTATATTTTGAAATGAGAATCACTCTAGTCAAATGTTGCATGTTAATGCAATTGTCCATTTAATTTATATTGTAGATAACTTAGTGTGTGGTGTCACACAGAAGATCATGTTATCAGTTCCTTATAAATTATAAATAATAGTTCACGACTGAGATGGATAGGGACAAACCATTGGAACGGTTGTAGTGCAATTTGGAATTAGTTTGTCTTGACTATATAATTACACCAGTACACTATATGTGTATTGAGCGGCACCATTTGAGGTTGTTCTTTTTATACTGACTGCATAAAAGAACAAAACCTCTGTTATTATGGATGTGCATACTCTTAATCCCGATATAATAACAAACACATATACTTAGTATTTATTTCTTTAATTTATCAAAGGGTGAGATTTATTCAGTTAAATCAATAGGCTCGATAAGTTGGGAAATAATATTATTTATATGGTGTGTTGTTGATTATAAAAGGAAATTGTGTCTTAGTAATCTAGGTTGATGATATCCCCTTGAGGAGCTCATAAGGATTATCATGTAAACCCTGCAGGTGGACTTAGTCCGACATGATAATAAGGTTGAGTGGTACTACTCTTAGAGCTAGATGTTAATTGAGTTGTCAGTAACTCATTTAATTAACGGACATACGATATCTTAAACACAGAGAGACTAATGCACTCATGATAAGAAGGAGCTCATATTGTAATATGGGATTGGTGCGGTAGTTCAATAATAACTCTTTAGTGGTATGAGTTATTATTGATGAACTTGAGTTGGGTGTTAGGGTCGAACACAGGAAGCTCAAATCCATCAGGAGGTCAAAACTAATTCCTCCTCTCGGTCCCTATTGTAGCCTCTATAAAGCCTCGCATTCACCCGTTTTGGTTTTGATTCCTACCCAAGAAAGGGGTCGGCCACATCCTTGCTTGGTGCCCAAGCAAGGGGTCAGCCAAGCCTTGCTTCCTACCCAAGAAAGGGGCCGGCCAAGCCTTGCTTGGTGCCCAAGCAAGGGGTCGGCCAAACCAAAAGAAAAGAAAAGAAAAAGAAAAAAAAAAGGGGGAGATTTTTTCTCAACAGAATTAGAGATTTTTCTAAAAAGAATTACGTTGATTCTTTCTTAGAAATTTTCTAAAAAGAATTATATTAATTATTTCATAAGAAATTTTTGTAAAAAGAATTATGTTAATTCTTTCCTAGAGATTTTTCTAAAATGAATTATGTTGATTCTTTCTTAGAAATTTTCTAAAAAGAATTATACTAATTCTTTCTTAAGAAATTTTTCTAAAAATAATTATGTTAATTCTTTTCTAGAGATTTTTTCTAAACAAAAATCTATTACTTTTTCTCCTTTTTATCTGGGGCAAAGGGTTATAAAAGGAGAGGAGGTTATGCCACAAAAATAAACAATTCAATTAAGAATTGATAAGTTGTTCTCCACAACTAAAAACCCTCTCCTTTCCCTTAAGGTCGGCGCCCCATCCTTTTCTTCTTCCTTTTCTTTCCTCTAGGGTCGGCGCCCCACTTCTTTTCTTCTTCCCTTTTCTTCCCTCTAAGGTTGGTGCCCTATCTTCCCTTGGTGGTCGGAGATTGGAGGAAAAGAAAACGAAGAGACGAAACACCTTGGTGGTCGGCGGTTTGGAGGAAGAGAAGAAGAAGGAGGAGGCGTTCCTTTCTTTGCATCTTTTGGTGGTAGGCGGCTTGGAAACAAAAGGGGTTCGGGTGTTTTTATCTTGATAGATCGTCGTCCACACGACGTCCAAGAAGAGGAGAGAAATACGATAGAAAATCAAGAGGTCTTTGTCTACAAAGAAATGTACAACTAGTTATTTATTCCGCAGCACAACTAGTTTTGTTTTCTTTGTATGGATCTTGAAATACCAACACAAGATGCTAGCGATTTTGTGTTTTCATTTTTGTGCTTCGATTTTGTGTTTCGATCTTGTGTTTTGATTGAGATCTCTGTAGTTAAACCTAAAATTTGTACCCAGCACAAAATGTTAAGTAGAACACAAGGGTTAAACTTGGAGTAAAAATGTTAAGTTTCGTTTCCAATCCAGGTTTAACTTTGAAGAACGAACTTGAAGTAAAAATGTTAAGTTTTGTTTCCAATCCAAGTTTAACTTTTAAAGAGCACATGGGTAGCTAGAAAAAGTTCTGTGCTTGTACAATTTTTTTTATAGGGGAAACAGAACGATATTCCGAGTAGCACCCAACACTCTCAACCTAAGCTATCACTTGGTACCACTTTTACAAGAAAATATCACGACTTCGAATATTAAGGATAGTTAAGTATTGGATTTTAAAAATAAAATATATAATAATAATGGATGAATTAAATCATAGAGCACAAAGTAAGAGCACTAAATTAAAATCGGATAGGATTCAAACTAAATTTAACAAATAGGCGTGAGAAAAAAGGATTACGTTGGTTTAAATCAGGAATGATTTGGAGTTGATTTAGCTAAGTTATGGTCGAATCAAATTTAAAATTTAAACGAGAATGATCGGTTTAAAACGAATTAGAGTATTTTTAAGGAAACTTCTCTTACTTTTTTTCTCCCTGTGCACATGTAGTCCCCACCGCGTCATGTGCCACTGTCATGCATTCGCTAATCCCCCTCTCTTATTTCGCTTCCTCATTTCCTTCTTCTCTTTCTCTTCTCCAATTACTGCAATAAACTTGCAAAAAAAAAAAAAATCTCCTCTGCTCAAGCACAAAAGCTTTCTTTTTTTCTCTTTTCTCTTCTCCAGAAAGCAAGAAATGCAACATCAATTGTTGCCCTCTTCCAACAACAAGAGCAACCCTTGCATCTTCTCCCTCTTCTCATATTTTCTAGGGTTTTATTGGTACTGTAAGACTAATCCTATTTTGTCTTACTTTGCTTTCATTATGTCATTGCCGAGTTCATCAAAACTAGTCAAAATTGGTAACAAAGAAGGTAAAGCTCTCATCTTTTACTTCTTTCTCCATATCTTGTCTTTTCTGCTTTTCTTAAAGCCATGGTCTTCCTTTTATTATTATTTTTTCTAGCGAATAGTCCTTTACAAGTAGTTCTTTTTTTCCTTTGTCCAATCACAACAATAACAAGAAGAGTCTGTTTCTTTATTCTTTCATGTATAATTAATTTAAGAAGAGTTGTAAAGTATAAACTTTATTTTATCAGGTTACTTATTTAAATTAGAATGAAGGTCTAATATGTAGCAATGTTAAATATTACGAGGAAGTGAAACTACAATGATTATTTAACTTTGAGTTCTAGATAAATTTTAGAAATTAATAGATCATTGTTTTAATTATAACCAAGAGCTAAGGTTAAAATTTTCAAATTTAAATTTATTTTCAATCTTTTAAATTTGAAATTGAGGTTTTAAATTGTAAAAATCGACCTACACATATTTAAAATTTTTAAAAAAACTCCATCGAGTATTTTTAAGTTTTAAAATTAGGTAATTCAATTTGTGTTGTATTAATTTTTAAGATTAATTGAATTCTCTCCTCTCAGTTGAAATTCTGGCTACGCTATCTCTACTACATCAATCAATATTTGGTTGCAGGAAAATCAGTCTCTTTTTTCGCACAAGTTACTATCGTCTGACACGAGTTTAATACTTAGCTTGTACGGCTATGAAAACAGACCACTATACCCCATATCGTTTTTTTTCCCTCTAGTTAATTCTTCAACATTTGCACAATTGTTATCGTCTGACGCGAATTTAATAGTGAACTTTTCTAGTTATGAACTTGTGAATTACTTATAAACTCGTCCTCACGGACATAACCAAATTTACATTTGGGTGATAGACACATAAAATCAGGATTGAATTTCTTGGGGAATAAATTCTCTCACACTTAAAAGAGACCCCTCGGTCACCACATTTTACTCCCTTAATCTCGTTATGAAACTTACACTGAGAGATGTTTGAGGTAGGTGAATCATTTTTTACCACGTGAACTACTTATAAACTCATGGTCAGGACACTATGAATTCACGAACAGATTTTTAACTCTGCTTAACATCATTTCTTTTCCTTGGTGAATTCTTCATTGTTTGCACAGTTTATTATCGGCTAACACACAAGCATGTAAGCTTATGGCTAGGGTACCACAATATTTTCTCTAACACTCTATTTGATCATATAGTTATTTTTATATTATTTATTAGATTAATTCTCTTTCCCTAAACTTTCAAACCAAATCAAATTTTCTTCGGCATTTTACATAAGACAGTTTAATATCAATATTGGGAAAATCTGAAAATTAGATGCACCTTTTGAAGAATTCTGTAATTTTAAGAGTGCCCTTGATAATTTGTCGTAAATTGATTGGTTACTACTCGCTTAGACAAGCTTAATTGGCACGTGAATTGTCAAAGAAGATGCATCTAATTTCATTTATGTTAACAATTCACTTTAAAGCTTCATAGAAAATATTTTCCAAATTTAATATAATATTTGGCAGGAAGGAAAATCACTGTCTTTTATGGCACAATCTATTATCGTTTAACAGGAGTTTACCACCAGCTCTTTAACAGACCACTATACACAATATTGTTTTTCTCCTTTTAGTTAATTCTTCAACACGAATTTGATGGTAAACTTAATTGCCTAGTTATGAACTCGTGACCTACTTATAAACTCTGTTGGATATTGAGATCTTAATGGACCAATACGATTTTGTGAAAAATCGGAATGTCATAAAAGTCGTAATTGACTTCAAAATTGAAATCTACGTTTCGAGTAGATAAATTTAGACTATTAATTTACTCAAAACCGATTAAAGGTAAATGAGAAATTAATTGTTTAAAGTCGGCCCAAATAAACATTAATTATTCATTAATGATATATATAAGGAAATACATGGGAGAATAGTCCCACATTGGAAATTTTCGATATGCATTCTTTGCTTATTAATGATGCTGTGTTAATGGAGTTAACTCAGAAAAAGACCAGGTGCTCTCTTCTCAGGGGCGAGCAGAGCACCTGTGAGCCCGCCACCCGCCACGTGCGCACTCCGGGATCAGTAGATCCAGATCCGATGGTTGATGACAATAGGCGAGATCTGAGGGTCACAACTCTTCATATCTGATGGATGAGATTAAAGTGAGATATGTGAAGGGTTATAACTCTTCAGAATGGACGATCCAGATCGATCCAGCCCACAAAGAACACATCCTTTCACCCAAAAAGGCATTCAACCTCTTCATTTGGTATAAATAGAACCCTCCAGATGCTCAATCGAATCATCGAATTGTTCTATTCTACTCTCTCTTGAGCATTCATCTCATCTTGTACATTTAAGAGTCCAAAAAGCCTACGAGAAGGTTCGCTGGTCTCGGAATTCGGAGTGCTATGATTCTGAGACGTTCGTTGTTGTGTCTTGGGAACGAATTGCTGCTATCCATTAGCACCGTGGCGGAGCAATATCGTTTACGGAGATAGTGTTGAACACTAGCCTCGACGATCAGTATCAGTTTGCGCACTCCGGGAGATACCGAGAACGATAGTCGTAAACGATATTCTGCAAACTGATATGGCTACTTCCAACGACGTTCCAACCGCCATTCAGCCAACATCAATTCCGCACGGAGAAAAGTCGGAGAAATTCAGCGGAGCCGACTTCAAAAGATGGCAGCAGAAAATGTTGTTTTATCTAACGACGCTAAACCTTGTACGGTTTTTGCAGGAAACCCCGCCAGCCGCTACGGAAGGTAGTAAGGCTGCTTGCGATGCGTGGTCACACGGAGATTTCCTGTGCCGCAACTATATTCTCAACGCCTTGGACAATACGCTGTATAACGTGTATTGTTCATTGGAGACGGCGAAATCTTTGTGGGAATCACTTGAGAAGAAATATAAGACCGAAAATGACGGATTGAAGAAATTCATCGTCGGCCGGTTTCTGGATTTCAAGATGGTGGACTCTAAGAGTGTCTCAGCTCAAGTCCAAGATATGCAATTAATACTACACGATCTGGACGCCGAAGACATGAAGCTGAACGAGTCATTCGCAGTAGCTGCGGTAATTGAGAAGCTCCCTCCGTCATGGAAGGACTTCAAGAATTACCTCAAGCACAAGCAAAAGGAGATGGGACTGGAAGACCTGATCCTGAGGCTACGAATAGAGGAGGATAATCGAAAATTATCCGACTCTAGAGGAACCAAGCGGACTATTGATGAAATGTCCAACCTGGTCGAGCCAAACTCCAAAAAGCCGAAGCAGTTCAAGAAGAAGGCTCAAGTAAAGAAGTTCAAGGGCTCTTGCTACAACTGTGGAAAGTCAGGACACATGTCAAAGGACTGCATACACCCGAAGAAGCCAACCAAGGGGCCAAAAGATGCTGCAAACCACGTCGCAACCTCTCTTGAGGACTTGGATCTCACTGTGGTCGTGTTTGAATCTAATACAGTGGAGGATAACCCGAAGCAGTGGTGGATTGATACTGGAGCAACTCGTCATATCTGTTCAGATAAGGCGATGTTCTCCGAGTATACTCCAATAAATGGAAGGAAGCTCTATATGGGCAATTCCACGACATCTCCGATCGTCGAACTCGGAAAAGTTGTTCTGAAGATGACGTCTGGAAAGGAGCTAACTCTGATTGATGTGCTCCATGTTCCCGACATCAGAAAAAAACCTAGTTTCTAGATCGGCACTTGTTAAGCCCGGGTTTAGACTAGTGTTCCAGTCCAACAACTTTGTCCTTACGAAGAATGGTGTCTTCGTAGGAAAGGAGTACTTAGAACAAAGTTTATTCAAAATGGTTGTAATGACTGTACTCCGAAAATTTGATGGTAATAAAATAATTGCTTCCAGCTATGTGGTTGAGTGTTTCAATTTGTGGCATGATCGACTCGGGCATGTGCAAAATAATACTCTGAAACGTCTCGTCAAACTAAATTTATTACCGAATGTCAATATTGACGAAACACACAAATGTGAAGTGTGTGTAGAAGCTAAAATGACGAAACTACCTTTTCATTCGGTGGAAAGGTCAACGACTCCTCTAGAGTTAATACATAGTGATCTATGTGACTTGAAATTTGTGCAAACTAGAGGAGGTAAAAAGTATTTCATTACTTTTATCGATGACTGCACGAGGTTCTATTATGTCTTTCTTTTAAGAAGTAAAGACGAAGCCTTAGAGGCGTTCAGAACCTATAAAACAGAAGTTGAAAATCAACTTGATAAATGAATTAAGATAATTCGTAGCGATAGAGGTGGAGAATATGATGCACCGTTTGATGAATTTTATTTAGATTCTGGCATTATCCATCAAACAACGGTGCCTTACTCACCTCAATCGAATGGTATTGTTGAACGTAAAAATTGGACACTAAAAGAGATGATGAATGCCTTGTTTATAAATTCAGGCTTACCTCAAAACTTGTGGGGGGAAGCAATATTATCGGCAAATCACATTCTCAACAAAATCCCTCATAAGAAAAGTGATAAAACTCCATACAAACTATGGAAAGGCCGCAAGCCATCGTACAAATACCTGAAAGTGTGGGGGTGCTTGGCAAAGGTCAAAGTACCTAAACCAAAGCAAGTAAAGATCGGACCTAAAACATTCGATGTGGTATTTGTCAGATATGCCCATAATAGTAGTGCATATCGTTTCTTAGTTCACAAATCAGACATTCCTAATATTCATGTGGGAACAACCATAGAATCTCGGAATGTGATATTCTTTGAAAAATGAATTCCCAAATAAGAAGAAAAACGTTGAAAATGATAACAATGAAAGTTCAAACGAAAATGACATTACCGAACTTAGCTGTTATAAAAGGACTATTGACGATCAAAGCGAAGGGTCACGTCGTAGCAAACGGGCTAGAGCTAAGAAATCGTTCGGTCCAGATTTCATGATTTTCATGTCAGAAATGGACCCAAGAACATTAAGTGAAGCTCTCTCTAGTCCCGACGCTCCAATGTGGAAAGAAGCTGTCAACAGTGAAATCGAATCCATCATGAATAATCATACTTGGGAATTAGTAGATCTTCCTTCTGGTAATAAACCATTAGGTTGTAAGTGGATACTAAAACGTAAGTATAAAGCTAATGGATCAATTGACAAATATAAGGCCAGACTTGTAGCTACGGGGTACAAGCAAGAGGAAGGTCTTGATTACTTCAATACATACTCACCGGTGATAAGAATTACGTCCATACGAGTACTAATAGCCATTGCAGCACTGTATGACCTTGAAATACATCAAATGGATGTTAAGACTGCGTTCTTAAATCGTGAGTTGGAAGAAGAAATTTATATAGAGCAATCCGAGGGGTTCGTGGCTCCAGGAAATGAGAAAAAGGTGTGTCGACTTGTTAAGTCATTATACGGACTCAAGCAAGCGCCTAAACAATTGCATGAAAAATTTGACAAAGTAATGATGTCAAACAAATTCAGAATAAATGAATGTGACAAATACATTTATGTCAAAGACACACCTAAAGGTTATGTAATCATCTGTCTATACGTAGACGACATGCTAATAATGGGCAGTAATCATGATATAATTATGACTACAAAGAAAATGTTGACCAAAAATTTCGATATGAAAGATATGGGTCAAGCAGATGTTATATTGGGAATTAAAATTCTCAGGACATCAGAAGGGATAGTTCTGACACAATCCCATTATGTAGAGTCAGTATTGAAAAGATTCAATGCGTACGATCTCTCTACAGTAAAAACACCTATGGATCTAAGTCAACACTTAGTGAAAAACCATGGTGAGACCTTATCGCAGTTGGAATATTCTCGGATAATAGACAATTTGATGTATCTCACAAACTGCACACGTCCGGATATTGCCTGTGCGGTCAACAAGCTAAGTCGTTTTACGAGTGATCCAAACGACACCCATTGGAAAGCATTGATGCGAGTTCTTAGATATTTGAAATATACTATGAACTATGGATTACATTATGAAAAATATCCCGCTGTGCTGGAGGGATATTGTGATGTTAATTGGATATCATATACAAAAGACTCCAAATCCACTAGTGGATATGTTTTCATAATCGGTGGAGGAGTAGTATCTTGGAAATCCACTAAGCAGACGTGCATTGCTCGGTCAACTATAGAATCCGAGTTAATAGCACTAGACAAAACAGCTGAGGAAGCTGAATGGCTGCGAAATTTCTTGGAAGATATTCCGAGCTGGACGAAACCTGTGTCTACCGTACTGATCCACTGTGATAGTCAATAGGCAATTGGAAGGGCACAGAGTAATATGTACAATGGGAAGTCACGACATATACGTCGTAGACATAATACCATTAGGCAGTTGATCTGTAATGGAGTGATTGCAATCGACTATGTTAAGTCCAAAGATAATTTGGCGGATCCTCTTATAAAATGGTTGAGTCGAGATCAAGTATACTGCTCATCAAGAGGAATGAGATTAAAAATCTACAACTAAAAAATGACTGTAGCGGTAACCCAACCTTGTTGACTGGAGATCCCAAGATCTTGGTTCAATGGGACAACGAAGTTACAGAAGTTGTGTTACAGCACATGAGATATTTTATCTCTATCCCAATTCTAGGATGAATTTGTGTTGTCCTACCTCATGTAGTGAGGTAAAGCTTATGCTTTTAGTGACTTCTATACCTTATAAGGTGGAGTATGGTAGGATACTCCTGATAGAAATGTCACCTATATAAGTGTGAAGACATGCCGCTTCAATGAAACACTCATGAATCCAAGATGGTGTCCATGGCCGAAACGGAACCAACCATGAGAACCTAAAATAAGTGAGATAGGTCTCTGTGTGGGTGTTATTATCTTAGTATACACCAACAGCTGAGCAGTTCAAAATATCACGTTCACTACGCAGCCTAGTATACTCGATAGCATTCCACTACGGAAGGTTCAAAGCCACAAGCTACCTCTCCCGATGCAGTGACTTATCGATTAGACTCTTGTAAAGTGTCAGCATGCATACACGCATTGCATTAATTTCCATTCATGTGGGGGATTGTTGGATATTGGAGCCTTAATGGACCAATACGATTTTGTGAAAAAATCAGAATGCCATCAATAGATAAAAGTCGTAATTGACTTCAAAATTGAAATCTACGTTTCGAGTAGATAAATTTAGACTATTAATTTGCTCAAAACCGATTAAAGGTGAATGAGAAATTAATTGTTTAAAGTCGGCCCAAATAAACATTAATTATTCATTAATGATATATATAAGGAAATGCATGGGAGAATAGTCCAACATCGGAAATTTTCGATGTGCATTCTTTACTTATTAATGATGTTGTGTTAATGAAATTAACTCAGAAAAAGACCAGGTGCTCTCTTCTCAGGGGCGAGCAGGTGCTCGCACCTGTGAGCCCGCCACCTGCCACGTGCGCAATGGGAGCTTTGTAGGCGCACTTTGCACGTACGCGTCGTCGTGAGGAACTTAAATTTATGCTCCAGAGGACATTGCAGTACCTACGTGGCACTCGAATCATCGAATTGTTCTATTCTACTCTCTCTTGAGCATTCATCTCATCTTGTGCATTTAAGAGTCCAAAAAGCCTACGAAAAGGTTCGCTAGTCTCGAAATTCGGAGTGCTACGATTCCGAGCCGTTCGTCGTTGTATCTTGGGAACGAATTGCTACTATCCGTTAGCACCGTAGCAGAGCAATATCGTTTACGGAGATAGTGTTGAACACTAGCCTCGATGATCAATATCAGTTTGCGCACTCTGGGAGATACCGAGAATAACAAACTCATGGTTAGGACACTATATGATCCTATCTGAAAGCTCAAGAGATAGTGTATTGGACAAATAACTTTATTATTGATCGTGAGAAGACCTTTCAACTATAGAGAAGTTGCACACGAGAGTGAAAAATGGGATGTTTCTTCCTCTCTGCACATAACAAAGAGAGCAAACAAGATGTCATCGCCAAAAACTAAGAGAGGGGTCCTTAGCGTTGGTCCTCCGATACTCAAGCCAGTATGTTGCTCGAACGGAAAGAGAGAGAGATGAACAATAGATGTGTGTGTTAGAAGAGCGTAAAATATTGCGTACCTCGCCAACAGAGAGGATCCCTCTTTTATATACCACCTCTCATAACCTCCGCAATCATGAGGTGACATGGAATGTCGAGTGTTAGAGGCTATCGAGTAAGGGAATATGTACAACCTAGGAGGCATATCGTCACCATCCAAAGAATCTTTCTTTACTTGTGTACACTCCTTTCATAACTTATGTCATTAATGAGGTGGTTAAAGGAATATACTATCATAATGTGTCACCTGATGGAAAATGTAAAGTCACATTCGAAGAAGATTTCATTGAATGCTCATATAACAATAGAGGAATATTCTTTGATAAGATGGTCGTTATTCTGACAGGTTATTGTGATTCTCTGGCAATGTTGTCCTCTAAATATATCTCGATCGGATCTTTAGCCGACCGATTGTATGTTAGCAGAGTAATACATGAGCAGAGTATCTCGTATAGTAGGGTCGTTTGGCCTATAGGACGAACAACTATATATTGTGTCATGCTATATCTCTGATATTGAAGTAATATGAAGTTAAGTCCTTTAGGTTCAGTCAGTTCTATAACCGATCATCCATATAATAGGATATTTGCCTCTAAGGAACGAAGAATTGAGTCCCAAGAGATCTGATTGGACCTTTAGCCGATCGTCCATATGTTGGGAAGTTCACCTTTGAGATGATAGCTTGAGATCTAGAAGTCTGATCGGGATTACACTGAGAAATTGCCTTGCATATTTATTGCATAGGAAGTAGGAATGTTGAGCCCTGCCAGTTTAACCAGCCCTATATCCAACCGGATATATGAGGAAGAATAGACATATATGAGTAATGAAGACTCGTATGTTTGATCGGTTGTTGTATCCACCAGCTATCCGTTGAGTGGGGAACCATTTAGTATACTGGACCGACTATATGCCCAACTGTCTTTGCTCCCGACTGTCTAAATACCTGACCGACTCATGGAAGACCGGATATATACTAGGTGTCTTAACACAGGAATGGTGCACTAGGTACCTCGGGTATGATCGGCTCTTAGGACGATCATCTTCAAATCGAAGACGTTAGCACTGGGTGAGGAACAAAGGTCTATCGAGAGTGACACGTTGGCTGGCACCTCACATTGACTTTAACTGTTATCTCTTCTTGACTTTTACTACCACGTCATACCTGAGTTTGCTCGTAACATCCTGTATCAAGGCATTTCCAGTTGTAAAACCTCTTACAAAGGTTTATGCTTCTTTATATCACTACCACATTAAAAGTTAAAACATCACTCCTTTTAAAAACCTCCCATTATTAATTTACTTATTTTTATTTTCACTTATTTTTATTTATAATTTTATTTACTATATATATATATAATATTAATTAATGGTCTCACTCCTTCTAAAGTAATATCTTTATTATTTTTTATTTTGGGCCGCTATGATAACGAATCTACCTTTTATTATTTTTAGTCCCCAGGACTATGGTACCGTGGTAGGATATCTAGATTATCACCTAGGTACCTATAGTTCGAACCCCAACCATGGTGTATCTGTAGGAATTTTTTTCTCTAAATAGGGGGTCCAATCAAAGGATATTGACCTTCTGGGTTGACCACTGCGTGCGCTTTCCGATTTACCATGGTGGCCAGTGGAAAACTTCAATGAAGCCAGACTGGTCATCCTCAGAAATAGTTAATCAGATTAACTGAGATTATCATTTTTATTATTTTTCACTATGACCGATGGGAATATTCCGTAGGACTGAACCAATTATCGAGATTCAACGTTATCCAGTCTGATTAATTATTTATTATTATTATTTTTCACCAACTATGTGATTAATTAATTTCACTTATTATTTTTTTTTCTTCACTCCTTAAAATAAATATAAATCGGTCCTAAAATCTTAAGATTTATAAAAAAGATTATAAATTCCATCCATATAATAAAAATATGATTTATAATGAAAGATTTATAGTGTAAATTCGTACTATAAGTCTCTCATTGCATACGCCCTCACTATGAATTCGCGAACAGACCACAAAATGTAAGATTATGGCTAGGAAACCACAAAATCCATGGACTTTCTCTAACCCTCTATTTGATCATATAGTTGTTTTATATTATTTTATTTGGTTCTCTTTCCCCAAACTTTCAAATCAAATCAAATTTTGTAATGTGGATGAGGATTATTCTATGCCTTATTAATTGACTAATTCTTTGATGACAAAGTCAACTGAGTGATTTTTTTTCCCATTACCACTCAGTCTCCATCATCACTAGATTATAAAAATTAAAATACCGAAATATTTGATATTTTAAATGTTTTGCATTTAAATTATTTATAAATGAATTGACTTTTCAAGTTATTTTACTATTTAATTTTTTTTATTTAATGTAAGCATCTCATTATTCAAACACATTAATCATGATTCGGGTTTCATATAATAATTTTTAAAATTGAAAAATAATCCAAAACGGTTCGTATGAAATGTTCCAACAGGAGCGTTATTATTTACAAAATGAACCTTACATAAAACAAAATATGATTCCCATACGATTTCCATCCTTCGCCTCTTGCTCTTTATAACTGACGTGGAGAGAAGCTTCCTTCTTCGCCTGCTCCACTTTCTCTTCCTCTCTTTCTCTCGTTCGATGGGAAGAACTCCGTGCTGCGACAAGGCCAACGTCAAGCGAGGACCGTGGTCGCCGGAGGAGGACGCCTCCCTGAAAAGCTACATCGAGAAGAACGGCTTCGGAGGCAACTGGATCACTTTGCCCCTAAAAGCAGGTCATTTTGGTGCTGAATGAATAATAATGTCTGTGATTATTTTCGAGCAAATCGGTTGATCCGTGAGTAATGCAGGCCTCAAGAGATGCGGCAAGAGCTGCCGCCTGAGATGGCTCAACTACCTCCGCCCTAATATCAAGCACGGCGGATTCACGGAGGAGGAGGACGGCATCATTTACGCTCTCTACGATCGAATCGGTAGCAGGTTTGAGTCGATCGGCTAGAAAATTTGGGGATCCAGATCGATCTTGCCTAATCCGCGATCTTTGATTAGGTGGTCGGCGATTGCTTCCCACTTGGCGGGGCGAACGGACAACGATGTGAAGAACCACTGGAACACCAAGCTCAAGAAGAAGCTGCTCACGGCGAAGGCCGTCCGCACTGGATCCCTCGCCTCGTCTGTTCCCATCAAAAACGAAGCTCTCGACCGGGCCGAGTTCAACTTCGCCAACCCTAGTCCTCTTCCACTACCCAGCGACCAGATGCCGTTCCCTGAGACGAATTTCGTCGAGCATGTGGTGTCCCCGACGGAGGAACCCTCGGCGGCTCCGTCGTCATCGGTGAGCAGCTGGTGTAGCTCGTCCGACGAGCTGTTCCTCTCGGCCCTCGGGCTGGGAGACGCCGGCGACTTCTTTCTCGGCAGCTATGGCTATGACCACCAGGAAATCGAAACAATTCCATGGAACCCAGGAACCGACGACAGAGAAGAAGACTAGCAGTAGTCGTGATTAGTAACATCTTTAACTGCTATTGGGAAAGTGGTCAGAGGCCATGAGAATCGCATGGATGGTGTAACTGCAGTCTGAAAGCTAATGCCGAGCCGCCGAGGAAGGTGGCCAGCCATCAGACTTTTCTCCCTGCACCGAGATTCTCTCTCACTGTTTACTCTTCTCTTTTGTTTCTCATGAGCCAGTGTTCAATGGGCCTGCAACTTGCACGAGTTCAATCATGTTCTCTTTTGTTAGCAATTTGGTTGCATAATAAAGAGCTTGTTGCTGTCCCATTGTCTTTGTCTCTTCTTAATATCTTTTGACAGATTAAGCTCTTCAACTGCTACATTATTCGCATTGTCCGGTTCTCCATGACCAATAGCAGCGGTGAGTATTTTTCTGATCTGGTCATTGGCATTGGCATTGGCATTGGCATTTGCCCATAAACTCGAAGGACAAATATGTCTAAGGCTACGCTTGAATTGAAACGAAGGGCATTGATGTCTCTCGCTTTTAATTAATTGTTTGTTTCCTCCATCTGTAACTTTGCATTCACTCTTTATTTTTGATTTGACATTTGAAAAAACCTCTTCATCTTCCTAAATTATTTAACTGATAAGTCAACGTCCGATATTGTCAAATAGAGTTTGTTAACTAGACACTGTCATTTATTTGTAATAGTAAATGATCCGCATATTACTCAGGGACACTGAATGTCACGCGATTTAAGGGAATGATGACTCTGCGGAAGAATATTCTTTTATTAGGCAAAAACAAAAAAAGTCGCCAACGTTTTTCCATCTCCATTTTATCCCCAAAATATTATTATTTTTTACATCTTTATAAAAACATCCCTATTGATATTAATATATAAGTGTTATAATCATCCAAATAATATTACAAAACAATATTGATGCCTGTTATAATATCTATATATTAATCAACCGTGTTTAATTCTGAACGTTTGTTAATCTGGATTTTATATTAAAAAATTTTTAAATAAAAAAATAGATATAAAGAATATAGATTAATAAATGGATAATGGGACAATAAATAATCAATACTAATGCAGGTTAATAAAAAGGAGATAAATATAATGGATACGTGACATATGGTAAAAAAGTAATTTGTTCGTTCTCAGTATCCGTCAATTCGTCCCTAGGTCAATACGAAAGAGATAAATCAACGTATGCGACCATACGTCATATTTTAACCATCATATCACCTCGAGAGAACTATAACAAATGTTTAACATGCGATTTGAAGAGGTGATATATTAACATTTAAACAATTACGAATATCCTAAGGGTGCGTTTGGTTCGGGGTTATTCTTGATAACCTTGGTTATCCATCCAAGGTTATCAACAAAAACTTTGTTTGGTTTAGGTATTCGATGATTCCCGAATAATGTTCCATGCCCGACACGTCAGCAAAAGGGTCATACAGGCCGGAATCGGAAAACCTCAGAAAACCAAGATTTTTCTTGATTCCGGGGTTAACGAATTTTTTTTACCAAAAATACACTCCGATAAGAAAAATCATGGAAAAAAAGAGAACAAATGTAAAAAAAATAAAAAATTGTTTAAAAAATTTTAAAAATAAATTATTTAAAAAAATAAAAAATTTTAAAAAATATAAATTTTAAAAATAAAAATAAAAAAATTTAATTTTAAAAAAAATAAAAAATTTAAAAAAATTAAAATATTTTAAAAAATATAAAAAAATTTAAAAAATTTAAAAAATAAAAAAATAAAAAATAAAAAAAATAAAAAAAATTTAAAAAATGTAAAAAATAAAAAAAATATAAATATAAATAATATAAAAAATATAAAAACATTAAAAAAAATAAAATAACACATAAAAAAATAAAAAAATATATAAGAACAAGAAAAGTAAAAAAAACATAAAATAATAATAATTATAATAATAATAATAATAATAATATTATGTATAGTTAATTTTGTAACTGAGGGTAATACGATAAAATATTAAACTAAGGTATTCATTAAAATCTTCAAACAAACAAGTTTTTGTTACATTACTTAGGTTGAACCAAACAACATTTGGTTATGTTTTATTCCCCATAACCTTGGTTATGTGATTACCTGGTAATCACATAACCAAGGTTATACATGATAACTTGAACCAAATGCACCCTAAGAGCTATGACTAATTATTATAAGATTCATATAAGAGCTACAAAATAATTACTATACTATGATAAAATATAACGTTTCATTTTAATCAAAATCAAAATTACTTTTACACATTATTATGTAAGTATTATTTATCAATTTAGTTAAAATTACTTAAACTCTATTAAAATTATTTTAAAATTTTTGTAGTTATTTAATAGTTATTACACTGCTATAACAGCTAATATAAGATTAATTATTACAGTACCTACATAATTAGTGTAACAAGCTAATACAATATTATTGGTAAATATTTTAAAATAATTTTAACCAAAATAAAATTTTTTTTTAATGAAATTTAATAAAAAATATTTTAATATTATAGTATTCTTATAATGATTTAATTAGAGAGTGAAAGAATCAATTTTTTCAATATTATAGTAGTTACTAGGTGCTATGTTGGGTGGGAGATAATCCATTACAAAGTAATCAAATTATATTACAATATTAATTATTTTATTTGGTACCATTTTAAAACTATAATATAATATAATCTAGATTAAAAAAACAAAAATTTTATAGGTCAATACCATATAATCCAATTATATTATGAAATTATTATTTAATTAAAATTTAAATACTAAATATACCGTTAATCTATTTTCGACATCAATTGATGATCTGATTATATTATGAAATTATCATTTAATTAAAATTTAAATACTAAATATATCGTTGTCGGCCAAGATGCGGCGGGCACTGCCACCAGCCGTCACCTTTTATAGAGGTTGCAAGATATTTATATTATTTTATAATAATATAAAGAATTAATAAACACTAAATAAAGAAAATATAATTATCCTTCCGATCAAAGATTATATCGTAAAGGTTTCCATGTATATTCAAATCTTCCGTGGCTTGTTCAACGGCGAGATGGAGCTGAGTCAGCGAGGATTCGTTCACGGTGATGTCACGTGATGACTGATACTGACTCACCCTTGCTTTGCCATGATGGCTCGTGGGAATGAAATCCACATCACCCAAGAAAATTGTCCAATTCGATCAAAATTGTTCCATGGGTCCACTAGAAGATCTGACCGCACGATGGGAGACCCCAAACGACGGCCGTCTGATCTCAGGGGCTGGCACCTCATCTCGCTTTCTCCTTCACGACTCCCCCCAACCACGAAATCGGACATAAATAAATAAAAAATAATTAACATTCTCTTTCTCTGCTTTGCGTCTCCGGCCAACCTTCGCCGCGATCGCCGGCCCTTCCTCCTCCCCTTGAAACGGTAATGCCGGACGAATTCATCCGTTTCTACTCTATGAATCTTGGAGCTTTCGTTAGCCGTAACTGGAATTTTATCTCTCTTTTTTCTAATCATAGGCCTCAGATCGAGATCTCTTTCTTCGACTGCTCCGACCATGGATTTCATGAAGGTCCTTGATCAAACGGTTCGAGAGATGTGAGCATCCTCCGGATCGCTTTCATTAATCTCTTTTCGGTTGAGATCTGTAGTTCGAGATATTTTTTTTTTCTTTGCCCCCGTCTAACGTTCTTGTTGACTTTATTGCAGAAAAAGGGAGGTCAATCTAAAAGTTCTCAAGGTTCCCGAGATCGAACAGAAGGTGATCGTCTGTTTTCAGATCTGAATTGTTTTGATCCTGCCCCGTCTATTACTTTGTTTTCTTTGGGGGGATTAATGTGGGGATCTTAGTTTTGACCGATCTAGGTATCCATGGAGAAGATTTCATTCTCATGTTTTTTGTTTTTGGCAAGTTTGATTGGAACTAGCTTAATCTGGTTCCTATATTCCTTCTGAACTCTGAGATTCTGAAATTGCCATTGAACTTATATTATACTTTTTGTTGGAAAAATAGAGAATGTGTAGATGTGACCGCTTCAGTTATTCATATTAAGAATTATGATTATCTGCCTAGGTGCTTGTCCTACACATCTTAAGGGAACATTTGCTTGATTGCTAGTTGACGAAGTTATAGTAACCTCACACTGTTCTGTTCTATCCTGATCTTCATAGTTGTTATGCTAGTAGTTAATGTTCTGATTGCTTCTCTTGATTTAACAAATGGGCAATGTGTAGGTTCTTGACGCTACCAATGATGAAGCTTGGGGTCCCCATGGGACTGCTTTATCAGAGATTGCACATGCGACAAAAAAATTGTAACTTTCATTCAACTCAATTCTTTTATGCTGAATTAATCTCATATTTTATAAAATTAGCACTACTCAATGTTCGTTTAACACTTTTGTGCAGCAGCGAGTGTCAGATGATTATGGGTGTGCTCTGGGCAAGGCTGACTGATACAGGACCTAACTGGCGCCATGTTTATAAAGTGTTTCTTCAAAATATTTATTTATTTCAAACTCCAATTCCTAACTTCCTCTAATATTTGAAACTTGAAAGTCTTGGTTTCTTGGTTCTCAGGCACTTACTGTGATTGAGTACTTGTTAGCCAATGGATCAGAACGAGCAGTTGATGACATTCTCGAGCATACTTTTCAAATTTCTGTATGTCAATTTTTAAAGTGAAATCGAGGATATTTTTCTTGCTTCTTATACTTCTTCACAGTCTCATACCTGTGCAGGCACTTTCGAGTTTTGAGTATGCCGAGCCTAATGGGAAGGATGTTGGAATCAATGTACGGAAGAAAGTTGAAACTATATTAGCTGTAATGAATGACAGGGAAAAGATACAAGCAGTAAGAGACAAAGCTGCAGCAAATCGAGATAAGTAAGGCTTTGTCAACATGTTTACTTAATTCTGTGGTTTTAAAACCAATGTCTTATATTTCCTGTAAATCCCACATTTTAGGTATGTTGGCTTGTCGTCGAAAGGAATATCCTATAAATCGAGTTCAGCCTCGTATAGTAGCAGCAGCTATGGAAGTGGTTATGGAAGTAGTTCTAAGGAAGTTGACTCCTTTAAAGATAGTTATAAAGAGGGAGAAAATGCAAAAGAAAGTAAGTGGAAGAATGATAAGAAAGATGGTCAAAATTTAGAAGCTGCTTTTGAAAAAGAAGGGAGCAAATCGAAGAAGCAGATTCCACATCATGCTAGGTACAGAAAATATATATTAGTTATTTTCATTTCTTCTCAATTCAAAGTAGCAATTTGTTTTTTCTTTGTTTAAGACAAATTTGTCTAATTATAGCAATGGTGTCCAATCATCTTGGCATTTTCAGATTGACTTTTTTTTCTATTTGAATGAGAAGAATTGTGTTGGGGTAGCTGTACTATAAGAATAATTGCTCATGCTCTCACAATCACCAACTTGGAAATTACTCTGGAGATGTTTTCCACAAGTTCTGAAACCATGCAAAAAACTTATCGTAAAGTTACGTTTTATGGTTTATCTGGCAAACTTGAAATTATCCAGTATAATCCCAGAACAAACTTATTTCTCCAAAGACTCCTGGATGGACACGGGTTGCATTTGTTGGGTTTGGTATCAAAACATTACCTACATGAGCTTGCTTCTAGAAAGTTTTTCACGATGGACTATATATCTCATGGGAGTGTGTTTGTTATTGGAATTGGCATCAAATCGAGTTTAAAGGATTTTACTTCATCCTTCCAACCTGATTCATTTTATATGCCATTTTTAACTTTGTCAAGTATTCTGTTGGACAAATTACATGGCAATAGCTTCAAAGCTTGAAGATGGCTCAAATTGCCCAGTTTCATTCTAGTGCCTGATCGGAGTCTAACAAAATTGTAACCAACAACAACCAACAACCTAGCCTTATCCCACTAGGTGGGGTCGGCTAACAAAATTGTAAACAGTAATAAAATTTCTTCATATGTATTTTCCCAATGACTTATCTAAATGTTATAGTTCTGGTAGAGATTTGACACAATTTATTTATGTGCTTGAAAAGGTTCCATAGGACTTGTATAAAATATTTTATCAGAGTGATGAATGGCATTATTATCAAATATTTTGCATTTTTGGTGTACTATAGAAATTGGAGATCTGGGTTAAGCAAGTTAGGTCAGGTTTTGGGCTTCTTGTTTTGCAATCTTCATGTTTTCAATCATGTTTCAGGTTTTAGAGTTAAGACTTGAGAAGATCCAACCTGCCATGATCATTGTAACATATCTTAACATCATAAAAAATAAATGTTGAAAAAACCAACTTATCTCAAATTTATTTTATTGCCCTCATGCAATTTTTTTTTTGTTGTTCATCCAAGATGGGGGTTGAGTTTAGATTAAAATTTTATTTCCCTTCACCCAAAAAAATTTAGATTAGGTCCTTATGAAACCCTATACACCTTTTTACTAGTCCTAAGAGTAAGAATGACACGGAAATTTTTACGTAGTTTGAAGAAAAGTAGTTAAATTTGTGAATTAAGCTACTAATGTTCATGGCCAAAGCCGAGAACAAGCTTTTGATTATTTGACACACAATGGATAAATTTTTGTGCTTCATTCAATGATTTTCTGAGAGCATCCACAATGAGATCGAATATTTCTCCCAAATATTTGTGGTCTCCGCATCCACATTATCAATCAAATATCTCATTTTTTAAATATCCCACAAACAAAATATTTATGGGGCCATCTATTAAATACCCCACTATCAAATATTCCAAATTCCACCATTTAATATATTTTTTAATTTTTTTTTCTTAAAAAAAAACAAAGAAAGTTCTATACCCGGAGATTTCAAATCTCCTCCATAATATCCCCTTCCAATGGGGAATATTTGAGATTAGGGATATTTGGAGAAATATCCCCTCCAAATATCTCCTATTGTGGATGCTCTAAAGTTGCATGCCTCAGTTATCTTCTCACAAGAGAGAAAAGAGGGGAAGAGAAGTACCTTGAAGAAACAAATAATAATTTTATTTAGAATTCATGCCATGTTGAATATGTTACAATTATGCTCGTATATAGACTTTTGCTTGTAGGATCATCAGATCATCCTCATCAAGCTTGGTTTTTTTTCTAACTATTTAGAGGTGGCTAATGCTAGATTTATGCAAGTTTATATCGCTAGTATGGAAAAATCAATTAAAACACCATCAAGCTATCTTTGTCTAAACTCTTTAGGGGTTGCTTACATGAAGTATTTCCTCCTAAGATCATCATCGCCACCATCATCATCAAGTGTCTTTGTCTCAATTATATAGGTTTGTTACATGAATCTTATCCTTGAGCTTTGTGCAAGGCTATATTAATATTCATATCAATTAAATCAATTTTTGTTATATTGAATATATTGTTTGTTTTTGAATGAAGGGGAGCCTTGATGCAACGGTAAGATTATTGTTTTGTGACCAAAAGGTCACGGGTTCGAATCTTGAAAATAACCTCTTGCAAAAAGCAGGATAAGGTTGTTGCTTTGTGACCAAAGGTCACGGGTTCGAATCCTGAAAACACTCTCTTGCAAAAAGTAGGGTAAGACTGTGCAATGGATCCTTCCCTGAGACCCCATATGGCTGGAGCTTCCTGTATCGGACTGCCCTTTTTATTGTTTGTTTTTGAATATGGTGGTACCATCTTAATTTATCTTTTCTTGTTGCTTCATCTTTTGGAGCTACCCCTAGTTGCTCTTGAATATTAGTATTCTTTACTTTATCCATTCTAGGAAACCCATATATCCATCTTAGCATTGTGATTTCTTCTACATTAACTTTTTATGTATTGCTTCTTAATAGCCTAATATTGCAATCCATAAAGTGTGATGGTTTATGCCATAATATGTAACAGTAAAATATTGAGTTAGCAAATAGACTTATTTTACCTTTATTATAAAGAATATATATTAAATGTATCAAGTTTAAATCTTGAAAGCATTTGTATTATTATCCTCACTAACAAAAACTCAACAAGAGTGAGTTGAATAGACCCATTGCCTTTGTTCTATTGCCACTATTGCTTGAGTTGACGATAGAATGAATTGGTAGTCAGCCTGTTTTTCCTTAGTTTTACAATATATGTAATTGGTTGTTTCATAAGGTTGATAATGTTATGTTTACCTTAATTTTCCATTCTTGTATTAATTTCTTTAATTTTAATTATTTTCCCTGTTCTTACTCAGAAGCCAAGATTCTCCCTCATCAAATCCTTTAAAGATATCAATCAAGTCAGCTTCAATTTCATCTTCTGAAAGCACCAATGCCAAATCCAAAAATGAGGATGATTTTGATGACTTTGATCCACGTGGATCTTCTTCGGCTGGTATGTTCTCATGCCAGTATGCTATGGCTATAATAGTGCAATTACATGCTGAAATGGCTAGCTGTATGTTTCTTATATTATATTTTAATGAAAGTTATTAAACATGTTTTCTAGTTATTCCACTTGCAAATCTGCCATCTAAACCTATTTTTAATTGTGTTTGTTTGTGTAAATTCAAGGCTATGCACCTGTAATGGTTTTAGATTGATGTAAGGCTGGTTTCGAAGAGATCCTAAGAAGTACAAGTGGAATATAGATATTTTATTTATTGGAATTTATGTTTTGGCATATTATGTAGTTCTTCCATTGCCTTGAATCAATATTTTGGACAAAAATGCTAGAAAACTTGACTGTTTTGGAATCTCATGAGCAATAATTAGACAGTATATATTGGCTGAAGTAAAGATATTAGTGCTCGTGGTTATATTAGTAATCAACAAATGAGAAGATACGATGGGAAAAGATCATACTGCTCAAACAAACAGGTATTAAGAAACTGCGGAGCTTCCCTCATGACTACTGCAAGTTGCAACTGCTCTTGTATGCCAAAATTCCAGTAGGAGATAGTAAAAAATATATTGATGAGCACAGCTAAGAATTGACTCAATGAATCAAATCAAAACTGTAACAAATATAAAAAATCTAAAATTGGAAGGCATTGAATAAATATGGTTCTAATAAAGTTTTACACATGATAAATATGGGCATTTTGTGTTAATTATGGCAGTTTTGGAACAGTATGGAGTGGGTAAATAAAGAATCCAAATATGAGAGCTTATTTGTTCATTGATCAGGTAGTAACAATGTTTCTGCAGTCACCATCACAAGTCATTAGACTTAGACCTATTGTCGACATAACATGGCTGCCAAGGCACTTGAGTGAAGCAAGTGCTTTCACATCCTTGAGGTTGATTGTTGTAACAAGTCACTTGAATTGACCTCTTACAAGGCATGGCTTGATTGAAGCTTTTGCCTATCCTAAAATTTCAACCTAAAACCAGGTCTTGGTCAATCCAAACACTAAATCTAAATGCTGGGATTTTCTAATTTGTGCTGACAAGAGCTAAGGGGATGATAGGTACCTAGTGGATAAATATTGAAGTGGCCATTTGGATACTTGCAAATATTGAATACAAATAAAAAACAGATGCCTAATTTCTCTCTCTTCCCTTATGAATCTCATAGTTCTAATAGAGTCATCATGCTCTGGTATGGATCAATGATCTGAGAAGTTCCTGGTGGCAACGACAATGTTTTCATAAGATTTTGCAAACAGAAGATGTAGCATAGTTTGTGTTTCTGAGATTTTTAACTGGTGAGTGTATCAGTTTATAATTCCATCGATCTCATTGGACTTCTCTATTGTACTTCTGTTTGGGGATGCTCTCAAAATACATGTTTCTTTCTGCAGCGCTGTAAGTTACACTTCAAGTTCTGTGCATTTAAATTTTCTGATGATCACTGTCCTTAATGTAGTTTTTGAACTCATAAAACTTAATGTGTATTAGGTGCTGATTGACTAAATATTACTTTTCTAACTCTGAGATAAGTTCATGAAAATAGTTTTAGGAGCTCTTCTTTTATGAGCATACGTTAGAATATTTCTGAAGTGTGCTTCTCATAGTGGATTTTCTATACAGGACCTACTTCTGCAAGGGCTAACCAAATGGATTTATTTGGAGAAAGCTTATTGGGTGACCTCATGGATTCATCACCATCTGTCCCACCAACAGCTCCAGTTGATAATACTGCAAACCATGAGGTTGATCTCTTTGCTGATGCAACTTTTCAATCGGCCTCACATGGAGAAGCAACATCAGCTTCTCATGCTCAGGTTGGCTTCTTGTTTGTTATTTAAGATCTAATTCTTTTCAATTAGTAAATCTAGCATATACTTGAAAGTTTCATTTGGTATAATTTAGTTTGTCTTGACTGATGTGAGATGAAAATAATTGATAAATTTGTGATTTTAAAAAAAATGGCACTCTGGATCTTTTTGTTCTTAAATGCTCCACAATAGCAGTTGTTATTTTCATTTAGTTGAGCTAGAGAAATGTTTTCTTTTTTCAGGATCAGCAAGCATATCCTTTGTTTCTTTTCATGGTAAAAATTTACTTACAAAGTTTCTAATTCAACGTTATTTTTCAAATCCCTTTGGAAATGCAGGGAAGTGATCTTTTTGCCAGTCAGCAAACTGTTCCTGTTGCATTTGATGCAACTGTAGACCTTTTTGCTGCACCAGGCCCAACCTTGCCTTCAGAAACCAAGTCTCCTGAGCAACCCAATACTAAAAGCTTTGATCCCTTTGCTGCAATTCCAATTAATAATTTCAATAACTCTGATCCATTTGGAACTTTTGCTTCTCATGCTAAACCAGTAGCTATGCAAAGTTCACAGAGTTCTCCTAACAGTATCAAGAACAATCTAGATGAGGACTCAATCTTTGGTGACTTTACTTCTCACAATGAACAAACAACTAGAGAACCTTCAAAGAGCAGCATCAGCAGCCTTAAAACTCCTCCAACATCATTGGCATCCACTGCTAGGAAGGACAATTTTCAGGTCAAATCTGGCGTGTGGTCTGACTGCCTAAGCCGTGGACTGATTGATCTGAACATATCTGCTCGTAAGTGTCTCTTCCTTGCGTAGTTGCTACTCTTGTTGGGAGCAGCATTGTAACAACTGTTGATTATGACCTCTTTATAGCGCAAATTTGAAATTCTTTTTGGCAATGGTTGTTGTATGCTTCTTCATCTTCTTTATTCTCAAGATTCCAACTCCATAATCTTTCATTAGAATATCAGAATATGGTTAAAAAAAATTGTTAGATGCACATAGAAAATTCTCTGTCTTTGTGGTCCTGGAATTATTTAATCTTGATATTTTCCTTGTCTATGGATAATTTTAGCTGCATCTTATTTGATTTTCTATGTGCTCCTGGAATTGTGTAATCTTGATATTTTTATTTATTTTTCTTATAAAACGTTGAAGTTTTCCATGTCTTATGCTAATCATATTTATTCATTTAAAAAAAATCTTCTCAGATGATTCCTAAAATCAGAGCACTCTTGATTGCTTTAAGTTAATTCTTCAAATAGTTTTTTTGTTTGGAAAAAATTGGCATGATGGCCCACTACTTAGGACCTACGGGAGAATGGCTTAAGTTGGTCTGTCTTTTGCCAATATTTATTGACTATTAATGCCAATGATAAGAAAACAACCCACCCTATATAGACTTATGTATTCACCTTCCTATGCTTTTCCTTATCAATAATGTCATGTTGTGGTCATGGGTTTGAGTTGCGAAAGCAACCTCTTGCAATCTAGGATAAGATCGAGTACAATAGACTCAATGTGGTCTGACACTTCCTTGGATCTTGTATTGATGGGAACTTTGTGCATTGGGCTGTCATTTACTTTGTCTTTCTCTATGAACACAACATATGCATGTGGGTTAACATGTTTTGGAGAAGTGAACGGTTATACTAAACAATGCCTGCTTAGGTTTGATAGTTTTTGGCCATGTCATTGCTGCAGCTTTAACACTTGTTCTGGTTATTCAATATCTGCAGCCAAAAAAGTAAACTTAGCAGACATTGGCATCGTGGGAGGGCTCGAAGAAGCATTTGCAGAAAAAGAAAAGACTCTACCAGCCGCCGCATTTATTGGAAGGGGTATGAGTTCGAGTTCAGGGCTTGATTGGTCTGGATTTTCAACAGCAACCAGCGCAAGTGGTAGCAAGTCGACATCTGTGCAACACCAATTTGGAGGTTTCAAGTGATTTTATTCCAACTTATATTGGTTTTCTTATTTGTGCTTGAAATGTTGCCCATCTGAGTATCCAGATTGTTTAGTCGCATTGTATTTCCATTTAATTCCTATTGAGCCCAACTCTGTGCTACTTGTTCTTAGTTTGATGGTCATGTGCTTATCCCAGACCCAAAATTAACACAGCAACTAACGCTGATAGCTGATGCTGTGGTTCAGTTCAACATTTTTTTTTTTGCCTTGATTTATTTCCTTTAATACAATGCAGGAATATCATAATTATAAGAAATAGTATATGCATATATTTACCATGTTTCTTTTTTTTCATGAATATGGCTTGTGTCATTAGCTCTAAACTCTAGAAACTGGACTATGAACATGCACGTAGCAAGAATTCCCATTCTACTATATTTTACCAAACCACAACTTTGAACCAAACATTGGTCTTGCAACATCTTACTGGCTAACCTAGTGATGTATTTTTTTGATCCCTTTCTGGCCTACAACTCTACATCAATCCTGTCTTCTAAGATTTATGGCATACTAACATAGTAGTCTGTAATAGAGCATATTGCATAATCTAAGAACACAACTTTAATTCAATGGTGATGTTAATATTGTATACGATAACATTAATTTGAATTTAACAGAAGAGTAGGTGCATAAATGACTCACAAAGAGTGCTGGGGAGATCCATCAAGTCCAAGAACTGTTATGTAATTCGCTTGTGGATGTCTCTTCCCATATGTGCTATGAAGGAATTCCAAAAACCACAACAATGCAAATGGATATCTACCCTCCAAAGACTGGAGATGAGAAACAAAGTGTTTGCAGATAATCAAGTCATCCACACTCGCTAATCACCATTGTTGCAACCAAACAATAAATTGCACCATGGTGTT
This sequence comes from Zingiber officinale, assembly GCF_018446385.1. NCBI lineage: Eukaryota > Viridiplantae > Streptophyta > Magnoliopsida > Zingiberales > Zingiberaceae > Zingiber > Zingiber officinale. The sequence continues at coordinate 86,545,703 of NC_055998.1, read as the reverse complement.
TATTTTATAAAGGCACATTACTATGCGCTGCTCCTCTACGAAATGAAAAAATTTAATAAATACATCATATTAAAGGTGCCATAGTCGCTATGTTAACACCTTTTATCACTGCTTATGGTTACTAGGCTAGTAAACAAGCACCATCTCAGATGGAACCATTGCCCGTGACCTTTTCCCCATCCACTGTCTGCTTCGGTTGCTCCTCCGTCTGCTTCACTTGCACCTCTGCTGTGTTTGCTTCCTCAACATCTTTAGAGCTCAAAAAGCTTGGTTGATTGGTGGAAGACAGCAGTCTTGCCCACATTCTATCAGTTATGACTACCTTGTTTCGTGTTTCTGTCACCCTCTGCAGTTAGAGAAAGATCCACTAGCAAATGAAAAATCAATGCCAAACCCTCCGAATTAGTATCTGAATTAAGGAATCAGTTCCCTAAAATCATTGAAAATCTGTCACATACGCCAATATAATCAATATAGGCTGAAAGCGTTTGCAGTAGCAACCAAACTACAGATCTTGAGTATTGATGATCATATCAAATGAACGCTTTGTAGTTCCGTTTATTTTCCAATAACCTTGGGAATATGTTACATCTATATGTTCTTCAGTAAATAGTTCATGCTTCAAATGCATTCCAGTTATGCTTTGCGATAGAAGATGCTTCATTTGGAAATCTTTTGAAGTTATTTATATTTTTATGTAGATATTGCTTGTTATGTATGGATGTTAACCGCTATGGTTTACTATTAAGAAAAATGCGATGAAAATTGAAGTTCTCTTCAGAGAACTGATATGAAGCCTGATTGTGAGTAGGCTCGGTCTGTGCGCCAAATAATAGAAAAGAAATGCCACTCACCTCAAAAGGAATGTATGTGTGTCTTCCATTAACCAAGCCAGCAGTGAAACCTGTGTATCCAGCCATAGCTCCATGTACCACACTGTGTGCTAGGAGCGTGCAGTAGACATTATCAGAAGCATTGCTTGGAATTGCACGAATCATGTATGTGGGATCTGCATATAAGTGAACAAAGTTTCTATACCTTATAATTCAAAAAGTAGATACATGACCGAGTTTAGCCTGCCCTCGTACCTATATATTTCAGGTTTATTTCCGTTTTTGTACTGCTTGCAAAGTAATTCTGCAGAGTTCATGGAAGGAGCAACAAGTTTAGTACAGTGGAATGGTGAAACATTTGCACTTGAAACAGGAGCAAACCACATATAATTGAGCAACCAGTTATTCGCAAAGCTAAAGTTGTCAGAAAAGACCATGCGTTTGTAAGCAAAATAAACTAAATCTGCTTGATGTGCGGTTAACGGGTGCATCAAACATTAAGTCATTGGACCCTGCAATAAAAACTGACCTTTATCCCCTGAGATAACCATAGTCCGACATCAAGGAGAAGCTTGTTTCCAGAAGCATCCTGATGGTTCATTGCCTTCATGCTTTCTTCAATAAGATCTTGCCCTGCACCTTCAGCAACAACAATAACCATGTGCCCATTTTCTTTAAGCCGTTTCTCCATATATTCATAAAGACCACCAGGCCCTTCCAGATAAAATGGTGATTCTGGTATTAAGCAGCAGTCCTGATAAGGTAAAAATAAACATCACGAGTAGAAACCGGTGCCGATCAACAAAAGTTTAAGAAGCTGAATCACAAAGCCAAGTTTTGAGCCAGAAGCACAAGGGTCTACTGTACTTTAGTCCTGGTAATTAGGTAGGACACTTACAACATCGCGACTTGCAAGAGTAGCATACATTGCAATGAATCCTGCAAAGTCAAAATTTTCTTAGCTCAAATAATTCAATGTAATAAGGTTTTGATCGTAGCTGAGGCTAATTTCCAAAAAATAGCAATGTAGTGCACTCGAAAAATGTGTGGCTACATTGCATCATATATCAACATTGAGAAAGCATGCTTCTGAAACTTCTATCAGTTATGAATTTGAACAAGGAAAGAATGTGGGCAATCATTTCAGACATAACAAGTTAATGAGTTGTATATGATTATAATTTATAAATAAAAAGTCATTCTACCATGAGAGGAGCTTTACCACTATAGCGACCCATTAATTTCACAATGCCTATGCCATTATGAACACTGCCAGCCTCTACATGTGCAGCATTAATTGCACGTTGGGCTTCTTCAACAGCAGTATCAAAACCAAAGGACTTGTCAATAACCTGAAGCCCAAGTAATGAACATAATTGTGAGGTCACAAAATTATCAAATCATATCATTGATGAGTACATTGATTTTGCAAAACATTTTTAGGAAAATATTTAGTAGCACCGCAATGTCATTATCTATTGTCTTAGGAATCCCTGCAACAGCAACTTTGAGACCATGCCTACGAATTTCCTGAAACAAGGATACAATGCATAAGATCCAGGAAAGAAAGTATATACTAATATATGGTCCTAACCACAATTGAATGATCAGCCTAAAACAGATTTTAAAAAAAGTTAATTATATTAGTTCTTAGGCATAAATAGGAATTTGGTTTGAAGGAATAGAGAGTCAGGTATTTCAAGATAAGCAATTCCACAATAGAAAACAAGAGAGATTACGGATAGCAGTTTATCTTTAGGGCAATTTCAGACAGGATTAACATTGAACATCTTTTCAAAATGACTCCAAAGGTTTGCTAATGTTAAAATGCCTCCAATATTTCCATTTTGATATCAAAAACCCCCTATCTAAGACTAAAGTACATATTCTACTCTTCTAAAGTACCACCTAATTCACTTACTTATTGATGGAGGGGGTATTTTGAAAACAAAATGAAAACCTTGGGGGTGTTTTGATAATAATAAAACCTTGAAATGTATATTGGAAAAGCTAAGGACCAGGGAACATTTGAAAACCCCTATCTTTTATTGAGCAAATGCAACTACGTCTATAGTCTCCATGGTAATAAGAGGAATACTATGTGCTAACAGAAGTGTTAAAAGAAAGATGAATTGTTTCTTTGAGACTTCTGTTACCTCAAAAATAGCAGCTGCACCCTTTTGGGTTCCATCACCTCCTATGATGTAAACCTAAATACAAATATTTTCCTCATAAAGATAACGCTCTAGTTGAATCTAATAGCGAATTAATAGAGTTCCCATACAATAATATAGCTGATGCGGTTACCTGATTAATCCCACGATCCTGGATGTTGTCCACTATCTTACAAGTGTCATGACCTCCTCGTGATGTTCCAAGAATAGTGCCACCACGTTTATGAATATCATTCACACTCTTCGGTGTCAAATGTATGGTGTTGCGGGCATAGAATCCCCTATATCCACCCTGTAATCACTAGCAATGTAAGTTGCTTGAGAAATATGTATAGGCAGAACCACTAAGAATTACTGACAGAAGTAATGTATGCAAGTATGCAGAAGATCAAGGGAAAATGGATTGTATGTGGGTTTAGCAATTAGTTCTGACCTCGATACCACTAATTTTGTTGACACCATACATGTGGGACAAACCACATACAATTTCCCGAATTACAGTGTTGAGCCCAGGGCACAGACCTCCACAAGTCACAATGCAAGCATGGACATCATCTGTTTGAAAGTACACCTGAAAAAATTAAGCCTAGATTAGTTATTAGCTAAACTTGTGCCATCCTCATGTGCATATTCAGAAACATGTAGCACTATGTACCTTTTGGCGTGGTCCACCGCGTCGAAAGTGGAGTCCCCTTGGGTTGTCTTTTTGAACGACAACCTATAGAGTACAGAAAAAAAAATGTCAATTACTATATCTGAGGCAGACATATTTCAAATTATTGCACTCAATTTCTCTTCTTTTTTTTTTGCCATTTGATGTCTAGGTTGCAGAGGATATTAATTTTACTGCCTACCTTCTTTGGAACAGTGTCATCATCATCAACAAAATACTGCCTGGCAACAAGAAATAGATTAATGTATCAGCAGGGACATGATGGACAACACAAAAGTTGACTATAATATGAGCTGCATGAACATGCATACTTGACGACTGAATAAGCAGGATTGTCTTGGAGTGGATTTGGATATGTCTGCAAAAAATAAAGATAAAAAAGTATCATATAATCATCAACATCATAGCACTTCAAATTTAATTATGGAGAAACTATTTGAGAAGAAAAAGAGTTGTAAGTACATCAAAAAGGAAACCGACCATAGTCTATAGTTACTCCATATGTTTTTATATCTATTGAGCTTACTAATGAAGAGAGTAATAGATACTAAATTGACTTTTGACTATGCTTATTCTGTTTGATGTTCAAGCATCTGCATATACTGGTTCAGAGTTTCAACAGGGAACAAATTTATAAAACAAATCTACCAAAGCAGCATAAACCATCCATGGAGGCTAGATTCCCAGATTCTTTTTTTTCTTCTTGTTATCTCTCATCAATTTTGTTGTTTATTCTAAACATCAGAAGCAGCCATTTGTACCAATGTATAGGACATCCCAAATGTCGTTGCTTCTATCTGATCACCCAACACCAATCAGAAGAGGTGCTTCCGCCACATCATGGAACGAGCAACAAACTGAAACAACACTACGATCAAACCATAAGATCCTTCCTAGAACTGGAAAAAAATCACGTTTTTTTGTTTTATTTTGTCTCGTTGATAACTGCCACTAGCTCAAATATAGATCACATCCCAAACAACCCGAACGCCGCATCACGGAGCACTCTTCTCGGAAACCCAAAATCCAAATTCAAAAAAAAAAAAAAAAAATCATAATTCAATCAAAGATTGGGCGAAGACGAACTCACGGGTAGGTCAGGGAGGTAGTCCGTCAAGTGGGGCACGTCCTCGAGGACGTATCCGAATTCGCCCTTGACGATCTTGACGGTGGCCTGGGCATAACTCCCGAACCTGGAAGTGGACGAAGCGGCGGACGATTTTGCAACGGTTTCTGGCGCGGCGGAGGAGAAGGAGGCGCTGCGGACGCGGGGGAGGGAGTTGCGGAACTCGAAGTCGCGGATCCGGCGGCCGGTGGGCGATTGCGGCTCCTGTGGCTCTCCGCCCCCTGAACTCATCGCGTATGCTCGCCGGAATCAAAATCGCAGGAGCTGGAAGCAACGGCCCTGCGGAGGAAACCATGGCGGAAGGGGGCGCATAAATAGATGGAAATGGAGGGATCTGGATGGTGGCGTGGTGGTATCGTCGTCACGAGAGAGAGAGAGATCGAAGCATTAAAAAATTTTGGCGTCTTCTCGTGACGTCGTGATCCTCGCGGGGCGAAAAGAAAGAGGAGGAGGAAGAAGAAGAAGAAAGAAGATGAAAAGGAGGAGAGGAGAAAGCGACGGCGGCGGAGACTGAAGAGCAGAGAACGCAAAGCGACTGGTATTCAAATAGGGGGAAATTTCATTTCGCACCTTTGATTTGTTTTTATTTATTTGTTTGACATTGTTTTTTGAAGAATCCCCACACGATTTTCGCAATTTCAAAACGATCTATATCTCATTAACAGATAATATTTAAGGGGGTAAACATTAAAATGCCTCCAATCTTTTAACGTGGCCCTAAATTTTATTGTAATTAGATGAATTGTCAAAGTTATCCTCATTAAGTAAATTTTAACAATAATAAATAAATATATTCATTTGTCTCAAAAAGGCACCTTTTAAAAAATATATATTAAAATAATATTTTAATATTTTTTTTCTAAAAATATTCTTATTTCAAGATTTTACCAGCTTACTTTTATTTCAACTTTAGTTGTTACTTGTTATGATGCATGACAACTGAATATTGAATTAATAGATTATTTACTGTAAATATTTTTAAATTTATCTTGATAATTGGTAAAAAAAATTTTACAATCATCTCAAGATTAATCGATATAAATTAGAAATATGGTACCAATTTAATGTATAATGTATTAAAGTAAATCAATTTATTATGTTTTTAATTTAATTTATCAGAATTATTATCCATAACATATTTTTATATTAAAATATTCTTTATCTTAAAATTTCTCAAATTTAATTAAAATTATTTCAATTTAATCCAAATGATTTAAAAACTATCACAGCATAGTTAGACATAGTTTTAAAATGATTTTAATAAATTTGAATAATTTTAATTAAATAATAAAAAAGTAGTTTCATTAAATTTAAATAATTTTAAAACTATGACTATGCTAAAATTAATGATATTTTTAAAATATAAATTATATAAAATTAGTATTTCTTTTTACCAAAATGCTAATGTTTACGCTTTTATTAATGATGAGACATCCTTTTTTTCAACATCAAAAGTAAATATTATATTATTTTAAACATGTTTTCAAAATTTTGCATAAATTTGTAATAAATTTATATTTTCCTTTATTAAAATGACTAACATAAACACAAATTATATTGAATAGAGCAATTTATTTTATTAAAAAAAAAAGAGAGAAATGGTCATGATTTCAATAAGAAGTATGCATTAATTATTTAATTTTTATCATTGAAAAAACAGAATGTTGGTTGATGCACTGCACTTGCCCAATAATTATTGTTATGCATCACGTTATTTTTAGAATAATGTAAATAATATTTCTGTGGTCATTTCAATTTGTTGAATAAGGGAATTCAATTTATTAAAAAGGAAAAAATGAGACGAGTACCGTAATTTGTTAGTGCATATATTTAGACTTTCATTTGATCTTACTTTTTATAATTTAAGGTGGAGGGATCCTCCCCCAATTGAGATTCGAATTTGTTTAATCGATTGAACGTCTTATTGTTACACCATGTCGAAACTTTCATTTGGTCTTATTATAACTTCAATTGTGTAGCATAATTTGGCCTGACTTGCGGGTTCAATCAAACCTAGGCCGGCATGGGTAGGAGTCGGATGAGCCTAGACCCATGTATATATCGAGTCGAACACATAATTTTTAAAATGCTCCCTAAAGTTTGTTAGATCTTTTAGAATGCCTCTTAAATTTTGATTAATGTTAAAATGGTCCTTCAACTGTTTCATTTGGTTGTCAAAGTGTCTGAAATAAAGACTAAAACACAAATTAAATAAATAATTGTTGTCGCTTGCAATGATGACTATCCATAGCATGCTTGGGAAAGAAAATATATATTTTATGAGATGTCAAATTAGCTAAGCACTCTAAAAAACATGGAATTACATATTTTAAAAAATATTAATATTTTTAAATTGGATTATCTTCGTAAGTGTTAGATTAAATAAGATTGTATTATTAAATAATATCCATTAACAAGTTTGCTTGTTTAACCTATAATAATGAATTGTTTCCCTTGCAATATTGCTGATAATAGGCATTACTAGCTACCTTATTTAGTTAAAGATGAATAGGAAAAAAAAATGGATAGATTAAAGAATCTATTCATATTTCCCTTTAGTATCCCTTGCAATATAGCTGTTTTTCTGTTCTTTCCATCTTCTTTTCCTTTCTTTTTTTTCTTTAATTTTTTTTTCATCTTAAATTTCTTTTCTTCTTCAATCCCTAACTCAAGGTAATAGCATACCACCTTCCTAGGCTCCCCTACTTTTCCTTGTCCCTTAATAATTATAAAAGTAATCTGGTGTACGAAGCTCCCGTCAATATGGAATCTCAGAAAATGATCTACTGTATGTAGTTTTATCTTATTTTATAAGAGGTTATTTTCGAGATTTTAATCCGTGATAACTCTAGGTCACATAATAATAATTTTATCATTATTTCTTAATAATAATAATATTAATAGTAAAATCTAATGAACAAGTTGACACATGATACAATATATGAATTGAAGCCTATCAAGAATCTGCCTGCTTAGGCATACAAGCACAAGAAAACAAAGTTTAAGTGCCTATAAACTATCATTTTGTTTAACTAATAGTTTTTAGTGACAGTTTCAGTCTTCAAATTGAAGACATCCATTTGTTTTTAATGGCCTTATAACACTATCAATCATAATTAAGAACATTTTGTCGATAAACAAGACAGACCTTCTCAGCATCAAGTTGCACAATGCCAATTAAGAAAATTGTACGAAGTTTTGTACAATCACACAATAACAATAGGAGAAATCCGAGACTATAAAGAAGTATAAATTCTCAACTTCGACAAAGGGGGGAATTGAGTAAGAGAAGGCCCAGGGATTAAGGATCATGGCTGATGGTGTAGTTCACGCTGCAATGCTGATGTATATTATTGTAGAGTTGTTGTTTGGAGTGTCGACGAGGACGGTGTTGTTCATGCTTCAATGGATGTAACCAGGGGCGGATTCAGAGGGGGGACTGCATCAGCGATCGTCCCTCCTTGCCATAAGTACAACCCCTAATATTATTAGATTCCATTAGTAGAGATAGAGGATACTACCCTTTGTTTCACGTAAATCGCTCCTCTATACTTGAATTTCTGAATCCACCACTGGATATAACTATGTTTGTTTGTCAACCAACATGTTAATAGCAAAAACTCATTCAAAAAATATAGATCTGCTATATTAAATACAAGTACAAGATCGTCAATTATTGATAATCGACCCTTGATCATTACGCTAAAGACGTCATGTGTCCATCATCTACGCTACATCCTAAGAGCGCAAAAACTCATTCAAAAGTTCCAAAATGTGTTGTTCAAGTGTTCAATATATCTCGCACGAAGCTTCATTGATCTCTTGAAGCCAAGCATTGTTATTTCAAGTCTTTAAGTTGTTCTAGTCTTCACTTGTATAAATTCTCTCTTTTAGCAGAATTGATACCGATTTAAACAAAAACCACACATATATACTCAAGTAGAAATAGCTATAATAACACCTCAATATTCAAGTAAGACGAGAACTAAAACAAAATATTTTTCAAAATTTTTTGATATTTAACAGAAAAGTTTTCTTTTATTTTTTTATTGATTTTTTTTTTGTGATTTTCTTTTAAATTAATCTTCTTATAATTTGACACGTAGATATTCATTTGTGATAGGCAAAAAAAAAAAAAAAAAGTCAAGAGGGAGAAGCTCCCAGACGAATTTTTGAATGGCGGTTAAGTCTCGAGTCCCGCCTTCTTCTCCCTATCTCTCGTCTCTCCTCTTCTCACGTCTCGAAACAAGTTTAAATGATGCGAGAGAGCGAGAAGGAAGACGAACAAGAAGAAGGCAAAGAAAAAGAAAAAGAAGAAGAAGAAGACACAATGTCGTGGCAAACTTACGTCGATGAGCACTTGATGTGCGAGATCGAGGGTCACCATCTCACGGCGGCCGCGATCATGGGCCTAGATGGTAGCATTTGGGCACAGAGTGCTTCCTTCCCTCAGGTTCAACAATTTTTATTTATTTATTTTTTCTATCTCGATCGAGCTTTTAACTAATACAGAAATTTTATCAAAATTTAGTTAAAGCCAGATGAGATCTCCAACATAGTGAAAGACTTCGACGAGCCTGGAACCTTAGCCCCGACCGGATTATTCATCGCAACCGCAAAGTACATGGTCATTCAGGGCGAGCCCGGAGCCGTCATTCGCGGGAAGAAGGCAAGTGCCCTTTAACACATTCTGTGTGCGTGTGAGAGAGAGCTTGATCTTTGTTGATTCTTGTATTAAAGCTCTAGAACAACCGATCGCCCTTTGGTACAGGGAACGGGAGGAATCACTATCAAGAAGACTAACCAAGCACTGATTTTCGGCCTCTACGATGAACCGATGACTCCGGGCCAGTGCAACCTGGTCGTCGAGAGGCTCGGTGATTACCTCAACGATCAAGGCCTGTAGGCCATTGCGCCACCCAACGAGATCATGAGACTTCCTTCCCTAATATTGAATTCGTTTGCAAGAGAGATTGTTACAGAGTAATAATTAATTTGATCGAGCATTGTGTTCATGCTCCAGTCGAGTTTATTCTATAGTTGTCCTCCTTTTTTCTTTTGGTTTGTCTTGATTGTTTCTTTTTTAATTCGTTAATGACGAATGAAATGAATTCTTGATCTCTTTTATCCTTTATCCCTCCGGTGTGTTATTTAGTAGCCTTCTGGGGCTTGGTGCGATGGTAAATAGACGAGCTAAGTTTCTCAGAGTTTGATTCTCACGCATTGCAAATAAATGATCCCCCACAGCCCATTTATATATACTTTCCAAATTTATCCAGTGATTAGTAAAAAATTTTCATAGACTGAATTAAACACCTTCAAGTAAATGAAGGGTAGACAAACATGGACGAGTGGGCTTTCATTTTACATGTGTTAATTTAGTGAAAAATTTTGATTGTCATGTAGCCGTTCATGGTGTTATGCCATCCTTCATAGCCCATCCACGCTTCTTAGATTTATTCGGATGAGTGAAAGATAAAAATACATAGACACTTAAGCTTTCATCATTCACCTGTGTGCTATTAGTCGATTGATATGCATTTATCATTCCAATTGATGGATCTTTATTGGAGTGATTTCGAACAAATACATGAGCAAAGCTTATTAGCCTCCACAAGGTCTTAGAGTTCTCATCAACTCACTTTAATTCACCCATGGAGTTTCAGGAATAGGAATAATAACATCATCGTTGGTTTCAGCCTTCTCTTGAGCACTTGCCCTAAATGGAGTTTCAGGAATATGAGCATCAGACGCCCCATAAAATGGAGTTTCAGGGATTCGAGCATTAGACGTTTCATAAAATGGAGTTTCAGGAATACGAGCATCAGACGTCCCATAAAATGGAGTTTCAGGGATACGAGCATCAGACGTCCCCAAAAATGGAGTTTCAGGAATTCGAGCATCAGACGTCCCATAAAATGGAGTTTCAGGAATTCGAGCATCAGACGTCCCATAAAATGGAGTTTCAGGAATACGAGCATTAGATGTCCCTAAAAATGGAGTTTCAGGAATCCGAGCATCAGATGTCTTATAAAATGGAGTTTCAGGGATACGAGCATTAGACGTCCCTGCAAATGGAGTTTCAGGAATACGAGCATCAAATGTCCCATAAAATGGAGTTTCAGGAATACGAGCATCAGACGTTCTATAAAATGGAGTTTCAGGGATACGAGCATTAGACGCCCCCGAAAATGGAGTTTCAGGAATCCGAGCATCAAACACCCCATAAAATGGAGTTTCAGGAATACGAGCATCAGACGCCCTATAAAATGGAGTTTCAGGAATACGAGCATTAGATGTCCCTAAAAATGGAGTTTCAGGAATCCGAGCATCAGACGTCCCATAAAATTGAGTTTCAGGAATACGAGCATCAGACGCCACCTATGGAGTTTAAGGAATACAAGCATTAGACATTGATGAAGCTTCAGGAACAAGAAACATATAATCAAGAGTTTCATGAAGTGGAATCATATTATCGTTGGTTCTAAACTTCTCTTGAGCACTTACCCATGGAGTTTCAGGAAGTGGTATAATAGCCTCGTCGGTTCTAACCTCCTCTTGAGCACTCACCCATGGAGTTTCAGGAAGTGGTATAATAGCCTCATCGGTTCTGACCTCCTCTTGAGCACTCACCCATGGAGTTTCAGGAAGTGGTATAATAGCCTCTGCGGTTCTGATCTCCTCTTGAGTACTCACCCATGGAGTTTCAGGAAGTGGTATAATAGCCTCGTCGGTTTTGACCTCCTCTTGAGCACTCACCCATGGAGTTTCAGGAAGTGGTATAATAGCCTCGTCGGTTTTGACCTCCTCTTGAGCACTCACCCATGGAGTTTCAGGAAGTGGTATAATAGCCTCCTCGGTTTTGACCTCCTTTTGAGCACTCACCCATGGAGTTTCAGGAAGTGGTATAATAGCCTCGCCGGTTCTGACCTCCTCTTGAGCGCTCACCCATGGAGTTTCTGGAAGTGGTATAATAGCCTCGTCGGTTCTGACCTCCTCTTGAGCACTCACCCATGGAGTTTCAGGAAGTGGTATAATAGCCTCGTCGGGTTTGACATTCTCTCGAGCACCCACCCATTCAGGAATACGATAATTAGACGACGTCCATGAAGCTTCGCCTATTGGACGAATGCAAACTACACTACGAGCAAGGCACAATGCCACCAACACTAACACAACATGAGAAAATTTCCATGCCATGTCGATGAATTTGCTTAGATGTTATTGCTCAATCCTATCTTTTTATAGGAGTCTTTTTCTTATTTATTTATTTATTTAATAAAAAACATTTAAGGAGAGGGAATTTATCGATTAAGGAAATAATTAATGTAAAATAATACATTTGAAAGAAAAGCAGCTCACCCTTCTTAATTGATTCTGAAATAACAGGAAAGCAATTAGTGCATGCGAGCTCCACTCACAAGTTAAGAAATTCTCTGTATTAATTTTATTTTAGGAAGCAGCACGTTAGGAATTTGGATACACACCTTAAAGGTAGGCTAAAAGGAAAGTAACTCTATATTTTTTATTTTTTATTTAAGAATCAATAAAATTTGTAATGACACTTTTAACTATTTAAAAAAAAAAATAGATGAAAATATTATTAATTATGAAATAATATTATAAAGCCTACATGTCCAATATTTCTATACTTCACCTATAGAAATTTACCATCCATCAGCCATTGAATAAATTTAAAAAGCACAAATGGACTATAAGGATGGTCTATTACCATGAGTAATTCAAATGCTGCAAGTATTTATTTGTGTTATGTAAGAATTAAATCCTTATTATTAATTAACAAACTCGTCCGTTTACTTAGCATTGCACTAAGACTCGAGGTGATATCATATTTTTTTAGTTTGTATGATATATTTAATTTATGCTGATTAATTTTGAGAATGATTATTTTAATCCTATGAAAATTCATAATGAACCGTCCATCAGTTCATTATTAATTCTTAAATAACTGATAAATTTAAATGGGTTGTCGTTGCACCATTGAAAATTACGATACAATATTATAAAATATGTAGGTGATTAGATGGACTGAGTTTAACTCTATTCGAGTTTATTTATTTAAAATTTTAAATCCTAAATTTATATTATATTATATTATATTTTTAATCTAATACATTTATGAATAACTTAATATATTATGAATAATTTAATATTATAGAAATTAGAAATTACTACAAGGTTATTATATCTGTAACTTTAATTATATTAATTTTAGCCATTTAGGCATCCTAATGGGAGTAAATGGTTAGGTTTAAAAAATAAATGTTCATTTTAAAACCTATTATCATTAATAGAATGGCTTGAGTTTTTTGTTTAAATAAAAAATTTCATTTCAAAATCAAGAATCAGCTTTTTACCAAATTTTAACGGGCCTCATTAATATCTGGACTAACTTTGCAACGGCTAAAATAGTGGACTAATAGTAGGCTAATAAATCTATTTTTAGATTTATCATTGTGGAGGTGATGTGGTAAAAATATTCTTTAAATTTATCATTAGGGTGCCGCATCGATTAATAACATTAATTATATTAGTGCGCAATTAATAGTTAACAAAAATCATTTTGATTATATTATAATATATTATTGACGGTCTAATATATTAATTAATGCCTATTAAATATGTAATTAATACTACTGATTGCGCAAGCATTACATATATAATATATTACATGAATACATATAAATTAATATGAACAAATCTCCTATAACATTTGATATAATATTTTTTATGCCTTTAGAATGATCTAGTGGCTAGTAAATGAAGTATTGTTATCATAAGATTTGAGGTTCGAATCTCGATATAATCGAGATAAATGCCCCCCTTATGCGTCAGTCACTATTACTATTCCAAAGGTTAGTAGCTACCCGTGATTTACCTCATCCGTGTTGGTCCTGAAATTAGTTGGCAAGGACGTTGGGGCGAGCATAGTAATCCCTTTTTGCCATCATGACATTACATTTCCTATAACATTCACAATTGTTTGCCAATTGTATCAAATTTAATAATTGCAACTTCTCGGTACCAATAGTCTGGCCACCCGTCCACTGTCGACGGCCTCCGACTGCTCATCCTGACCCAAACTATAATCTGGATAGGAATGTGAACCTAGGGAGGGATCATAATAAATTACGACCGGATTCTAATTTTTATGGGTGGGCTGTGTGACAAATTCATAAATATGGGGACATTGGGTACGAGAAGTTACAATTATTAAATTTGATACAGCCGACAAGTAATTCAATATTATAGGAAATGTTATACCAAATATAATAAAGGATTTGCTGGATCGAACTCTCCCTCATAGAAAATAATTTAATTTTTTATATAAGATATTAAACTGATAAGAATGGATAATACACTTGATCAGTTAAAGACCCAGAAAAATATACTTTCTAATATTGTTAACACAAGATATTTATAAAAAAATTTTCATTCGTGGCATTGTCAATCCTAAGATTTGGACTTAAAAGAATCATATTAATACATATTTTTAATATAAAAAATAATCAGAATAAATTATGTTAAAATTATTTAAAAAAATATTAACATAATTTTATTTTATACTTTATTAAAATTAGTTATTACAATTATATATTTTAATTAAATAGTAAACTAATATGAGGTTGGCATTGAGTCTAATTGAATAAAAAGAATAATTTAGATTTAAAAAAAAATAAAGTGTTATTTTACTTATTAATAATAAGGAGATTCCTTTAACAAGTTCAATCAAAGGATTTTAAAATTTTTGTAAAGTTCCCTTTTTGTTATTTATTATCAAAATGATATCTCATTTAAATTGGGCATGGATCCTATCCCTAGATTCATCTTAGATCCCTATTTATTTATTGGTAGAGTAAATTGTACCTCACTTGTTAAACAGGTGAGATCCAGTTTACCCTACCAATAAGTTTGCAGGACCTCCCTTAGTCTAGAAGATTCTGGACCAAAGAATTTGGCCTCCTTTAAATTGTCTTATTTAATATTATTATTGTAGCTATGCATTGATAGTTACTACAATATCAACCCTTCAACTCTTAAATTTTATTATAGCAGTTATTAGTTTATAACTTATTCTGGAAGATAGTGTGCTAATTAGGTGGCTTTGAGGTTGACCATGAGAAGACTCCGAGTAAGAGGAACATGATGCCACGAGCAAACCTGCATGTCAAAGAAGAACAAAGGAGGAAGAGAACGTCAATGATCGGTAGAGCCGTCAATTTGGATTGGGTCCGTCGGGTTGACCCACCCTACTAAAAAATTTAAGTGGATTAAGTTGAAATTTTATCAACCTAAGTCCAACGTGGGCTGACTTGTCCAGGCCCGCGACCCGCACGAGTCAGGCCGTGATGAGCTTGAATTGACCCGTGGGTTGATAAATACATTTAAGCTAAGTTTTATGTCAATTTATTATGTTTCTT
Source organism: Zingiber officinale (assembly GCF_018446385.1). Classification (NCBI taxonomy): domain Eukaryota; kingdom Viridiplantae; phylum Streptophyta; class Magnoliopsida; order Zingiberales; family Zingiberaceae; genus Zingiber; species Zingiber officinale. The sequence continues at coordinate 86,530,455 of NC_055998.1, read as the reverse complement.
TGTTATAAGTTTGAAATAAAAATAGTACTTTTTATCAAATATAAATAATCATTTGTGTCTATTTACATTTAAAATACTTATTTTTGGATATATTTGATTGATAAAACCTTTCTGAATTAAAACATTGAAAATATTTTTATTTTATTTTTATTTTTTTAATTTTTGATGGGCCCATGGGTTGGCCTGCCTAACCCTAACCCGCCTTGGATTGAGTTGGATTGGAGATTCCCCAATCTGCCAAGATGACGGATCGGCCCGTCCAGCCCCGCCAAATGACTAGCCCACCACGGGCCGATCCGTCTCGCCATGGGTTAGCCCATCTAATAGCTCTAGTGACCGGGCCAAGAGGGGTCCTTGGCGCAGACACTCTGACGCTCAAGTTAGACAAGGAGATGGAGAAAAGAGTAGAGGGCAGTGATGATGAACAGTGAATTCTAAGACTATGGCATATCTGCTCCTTGAGGAGGAGACCTCTTATATAATGTTGTTTTTCATCTTTACATGAATATCAATGCATTACTAAAATAGAATTAACCATTCCTATGCTTTGCAGTCTTTCTTAAATTAAACACACCATCTTTGAGTTGCAGGGTGGAAACTTCCAACATATAGACAACACAAGGAATATTCCATTGATTATCTGATAGCGGTTATATAAAATGTCAAAAAGGAATATCATGTCATTAGGCTGAGGGGCTATTAATTGTAACACTTCAAAGGTGAGTTGGACGAGTCCTATTTGCTGTTTGATCGGACGTTGCTCTTGAACAGGTCGAATCAGCTACCAAAGTTAGGTACCTTGAGGACTCGACATCCGGTCGGACAAAGAACTCGATTGAGTGGTATGTCTAGATTTGATCGAACCAAGAGGACTCGGGTTCCAATCGAGCTAGGAGGACTCAAGAGCCGCTCGAACAAAAGATCCGATCAATTAAAGTGCTGGTTCGAGCTCTGCGTCCGTGCTATCCTTGATTGTTGACCCCTCTTTTACTTTGACTGTCACATCAATTTACCTTCTTTACTCCGGTCCCAACTTCGGGGGCCCACCTTATTCGTCATATCAATAACTATTATAATATAAACAATAGAACTCTTAAATATTGTTGTAGCAGCTATAACACATATGGATTATAATTATTACAATATGCATAATTCTAGTAATATTATGTTATAACAACATTTCAACTTTGATAAACAATAATAATACTACATACATCATAGCGAAAGGTGATTATGCTCATCTCAAACACTCCTTACCGTCTGTTCCTAGGTTATATGAAGGGAGATAAATCACTGAGTCAACTTAAGGGGTGGGAGGAGTTTTTTTCCTCAAGAGCACACACGTCGAAAATTGATTTTTGCCTCATTATAGCAAATCTAACACCCTCTAGCCAACTAGGCACCCTTATCATAGTTCTTGTAATATAGACATTTCATCTTTGGTTAAAATTGATCAATATTGAACAATACATGTCAACATTATGTTATAGAAATTACAAACCATAACTGCTACAACTAAGGGGGTAAACAAGCTAAGTCGCTCATGAACTATTCGTATCTCGGTTCAAAAGAAAAGGTTAATTCGATTAAGTTAATTAGTCAAGCTTGAGTCTAATTTAGAACTTGTAAACATTATTAAATCATGCTCAGTATTTGGTTTATGAGCTCGAGAGCATGTTCGTTAGGAGGGTTACAAACATATTCGCTAAAAGACTCATTTATTTTATATATAAAAATAATATTTTAATACTTAAAATTTAAAAACAAAACAACATCATTGAAAGCAAAACATCATTTGTTAGTGCAATCGACCTCTAAGTTTTTAATGTCCGATAAATATGTTTAATGGAGTTTGATCAAAGGAATTCCCAGTCATGGCTAGGCAAGGGTGAAAAGTCAACTGAGTGACTAGTTCTAACTACTGTTAGACAAGGAAAACCCTAGTTGTGACTATGCAAGGAAAAGCTCAGTAGATTGTGGAAGCCAGGTAGAAGGATTCGATAGGACCTGATATTGAATCCCTGGTGGACTGATCTAATGTTAAGTCTTGGCGAGTGAAGTTAGGTAGAGAAAACCTTAGGGGGAGGTACCCTTAGGTACTGGTGAGTGAAGCCAGGTGGAGGAAACCCTAAAGGGAGGTAGCTCTAGATTTTGGTGAGTGAAGCCAGATAGAGAAAATCTTAAGGGGAGATAACCTTAGGTAACGGGAAGTTTTGGAGAAGTGAACTCCAAGTAAGGTTGATTGAATGGTTTCCGATTGACCATGTGCGGTTGACCAGACAAACAGATCTTGGTAAAACCATAGTGCTTTGTATTACCATTATTACTATTAGCTAATGTAGTATTGCAGAAAAAGCCTTAGTGAATCAGGGATTAGACACTGAGCAGAGAAAGTCCAAACAGGTCTAGAGGACCATGTTTGACAGGTAGGTTGATGTAAGCAACTAGAGAAGAGCGACAGTGAGGTCGTGTTCCGGAAAGAAATAAATCCTAAGTCGCTGATCCAACTGAAGAAATCGGGAAGGTTTCCAAGTTGAGATTAAGACAGTTCTACTGTCAAATACTACTCATACATTATACGGTGCTAACTTTGTTTTACAAGAGTATTTATCTTAACTTTGTTTTGCAAGAACTAAACTAGGTTGACTGATCAGTCGACCGAACCAGCAGATCAGTCGACTGAACCAAGTTGACTTGGCATAGATCAGATCGATTAGAAGCAAAGTATGATTGGTCGATAGAACCAGTAGATTGGTCGATCGAACCAAGCTAACACAACACAGAGTGATCTAGCAGAACACATTTGGAATGCATAGGGATCAGTCGACTGAACCCAATGATCAGTCGATCAAACATTAATTAGCATTGATGACGAAACAGATTCGGATCCTAATGAAGAAGGTAATTTGAGGGATCGATCAACCAAACCAGGTGATCAGTCGACCAATCCCTTAATGGCATTAATTACAAGAAGATCATATCTCACCACCAAAGGAAAGTACAGTATTCAGTCGACCGATAGAAGGTTCGGTCGACCGAATGGATCAGTCGACCGAATAACTTTTTGGTTGACCGAATGATGCTTATAAAAGGAGAGCTCGAGATCCGAGCCATAGAAACTCAGTAATCAATTTTGAAGTCAACTACATGCAAAGCTCCTGTTCGTTGTGCTACTTTGTGCTTCATCTTCACAAGCAAGCTGCTCCATCCAGAAGTACTGACCAAACTTCATCTTCTACCTAGTGTCAGTATAACTTTAGTTAAAGCTTGCATGTTTTAATTTTCAAAAGATAGTAGTGTGTCTATCTTACATTCTTCATATTGTATGCATTGTTTCTTTTCGAAGATTTTAGAAAGAAGAATTATAGTGGATTGCCCAACAGGGCGATTAAGAGATCATGAATCTAAGAGTAGGAGTCAACCTAAGCTCCGAACTAAGTAACCAAAATGAGTTCTTTTATTTTCTGCTGCAGTATTTTTGTTTTAACGATTCAGAAGAAAAAGATTTAACGTGCGATATGCCCCCATCGCTTCTTTTCAATCCTTCAATTGGTATTAGAGCTTGGTAGCTCTGAAGTAATTTAATAGTTTTTTGAACAATTTCAAAAAAAAATTTTTTTTAAAAGTGTTTTCTAAGTAATATTCTTCTATTCTTTATCTCACACTGCTAATCCCAAGATGAAAGTCTTGGAAATCCGGTTTTTATCTTTTTCTTGCAAGAATGTCAATATCCTATCAAGAAGGGAGAAGCATCTACGAATCTCCACCGTACGACCAAGTCTATTTCAATTCCTGGAGGCAAATAATGGAATGTTTCGTAGGAAGTGACAACTTTGACAACTGAATTGTATTGAAACAACCTTCTCAAAATTCAGAAGCAAACATAAAGGTGTTGTATATTAATTAGTGTTTTGCCTAATGAAATTTTGTGTCAATTATAAAATTACAAGAATGCATTCAAGTTGTGGACCAAATTGATTAAGCTTCATGAGATTCCGTCGAGGCTAGAAAATCATGGGAAAAAAAAATTCAAACATGAGAAATCTCTTCTAGGAGGTGAAGAAGCCTAGTACAAGTAAATACACATGCAAATATAAGAAATACAACAAGAAATACACCAAGAACAAAGAAATAAATATAACAATGAATGACTTTTGCTCTTGATCTCTTGTTGTTGTGGATTCTTGATAGTCGAAAACTGCAGCAATACTTGTCTCTAAGAAACTTCAAGAACTAGTGATGAAGATTGGAGAAGAAGATATGATTTGAATCTTCGTGAAAACCTTTATATTACGTTGATTAGGGCTTCCCAATCTTTTGGTATTACCTCCAATCGATTGTCACGTCAGATCCAATCAAATCCAGCTGTCCAAACCTCGCATTGACTCTTTTATGCATCACACAATAGATTACCTAATCTATTAAATAACTTCAATTGATCACCTGATCGATTCAAAAACCCACTGTTCACTCATGAATGTGTCCCAATTAAATACCTAATATATTAAACTCCTCATGATAAAAACAACTCCCTAATCAATTGACCCAATTGATTGGAGAGGACTAAATAGATTTACCAATCGATTCAGCACTAGATGTTTGTGATTTAGGATCCCAATTTTTGGTGCAATCAACCTCTAGGGTTTTGATGTTTGATAATGTACCTAAGTCTGGTTAGTTTGACCAAGGATTGATCCAAATAGGACTTGATGTTTAGAAGAGATGACTAATAAGGGTAAGTCCTAACCGAAGGATAGATAGGTGAGAAATCTACTAAGTAACTAGTTCTAACTGGAAGTTAGGCAAGGGTAAGTTCTGATGAGTGAAACCAAATCCTAGTGAGTGAAGCTAGGCAGTGGCAGTCCTGGTGAGTGAAGTTGGGTCCTAACGAGTGAATCCAAGTGGTGGAAGTCCTAGCGAGTAAAGTCGGATCCTAGTGAGTGAAGCTAATTAGTGGAAGTCCTAGTGAGTGAAGCTAGACCCTAGTAAGTGAAGCTAGGTGGTGAAAGCCCTGGTGAGTAAAGCTAGGTAATGGAAGTCCTGGTGAGTGGTACGTTCTCGCAAGTGCATGATTACATTATCAGTAATATAAAAGATATCGAACCCATAAGGATTGGTATAATCACTAGTGACCTCTCACGTAGAGTTAGATAAACAATAGACAGAAACAAGTTACATGCTAAGTAAGAGAAGTGAGATTGAGAATAAGAAAGGGAGAGAGAGAGACTTGGTTTGGGGAATGTTCTAGGGGTTTGGTTTCATTGTGATGTTTATCAGTGTAAGATGGTTTACCAATTGTCTATCCTCAATTCATATGCACTTGTAGGAAGTTTATGACTCTTCCCTGCAGTGGACAAGCCGACATGATATTTAGATCAACATCTCTTACCATTAAATAGCAATGATTCCTATGAAGTCCATTAAGAGGTTACCCCTATCACTAAGGCCCCTTGGTCATACATAATAAGAACACACTCATACTCAACAATCATAAAGATGAAGATGACAAGTATGAACACAACTATCTACTTCCTTGTGGAGAATTGCTTCTCCTTTCAGGGTAATCCCCTAGCCATTGGTTAACGAGTTACCCCTGTCACTAATGTTAGTAATTAGCCCTAAGAGTCAATCATGAGATGATTAGGCCTTTTGGGTTACTCATTGAGTTAGACTCAAATAAACCCTGATAACCATGATTTTGCTATATTGTTTTAATTCATAATGCATATTTTTCATGATCTTTTCATAGCTTAATTTCACATTTTACCTCATATTTCATAATTACATATAATTTTGGACCTAATTACAAATTAGCCTATTTTCATGGTATTTGATGCTAATATTTTATTATTATTTTGTAGGCATCAAAAGGGTTGTGGACCCAATCAGATCAGGCCACACTTGGTCTCAAATCTAGGGCTAAACGAAGCGATCAAGCCTTGGAGTGTTTTGGACTGTCCATTGAAGATCACGTAGATCTGAGCCATCCGTTGAAGATCTGGCTCATCCAACCTAATGAGGAGTAGATCTGGACCATAGATGAAGATCAATATCTTTTGATCCAGATCTGAGATGTTTTCCACCGTTGATCAAGCACCGAGACTCCTCAGCCGTCCGATCAGAACTGAAGTTGTTTAAATGCTGTGTGAGAAGCTACAGTGATGTTTGGACTCAGCTCGCGATTTTTCTACTGTAGCTGTTTCTTCTTCTTCACGTCGCCGAGATCCCATTCCAGAATTCCAGATCCAAAGGCAAATTTCTTCACCAACGACGATCTCTAGCTTACGACGTCCATCTTATGAGTTCGGAGAGTGCCAGAGGGAGGTTTCTTTACGCGATTTTGGTTCTGTTTCATTGTCGCGATCCTCTTCAAGGGAGTTTTCTTGAACGACGATCTTCGTGTCCAACTGAGCTCAGAGGGAGGTTTCTCTGAGTCTCAGATCTTCTTCCGACTCTTATTCCGCAGCTAAATTGGTGCGATTTGATCAATCGCATGAGTTTGGGAAATTTCAGAATTCAAACTCTGTTCTTCGGCTATTTGGGGTTACCAGATGATTGTGAGTTTGAGAGGAGGTTTCCAAGAGCTGTGAGTGATCCCTAGTAATAGAAGGAAGCTTGGTGATTGTTGTTGAATGCTTAAGGGGAGGTTTCCGATAGCATTTCTGTTGCACAACAGATTGATGAGATTTGTTCCCGGATTGGGTTTGTGGAATGCTTAGGGTTTATGTTTTCTTTACCTTTGTCTTTGAATTGTCTCAAACTTGCTCAAATCTAATGATCTGATGTCTTTGTTTTGCAATTTCAATTTTGATTTCCTACTTGCAATTTTGATTTTGATTAATTTCTGCAATCAAACCATGTTTAGCTTTAACTTAGTTTGCAATTCTTTTTGTTCTGTTTTGAATTAGAAAGATCTGATTACCACATGTTTATTTAGTTTTGGTTATGTAGCTAGCTAATCTTTGCTCTCGGAATTTGATTGGTATTGATTGAGATGGAGTTTAAATGTGGAATGCTTACTTAAGCTTTTAATTGTTACCCAAATTGTATGTTGATGAACATGTATTAGATTGGATAATTTGTTAGTTGAAGAGCTTGAGTCAATGATGATAGTTTGATGTTAATTTGATGAAATGAAGGAGATCATCTTTTGAGAAGAGCCATACTTCTTGAATCTGTTCTTGATTTTATTAGATGAGATTAATTTGAATTGCAAGTTAAAGGGAAGTGCTAGGTTGACCTTGTTGATGTAATAACTCAATTTGAATTAATTCTAAGATATGCACACATTTATTAGTTACCCTTGGAAAAATACGACTTGGGACTCCTTACTACAAGTGTTTCATTTAGTTTATTTGAGTTCCTGATTTTTATTAATTTGATGTGTCACGTGACATGTGTTGGTTAGTCCTAGGAAAATGTGCCGGTTCCACTGTACAAAAATTTTTGTACAAGTGTCGAACCTTTCCTTAAATAACCTATTGTGTTCTTTAGAAATTAAATTAGGAATCGCAGACGGAACTTAACATCATTGATTCCAAATTTAACTTATCTGTTCTTAATTATTTAGATTTGAATCGCAAGCGGAACTTAACACTATTGATTCAAATCTACCTAAGTTATTAATTCCATAAATATTAATTTCCAAAATTGGCTTCCAGGACTGCATGGCGAGGCACATGGCCTTCTTGGATATGGGAGCAACCATCACCGCCTAGGCAAAGCCTTTTAAGAAAAGCTAATATTTATTTCCTTAAATAACTCTAGGTTAACCAAAAAGAACAATCAAATCACAAATTCGAAAAAGAAGAAAACACAAAATCGAAAAATAAATTCGATAAACTAGATCTAATTGCCTCTTGTATTTAGAATTCTTACAAAGAAAATAACTAGTATGATGGGGAAGAAAACTACTAGTTATACCTTCTCTTTGTAAGCTAATAACCTCGAGATCTTCTGCCGTATTCCTCGCCTCGCCTTGGACGTCGTGTGGGCGACGATCCTCCACAATGAACACCACCCAAAAGAGTCCTTCCTCTTCCTCTAGAATTCGGCCACCACCACCACCAATGAGAAGAGAGCAAAGGGAAAGGGAGAAGGGAGAGGGCCGACTACCAAATGATCTCCAAGTAAGAGAATAAGAGTTGTGTCTCATGAAGCCCCTCACCCCTTCTTTTATATTACTTGCCCAAGGTAATTAAGGAAAAACTTTTTACAAAAAATAAAATCATCCAAGAGTTTTTCCTTTTCCCTTTTAATTTTTCCTTTTCTTTCCTCTTGATTGAATCAATCACTAATTTTAATTTTGTGATGATTTTAATTAAATTAATATGACCGGCCACTTGCTTGGGCACCAAGCAAGGTGGCCGACCACCTCATCAAGGGGAAAAAGGAATTTTATTTTTATAAAATTTTACAAGAAAAAATCTTATAAAATTTTACAAGCTCTCTTTCCTAAAGTAGGAGTTAAAAAAGGAAAGTTCTAAAAATTAAAACCATGTTTTAAAATTTAAAACTTCTCTTACAAAATTTCCTTTTTTAACATGATGATAGAAAATTTTAATTTTAAAACTTATCTTCCTTTTTTTTCTTAAACCATGAGGATGGTTTAAAAAAGGAAAGTTTTAAAACTTTTAAAACTCTCTATTAAAACATGTGGCCAAATTCAAATAAGTAAAGTTTTTAAAATTAAAATCTCTCTTTTAAAACTTATAGTTTTCTACAAAGAGAAGATTTTAAAAATTCAAAAACAACCCTCCTTGTTTGAATATTGTGGCCGGCCCCTTCATGCTTGGTCACCAAGCAAAGGGCCGACCCCTATAGGAGAGGATGTGGCCGGCCCTTGCTTGGTCACCAAGCATTGGACCGGCCCACTTCTTGGGCACCAAGAAGAGCCTTACATTTGGATGGACTTGAGGCTATAATGAGGCTACGACAGACACCTAGAGGAGAAATTGGTTTTGACCTTCCGATGAGCTTGAGTATCCCATGTTCGCCCCGAACACACAACTCAAGTTCATCGATAATAACTCATTCCACTAGAGAGTTATTACCGCACTACCGCACCAATCCCAAATTACATTATGGGCTCTTTCTTATCATGAGTGTGTTAGTCTCCCTGTGTTTAAGATTATGAATGTCCACTAATTAAGTAAGTTACTGACAACTCACTTAATTAATATCTAGCTCCAAGAGTAGTACCACTCAACTTTATTGTCATGTCGGACTAGGTCCACCTGCAGGGTTTAACATGGCAATCCTTATGAGCTCCTCTTGGGGACATTCTCAACCTAGATAACTAGGACACATATTCCTTCTATAATCAACAACACACACTATAAGTAATATCATTTCCCAACTTATCGGACATATTGATTTATCGAGCTAAACCTCACCCTTTGATAAGTCAAAGAAATAAATATTAAATATATGTGCTTGTTATTATATTAGGATTAAGAGCACATACTTCCATAATAACTAAGGTCTAGTTCTTTTACTAAGTCAGTACAAAAAGAACTTACCTAAATGGTCTTACTCAATACACTTAAAGTGTATCAGTGTAATTTATTAGTCAAGATAAACTAATACTTAATTACACTATGACTATTCTGATGGTTTGTTCCTTTCCATCTTAGTCATGAGCAACTTGTTTATATTTTATAGAGAACCGACAACATGATCTTCTGAGTGTGACACCACACTCCATGTTATCTACTATATAAATTAATTGAACAATTACATTTAACAAATAAATGCAGATATTGACCAATGTGATTCTTTTTTTTCAACAAATAAATGTTTACAAAAGCTAGGCTTTTAGTATACATTCTAACAACATGCATATGGCCAACACCAAACCCACTCATTGGATTGAGTCCAATCCGAATTAGACACATTAGATTAATGAGTTAGACTTATTGGGTTATTGGATTAATGGTTAATCCAATATAATAAATCCAACCCATTAAGAGGAATACAAAGAGACAAAAACTCTTGGTATTCATGGGATGAATATAAATAGGTTTTTGGATTCATTTTTTCATTAGAGGGATATGAGATGAAAAGTGTGACTTTTAGACTTCCCTCTTCTTCCTCCTCCTTCCTTGGCTGAATCTTCTTGTTTAGCCGAACCATTTTTCTTGCTAGCATAAGAAGATGGTTCTTCTCCGAAGGCTTTGTTCATGTGACGAACGAAGGATGTGTTCGTGTGGATATCGTAGAGGCGCGGGCGCTTGATCGCGCTGAGATCTGCATCCAAAAGAAAGGTTGTTGTCGGGATTGCGAAAGGCACACAACAAAGGTATACCTCTCATGTAAAACTTAGTATATGACTGTTTTCTCCTTCACATGGATCTTCTGGAGAGGATCTAGTTAATTTTCTGCTGCTCTTAAGCGTGTTTAGCGCGCTAGATCCCTACAGTGGTATCAAAGCCACTTGCGAAGGCATATACTAAGTTGTTAGATTTTTATATATGATATAGAAATTGCATGATAGGTTTACTGTGATTTGCAAAATTATGAGTCTCGACCAGATTATGAATCTCGGCCAGATTTTGTGTCTCGGCCAAATCCTAAGCCTTGACCGAAATGGGTGTTTTGTTGGGAACGTAACATAGTTGGTGTGTGACCAACAAGGTCTCGACCAGAGGTATTTTGTTTAGAACAAAACATAGTTGGTATTGTGGGTAGCGGGACCGCCGTGGCGTTGCGGCTCATAATTTATTGTTGAAATCATAGTAAATTTTATGTCATAAAATATTGTGAATGTTATATGACATGATGCATGATTATGACCTTTAACCCCAATGTGATTGGATGTGTGTGTATGTTGTAATTCATAATACGACCTGCGTGTCGTGCCTTCATCCTTTTATTCTTGTTGTAATTTAGACTACACTCGAATGTAACTTGAGTTTCTTTAGATTTTGTAATGTACAAATTAGAAAGAAGTTAGTCTACTGGACGACGAGTGAAAAGGAAGGAAGGACAACAACACACGACAACTAAGGAAGCACTTAGAGAAGTTGCTTAGACCTAGGTTGACTTATCGCTCTTTTCATTGGCTTGAGAAGATCATAGTGATGGGGCCATAATCATGTCACATTTAAATTAACATATATGTTGATATATGTCGTGATATGCCATGAATGTATGTGATGCATGTGTATCTATCGTAATTAGGTCCTTTTTCATATGCCTACCAAAGTTTGGTACTCACTACTACCTCGATCATTTGTAATCATGTTTGCCAAAGCAAAGTGACTCGTTTTATCTTGGTAGAGTGCGACAGGATAATTTTGATATCCGACTATTAGACTTTAGGTGTGACTTAACTAAGTTGAGAACTTAGAGGCATATCCCATATGATGAAATTCAAATTATACTAGTCTTGAGCGATTAGTCAAAGCTAACTCAAGATGAGTTATAATGTAGATTTCATAAGATGAGAAAATGAACAAATAGTCTTGTTCACCTAAATATACAAGAGTTACATAGGATGTAATTGGTAAACGTTGTCTACCTAAGTTGTACTAAGTCTTGGAGGATTAGCCAAAGCTAACTCAAGATAAGGTATAATATGGATCTTGTCCAATTGATACATGTTGCCTACCTAATTTATACAAGTCTTGTGCGATTAGCCAAAACTAACTCAAGATAAGGTATAATGTGGATCTTGTTCCACTTGAATGTCTTTGATTTTGGGGTTAGAGCTAGTAGTGACTTGCTCCTATCAAGCTTTAGAATTCAGTGGGAGAATCATTTAATTAAAGGCCTAATTAAATGATCTGAGTATGATACTTCTCTACATTTTATTGTTGTAGATCACCATGTCGTCTAGTACGTAGAAGACACTATCTCTGCGATCTGTCCTTGATAAGGACAAGCTCAATGAAGCTAATTTCCTAGACTGGTATAGAAACATGAGAATAGTTCTCAAGAGAGAAAGAAAAATTGTATGTCCTAGAGCAGCCTATTCCTGAACTACCCATGCTACTGCCACTAGAGTTGATAGGGATGCTTACAAGAGGCATCAAGATGATGCATTAGATGTATCATGCCTTATGCTCACCACCATGAACTCTGAGCTTCAGAAGCAACAAGAGAACATGAATGCTTATGATATGGTTGAGCACCTTAGACAACTATATCAAGGACAAGTAAGACATGAGAGATTTGAGATCTCTAAAGCACTGTTTCAATGCAGAATGCAAGAAGGAAGTCCTGTAGGGCCATATGTACTCAAAATGATTAGGTATGTAGAAAACCTACAACGATTGAGATTTCCACTAGGCTAAGAATTGGCCATTGATCTTATCTTACAATCATTGCCCGATAGCTATAGTCAATTTGTCATGAACTACAACATGAATAAAATTTACAAACTGCTGTCTGAGATGTTGAGCATGTTGAGAATTGTTGAACTCAACCTTAAGAAGGCAAAGCCTAGTACCATTTTGATAGTGTCTAAGGGAAAAGGCAATTGGAAACCTAAAGGTAAGGGTAAGACCCAAGCTAAAGGAAAGGGAAAGACTCATGCATTGAAACTTAAAGGTGGGGTTGTTAAGGAAGGAACCTGCTTCCACTGTGGTGAGATTGGACACTGGAAGAGGAACTACAAGTTATACCTAGAGGAACTAAAATGGAAGAGAAGTGAGACTTCTGCCTCAGGTATATATGTAATAGAAGTCAATCTATCTATTTCTTCTTCATGGGTATTAGATACTGAGTGTGCATCTCACATTTGTACTAATGTGAAGGGGTTGAGAAATAGTAGATCATTGACAAAGGGCAAAGTGGACCTACGAGTAGGCAATGACACAAGAGTTGCTTCTATAGCTGTAGGAACATATTCCTTATCTTTACCCACTGAGCATGTTTTAGAACTTAAAGAGTGATGTTTTGTGCCTATCTTGACTAAGAACATTATCTCTATTTCTTGTTTGGGCAAGAAAGGTTTTTCATTTGTAATAAAGGATAAATGTTGTTCTGTTTATTTCAATGAAATATTCTATTGTAGTGCACATCTTGTGAATGGACTCTATGTTCTAGACTATGACAACTCAATCTATAACATAAATATCAAATGGTTCAAGTCTAACGATTTAAATCAATCATATCTCTGGTATTGTCGCTTGAGTCACATAAATGAGAGTCGCATATCCCAACTCCATAAGGATGGACTTTTGGACTTATTTGATTTTGAATCATATGAGGTATATGAATCTTATCTTCAAGACAAGATACCTAAGACTCCATTTAGTGGACACAGTGAAAGGGCTAATGATCTGTTAGGACTCATACATACAGATGTATGTAGCCCTTTCAGAATAGTAGCTAGAGGAGGCTAACATGACTTCATTACTTTTACTGATGATCTCAGTAGGTACGACTATGTGTATCTGATGAGACACAAGTCAGAATCCTTTGAAAAGTTTAAAGAATTCAAGAATGAAATATAAAACCAACTTGGTAAGAGTATTAAGATGCTTCAATCAGATCGAGGTGGGGTGATAACCATGATTTTGCTACATTATTTTGATTCATAATGCATGTTTTTAATGGTCTACTCATAGCTTAAATTCACATTTACATTACATTTCATAAATTGCATTTGATCTTGGACTTAATTGTAAATTGGCTTATTATCATGACATTTGATGCTAATGTTTGATTATTATTTTGTAGACATCAAAAGGGTCATAGACCCGATCAAATCAGACCACATTTACGATCAAATCTAGGGCGAAACTAGGCGATCAAGCTCCAGAACAATTGTAGTCATTCATCTACAATCAAGCAGATCTGTGTAATCCATTGAAGATTCGACCCATCTAACCTAATGAGGAGTAGATCTCAGCCGTAGATGAAGTTCCAGAGGTTGATTCAGATATGAGCTCATCCAGCCGTTGATCAAGCCCGAAACATTCTGGACCATCCGATCAGAGAGGGAGTTGTTTAAAACCTGAGAAGCTACAGTGTCTTTGGGGAGCTAGGCATTTCGCGACTTGCCACTGTTCCTATGTCTTCTTCATCAGCGACATTGCAGTTCCCATTCCATATCCAGAGCCAAGATTCAAACTCTTTCATCGCCGGCGAGCTGCCTACAATCCGACCACCAGCAATCAAAGGGCAGAACACGATTTGAGGGCGTTCCCTGATCATTGTCTTGTTGTCTGTGAGCTTCATCCAAGCAAAGATTTGAGGCGTTCCCCGATCTGAGCTGTTGTCATTCTCACTAGAGGATCTGAGGGTGTTCCTCGGTTCTTCGGAGTGCAATCCATTTTCATTTTCACCTCGCGTCTCCAAATTCTGCAAGATTTGCTCTGTTTTTCATCGACTGGAGAATTCAGATGATTTCAAGCTTGAGAAGCATTCCTAGTAGCTTTGGACTTCACCTGGATGAGCTACGGATTCAGTGGGTTGCTGTGTTTGCACAAGAGGCGTTCCCAGAAGCAAGCACAGTGGCACGTCAGTGAGGAGAGGTTTAGTCTCGGGTTTGGTTATGGAATGCCATTTAGGTTTTGTTTTTCTTATCTTTGCTTTTGAATTATCCATGAATTTTCTCAGATCTGAAGATCTGATAGTTAGATTGCAATTTACTTTCTACCTTTAATTTCATATTTCGTTTCTACAAATTCATGTTTAGTTTTAATGCTTGAATTTAGTAGATCTTTGTCTATTCAGTGAATAAATTGTTACTAAGATTGAATTAAATTGTTGAATGCTTAATTTGATGTTTCTGGTTGTGTATTTCTATTCAATGTTGCTGTGATGGAGCATTTGATTTCAATTGTTGAATTAAGAGTAATTGAGAATTGGATGATACTTCGGTTCTTACAAGTTGTTTGAGATTTCAAGTTCACATGTTACTTGTTACCTTTGTTCTGTGAATTGGATTGTTATGGCTGACATTGAGTCAAGTTGTGAATGAATCACTTGAGCTTTTTATTGTTTACCTCTATTTCACATTGTTGAATGAAGTTGAGAATGAGATACTTGTTGTGTGAGCTTGAGCTTAATAGTTGAATTTGGATGTTATTGTGAATTGGGGGATATTTTGGTTTTTACAAATTAGTTTGAGTTCTTGAGTTTCATAGTTATTGCGATTGTGAATTGAGAAGATAGTAATTGACTCATTTGACTCAATGATGCATTAGAATAGAATTGAATTGTTGTAAGCTTGATGAGAAGCAAGAGAATAATGTTTATATGAGAGAACCTTCCTTCGATTCTATTCTTGATGTTATTAGATGAATTTACCTTGTAATGTGAGTCAAATGGAAGTGCTTAATAGAACTTGTTGATGTAAGAATTGATTGGAACCAATTCTAGGATTCACACACATTTATTAGTTATCCTCGGGAAAAAATATGACTTGGGACTTTTTACTATAACACTTGTCTTGATTTTAATTGAGGATCCAATCTTTACTAATTTGGTGCGCCTAGTGACATGTGAAAAAGGCTCACACCAAATTTTGGCGCCGTTGCCGGGGAATCATGACTAGTAGTGTGTGTTTATTTTAGATTGGATTTGATTGATTTTATTGTTAGCATCTTGATTGATTTGATTGCTATTCTTTTTATATTTTCATGTTGGCTTATTCTTGAATTGTTAAGTGCTTTAATGTTCATATTTCCATTTGTTTGAAACTTTATACTCTTGAGTCTTCTAACATTGAGTGTTAGTGTTGTAGTGAAGAACAAGAGATTATAATAGCATAGATCCATATTTTCAGAATTTTGAAGGTGGAATGGAAAATCAGTATTTTCAGCCTGAATATCAAATTTACCCAACTATGGATCAACAAAATAAGTATGAGTCATTTTCAAATGCTTATAATGCTAATTGGGTGGATCATTCATGTTTCAGGTATGAAAGTGAACAAGGATAATTTATTGAGTCATATCCAGCTTACCAGAATTCATATGGGTTTCAAGAGGTTTCAACATATTCTTTGCCACATTCGTTTCAATAGAATGATTCTCAGATGGATGAGTCAACAGGGAAATTAAAGGAGATTATGCAACAAATGAGAGAGCATCAAGAGCAGCAATTCTCAAGGATGCAGAATATACAGAATCAATTGGATCAAATTGCATCATCCATCAACCAGTTACAAATACAAAGCGCCAGTGAAGAGATGGATTGTGGAGATCTTATCAGGCCTGACACTGCATCTATTACTTCACTAGATTCTTTAAGTACTTTTTATTGTTGTGATGATGTAGTTGAACATACTTTTGATTCTACTGATATTGTTGCTTTAGATGTTGGAAATGATGCAGGTATTGTTGTTGAAGATGATTAAGTGTAGGGGATTGCTTATTGGAAGCATTACCTCAAGAATCACCTGGATTTGATGATGATGATGAAGTAAGTGTAGGGACTTGTGCTAAGGAGCCAAGTACCCAAGAATCACTACATGAAGTTATACATTCATCAAAACCAGAGCTTGAACCATTACTTGATGAAAACACTACAAGAAAACAGGGTTTCAGAAACGGATTTTTAAAACGGACTTAAAATCTGTTTTAAATTTTAGTAAATCAAAAACGAATTTAATACGGAATTACTAATTAATTGTATTTAAATAAAATATAATATATAAAAAAATATTTGAGATGAAATTTAAAACGAACCAAAAATGAATTTATTTAAAAAATATCTAGAAACAAAAATTAATATAGATTTAAAACAGAATTTGGATACCAAATTTTATTTGTCAATAAATCTATTTATATATTTTTAAACAGAAATGAATTCCATTTTTAATTTATATTCAATTATAAAAGAAGTATATTAAATTTTTATTATTATTATTATAAAATACGGTAACAAAATAATAATTAAAAATAGAGTTATTTGACAAATAATTTTATTGTAATTTTTAAAAATTTTTAGAAATTTTTCTGGAATTAATTAGAGTTGTACGACTTATTTAGAGGAGATGTAATTATGGGCTCGAGAAAAAGTTTCTCAGAAATATCCAGAAGTAAGAATTGATTAAAGAATAACTTAAGGTTTAATCGATACTAAACCTACGAAACCTATGTATGAAATAAAAACCTGAACTTTAGTTTTTCCCTAAATCCCCCGCCGCACTCCCTCTTCCCCGAGCCCTCTCCCTCTCTCACGATTTTCTCTCTATTCCATCGACGATCTCCCTTCTCTGTCGAGCCACGGCAGCCGGCTCTCCTCTTCGCGTGAGCACCGCGGCGCCGCCTCCTCTACCCTTGCCGAACCTCTTCTCCCTCACGCGAGCAACCGCCGACGTTCTTCTCCCTCACACGAGCACCAGTCAGAAATCTCTCCCTCACGCGAGTACCAGCCAACGAATATTGAAGGGATGGCCTTAGTGCGTGGGTGTTGTTTGATTTTAGTTGTAGTTATCCTCTATGAGAATAATGGGTAAAGGTAACATGAGAAGGTAATACTGTTTTATTTCATGCCCTGCTCTGCTCGTGAGAGGGGTTGGGCTAGCAATACTATGCTATAGATGCCATGCTCGAGCTTCTCTAGATTTAGCTTTGAACAACTTTAACCAAATTTGAACTCATGATACCTCAGTAATGGTTTTCTTCCAATATGTACTTGTGTTATTTGAATTGAATACGCATGACTTGCAATTCCAATAGGATCACTTCTTCTTATCGGTTTGGAAATTTTGGTACAGATTTGGAAGTAAGGGGAAATGGTGTGATTTAATAGTTCGTCTTTTGTTTTCTCTAGCTATGCATGATCATATTGAACAAAATAAATGACAAAAAAAATATAGTTGGGTAAGTATGTGATGATAACTCATTTTCCGCAAAGGTTTAACTAATTATCATACATGTATGTGAGTCCCTTGCTGTGCTTTTATCGTTGAGGTTGCTTTACCATGTTAGTTTGGTATTTCTGTGTTAGATTTTGGTGGCATGCAATCTAGTTGTTGCTCCTTCTTGGTTCTCCAGGGTTATGCAGAATTTTAATATTTGAATGAAAAAAAAAATCTATTAGGTTGCTGTATCAGTTTGTGTTCTTATGGGTTCTTTATGAAGGATAGTATAAGACTATGTATGTTTACTGGTATGCATTGAGTCATGTGTGATTTATATTTAATCCTTCATAATAATTGGACGCTTAGAGGTATGTGTGTGGTAACAATACGGGATAGGTACCCCGGGATGAGCTCCGGAGAGGGCTCCTCCATACAGATATGATAATGAAGAATATGATGGCTTAAACCATAAGAGTACAAGTCTCCTAAGAGGTACCTCTAGAGTTCGATAATGGACTGACTAAACAGGCTCAAATGACGGTTACCACTAATTTCCCTAAGCACATGTTTAATAAGTTATATCGGTAATGTTATTTGCTTCTATATATATTGTTATTATCATACTCAATGCTACCCAGCTTCTCTTCTCTTAAGCTAACTTTATGTTTCATTCATGTATAACATATATCGATTTTATGCTTCATACGTTAAGCTTCAAATTTGTTATTTATGTTATATACCTACTAGCTGATTATACTTGCTGAGTCAGTGGACTCATTATATATGATTGCAGGTGAGGAAGATACCACCTAGAACGGGACGGTGGACTCGGAGGCGGAGTAGCCGAGGATGTGAGGTTGGATGCATCACGCTGTCTAGGGGCTCTAGGTGTCAGTTATTAGTCATTTCCTATGATTGTTATGGTAGTATGGGATGAAGACTACTTGTTAGCTTGCTTCGGTAGGAGGTCACAAATGTTTCTTTAAAGACGTGTGTTTTTTTTCTTTGACGTTTTATATGATTGTAGAAAAAAAAATAATTTGGACAAATGTGTGATGCAATGATGTTTCCTTTAAATGTGAAGTTTATGTTTTAGTTCTTACCAAATCACATGCCAGAGTATTTTTGTTTTTTTTTTTTCTTTTTGGTGGTTGTATGGTTCAGTCATGCCTAAGTAGTAATTTGTGACAGACTAATGACAGATTTAAAACAAAACTATAAACGAATTTTATATACGGATTTATAAATAAGATTGTAAACAGATTATAAACAGATTAAAATTATATGTGTTATATAATTTGAAACAAACTAATAACGGATTTAAAACAAAATTAGAGACGAAATTTGTTTTCAAAAACAATTTCATTTGGTCAAATTAAAAACAGATATATAAACAATTTTTCAATTTGTTTATGAAATTAGAGACAGAATGGTTCCGTCTCAAAATTAGCTACGGGGCTTTCAATAACGGAATGTTGAGACGAAATATTCCGTTTCAAATATTGTTTAGAGATAGAAAAATGACATTCAGAAACGAAATTTTTCGTCTCTAAAGCCCTGTTTTCTTGTAGTGAAAGGAGGTAACAAACACCACTCTAGGTACCTTTCAACATGACAAGGTGAGAATCTTTTGTGATCTTTCATAAAATTTAATTGAGGTACCAATTGTTAACTTTATTAGATATGATTTATTTCTTGAAATATTTTCTACCAACACTAATATTCTCCTATTTTCTTTTTATCCTACATGCATGTGGGAGGTGTTTCCTTTTAATGATGTTGTAGGAGAACACAAGCTTTCAAAGTGGATGCTTGAACTAAATCGCCTCAGACCTCTAGAAAGAATTTTCAATGGAAAAATGAAGAATAAAAAGAATATGAGTGGAATCGCAATTACTCCACTTCCGGGGTGGCTGCTTCTTTTAAATCTTCTTCAACCACTAAGAATTAAAGGGGAGTTGGTTCCAATTTCGCTTGCTTTTGCATTTTAATTCATGCTTTGTGTTTAGTATTTTCTTTAATAAATTCTTTTTGCTTTATACATTTCGTTAGTTGCACTTTCTTCCATTTGCATTTTGCTTTTACACTTTGCATTTTGTTTAGTATATAACATGTCATTTAGAATAAAAGTCTCCATGAATTTTTCTAGTAATATTCTTAAGATGGTAAAAGTTTCTTAAATTTGACCATCAAATATAGGTCATTGACATGATTGAATGCTCTACTTACTTGATATCAGTTAGTGTGTTAGTGGATTCCAATTTTGATCAATTGAGTTTGATTGCATGAAGATTACCTAGAAAGGACCATTTTAAGCCTATATTCTATTATTTTCTCTTGTGTGGCATCAACTCATAGCAAATTAAACTCTAGAACTTACTTTACTTCTTTTCAAAGTCACAATTGCATATGTATGCATGGAAATAAAGGATATTTATCATTCTTGTTCCCTCATAATTCCAAATTCTTTCTCCATAATTTTCTTTAAATTTTCTCGTCTAGCATTTTAACCTTTTATCATCTTTGCTTGCTCTATTTCACTTGGAGATTTAGATTAATTGCTTGATGAGTTAGAATACCCAAAATTCTAGGTGTGGGGGAAAAGTTGCTTATGTGGGGAGATCTTGAAGTGTTTGATGGTGACATGATGTTTTAGATCTCTGATTATTGAGCATATTTTGGGAGTTTGGTATAAGCTATGCTATTGTGGAAAATGAAAGCAAAGAGCATTCCTTGGAGTCTTTGAGCTAGAAAATTTTAGAATCTGAGGAAGTGATAGTCAGGTTTTTGTGCAAATATGAGAGAATGCTGTTTAGTGATGTAAGATTTAGTAACATATCTGAAGAAACTTCTCAGCAGTTCATATTTCAAGGGTGGTTGAAAACAAACAAATTGGTTAATGATTCCATGGGAATTGAGTTATTAATTGGCTGGAATTTATGCAGTCACCAATGTAGCAAATTGTTTCTGTTAACAAAGAAAAAAAAATAGTGGCACAAGGGATGTTGTATCGACTATATTGTTTTACAGGAAGTTGCTGAGCTTGGATTGATTGAATTAGTATTGATTTGCTGTGGAAGAGATCTGGGTTGTGAGATAGCTGAATTTAACTCTTTATTCTTGTGTAAGGAATGAGTCCCAGGTTGCAGTAAATTGTGAAAGAGGGGAACAAAAGGTATCACTGATGGAAAATAAAAAAAAATGCAAAACCACAGTTGAAACAGAAAGTGAAACTGGAAGTAAATGTAGTTGTTGTAACTTGACTATGATGTATCAAGTTTGTACCAAAATCTTATTAGCAGTCCTTAAATCAGCAAGATCTCAAGTGAAACTCTATTAATTTCAGTAGCAAATGGTTTATCATTTCACTCCATGCCTTTTCAAACTGAATTCTGCAGGAATTAGAAGCATCAAGTATATGAAAATAGAAGATTTGAAGCTGCAGAATTAGTGGTTGACATGTTGGAAATTTGAATAGTATGGATCAAATTCAGAGTTGATTTAATAGAGTAGACTGTTAGAGAGTTGCTGATATGCATACATGAAGAACTAATGGTAATTGAAAAGAAGTTAATGGAAGAAACTCAAACTATGAATTCTGAATTTTGTGAAAATGGAAAAGTAGTCAGCAAATTATTCAAAATCTGAATTCTGGAAACATGCTCCTCAAATCTTCTGATTATCATTCAGAATGAGGTTGTTCAGGATTATAAGTTGGACAAAAGAAGCAACAAAATTATACCTATTGCATAAGTTGAGGCAACTTCAGTGAATTGATTTATGGAAGTATACAATTTCAGAATAAATTGTAGAGAGTTTCAGTACTGGAGAATTCTGCTAAAACGATTTGGATTCCTGTTGCAACTTTGCTGCTAGAAGAGATTTCAGAAATTCTAATTATAAGAGCTGATGGAAACGATATCATGTACCTCCATGAAGTTCACTTCTTAAGCCATTTTTGAAATCACAAAACAGTCTATGTAATCTGATTTCAGAATTAATGAAGTGGAAAAAATGTGTAGGACTTTGTTTAGAATTCTGGAATTGCACTAAGCATTTTATTTGATGTTATGAAGCTGAAATAGGATGAGAATCAAGCTATTATCTGATGAAATGATTGTACAGTCCTATAGGAATAATCTGTTGAGGCTTGAAGTAAGGAAGTAGTAGCATCTGATTTAGCAATTAAGTGTACCAATCTGAAAATTTAGAAACTTGTGTAGTTCTATAAACGACTGAGAGCTGCCAGGTGCACTTAAAATGTAATGCTTTAACAATGAATATCAAGCGATGAGGAAATGAAATTGGATAAGTAGATCAGATTAGAGAAGCAAGGTTATGAATCCAGAGTTAGAAACTTGTGCAGAGACTGCAGAAAATAGAGAGGAATTCTAGAATTTGGAGTTTCAAGGTTTCACTAAATTAAATTTCCATGCTGATTGCTGAGTTCAAGGAGCTCTGAAGTGGGAATTAATTTGCATTTGCTGAAGAAATTAAACTTTAACTCTTAAAAAGTCTCATTGCCAAATTTAGAGGTGCAAGGAACAAGAGTTATGAAAGTTTCAGAAACAACAAGATGAAATATATTGCTGTATTACTTTTATCACCTACTATTCTGCAACAGATTATAACCTCTGTAATTGCAACATTCAATTGAAGCTGAATTCTGAAAATGTTGAGTTGAATTTAATACTTAACTGCACATTTGAGAATATGCACTCGGAAAAACTTTAAGTTGTAGAAATAGATGAAAATTGTTGGTTATGGAGTTGTGTTGATTGAAGCTGAATTTTCTGAACAAGACTGTTGTAGGTGTTCAATGGAGACTAATTTGGTTTTCTATCAATGCAATAGAGTTGCACACATCTTTGGAATGTAGTTGAAAAAGCAAGAGAAGAAAGGGTTTTGATTTTTGAAACTCAGAATTACCTTAATTCTGAAACTGAAACTCCTGAACTGAAGTATCCAGCGAAGATTGTTTCTGTTCCTGCTGGGCATATATTCTGTTTGTGTTTGAAATCACACGAAGTGAGTGTGCTATCCTAGTTAACCAAGTTAAAATTTTGTTTTCAAGCTTAATTCTTCATGAATCCAGCTAGGATTTCTTTGAATTCCTAGTTCTGAAACTGAGAACTGAGTTACAAATTTCGGAATCCATTCATGCATTCTGAAATTAATCTATGAAGTTGTTGGTCTTTGATTGTTATTTGATGTTCTTCCCTTTTCAAGTCTTTTGAGTGCCAAATGTTGAGGCTGTAAGGAATCAAATTGCTGGATATTTTTGAAGCTGGAAACTGAGTATGCAATTTCTGAAATTTTCAGAAACTGAATTTGAATTCCTATTGCAAATCTCAAGTAGTGAGGAACTTGACAAGCCTGAGTTTGAATATGCAAAACAGAAATAGAAGAAGTGAAATGAGCTCCTTAACAGTGGAATATAAAATAACAACAGAATACAGAATTCAATGCATTCTGTAATTGAATCATTAGGAAACAGAAATAACAAAGTGCCAAGATTTGAATACAGTCACAATTATTAATACTTTGAATTTGATTCCTTATTATTTTAATGCCAAATAATTCCCTCTACCAAACTGCTTTCTGGAAATTGATGTTTCATATCTTCTGCTGAAACTCAATCCTTATTATATCTGAAATTGGAATTAAGAATTCAGAAACCAGTATTGTAACACCCTAAATTTCATGATTTGGAGTCCTGAAAGACCTTATTAAAATCTAGAAATGCTTTAGAAAAATTCTAGAGATTTTTAGGAATTTATAGAGTATTCTTATGTAATTTTTGGAGGTCGTTTGGTATTTTTACCAAGAGGAAGAAGTTAAAAAAAAAAATATTGAAGCCGGGTTTTAAACCAAAGACCTCGGACCTGAATCAGGTTTTAACCGAACTCAGCCAACCAACCGGTCTGCGAGAGTTTTGTTAATCAAGTATGGAGTGAAATATATATAAGCAGTATTTAGGAACGTTTAAATAAATTGGAAATAAAAGAGCGCGGCTGGGAATCGAAGCTGCGACCTGGGATTTGGTTAAAGCTGGGCTGACCAAGTGTGCTAGCAATCGTTTGTTATTAAAAAAGGAGAAAAATTCTATTTAGGCAGTAGTTAGGAAACAGGAAATAAATAGGAAAAAAAATGGTTGCAGACGAGACTCGAACCCGCGAGCCGCGCCTTAAGCAAAACGCAGCCAACCAACTGTGCCAGCGGCTGTTGTTAATTAAGGAAAGAACGGATTATATTTGAGGTATAGTTAGTAATAGAAAACCTAGTTATAAAGGGATTATGTTTTCTCTCTCGCCGAAAAACTCGATTCTTTTCCCCCTTCCTCGCGACGACGTGTTTCTGTTCGGGCGAAATCCGCAGGAGGCTAGGGCTCTTCATCCGGCGGCCGACGAGGGTCCAATCCGAGAGCTTTTCGCCTCTTCACGATCCCCTCAGCGAGGTGGACACATAGGCACAAGAAGAGGTCAGGAACTCAAGCATCTCAACAACCCTAGAAGCCCTTTTCTCCTTCGGTAGAGAGTCAAAGAACGCAAGGTAAGTTGCTTACTCACCTGCGGTAAGAGTAGTTCCGAAGTTTCCTTTATTTTCTGCCATATGTTGAGGTTTCGGATTCTTGTTTCCTTTTGGATTTCAAAGCATGTTTTAAGGGGGTTTTGTTTTGATGCTTACTGCCGTGAACCCTAAAGAAAGGAAGGGAAGGATTAGTTCAGTCCAAGCATGTGGAATTGTTAGGTTCGGAAGTTAACAGATTGTTTAGTTCGTGGTTGCTCATTTCGGTTTTAATGAAAGGTGCATGTTTCAATTATGGAAGTGCTTTAGTTTAGTCTATGTAGCCTTGTATGGAATTTCGAATCAGATTTGGAGCCGTAGATTTGATTTCTATGTTGTGTTGGTTCTTCAGGATAACTTATAGTTTTGGGGACAGATTTGGGTTCCCTTTGAAGATGTGTCACCTTTCTGCTTTGTTGGTTTCTTGTGAGCAAATTTTGGGTTGGATCCAAGGTTGTTTGTATTCCTTAATGATGCTTACAGATTTAGGATTTGAACAATACCTGTCTTGACTCTCCTTTTGTTTCCGGAAGTTATAGGCTTTGCTAGCGGATTAGCTTGTGAAGGATTTTATTTTTCTACCTGTTAGAATTGTTGAAAATTAGATGTGTGATCAATTTATAGTGTTGGTATGTTTACACAGCTTTGAGGTTCATGTTAGAGGATGTTTAAGTATGAATTGTTTAGAGATAATAGTAGCCGTAATAGAATAAAGATGATATATAGTCAGATAATAGTTATGAGAAATGAGAGAGCTTCTTGATGTTAGAGGACATGCAAGGGCAGAGAATTAGATAAATATGTACGTATTGAGGTTATCACTATTACCTTTTGAACGGTTCAAAATATTTATGTACGATTTGGATAACTAAGGTATTCAAGAGAAGTTAACAATTTTCTTCCAACAATTGGATAAAGAGATTAGATTAAGCATGTATGCAGATTTTTGTTAGCTTCTAGAAGATTATAGTGTAGTTTGGTTTAGTATTATAGTGCAAATTTTATAAGCTTAAAGTGCAGATTTTGTAAGCTTGTATGCAAATTTTGAATTTTAGAGTTTGATTTATTTTAGCATTGCAGTTTTTGAGTTGTCTAGCATTTGCAGATCTTTGAATTGTTTAGCATAGCAGTTTTGTTCCATTGGTCGAGTAGTGAAGTTTCAATTTCAGAAATTTTTTTTGTTGAATCTGAGCATGAGGTCTAGATATGTTTCCTTGATACATTCATTCAAGTGTACAGATTTAAGTCTCTTTATTCTAGCATGCGGTTTGATTTCTTTTGTCACCGTACCAAGCTTGAATTCTTTCATATATTAGTAGTGCAGTTTTTGTTAAGTATCATAGTGCATATCTTGTTAAGCATTATGTACTTTGAGTTTAAGAAAAGTATAAGCAAGCTAAAGAAAAGAAAGAAAAAGGTCAAGGCCTTAAGTAGATCCTAAAGTCAAGACTTTAGGGATTTTGGCACACAAGGTGCTTATTAAAATGCCAAGGCATTATATATTAGAAGTATTAAAAGATAACAAGTATTTTACTTTTATCAGTGGCACTGTACTGGACTCTCAGTTGTCCTTGGGCTGGGCTCCCATAGTCGTCCCTAGGTTTAGATAACCTAGTAGTAACGGCACGGCCGACGGTCGACGGTCGATGACCCGAGGGTCGCCAAATATGCCGCCAAATGGGCCGCCAAATGGGTCGGGTCGTTACAAAAGTAAAAGCAAGTATGGTTGCCGGGCCCAAGAATAAGTTGATTATTATTTTGAAGTATTATAAGTATAAGATTTTGAACAAGTAAAATGAGTTTTACATAAACATAAAGTATTAAAGATTAAGTTTAGAACAAATGAAATAAGTTTCATATAGTTCTAAAAATCAGTAAGTTTAGTTCTTTATTCTACCATGTTTATCTAGTAGATGAGTAGTTTTTCATATTTACCTATTAGATGAGCAGCATGATTAGCTATTAGAATTACATGAGTAGATTCCTTAGCTTTTCTTTGCTATTAGTTTGACATGAACAGTTATGTTTATGCTTTATTTCTTTTTAGAGCATATAGTTTCTAGTTCTTTTTGTATACATGCATATTCGTGATTTTGTGAGTTAGATAGAGCTTACTAAGCAAATTTTGCTTATAGATTGCACTTCCTCTTACTGCAGATACAGGAAAGGAAAAGATATAGAAAGGAAGGCGACAAGGAGGTGTTCGAAGGATGTGTGATGACAGGACTATGGAAGCCTTGGGACTAGGAAGGAGTTTCCTTTAGTTTTCTTTTTCTTTTGCTATGTTAGAAGTATTTGAGACAGTATATGTTATTTTGATGTGATTAGGACATAGTAGATGAATTGTGTTCTTGTGTGATGATTTGTGGTATTGTTTTCTTTTGGTTTTGACACTTATATAACTGCGTGAGAGTTTGTTATCTGTTCCAGCCGCTTGTGACTGTGTATATAGTGTTTGTATATCAGTTTAAGGTCACCGGTATAGGGGAGACTGTCGAAATTTTTCGGTAGGGTTTCCATGTGGTTTTTAATCATACCGGTTAAGTAGAGTTAGTAGCTAAGTACCGGTCACTCTTAGAAAGTAGTAGTAGTAAGAAGAGTGGTCGTTACAGTTGGTATCAGAGCAGGTCCCATTCTCCAGCATCACACATCAGCACCATCCTTGCCGTCTTCAAGTAAGAAAGTATTTAATTTTCTTTTATGTTTTCTTTATTATTTGCAGTATAGAGTATCTGCTTATATGTGCTTAGGAAAGAAGAAAATTCATGTTTTAATTTTCTATGTTTTGATACATATGCTTAGAAAGAATACAGACAATTTTAGTTTTGTTTCTCTTATATTCATATATACATAAGTATGTTTAGAAAGGATAGAGAATATATAAGGTATTATTCTTGGCATAACTAGATGTTAAGATAGAGGATAAGACAGTGGGGAGTCAGAAGCCCCAGTTAAGTAATTAGAACTAGAAGGACAATGATAACAAGAAAGACCCAAGCAGGAAGACGTTCGGGTAGTCTGTGAATATCTAGAGGTATTTCTAGAAGAGCTACCTGGACTATCTCCCCACAGAGAAGTAAAGTTTGAAATTGAGTTGTTTCCTGACACCAGCCTAATTTCAAAAGCTCTGTATTGAATTTCTCTAGCAGAGCTAAGAGAGTTACAAGAACAAATTCAGGAGCTACTTGACAAGGATTTCATCCGCCCTAGTCATTCACCCCGGGGAGCTTCAGAGTTGTTCATTAAGGAGAAAGACAGATCTATGCGGATGTGCATAGATTTTAGAGCGTTGAGCAAAGTAATGGTTAAGGACAAGCACCCTCTTCCCAGAATGGATGATCTATTTGATCAGCTAAGGAGGGCAACAGTGTTCTCTAAAATAGATCTGCGTTCTAGGAACCATCAGTTGAAAGTGAAAGGAGAATGAAGAGTCCAATTTCCAGTATCCGATATGGACACTACGAAGTTGTAGTCATGCCATTTGGTGTGACCAGTGCACCTATGGTCTCCAGAGACTTTATAACAGGCCTTCCAAGGACCACTAATGGATATGATTCGATATGAATGATAGAGGACCGAGAAGTTAAGAGACTAAGAAGCAAAGAAGTACCACTAGTAAAGGACAGTATAAGACAGAGATATCCAGAATTATTCTAAGTTCGAGGACGAACTTTTTATAAAATATGGGGAATTGTAACACCCCAAATTTCATGATTTGGAGTCCTGAAAGACCTTATTAAAATCTAGAAATGCTTTAGAAAAATTCTAGAGATTTTTAGGAATTTATAGAGTATTTTTATGTAATTTTTGGAGGTCGTTTGATATTTTTACCAAGAGAAAGAAGTTTAAAAAAAAAAATATTGAAGCCGGGTTTTAAACCCAAGACCTCAGACCCGAATCAGGTTTTAACCGAACTCAGCCAACCAACCGGTCTGCGAGAGTTTTGTTAATCAAGTATGGAGTGAAATATATATAAGCAGCATTTAGGAACGTTTAAATAAATTGGAAATAAAAGAGCGCGGCTAGGAATCGAAGCTGCGACCTGGGATTTGGTTAAAGCTGGGCTGACCAAGTGTGCTAGCAATCGTTTGTTATTAAAGAAGGAGAAAAATTCTATTTAGGCAGGAGTTAGGAAACAGGAAATAAATAGGAAGAAAAATGGTTGCAGCCGAGACTCGAACCCGCGAGCCGTGCCTTAAGCAAAACGCAACCAACCAACTGTGCCAGCGGCTGTTGTTAATTAAGGAAAGAATGGATTATATTTGAGGTATAGTTAGTAATAGAAAACCTAGTTATAAAGGGATTAGGTTTTCTCTCTCGTCGAAAAACTCGATTCTTTTCCCCCTTCCTCGCGACGGCGTGTTCCTGTTCGGGCGAAATCCGCAGGAGGCTAGGGCTCTTCATCCGACGGCCGACGAGGGTCCAATCCGAGAGCTTTTCGCCTCTTCACGATCCCCTCAGCGAGGTGGACGCATAGGCACAAGAAGAGGTCAGGAACTCAAGCATCTCAGCAACCCTAGAAGCCCTTTTCTCCTTCGGTAGAGAGTCAAAGAACGCAAGGTAAGTTGCTTACTCACCTGCGGTAAGAGTAGTTCCGAAGTTTCCTTTATTTTTTGCCATATGTTGAGGTTTCGGATTCTTGTTTCCTTTTGGATTTCGAAGCATGTTTTAAGGGGGTTTTGTTTTGATGCTTACTGCCGTGAACCCTAAAGAAAGGAAGGGAAGGATTAGTTCAGTCCAAGCATGTGGAATTGTTAGATTCGGAAGTTAACAGATTGTTTAGTTCGTGGTTGCTCATTTCGGTTTTAATGAAAGGTGCATGTTTCAATTATGGAAGTGCTTTAGTTTAGTCTATGTAGCCTTGTATGGAATTTCGAATCAGATTTGGAGCCGTAGATTTGATTTCTATGTTGTGTTGGTTCTTCAGGATAGCTTATAGTTTTGGGGACAGATTTGGGTTCCCTTTGAAGATGTGTCACCTTTCTGCTTTGTTGGTTTCTTGTGAGCAAATTTTGGGTTGGATCCAAGGTTGTTTGTATTCCTTAATGATGCTTACAGATTTAGGATTTGAACAATACTTGTCTTGACTCTCCTTTTGTTTCCGGAAGTTATAGGCTTTGCTAGCGGATTAGCTTGTGAAGGATTT
Source organism: Zingiber officinale (assembly GCF_018446385.1). Taxonomy (NCBI): domain Eukaryota; kingdom Viridiplantae; phylum Streptophyta; class Magnoliopsida; order Zingiberales; family Zingiberaceae; genus Zingiber; species Zingiber officinale. The sequence continues at coordinate 86,500,978 of NC_055998.1, read as the reverse complement.
TATTTTTCTACCTGTTAGAATTGTTGAAAATTAGATGTGTGATCAATTTCTAGTGTTGGTATGTTTACACAGCTTTGAGGTTCATGTTAGAGGATGTTTAAGTATGAATTGTTTAGAGATAATAGTAGCCGCAATAGAATAAAGATGATATATAGTCAGATAATAGTTATGAGAAATGAGAGAGCTTCTTGATGTTAGAGGACATGCAAGGGCAGAGAATTAGATAAATATGTACGTATTGAGGTTATCGCTATTACTTTTTGAACGGTTCAAAATATTTATGTACGATTTGGATAACTAAGGTATTCAAGAGAAGTTAACAATTTTCTTCCAACAATTGGATAAAGAGATTAGATTAAGCATGTATGAAGATTTTTGTTAGCTTCTAGAAGATTATAGTGTAGTTTGGTTTAGTATTATAGTGCAGATTTTATAAGCTTAAAGTGCAGATTTTGTAAGCTTGTATGCAAATTTTGAATTTTAGAGTTTGATTTATTTTAGCATTGCAGTTTTTGGGTTGTCTAGCATTTGCAGATCTTTGAATTGTTTAGCATAGCAGTTTTGATCCATTGGTCGAGTAGTGAAGTTTCAATTTCAGAATTTCTCTTTGTTGAATCTGAGCATGAGGTCTAGATATGTTTCCTTGATACATTCATTCAAGTGTACAGATTTAAGTCTCTTTATTCTAGCATGCGGTTTGATTTCTTTTGTCACCGTACCAAGCTTGAATTCTTTCATATATTAGTAGTGCAGTTTTTGTTAAGTATCATAGTGCATATCTTGTTAAGTATTATGTACTTTGAGTTTAAGAAAAGTATAAGCAAGCTAAAGAAAAGAAAGAAAAAGGTCAAGGCCTTAAGTAGATCCTAAAGTCAAGACTTTAGGGATTTTGGCACACAAGGTGCTTATTAAAATGCCAAGGCATTATATATTAGAAGTATTAAAAGATAACAAGTATTTTACTTTTATCAGTGGCACTGTACTGGACTCTCAGTTGTCCTTGGGCTGGGCTCCCATAGTCGCCCCTAGGTTTAGATAACCTAGTAGTAACGGCACGACCGATGGTCGACGGTCGACGACCCGAGGGTCGCCAAATGGGCCGCCAAATGGGTCGGGTCGTTACAAAAGTAAAAGCAAGTATAGTTGCCGGGCCCAAGAAGAAGTTGATTATTATTTTGAAGTATTATAAGTATAAGTTTTTGAACAAGTAAAATGAGTTTTACATAAACATAAAGTATTAAAGATTAAGTTTAGAACAAATGAAATAAGTTTCATATAGTTCTAAAAATCAGTAAGTTTAGTTCTTTATTCTACCATGTTTATCTAGTAGATGAGTAGTTTTTCATGTTTACCTATTAGATGAGCAGCATGATTAGCTATTAGAATTACATGAGTAGATTCTTTAGCTTTTCTTTGCTATTAGTTTGACATGAGCAGTTATGTTTATGCTTTATTTCTTTTTAGAGCATATAGTTTCTAGTTCTTTTCGTATACATGCATATTCATGATTTTGTGAGTTAGATAGCGCTTACTAAGCAAATTTTACTTATAGATTGCACTTCCTCTTACTGCAGATACAGGAAATGAAAAGATATAGAAAGGAAGGCGACAAGGAGGTGTTCGAAGGATGTGTGATGCCAGGACTATGGAAGCCTTGGGACTAGGAAGGAGTTTCCTTTAGTTTTCTTTTTCTTTTGCTATGTTAGAAGTATTTGAGACAGTATATGTTATTTTGATGTGATTAGGACATAGTAGATGAATTGTGTTCTTGTGTGATGATTTGTGGTATTGTTTTCTTTTGGTTTTGACACTTATATAACTGCGTGAGAGTTTGTTATCTGTTCCAGCCGCTTGTGGCTGTGTATATAGTGTTTGTATATCAGTTTAAGGTCACCGGTATAGGGGAGACTGTCGAAATTTTTCGGTAGGGTTTCCATGTGGTTTTTAATCATACCGGTTAAGTAGAGTTAGTAGCTAAGTAACGGTCACTCTTAGAGAGTAGTAGTAGTAAGAAGAGTGGTCGTTACAAGTATTATTCTTGGAATTCTTTGATATGAATTCTGACTCTCTATTCTTTGAATTTATGAGGCATGTGCATCCAAAAGTGAAATTTGCTAATGCTGAGAAGATTTTGTTCCTTCAGACATTTAGTGTTCCACCAAAACTTCTGTGAATCTGAGTGGAAGCTGAATTCTGAAAAATAGCAGTTTTTCAATAGATCAGAACCTGATTCTCTGAAGTTGGCAGCCTTAATTCTTTGAGCTGAAGCCTGAATATGAAGTTTGAAACTTTGATATTCTGGGAACTGTAACTTTTCAAATTCCTGCTGAATTCTGAACCAATTTCCAACAACTAGATTATAATCAGTGAAGTCTATATTTGCCGCAATACATATGCATTGTGCCAACTGATGATGCTGTCCTCATTCGCATTGTTTTGAATTGAAGCTCCAATCATTCCAGTGCTAAATGAAACCCTTTACCAAGCTTAACTCTTCAAGGTCCAAGGCAAGATCTTTTGGGTTTACAAATTCTGAAACTAAAGCTCTTAATTTGAGAGCTGCATTGGATTTCAGATTCTAGAAACTGCAGTGTGCAGAAAATCAGAATGGGACTAGTGTGTATGGTTGATTTGATTTGCTGGTTTTGGTGTTGTGTTAATTAATGTTGAATTTTGTGACCATCGTTACTATTGTTTCATTAATTGAGACGGCCAATGTTTTAAGTGTGGGGGAGGGAGCTCTTCTCTATAAGGGGATTTGAGATTATTTTTAGTTCCAAGTGATGGAATTAAAGTGGGAAAACAGTGAAGAAAAAAAAGTGGCAAAATCATAAGAGTATCAAGAGTGGAGATGGAGTATCAAGAATTTCGGTTAGCCATCAAATTGAAGGAGAGGTTGGCTTGATATTTTGAATTGGTAATGACAAATGATATTCATCTCTTTTCATATCAAATTGGTCAACTCATCAAGTATATTCCTCCAATACTCTTATCTTCTTATTTTCTTCATTGAATTCTTTTCTTTTGCCTATTTCATCCATTGAAATTGTTCTTTTTTTATTCCATTTCAATTCTTGTTGATAAAATCCTTTTGATTCACGTATTCTATGTTTATAGTGGTGGAGAATTAGAAAATAAGCAAGCTTATGGTAGTGAAATGTTGTGAGTGACATTGAGTGAACTCCACTTATATGCATGTTTGAGTGTGAGAGTAGAATAGGTAAATACCTTGTGGGATTGCAACTTGCTTAATTTTTCAATTGGATTGAAACTACCATACCTACAGATTATTGTTTGGATTGTATTCATGATTGTTTGTGATCTTTAGATGACCTTAGTTAATTACTTCTTACCATCTTCTAGGTGTTGCTAGGGAATTTGTGTGGAGATGATTTTTTATTTTCTTTACTTGAACGGGACATCCAAGACTAAGTGTTGGTGCAATTGACCTCCAAGGTTTTAATATCAGACAAATATATTTAAGTATGTTTAAGTATGGAGCTTGATCTTGTTGGTTGCTACTCGGAAAACCTAGAGGTTCCACTGTACAAAAATTTTGTACAAAGGTCTGAACCTTTTCCTAGCTACCATGTGTTCTTTTAAATTAAATTTTGGATCGCCTGCGGAACTTAACACATTTGATCCAAAACTTAATCTATTTGTTCTTTTAGGTTTTGACTTGGATCTCCTGCGGAACTTAACACGTTCGACCCAAATCTCCTTCAGTTATTAATTCCATTAAATATTAATTTCCATAATTGGTTCCCAGTACTGACGTGGCGAGGCACATGACCTTCTTGGATATGGGAGCAACCACCACCGACTAGACAAAACCTTTTATGGAAAGATAATATTTAATTTCCTAAAATAACTTTAGGTTAACCGAAAAGAATAATCAAATCACAAGGGAAAGAAAAACAAAAGAACACTATATCGAAAACAAATTCGAAACTCTAGAATCGTATGTCTCTTGTATTTAGTATTATTTCCAAAAATAACTAGTATGATGCGGAAAGAAAAATACTAGTTATACCTTTTAGAAAAACTTCTTGATCTTCTACCGTATTCCTCTTCTAACCTCGGACGTTGTGTGGGCAACGATCTTCCGAGATGAGAAACCACCAATCACCTTCTTCTTCCTTGCAAGTTTCGGCCATCAAAACATCTTCTAGGATGAAGAGGTTCGACCACCACCACCATGCTCCAAGGGATTCTAGAAACGAGGCTTGCTTTCTCTCCTTCTTCTCCTTCCTTGATCCGGCCACTAACAAAAGCTCCACCAAGAGGTAAGTTTCGCCCAACAAGAGGAGAGGAGAGAAATAGGGCCGGCCACACCACCAAGGAAAAAAAAAGGGAGAAAAATAGAATAGAGTCGTTAGCTTTGAAGCCTCCTCTACCCCCTCTTTTATAATCCTTGATCCTGGCGAATAAGGAAAATTTAATAAAAATTTCCTTAATTCTTTTTCCATTGAAAAGGAAAAATTATTTAATTAAAATAATTTTCTTTCTCAATTTTATTTGGTCGGCCACATAAAAGCTACAAACAAGGAGAGTTTTAATTAATTAAAACTTCCTAATTTGTCTCCAGAAATTTATAAAATTTCTCCAATAATTTAATCCCTTCATGATTGGTTTATAAAAAGGAAATTTAATAAATTAAAATCTTTCTTTTAAACATGTGGATAAAAAGAAAGTTATCTCTAAAAATTAAAATCTCTTTTAATTTACAAATAAGGAAAGATATCAAATCTTTTCTCAATCTTTTGTAGAAACTAATAAAAGAGAATTATTAATTTTTAAACTTTCTTTTAAATCATGAACATGGTTAAAAAGGAAAGTTTTCTTAAAATTTAAAATCCTCCTTTAATCAACAAATAAGGAAAGATTTCAAATTTTAAACTCTCTTTTAAACATGTAGATGATTTACAAATAAGGAAAGTTTTTACCAAAATTAAAATCATCCTTTTAAACTACAAATAAGGAAAGAGATTAATCTCTTCTCTTAATCTTTGTAGAAAGCTATAAAAGGAAATTTTAATTTTAAACTCTCTTTAAAATTATGATATCCACATAAGAAATAATTTTAATAAAATCCTTTTAAATATTCTAGTGGTCGGCCACCTAAGCTTGGGACCCAAGCTTTGGCCGACCAACTTGGCTCATCCACTTGGTCTTGGCCCTAGCTTGGGTTCCAAGCTAGCTTGGCCCGCCTATGGATGGGTAAGAAGGTGGGTATCGGTGGGTATAAATCTCTATATACTAGAGGCTACGATAGGGACCGAGAGGAGGAATTGGTTTTGGTCTTCCCGATGAAATTAAGCATCCCGTGTTCGCCCTGAACACACAACTTAATTTCATCGATAATAATTCATTCCACTAAAGAACTATTATTGAACTACCGCACCAATCCCAAATTATATTTTGGGCTCCTTCTTATTATGAGTGTGTTAGTCTCCATGTGTTTAAGATAACAAATGTCCACTAATTAAGTAAGTTACTGACAACTCACTTAATTAATATCTAGCTCCAAGAGTAGTACCACTCAACTTCATCGTCATGTCGGACTAAGTCCACCTGCAGGGTTTAACATGACAATCCTTATGAGCTCCTCTTGGGGACATTCTCAACATAGATCACTAGGACACAGTTTCCTTCTATAATCAACAACACACACTATAAGTGATATCATTTCCCAACTTATCGGGCTTATTGATTTATCGAACTAAATCTCACCCATTGATAAATTAAAGAAATAAATATCAAATATATGTGCTTGTTATTATATTAGGATTAAGAGCACACACTTCCATAATAACTGAGGTCTTTGTTCCTTCATAAAGTCAGTACAAAAGGAACGACCTCAAATGGTCCTACTCAATACACTCTAAGTGTACTAGTGTAATTATATAGTTAAGATAAACTAATACCTAATTACACTACGACCTTCGAATGGTTTGTTCCTTTCCATCTTGGTCGTGAGCTACTGTTTATAATTTATAAGGTACTGATAACATGATCTTCTGTGTGTGACACGACACACCATGTTATCTACAATATAAATTAATTGAACAACTACATTTATCATAAATGTAGACATTTGACCAATGTGATTCTTATAAATGTTTATACCAAAACCTAGGCTTTTAGTATACACTCTAACAATCTCCCACTTATACTAAAAGACTAAGTTGCCATATCTGCTGCCATACATCTGATTCCCATGCCTTTCAAAAAGCTCTTGCCTTAAGGACCTTAGGTTATCATCTGATGCAATCTAGGCGGCAACAACTTCTCCTCGTTATACAATTTCTCGTATTGGGTGGTACTTGCGCTCTATTGTGTTTACTTGCCTTATAGACTTATGGTTTCTTCGAGTTTGCTACTGCACCAACATTATTACAATAAATTGTAATAATCTTTGGACAAACCAGAAATCATATCTAAGTCTATCTTGAGGTTATTGAGTCATTCAGCTTTTATGGCTACCTCAGAGGCTTGCCATATACTAAGCTTCTATGGTGGAGTCCAGAAAAACACCTATGCTTATCACTCTTCCATAGTTATGACTTTACCTCCTAAAGTAAACACAAAACCTCGAGGTCGACTTATTATTGTCCCTATCCGATTGAAAGTCAAAATCCATGCAGCCCACAGGGACCAAATTAACTGCCTTGTAAGCTAGCATATAATCTCTAGTGCCTCTAAGGTACTTTAATATATGCTTTACTGCAGTCCAATGTCCTTGTATAGGGTTACTTTGATATCTGCTAACTATGCCCTTGGCAAAACAGATTTCTGATCTCGTGCTTAGCATACATTAGGTTGTCTAACTGCCGAAGCATAAAGAACTGCCTATATATCCTCAATCTCCTTTGATGTCATCGGAGACATCTCTTTAGATAAAGACACTCCATCCATAAAAGGTAAGAAACCTTTCTAGGAGTTTTGCATGCTTAAAACGAGCAAGGATTTTTCCGATGTATCAAGCTTGGGATAAGTAAAATATTCTCTTCTTACGATCCCTTATTACTTTGATCTCAAGAATATATACATTCTCCCAAGTCCTTTATATCAAATTGTTTGGACAACCATACCCTTACTTCTGACAACATTTTGATATTATTTCCAACTACCAAAAATGTTATCTACGTATAGTACAAGAAATACCACCACGTTTTCATCACATCTTTTGTATACACAAGACTTATCCGGTTACTAAATCCATAGATCTGGATTACTTTGATAAACCGGATGTTCTAAGACCTTGAAGCTTTGCCTCAGTCCATAGACTGATTGAGCTTGCACACAAGATGCTCTTAGCCCTTTGTAATGATCCCTTCTGGTTGCTTTATATGGATGCTTTCTTCAAGATTTCCATTAAGGAATACTGTCTTGACATCCACTTGCCAAATAGATAAAAGAATCCAGATAGACTTAAGCATGACTACCAGTGAAAAAGTTTCCTTTTTCATCAAGCCTTGCTTTGAAAGTTACCACCTTCCTTTCTATCCCTCTTTTCCTATTATAAACCTTTTTTCACCCAAAGGCTTTTACACTATTTGGTGGTTCTACAAGCTTCCAGATTTTATTAGAATACATATATTCTAATTCTTTTATTCATTACTCTTTGCCAAGATGCTGCATTTTTATCTTGGAGTGCTTCATCATATGACCGGAGATCAGGTTCATGTCCTCCAGGGATCGAGCCCAAAACATGAACCTATTTAGGTTGCCTAACAACCCTCCCACTACGACAAGACACTTTCTGCAATTGTGTATCATTTGTGATACGTGTTGCAGTTTTCTTGTGGTATCTCATCTTGTACAGTTGGTACTAGGTTAGACATGTCCTTTATTATTTCCTTAAGAACAAATTTACTTATGAGCACGTGGTTCATTATATAGTCCTTTTCTAAAAATCAGTCATTGATGCTAACAATGACCTTCTGATTTTTAAGACTATAAACCTACTTTTGTTTATCTAGGATAACTTACAAACAAGTGAACTCCTATCCAACTTATCATTGTCTCTCTTTAACATATGTGCTGGATTACCTGAATCCAAATATGCTTTAAAATAGGTTTTCACCTATTCAGCAATTCTATATGAGTAGAGAGTTCTAACTTGGAAGGTACTATGTTCACTTTCGTTTTCAGAGTTTATCCTTAAAACAAATTTGGTAATTTTCTGAATAACTCATCATCTATCTAATTATTCCATAAGAGTCCTTTACCTTCTTTCTACTACACCATTCTGTTGGGGTGTACCAGATGCAGTTAGTTGGGATTGAAATCCAACTTCTGATCAGTGACTCCTAAAATCTCTTAAGAGGTACTTGCCACTACGATCTTCCATAGTGACTTTTTACTTTAACATTTCTCCGCATCAACCTTGTACTCTTTGAACTAATCAAAGTACTTAGTCTTGCGGTACATTAAGTAAATTTATTTGTATCTTGAATAGTTGTCTATAGACAAAATATTCAATACTACCTCTTGTCTGGATAGTCATAGGATCACACAAATCAGAATGAATCGATTTCAACATATCTTTGACTCCATACCCTTGGACTTAAAAGCTTCTTGATTATTTTTCTTCCAAGTAAGACTCGCAGGTTGGAAAGATTTCCACTACCAATGAACCCAAAAGTTCATCAGCTACCAATGAATCCTACTCAAGTATAACCTAGCTTTAGATGCCAAAGATATAATTGGTTCATTTCTGAAGGTTGCTTTTTCTTAAAATTAGAAGATGTGTTACTAATTTTCATTTGTTGCATCGTGGGAGTTATTGGATTATAAATTGTCAACCATCATACCAGAATAGATAACTTCCCTATTTTTCTTGATAACAACTTTGTTATCAAAATAGACACAATATCTATAATAGTTTAGAAACTGAAATCAGGTTCTTTCTAAACTTGGTACGTAAAGACAATTACTTAAAATCCATATTTTATTCTTATCAAAGGATAAACATCTCCCACTGCAACAGCTACCACTTTTACAGTAGTGCCCATGTGGACGGTGATTTACCTTTCATTTAGTTGTCGGGTTTCCTGGAACCCTGCAATGAATTGCAGACATGATTAATGGCATCTTGTATCTACACTCCAGGTTCTGGTAGATAATACCACTAGACATGTTTCAACTAATGAATTAAATACACCTAAATTGTTCTTAGTTCTTAGAAGACAGTCTACCTTAATGTCCAAGTCAATTGGGACTACTAAGTCTTTTCTATAGTATGACTACTAGGGAATTGACAAATATTTAAATCCTAAGAATCACAAAAAATATTTGGTCAAGATCAACTCCTTAAAAATCCCCATGAATTTTGTATGCCACGTTAGTGTGGACGTATACAAAATCAAAGAGGAGATTTTATCCATTAATTTTATTATCTTGTCAACTTTACTTTATGACGAATAAATTAATAGTTGATCTGTCTTTGATCAAATATTTGGTCAAAAACTTTTGAATTTAAAAAAAAATATTGATTCCTCAAACAATATTATTTAAATTCACCAACACCTCAAACACCGTGAATTTTGCATGCCACGTTAGTGTGGACGTATACAAATTCAACATTTGTAAAAGGAGGGTTTTAACCCATTAATTTTATTATCTTGTCAACCTAACTTTTTGACAAATAAAATTAATAGTTGGTATCATTTGGTCACACAAATAATAGTAGTGACTCCGATGGGGAGGATACTATTAAATGTGTCTAAGTGTATACCATTACTTGACACTAAGTCCATTAATAAGATTATGCCCCTTCCGTTGGGGAAGATCACATGCTCTTAATTAACTTCCTATAGTCATCCAAAAATGGAAGTCTATTCTAGTGATCCACAAACAAGCTCATCCGTTATGGAGGAAGGCACTCAGAGCCAACGCGCAAGCTTGTTTGCATCACTTACAAACCAGTAATGGAGACCATGGGATTTACTTAAAAATCCCTCTCCCACTTAGTTATTTATAAATGAGGAATTTTAACTATGCTAGCCTACTAAATATGTAAACCAACATGCACACACAATATAAAAGCAATAAATAGAAAATCTAATTTTCAACTATTATGACTTTTATCTCTAGTTGTCCTCCGTGTGTTGTCATCCCAAGCTGCTGCCATATTTGGCCACCGCCACCGGGTCTAGCTGTCGCATCCATCTTGCTCCTAGTTTCGCTGCGCCTCTGGTCCTTAGAAGGTTCCACGCTTTGCAAGATTCGATCCGCGACATAAATAGAATTTTACATTTTGATCCTATATTCCATAAAAGGAATGTACATGTATCTAGATCAAAAATAAAATCCTAATAAAACTAAATACAGCTCCTGCTGTATTTTATAATACAATCATGCACACACAATAAAATGCCCTTGACATGTCCAAGGGTCCAATCACACACATAATAACTATAAGCCATAATAGTTGGATTCTGCATCCACAAAGTTAGCACATCCTACTATTATCCTGCCTAAATTATGTATGACATGTGCATAATTAAACTAATACCAAATACACAGAGGCAAAACCCTAGCTCTGATACCAATTGTTGGTTGCTACTCGGAAAACCTAGAGGTTCCACTGTAAAAAAATTTTGTACAAAGGTCTGAACCTTTTCCTAGCTACCATGTATTCTTTTAAATTAAATTTTGGATCGCCTGCGGAACTTAACACGTTTGATCCAAAACTTAATCTATTTGTTCTTTTAGGTTTTGACTTGGATCTCCTGCGGAACTTAACACGTTCGACCCAAATCTCCTTAAGTTATTAATTCCATTAAATATTAATTTCCATAATTGGTTCCCAGTACTGACGTGGCGAGGCACATGGCCTTCTTGGATATGGGAGCAACCACCACCGACTAGACAAAACCTTTTATGGAAAGATAATATTTAATTTCCTAAAATAACTTTAGGTTAACCGAAAAGAACAATCAAATCACAAGGGAAAGAAAAACAAAAGAACACTATATCGAAAACAAATTCGAAACTCTAGAATCGTATGCATCTTGTATTTAGTATTATTTCCAAAAATAAATAGTATGACGCGGAAAGAAAAATACTAGTTATACCTTTTAGAAAAACCTCTTGATCTTCTACCGTATTCCTCTTCTAACCTCGGACGTTGTGTGGGCAATGATCTTCCGAGATGAGAAACCACCAATCACCTTCTTCTTCCTTGCAAGTTTCGGCCATCAAAACATCTTCTAGGATGAAGAGGTTCGGCCACCACCACCATGCTCCAAGGGATGCTAGAAACGAGGCTTGCTTTCTCTCCTTCTTCTCCTTCCTTGATCCGGCCACTAACAAAAGCTCCACCAAGAGGTAAGTTTCGGCCAACAAGAGGAGAGGAGAGAAATAGGGCCGGCCACACCACCAAGGAAAAAAGAGGGAGAAAAATAGAATAGAGTCGTTAGGTTTGAAGCCTCCTCTACCCCCTCTTTTATAATCCTTGATCCTGGCGAATAAGGAAAATTTAATAAAAATTTCCTTAATTCTTTTTCCATTGAAAAGGAAAAATTATTTAATTAAAAATAATTTTCTTTCTCAATTTTATTTGGTCGGCCACACCAAAGCTACAAACAAGGAGAGTTTTAATTAATTAAAACTTCCTAATTTGTCTCCAGAAATTTATAAAATTTCTCCAATAATTTAATCCCTTCATGATTGGTTTATAAAAGGGAATTTAATAAATTAAAATCTTTCTTTTAAACATGTGGATAAAAAGAAAGTTATCTCTAAAAATTAAAATCTCTTTTAATTTACAAATAAGGAAAGATATCAAATCTTTTCTCAATCTTTTGTAGAAACTAATAAAAGAGAATTATTAATTTTTAAACTTTCTTTTAAATCATGAACATGGTTAAAAAGGAAAGTTTTCTTAAAATTTAAAATCCTCCTTTAATCAACAAATAAGGAAAGATTTCAAATTTTAAACTCTCTTTTAAACATGTAGATGATTTACAAATAAGGAAAGTTTTACCAAAATTAAAACCATCCTTTTAAACTACAAATAAGGAAAGAGATTAATCTCTTCTCTTAATCTTTGTAGAAAGCTATAAAAGGAAATTTTTAATTTTTAAACTCTCTTTTAAAATCATGATATCCACATAAGAAATAATTTTAATAAAAATCCTTTTAAATATTCTAGTGGTCGGCCACCTAAGCTTGGGACCCAAGCTTTGGCCGGCCACCTACATGGCTCATCCACTTGGTCTTGGCCGGCCCTAGCTTCCAAGCTAGCTTGGCCGGCCCCATTGGATGGGTAAGAAGGTGGGTATGCGGTGGGTATAAATCTCTATATACTAGAGGCTACGATAGGGACCGAGAGGAGGAATTGGTTTTGGTCTCCCGATGAAATTAAGCATCCCGTGTTCGCCCCGAACACACAACTTAATTTCATCAATAATAATTCATTCCACTAAAGAACTATTATTGAACTACCGCACCAATCCCAAATTACATTTTGGGCTCCTTCTTATTATGAGTGTGTTAGTCTCCCTGTGTTTAAGATAACAAATGACCACTAATTAAGTAAGTTACTGACAACTTACTTAATTAATATCTAGCTCCAAGAGTAGTACCACTCAACTTCATCGTCATGTCGGACTAAATCCACCTACAGGGTTTAACATGACAATCCTTATGAGCTCCTCTTGGGGACATTCTCAACCTAGATCACTAGGACACAGTTTCCTTCTATAATCAACAACACACACTATAAGTGATATCATTTCCCAACTTATCGGGCTTATTGATTTATCGAACTAAATCTCACCCATTGATAAATTAAAGAAATAAATATCAAATATATGTGCTTGTTATTATATTAGGATTAAGAGCACACACTTCCATAATAACTGAGGTCTTTGTTTCTTCATAAAGTCAGTATAAAAGGAACGACCTCAAATGGTCCTACTCAATACACTCTAAGTGTACTAGTGTAATTATATAGTTAAGATAAACTAATACCTAATTACACTACGACCTTCGAATGGTTTGTTCCTTTCCATCTTGGTCGTGAGCTACTGTTTATAATTTATAAGGTACTGATAACATGATCTTCTGTGTGTGACACGACACACCATGTTATCTACAATATAAATTAATTGAACAACTACATTTATCATAAATGTAGACATTTGACCAATGTGATTCTTATAAATGTTTATACCAAAACCTAGGCTTTTAGTATACACTCTAACAGATCTAAGGAAGTCCTAGTTGTAGGCTAGGCAATGGAAGTCCTAGTTGGAGGCTAGGCAAGGAGAGAAATCTTGGTATATCGTGGAAGCCAGGTGGATAGGTCTGGAGGACTTGATCCCTGGGTAGCCGAATACTGAGTCCTAGTTTTAGGCTAGGTAAGGGAAATCTCAGTATATCATGGAAGCCAGGTGGATAGGTCTGGAGGACTTGATCCTTGGGTAGCCGAATACTGAGTCTTGGTGAGTGAAGCCAAGTGGAGAAAATCCTAGGGGTTGGTAACCTTAGGTAATGAGAAGTCTTGGAGGAGTGAACTCCAAGCAAGGTTGATCGGATGGTTTTCGGTCGACCGTGCGCGGTCGACCGGACCAGCGGATCTCGATAAATCTAGGTTTAGGTTTACCATTGTATTCTGTATTACTATTATTGTTGTTGGCTAATGTAGTATTGCAGGAAATGTCTTAGTGGATCGAGCGATCAGACACTGAGCAGGCAAAAGTCTAAACAGGTCTGGAGGACCAATGTTTGGCAAGTAAGTTGAGGTATGCAACTGGAGGAGCGATAGTGAGGTCGGGTTCCTAAAGGGAACAACCTTAGGTCGCTGATCCAACTGAAGAAACCGGGAAGGTTTCCAAGTTGAGATCAAGACAGTTCTACTGTCTATATTACACATGCATTATATTACTGTGCTAACCTTTATTTTGCAGGAATATTGTTTAACTCTGTTTTGCAGATTCGGCCTGATCGGTCGACCGAACAGGAGGATTGGTTGACCGAACCAGCTTGACTAAGACCAGAGATCAGTTCAGACCAAAGTGAAGCACAGTCCGATCAAAGCTTGATCGGTCGACCGATCCAATCAACATTAAACAACATTAAAAGAAGATCTCTGGCAGATTACGACGAACAAGGAAAAGGCTTGTTCGGTCGACCGAAAAGATGATTCGGTCGACCGAACCATTAAAGATCAGTTAATGCAGATTTTTGAGCCAGCATCAGACTCCGGCCAGGAAGGAAGGAGGGAGCAGGTTCGGTCGACCGAACAGTGGGATCGGTTGACAGAACGCGCAAGGCCTATAAAATGAGGTTCGAAGTCTGAGGCCAGTAGAACTTCTGATCAACTCTTGTGCTCTTCTGCAAGATGCTCACGCTACACGTCGTCATCAAGTTTGCAAACGACTTCATCCAACAGTGCCGACCGAGCTACGATTTACTACTTCTATTGTCGGTATATATTTATTTTAGTACTGGACTTAATTTCTGTAAGATAGTAGGAGTGTTACTATCTTACATATTTGTACTTGTATGATTCACTTCTTTCCGAGGATTTCGAAAAGAAGGATTATAGTGCTTTGACCATTGGTGCGGTCAAGGACCGCGTGCCTTCGAGTAGGAGTCGAGCTAGGCTCCGAACGAAGTAAACACTTTTGTCTCTCTTTATTTTCCGCTGCTTAATTCTGACTTTAAAAGATAAAGAATAGTTTTAAAAGACATGATATTCACCCCCCCCCTCTATCGCATTACTCGATCTATCAATTGGTATCAGAGCCTCGTTAGCTCTGAAATAACTTAATCATTTTTCGAGCAACTTTTAAAACTTTTTTTTATTTTCCTTAAATTCCAACATCTTATCAAGAAGGAAGAAGTATTTATGAGCCTCCACTGTATAATCAAGTTTATTTCAATATTTGGAGGCGAATGATGGAATCTTTCATAGGAAGTGAGAGTTTTGACAGCTGGGTCATACTGAGACAATCTTCTCAAAACTCAGAAGTAAACACAAAGGTAATAGATTTATTAATTAGTGTTTTGCCTAACAAAATTTTGTGTCAATTAGAAGATTACAAGAATGCATTCGAGATGTGGACCAACTTGATCGAACTTCATGAGACCCTGTCGAGGCTAGAAGATCAAGGCGAAAGTGAGTCTGAATCCAAATCCGAAGAGCTATCCTCAGAACCAGATCTAGAAGAACAAGACCAAATCAGCTTCATTGCACTAGTGGCTGAGGAGGAGGCTGTTGGATCCGAACCCGAGTCCTACCAAACAATCGAGTCTGAATCTGAAACGGCAATGGTTAAGGGGAGAATTCTAATAAGGATTCAGAAGGTAATGTTGTAACTTCAAAATTTAAAGAACACATAACATGTTTTAATTGTAAAATACTGAAAAAATGGCGAATAATGATAAGGGAATTTTCCAGAATTTCTGGGAATTTTTCCGGAATTTTTCGGAGACCGTATGGACGAGTTTATGCAGATAAAAACGGGGCCCGGGAAAGCCTGTTTAGACTACCCCGTTTTAGCGGGGAAATGTTTATTTTCCTAATTTCCTTTTCCTTTTCTATTCTTTTTCTTTATTTTTTCTCTTCTCACGCCATTTCTTTTTTCTTTCCCCCGCGCGCCTTTCCTCTTCTCCTTCGCCGAACTCACCCCGTACCCTAACCTCCTCGCGCCGGTAGTTTCCTTCTCCTCTCCTTCTCCCGATGATCGAGTAGTGCCGATCTTCCCCTCTCTTCCCTTCTCTCCCAATCCGCGCCGCCCATCCTTGCTCTCGGTTCCCCCATCGCACCGATCAGCGGCCACTGGCCTTGTCGCCGACGGTGATTCCCTCACTGTGGTCACCTCTTTGTGGTTCCCTGTGCCCTAGCCGTTTCTCGCTCGTCGACGGCCACTATCGTCGCCGATCAGTCGGCACCGCCCGACACCTCCTAGCGCAGTCGACGCCTCTCTGCTGAACGCCGAAGACCACAGCAGGTGCCTAGGTGTCGCCCTAGTTTCTGATCGCTGATCACTAGATTCACTAAGTCGTGCCCTAATCACTGCTTGCCGCCACCAGGTTCTGCCGTGCCACCCACTTTGACCTAGAATCGTTGATTTCCTCTTCCCTTACATCTATACTTTGGTTGATAAGGATCAGTTCCGGCAAGGAGAAAGAACTTGGCATCTGTTTTACTTGGTTGTGGATCAACAGGAGAGGTTTTGTGTTGAAGGTAAGGTGTTAGGAATTTTGGTTCTTGCTATAGCTCAAATTCGAACTAATGGTTGGGTTGGTCACTGTGGCACCAGTCACTGTTTTCTGACAGCAGGCACATCCGGCAGTGACTCAACAGCTCGGACATTCAGATTTGGGCTTCTTGACTCTACCATCCACTTTGGAGGTCCTTGTTTTGGCCGTGAGCAGAGAGTTGACAGCCCTACAGTGGTGTTTGGTGTTGAGGTAAGAAGTATGATATCAAATTTATAGTGATGCGAGTTTAATTTGTAGTTCAAGGTTGTGATTGTTTGTCTACCAGTCTTTGTAGCTTGGCCAACATTGTTCACTAGCGATCCACAACACTAGTCATTCTGTTTTGGGCAGGGAACCCGTTCGACCGTGAACCATCAACGATCCTCTTGGATTTGGGTGAGTTCTTATGATTGGTTTAGATTAAGTTGTTGTGATGGACTATGCTTATTACAAGTCCAAATTTGAATGGATTGATTAAGATACGATTGAGGAGTTAGATGATCCAGTTAGGGTTTATAATTGGATTTGGATTTTTGTTAGCTTCTCGAGGATTTGATTTAGCTAATTTATTTATATGTAATTAGCTAAATCTGGATATCAGGTATTACAGGACTTTGACACGAGACGAGCACCTCGACGTCGAATTTAGACTGGATTGGACTTTCCTATTGGAGGCGGGTACTTTAACTTTATGTCATTTGATATGCATAGTAATGTTTTTAACAAATAGCAAGGATTGTGTCTCATTTGCTTCGATTGGTCACTACCCGATCTGTTACATGCTTGTTTGTTTATTTGTTATGCACATCATGTTAGTACTTATATGATTATACATGCTTATGGGGGTAGTGACACAACCATGTTATTTATTATGTTCAGGACCTAGGGTTTTTGATACCTTATCTGATCTGTATACCTTTGATTTGATTCATTGTCCTATGGTACACATTTTATATTTATATATGGATATTGCTATGCTGTTCAGGATATTGCCATGTTTAGTGTCATGCATCATCTCGCATGATTGCATGCTGTGTGATAGTCTGCTCCATTATTGTCGAGCACATCGCCAGTTATATGTATCTGTACACACCACCACTCATGGGTTAGTGGTATATCAGACAGGTGTGTGGCAGTTCTGCTATTTGGCTCCATTGGTCTGGTGACTCAGCATGGTAGCCGGCAGTCGGTTCTGCTCTGTTTGGCTCCGTTGGTCCGCTCATGGGTAGTGTGATGCAGCGTGGTAGCCGGCAGAGATTCCTCCCCGTCATCGTGTACCGGGAGATGAGAGCATTGAGCTCCCCCATTTATGATTTGGGGTAGGAGGATAGGTGTACTCCGACAGCATCCCGTCCACTCGGTCACTCATCAGGAGTAGTGATGGCAGAGTACACGGTTGTCACAGCCCTATCCATTCGGTCTCACCATTGTGTGTGAGATGGCTGACTGGCGTCAGGGGTGACCATGACATTTGCATCATATGCATGATGCATTTATTGCTTGTGTTTGCTGCATTTACTTGCTGCATTTATATGGATACATATGATTGACATGCATACAGGATTTATGACACTCTCGGTCTGACGACCCTGTTGTACTTATACCCTGGTCCTGGTTAGTACAATTTTCTCCTGCTTTATTCAGTTGCATTTATCCTTCTTGTATCAGAAGACTGTACGCATGATTAGTGTTGGTTGTTATTTTCTTTATTATGCATATCAGTTGTTACCCGCTGAGTTGTTGAACTCACCTCCGTGAGCACTATCTTTTCAGGTACCAGGTTGTTTATGGAGTCGCTTGGAGTATCCTACCTGCCGGTCCCCACGTCACATCAAAAGACCTGTCTCCATTTTTGTTTATTTGTATTTTGGTATATGAATGTGTGTATTTGGCTTTGTGTTCCGATTTTGTTTCTGGAGTGTTGTGTTGTTATGTGATGTAAGCCTAGCCGACTAGCAGTCTTTGTTATAGTTGTATGTGTTGTCTATTGGATTTTCACTGTGTTTGGTTTTTGGTACAGCCGAGTGGGCTGTTAGTTTTACATATAACTGCTTGGTTGTGTTTTTATTGTATCAGCTGAGTAGGATGCATATAAACTTCGTGGTTGTGTGTATATTCCAGCCGCCTATGGCTGAGGTATATTGTGCATGTAGAAATGATTCAGATTGTCAGTCATACAGGGGAGGTGCTGTCGAAATTTCTTCGGACAGGGACTCCCCCAGGGCATGACAATTTAGTGGTATCAGAGCCAAGTTATACGATACTTGCTATGTGTTCTGGATTTTCAAGATTTATCTGATACCAATTTATTTGGTATCAGAGCACGGTTTACGAGTCTTGTATCCTGTGTTTCGAATTTCGTGTTTTAGTTTTCTCGATATGACTTTTCGGGTTTTGGGACCTGGCAGCGGCAGGATATCTCCAAGCTATAGGAGGTATGTTGGTATACTTTCATCCTACCTTTTTGTTGGTATATGCATTGTTGACTGTGATAGTTGTGACATGTAATAGCACTTTGCATCTGGTATCTGTCTGATGTTGTAGCCATATTACATGTGATGGGTTAGCCACTGATGATGATCGACCCTATTAGAGATCAAGGATTACAGTTTCTGGTGATTTTTCATATCATACACCAGTAGTTTTTAGCTTCTGTTACTACTAGTTGGTTAGCAGATTGAGGCACATACCAGCCTCTGCTATTATTAGCTGGGTAGTGGATAGTATCCATATCTTCATGTTGACCTAGCCAAGTAATATATCATTTTATTTTAGTTAATTTCATCAGTAAATATTGATTTATTCTTGTTAGATCGGTTAGTAGAAGACTGATTTACGTTTGTCGACTTGGGTAGTCGTAGATCGATATACCTTTGTGATTGCGGAGGATTAACGTACATTTGTTAGATTAAGATAGTCAATCACCGATTCATTACTTTGGTTGGTCCGATCAGCAGGGGATTGACTTACTCTATTTTGTAGAGATGCTGATCTTTGGGTTATTCGTGCTTAGTTGGATATCTTGAGTATATTGGGTACTGTACTAACGGGGAGAAGACTGAATTAGCGGTATACCATTATCTGTTTGGTCAGTCTATAGAGGATCGATGTATCCTATTCCATGTGGACTTTCATTTTTGACTGTATGTACCTAGTTGAATAACATAGAAGGTAGCATGGGGAATGCCAGGTTGATTGGATTAAATATGCTAATTCTGCATATCTATGTGGTGTGTACATATGATTATTATGTGCTGTAGGAGTGTTATGATGGACGGTCTAATTGCATATAGTGGGTGTATACTTTTCCAGTTATGATTGTTGTGGGTTTCTAGTAGATTATACCCGAGTGGTCTGATTGGTTTATTAGAGGTATTTTATCGATTAAATCTATGTTGTGAAATGTGCAGATGTGTTTGGTGTAATATTCGAGGTATCTTATTCATTATATTTGTTTTGTGTGTACACTCGTGTCGATTATGATTTGTTGGAAGTATTACGTTGATTATACTCTTGGCATAGGTGTATATATGTCATGTGAGTGTTGTTTGAGGTGTATTGTCGATTATACCTATGTTGATATATGCACACGAGTTCGGTATGCATTATTGGAGGTATCACGATGATTTATATCTATGTTGTGAGTATGTTTGGTGTGTATTAATTGGAGGATTATGTCGATCATACATATGTTGTGTGTGCACGTGTGCCAGGTGTATGGTTGGTAGCATCATGATGATTCTACCTATGTTGAATGTAGAATGTTATGTGTCTACATTATGTTATTGGTTGTATTACCCTGTCAACTAATTCTCCTATTAGTGGGTGACCGACCCACTAGGATGATGATAGAGTTGACTATGAATTTGATTTACTTACTAGGTTGTTATACCCTAGGCTAACCACAGTGATCTATGGTAGAGAGATCTCGTACAGCCTCTAGCTGGATAGTTAGGTGCCTTGGGCACTTATGGATTATATGGGGTGGAGCGTTGCTCCCACATATTATGGATTGATTGTGGTGGAGCGTAGCTCCCACATATTTTAGATGGTTGTGGTGGAGCGTTGCTCCCACATGTTATGGATTGTCTGTGGTGGAGCGTTGCTCCCACCTATTGTTGATTGCTTGTAGCAGAGTATTGCCCCCATATATACATTGTAGATGCATATTACAGATTTGGTTGTGGTGGAGTGTTACTCCTACATATTGAGGATTTCTTGTGGTAGAGCGTTGCTCCCACCTATGTGGTATTTCTTATGATGGAGCATTGCTCTCACACTAGAGGATCTATTACTTGGTGTTTATTGTCGAGGATCTTATGGTTGAGGATGTCTGAGATACGAACATTGTGTGTCTTGGTTTTACCATTAGGGCTTGCGGAGCCTTAGATGTTTTCAGGGACTTGATGAATTTGATATTCCTAGAATGTTTGGATCAGTTTCCATTATCTTTGTTGACGATGTTGTGATCTATTTCGGATCCGAGGTGAGTCACGTACACCATCTTTGCATAGTTCTAGAGATGTTTCGACGAGAACATCTATATGTGAAGATCAGTAGTGCATATTTGGATTGTCTTCTGTGAGATGTTTGGGACACACGGTCTCCCGTAGGGGTATACGTGGTTCCATAGGAGATAGAGGTTGTTACAGTTGGTAGTAGTCGTAGTCTATACAGGAGACTAGCAACTTCCTTGGACTGGCCGGATATTACCGACATTTTGTCGAGGGTTTCTCCTGTATTGCTATGCCATTGACACGCCTTACCAGGAAAGACGTGAAGTTCACGTGGTCCGAGGATTGCGAGACCAACTTCCAGGAGCTGAAGAGGAGATTAGTGTCGACTCCAGTTTTAGTTTTACCTTCTGGAGAGGATGGATTCGTACATTACACCGACGCTCCTCTATAGGGTTTGGGCACTGTTTTGATGCAGCACGATAGAGTAGTCTCTTATGCTTCTCGTCAGTTGAAGAAGCATGAGAAGAACTACCATGAACATGATCTGGAGCTAGCCGCCATCATTGTTGCTTTGAAGTTTTGGCGACATTATTTATATGCATTATATTTGAGATTCTCACTGACCATAAGAGTCTCAAATATCTGTTCACTCAGAAGGAACTTAATCTCCGACAGAGGAGATGGATGGAGTTCCTAAAGGATTATGATTGTACCATTAGCTATCACCCGGGGAAAGCTAATGTGGTTACCGATGCACGCAGTAGGAAGTCCAGAGGGACTTTGGCTTGCCACCGAGTTTCAGCCACGGACTTGATTCAGGGTTTCTTTGAGTTGGGCATAGAGGAGCAGAGACAGACAAAATAGGGTATTCTGGTTACCATGGTTGCTCAGTCGTCGATCAGGACAAGGATCCGAGAGGCCCAGGCCGGTGATCAACATTTGCAGTTTATTGGCAACCAGATAGCTTCCGGGCAGCAGACCGAGTTCACACGAGACGAGGAGGGTATTATATACTTCCGAGGCAGATTATGCGTACCTCAGTCTCATCCGATCTTGTAGAAGCTACTTCAGGAGGCTCATCGATCTCGATTTACGATCCACCCAGGCGGGACCCACAAGTATCGAGATTTGAGGCGTTCCTATTGGTGGAACGACATGAAGAAAGACATCGTGGAATTTGTAGTGAGTTGTCTTGTCTGTCAGCAGGTAAAGGCTGAGCCTCAGAGACCTACCAGATTACTTCGGCGGATTCCTATTCCTTAGTGGAAATGGGAACACATCACCATGGACTTTGTGGTGGGTTTGCCGAAGACATGACGAAGCCATGACGCGATTTGGGTAATCATTGATCGATTAACCAAATCCGCACACTTTTTAGCGATCCGGAAGACTGATTCCCTGGATCGATTGGCAGATCTGTATTGCCGAGAGATAATCAGATTACATGGTGTCCTTTTGAGTATTATATCGAATAGAGATCCCCGGTTCATGTCTCGATTCTGGCAGAGTCTGCAGCATGCCTTGGGCACTCAGCTCCATTTCAGTACAACTTTCCATCCGTAGACAGATGGGCAGTTGGAGCAAACAATTCAGACTCTAGAGGACTTGCTGAGGTCTTGTGTATTGGATTTTGGGAGGCAGTTAGGAGGACCACTTGCCATTGGTAGAGTTCGCTTACAACAACAGCTTTCATTTGGCTATCCGGATGGTACCGTTTGAAGCGTTGTATGGTAGGCCTTGTCGGACACCCACCCTTTGGGATGAGGTTGGGGAGGCCCAGCTGTTGGGACCTCATAGAGCTCAGCATGACGCGGAGTTGGTCCGTACTATCAGACGGAGGATGTCAGAGGCGCAGGACCGCCAGAAGAGTTATGCAGATCGGAGACGCAGACCTTTGGAGTTCTCTGCAGGCGACTACGTTTTTCTGCGAGTTTCACCCACGAAAGGGGTGAAGAGATTTGGCCTCAGAGGTAAGTTAGCTCCGCGACACATTGGCCCTTTCCAGATCCTGGAGATATCTTAATTCCCGTTCAGCCTGACGTCACTTATGAGGAGATTCCAGTACGGATTCTGTACCAAAAAGAGCGTCAGTTGCGGAACAAGATTATCCGACTGGTTAAAGTCAGATGGCAGCATCATACAGACGAGGAGGCTACTTGGGAGCTCGAGAATACTATTCGAGCTCGATACCCCCATCTTTTCACTTGAGGTATGTGATTTAATTTACCGTTCAGCATTTATACATTTTACCTGTTGTTAGTATTTGCTGATAGTAGATAACGAAATTTGGGGACCAAATTTTTATTAGTGGGGGAGAATGTAAAATACCGAAAAAATGGTGAATAATGATAAGGGAATTTTCCAAAATTTCTGGGAATTTTTTCGGAATTTTTCGGAGACCGTATGGACGAGTTTACGAGGATAAAAACGGGGCCCGGGAAAGCCTGTTTAGACTACCCCGTTTTAGCGAGGAAATATTTATTTTCCTAATTTTCATTTCCTTTTCTATTCTTTTTCTTTTTCTTTTTCTTTATTTTTTCTCTTCTCACGCCGTTTCTTTTTTCTTTCCCCGCGTGCCTTTCCTCTTCTCCTCCGCCGAACTCACCCCGTGCCCTAACCTCCTCGCGCCGGCGGTTTCCTTCTCCTCTCCTTCTCCCGACGGTCGGGCAGTGCCGATCTTCCCCTCTCTTCCCTTCTCTCCCGAGCCGTGCCTCCCATCCTTACTCTCGGTTCCCCCATCGCACCGATCAGCGGGCACTGGCCTTGTCACTGACGGTGATTCCCTCACTGTGGTCACCTCTTTGTGGCTCCCTGTGCCCTAGATCTGAGTCATCCATTGAAGATTGTGCCCATCTAACCTAATGAGGAGTAGATCTCATCCGTAGATGATGATCCAGAGGTTGATTCAGATCTGAGTTCATCCAGCTGTTGATCAAGCCCGAAACATTCTGGACCATCCGATCAGAGAGGGAGTTGTTTAAAACCTGAGAAGCTACAGTGTCTTCGGGGAGCTTGGCATCCACGACTTGCCACTGTTCCTGTGTCTTCTGTTGGGACCTTGATGTTCGCTAGAGGGGGGGTGAATAGCGTCTCACCCTAAATCGATTGCTTCCTACACTATTGTTAGCTTGCGCAGCAGAATATAAACAAAAACAAACAAGCTAAACTAAAAGCAAGACAAAGAAAGGAAATGCAAACCAAGCTACACGTTCGTTTAACGTGGTTCAGAAATTAGGGCTCCTACTCCACGGCTGTCCGTAAGGTGGACGATCCCTATCCGTCGGTGGATTAGCCCCCGGTGAACTCCGGCTATCTTAAGTAGCTCCTTGTCGGTGGAGAAACCTCACCACAACACCAACCAAGACTCTTGAGACTAGTAGACTACTAATTAGGGTTTACCACCACTAATTTCGTCAGACTCAACCAAGCTCCCAAGGCTTGGTTATATAGGTCACGGGTTGGAAAACCCCACCTACCAGTCGACTGCCAAAACATGCAGTCGACTGCCCTCTGTGGAAATTCGACCGTTACATCCCAACGGCTCGATTCCAGTCGACTGCTAAAACTTACAGTCGACTGGTGCAGTCGACTGCTAAAACATGCAGTCGACTGATCCACACTGACCGAATGAACAGAACCATTCTGTTCGCGCCCAATCGACTGCATGGTCGATTGCACCAGTCGACTGCTAAAACATGCAGTCGACTGCTACAGTACTGCTATAGTAACGCTACAGTAAAATCCTAAAATTAGGATTTTACTCCGAGTACAATCTCTAGTGCACTCGTACCCTCACCCTTATGACTCACTTGATGCTTCTTTATAGCCTTGACCTCTTGCCTTCAAGCCTACTTCCTTTAGCTCTCGTCCCTCGGATGCATTCAAGCCCGCGGCTCATCCCCAATGCCATCCTTCGCGTATGCCTCGAAGTCGCTTCCCTCAACCCTTGTCCTTGCTGCCTTGTCCACAGTCCCTCGGATGCTCCATCCTTCACCGGACCCGAAGCCGTCAACCTGAGTCACATGTGTATCCTGCAATCCTGCACAACTCAAGTACACATATCAAATAACAATGGTGAACCTAACTTAAACCCTTTGCCCAAATACCAAAACACATGGTCGCACGGACCATTGGGATTGCTCCAACATCTTCTTCATCAGCGACACCGCAGTTCCCATTCCATATCCAGAGCCAAGATTCAAACTCTTTCGTCGCCGGCGAGCTGCCTACGATCCGACCACCAGCAATCAAAGGGGAAAATGCGATTTGAGGGCATTCCCTGATCGTTGTCTTGTTTTCCGCGAGCTTCATCCAAGCAAAGATTTGAGGGTGTTCCCCGATCTGAGATGCTATCATTCTCACTAGAGGATCTGAGGGTGTTCCCCGGTTCTTCGGAGTGCAATTCATTTTCATTTTCACCTCGCGTCTCAGGATTCCGGAAGATTTGCTCTGTTCTTCGTCAGCTGGAGAATTCAGATGATTTCAAGCTCGAGAGGCATTCCCAGTAGCTTTGGACTTCACCTGGATGAGCTATGGATTCAGTGGGTTGCTGTGTTTGCTCAAGAGGCGTTCCCAGAAGCAAGCACAGTGGCACGGCAGTGAGGAGAGGTTTAGTCTCGGGTTTGGTTATGGAATGTCATTTAGGTTTTGTTTTCCTTATCTTTGCTTTTGAATTATCCATGAATTTGCTCAGATCTGAAGATCTGATAGTTAGATTGTAATTTCCTTTCTACCTTTAATTTCATATTTCGTTTCTACAAGTTCATGTTTAGTTTTAATGCTTGAATTTAGTAGATCTTTGTCTATTCAGTGAATAAATTGTTACTAAGATTGAATTAAATTGTTGAATGCTTAATTTGATGTTTCTGGTTGTGTATTTCTATTTAATGTTGATGTGATGGAGCATTTGATTTCAATTGTTGAATTAAGAGTAATTGAGAATTGGATGATACTTCGGTTCTTACAAGTTGTTTGAGATTTCAAGTTCACATGTTACTTGTTACCTTTGTTCTGTGAATTGGATTGTTATGGCTGACATTGAGTCAAGTTGTGAATGAATCACTTGAGCTTTTTATTGTTTACCTCTATTTCACATTGTTGAATGAAGTTGAGAATGGGATACTTGTTGTGTGAACTTGAGCTTAATAGTTGAATTTGGATGTTATTGTGAATTGGGGGATATTTTGGTTTTTACAAATTAGTTTGAGTTCTTGAGTTTCATAGTTATTGCGATTGTGAATTGAGAAGATAGTAATTGACTCATTTGACTCAATGATGCATTAGAATCTGAATTGAATTGTTGTAAGCTTGATGAGATGCAAGAGAATAATGTTTATATGAGAGAACCTTCCTTCGATTCTATTCTTGATGTTATTAGATGAATTTACCTTGTAATGTGAGTCAAATGGAAGTGCTTAATAGAACTTGTTGATGTAAGAAATTGATTGGAACCAATTCTAGGATTCACACACATTTATTAGTTATCCTCGGAAAAAATACGACTTGGGACTCTTTACTACAACACTTGTCTTGATTTTAATTGAGGATCCAATCTTTACTAATTTGGTGCGCCTAGTGACATGTGAAAAAGGCTCACACCATGGGGAATACCTTAGTCAAGAGTTTCATAACCATCTTATTGAGTGTGGGATCATATCTCAACTCACTCCACCTGGAACACCAGAATGAAATGGTATATCAGAAAGGAGGAACCGTACTTTATTAGATATGGTACATTGATGATGAGTCATACAGATCTTCCTACTTCCTTCTTGGGCATGCTCTAGAGATGGTCCCTTTTACACTTAATCGAGTTCCATCTAAGGACGTCATAAAGACACCATATACGATATGGACAGGGAAGAGTCCCAAGATGTCTTTTATGAAGATTTAGGATTGTGAGGCTTACGTTCGACGGCAAGTCTCAGATAAACTAAGACCCAAATCAGATAAGTACTACTTTGTTGGATATCCCAAGTAAACAAAGGGATATTACTTCTATAATCCCACCCAAGGCAAGGTTTTTGTTGCTAGAACAGGTGTCTTTCTAGAAAAAGAATTTATTTCTAGAAAAACTAGTGGGAGTGAAGTCGATCTTGAAGAAATTCAAGATACACAAACTAGCACAGATGCCTTGATGGAAATTGAATAGGTACCACAAGATGTTGTGGATCAGGATTTTGTTACACTACAAGAAGTTACGGAACAATAATCTGTTCAAGTAGCACAAGCTCTACGCAGATCTGATAGGACCCGTCATCAACTTGAGAGATATTCTTTTCTCTTGTCTGACAATGGTGATGTAGTGCTAGTTGGTCTCAACGAGCCCACATCTTATCAGGAAGCTGTACAAGGTCCATATTATGAGAAATGGCTAGAGGCCATGAGATCCAAAATGGAATCCATGTACATTAACTAAGTATGGACTTTGGTTGATCCACCTGAAGGGATTAAACCCATTGGGTGTAAGTGGGTCTTCAAAGTGAAGACTGACATGGATGGAAATATGCATACCTATAAAGGTAGATTGGTAGCTAAAGGTTTCAAGCAAATTCATGGTATAGACTATGATAAAACTTTTTCACCAGTTACGATGCTTAAGTCCATTCGGATCATGCTTGCTATTGCAGCTTACTATGATTATGAGATCTGACAGATGGATATCAAAATCGTATTTCTTAATGGAAATATACTCGAGGATGTGTACATGACACAACTTGAGGGTTTTGTCGATCCATAACATGCTGAACTCCATTTATGGATTAAAGCAAACTTCTAGAAGCTAGAATCTTCGATTCGATTATGGGATTAAAATGTTTGGTTTCATTAAAAATGAAGATGAACCTTGTTTCTACAAGAAGGTTAGTGGGAGCACAGTCATCTTTCTTATATTGTATGTAGATGACATACTTCTCATTGGAAACGATATCCCTACTCTTCAGTCAATGAAGACTTGGCTTGGGAATTATTTCTCAATGAAGGACTTAGGTGAAGCAACCTATATTTTAGGCATCAAGATCTATAAAGATAAATCCAAGAGATGGCTTGGTCTATGCCAGAGTATATATATTGACAAGGTGCTTAAATGTTTTGTCATGCAGAATTCCAAGAAGGGATTCCTGCCGATGTCACATGGTGTGAGTCTTTCGAAGACTCAATGCCCTTCTTCTAAGGAAGAAAGGGATCGCATGGATCAGATTCCTTATGCATCTGCTATAGGGTCTATCATGTACGCCGTGCTTTGTATTCACCCAGATGTCTCGTATACGTTAAACATGATGAGAAGATACCAGTCAGATCCAGGTGAAGGTCACTGGATAACAGTCAAGAATATTCTTAAGTACTTGAGAAGAACTCAAGATTATTTATTGATCTTTGGAGGCGATGAAGAGCTTGCTGTAAAGGGTTATAGTTGTTGCTGTATAGTGCAAGCTTCCAAATTGACAAGGACGATTCTAGATTAGAGGTAGGGCATGTATTTTCCTTAAATGGTTGTCTTGGGTATTGGATACTACAATGATTCCATCTCATTCGAGGGATCATTGATATATGAGATATGAGGATATGCAGAGAACCAAACAATGCTAACATTACAGATCCTTTGACCAAGGTTTTGACACCAAGGAAGCATGATGGTCACACTAGGTCAATGGATATTAGATATTTCAGTGATTGCCACTAGTGACATAAGGAGATTGTTAGTGTAATCCCTAAGAGGGAATCAAGAGTTGATTGACTTAGGGCATTATGTATCATATTTCGTTATTTCATTAGAAGGCAAAGGTTATGGTTATTATATTTACTTCAGTTCAATGCCGAATGAATAAGTATAATAATGTCCTAGAGTAGAAGGTTCTAATCTACAATATATTAATTGGTTGAATTGATAGTGAGATATTGTAGAGAACGCTACTCTAAACTATTGCTAGTTGAGTATTAATATACAAGGATAATATTAATGCGTTAAGACTAGGATGTAGGTCAACAGATGACTTAATCTCACAAGTCATGGATATGAGATATTAGGTTGACACATGAGTATATATTAGAGAATATGTACTGAATTGACCCGTCATGAGATGTTTCATGGATCGTTATATGAGTGTCATAAATATTCTTATATGACTATTGGTATGAATAGTCCTTAGACCTGAAGTCACTACAGTTCCCTA
This sequence comes from Zingiber officinale, assembly GCF_018446385.1. NCBI lineage: Eukaryota > Viridiplantae > Streptophyta > Magnoliopsida > Zingiberales > Zingiberaceae > Zingiber > Zingiber officinale. The sequence continues at coordinate 86,472,126 of NC_055998.1, read as the reverse complement.
TATAAGGAGTTGTGTACTTTGGTATCGTCAAACGTTACCCGTAACAGGGTAGAGTAAAAAGTCGATCACTGTATATGCAATAAATTATGTGGAGGGATGTAAGTGATGTAGATGAGATCTATCCCTTCTATATGACGGAACCGATATCTATGGGCCCCTTGATTAGTAGAATACAAGAATGTATGACCATACTCAGATGAGTCAATATGAGATATTGAGCTTATTTGTATAGTGTGTCTACTTAGAGATCAAGAAACACAAAGATTGATAAGAGGATGACACGGTCTATCCCTCATTGATCAATCTAGATATCAAGGATAGAGGGACCAAGTCATACAAGATAATAGCCACAGATAGGTTAGGTCGGATCTCGACTTTCTCGTCACTTGGATAGCAATGATGCATTGCTAGATGCCACTCATTGCTTATGTATCGTAAATGTTGATTTGGATACACTGCCAACATTACGAGAGCCTATTGGGTCACACACAAAGAACATATTAGTTTGGAGATGGGTATTTTAGTTTGACTAAAATACTAAGAATATTAAGAATAATGGGTAAATCCAAAGTGTTGGTGTCATCTTAGTGGTGATTGGCACTAGTGGAGTTAAAGGATGAGATTTTGGTAGGTAAGTGGAGGTAAGTCACTGGAGGAGAGTGACTCAATGATGACGTGTCCCGGTTGAGGGGACAATAGGCATCAGTCCAATTTAGGTTCATTTCAGAAACCTAAATTGAGACATGACTAGATCCTAATCTGAAGGACAAGGTCTAAGTCATAAATTAATCATATATTAACCTTGTTTTACAGGGTAAATATTTTTATATTGGGTTAACACATTTTGCAGGGCAAAGAGAGCACAAAAGGCCTCGGGTGAACAGTACCCAAGGTGCCTTCGGGAGCTTGGAAGGCACCTTCAGTACTGTTCATAGAAGGCGTCTTCGAGTGCTTGGAAGGCGCCTTCGGTAGGATAAGGCAGAGATGTTGTCGACGATAAGGAATTGCATTTTAAGGGATAGATTTTGGCATTGAAGGTGCCTTCCATCCCTCTTAAAAGGGCTATTTGACCAAGACATTGAACACATCTCTTCTACGATCTTCTATATGTCCGATTGATGTTTCGACTGATATAGCTTCCTACTACTACTCTACTACGATATTTCTATGCCTGACTATCACGGAGAAGCCATCCAACGCCAAGCATAATCTGATCATCTTCGAAAGTGTTGGGTAATAAAATTCAATTCTGTACGTAATTATTGCAAAAGGAAAAGTGTAGCGTGTTACACTTGTTCCTAATATTTTTGTACTTAATCCCCTCTTTCAGCAGTTTTGGAAAAGGTTATTAGTGGATTACTCATCATTAGGTTCATGGGACCTGGGTCTTAGAGTAGGAGTTGTTGAAGGCTCCAAACCAAGTAAAAATCGAACGTGTATTTTTTTTTTAATTTTCTTGTTATTTCGCTGCACTCATACTTAGTTTTAAAAAGAAAAAGGAAAGTTTTTAAAACCATATGACTTAGCCCCCTCTCTTACGTGCGCCTCGATCCAACAGATCTAAGTCATAATTTGATCATATTTTTAATGTGCTAACTCTATTTTACATGATAATTTTTATGCCTGGACTAACTTGTTATTGCAAGAAAGAGAAAGGTAAAAAATGGTCCAGGTGCTCTGGCAAGTTTCATAGAGGCAGTAACCCTGGTTAAGTGCTTGGCCAGGCACCCGAGTGGTCTGGGCGCCCAAAGTTACTTTAGGCACCCGAACCAGTGAAAGTTGATCTTCACGGTGTGGTGGAGCATAATGGTTGGTAGACCTATATTAGTGGTCCAAGGACCCGGATGGGGTTCAAGCGCCCGAAGGTGGATAAACTTCAGAGATGGAGTTTCAATGATAGAGCACAGTCTAGGCACTTGGGAGGGGCTCTAGGCACTCGAATGGGACTATAAAAGGAGGCTCCAATTAGCAGCTTCAAATCATCAATTGCTACAACTTTTGTTCTTGTGCACTGCTCCGAAGAAGCTCTTACGACGCTGTAACGTTCCCCCGACAAACTATGATCAAGGAATTTTATTCATACTATCTTGTTATCAGTAATCTTTCATTTTACAGTTCATGTACTCAAATTTTGTAACTCATTTTTGAAGTTATAGTGATTTCCTAATGAAAACACTCAACAAGTATGGGCCTTGGAGTAGGAGTTGTCGAAGGCACCGAACCAAGTAAAAAATGACTTCTGCTAGCGCTTGTTCTTTCTTTTTCTCGCTTCTTCTCCTTAGTTTTATTTCCGTTGCAAGCTCAATCTTCTTTAAAAGAAAAGAATATTTTCAAAATCATGTGTTTCCCCCCCCCCCCCCCCCCCCCCTCTCATTTGTTCACAATCCAACAAGTGGTATCAGAGCCAAGTTGGCTCTAAATTGGTGCAACCATCAATCAAGCAAGGGGTGACTTTTAAACTTTCTTTTAATTTCTCTTTTCAATTTTGAGCTTTTCAATATTATTTAAATTGGTGCAATTATCTCTTTGAACAAATCTTCTCGTCTCTTTCTGCAATATTTTGAATTGGTGCAACACCAATTAGATCTTTCTTTTCTCCTACACTACTTACCCCAAGACCAAGTTTTGGCAACATTTCCAAGTTTCGGCAACATTTCCAAGTTTCTCTTTCAAAAATTAATGACCCAAAATGAGGGATACATCACCGTTCGCCCCTTCTCTTTAATGAGAATGACTTCCCAAATTGGAAGAAGCGGATGGAGGTGTACCTGAAGATAGACTTCCACCAATGGTTTAGCATCTGCAAAGGATACACGCCTCCGATCGACAACAACATCGGAATTTCGATGGACCCAGAAAACTGGAATCTAGAGATGAAAAAGAAAGCACAAACCGACTTCAAGGTGTTGAACAAGATCCAATGCGGACTCAATAAGGAGGAACTAAACCACGTTGACCCGTACTGTATGATACGACAAATTAAATAATAAATGTTGTCCAAGGAATAACATTATAGAATTTTTCAAGAATGTTTAGAATTTTTTTGGGATTTAAACCGAGTCCGTATGACTTATTTTGAGGGGATGAATCAGTTGGGCTGGGAGGAAGCCTATTTAGAACAGTCAATTTTCGTGGGAGTTGATTGAGGAGTTAGCTTAGGGTTACGTTGATTAAACACTAAGTATTAAATCGTGCTACAGTGACCAAGCTCCCTTTAAATGTCACTCCTCCTCTTCTTTTTCCTCAATGCCTCTGTTCATCGCGTCTCCGCCCCTGACACCGATGATTCTTGACCACACCGGTGTGGTCTAGCCCATTGTCGACCAAGCCTCTCTTCTTCTTCACCGATTGCCTGAGTCCGTCCAGCCACTGTCTCCCCTCACAAAGTGCTTTTCTTTACGCATGCAGGTCTTCATCCAAGAGGGGAACTCATGCCCTAGCTTTGATCCATTGACGTCTTCCCTCTCATGAGCTCCCTTCTTTCCTCGCGACCTGACATTGGCTGTCCGAGCCCTATCACTAACACCGCTGGCCATCAAGTGAGACCTCTTCTTCCATCAGCGCTATAGAAAGGGCATTGATTATGATTTATGCATCATTGATCGACAATTGGTGTTGATCATTGCCCGTCATGCTCCTCTCCTTCCTCCGATAATCGAGTTGTGCCCTAGCGTCATCGCCACCCTCCTCTATCCTAGATCGGCATCACAGTAGCCATGGATCTTTCATTGTGCAACTACAAATTTGGACAAAGGGTAAGTCATGCTAAGTGTTTGATTAGCCAAGATACGATCTCATCTTCTGTTTGGGGATATTATGATTAATTGTTTGATCGATTGCTATAGCTCTGACCATTCTTGTTGGTGACCATCATTGGTTGTTTCCCCTTTTCCACGATTGGTAGCAGCTTCATGTCCCTTCCGCAGAGCTCCTCTATTCCATCTCCAGCCATCGGAGACACCATCTTCCGATAGCTTGGGTAATAACCTAGATCTTGACTACATTTTCTGATATGGGGATTAACAAAGGGTTGAATCCTTTCCTGAATTTGAAAAGTAGATTAGAGTTGGAAGAAGGGCCGATCAAGGTGAGATTTCATGGTTTAAGAACTTGTTTGATTAGGAGATTAATTGGATTAATTTGCTATCCATGATGATTGATAGTAGCATTAGTAGTGATGGATTGTAGAAATTGATTGGATTAGTATGATGATTAATGGATGGATTTGGTGAGTATCGTGGATAATCCATTATTAATTGGATATGTTGGATTGTTAGTTCATGATTTTCTTGGATTAAATTGAAGTATGTGAAGGAAGAGTTTGGATCGGTTTAGATTGATTAATAGTTGATACATTATTATAGATCCTTAGTTTTGCCTCATATCCTGTATTTGTAGGATTCGAGTTGGATGCGATCTTTTGGACTTGTTGAAGACTGTCGACACGAACTATGTATAAAGGCGGGTATTTCTTCCTTGGCCTCTATATAGTTCTTTGAACTTAGTGCATGGTTATTATTGGATGGATTAGACTGCTTTACCTTAAATTTATTTGTATTGTTATCCTGCTTGATACTTATGTTTGACCTTTGAGATGATGTATTTATTTCATATACAGTCTTAAGGTTGGAATCTCTATACTCTCATGTGTATTTACATGTAGAGTTTGTATGGTAGGATACATCTTGTAGACTGAGTTAACATGCTGATTATGTAAATGGTGTTATGTGTACACATGTTTACTATGTGCCATAAGTGTTATCATGTTGACCATGCATTTATATGTTGTATTTGTACACATGTCCGATGTTATCTATTGGAGGTTTCATGTTGATTGTATCTATGTTGTGTGTACATGTGTTTGATGTATACTATTGGAGGATCATGTCGATGATACCTACGTTAGTGATTGTATGTGTTTGGTGTGATAATGGAGGTATCATGATTATACATATGTGGTTGTGTGGATATGTATCTAGTATAACTATTGAAGGTTTCTTATTGATTATACCTACGTGGTAGGGTGCCTACGTGTGTGGTGTGTACGTCTGGTGTGATTACTTATTGTACTTGTTATTTAGAAGACACCAGTGGGATCTACCCTTACCTATAGATATAGTGATTGATGGATCATGTATTTGAGATACTTATGTTGATTGAGTTGTTGCATTGATGATGATTGTGGTTATATCATGATTATTACATCATGTCTATCATTTCACTACATACTGACAATCAAATATCTCCCTTGTGGTTGAGTGAATTGTCAATCATTTTTAATGCCGCACACTTAGCCACTCATGGGTAGTGGTCGATAGAGCAGCTGTCTCTTGTCCTATCATGCCACCCGGTCACTAGGCGTTGTGATATCCGACGTTGTGAGCAGTCAGGGACCCTATCACTATATAGTTAGATAACTACTTAGTGCATTGTCGCCTCGGCCACTCGAGAGTAGTATTTGCTGGAGGGTTATGCAATTGTCATTATCCCTTCCCCTCGGCCACACAGAGGTCGTGGTAGGTGGAGGGATGGGCAGGAGTGACACCATATGGCATGCATGCGCATTTGCATATGGTGCGCGGTGCATCTTGTGGAGATATATTTGCATACATGTATAGTAAATATTAGCTACATGTGATTGTGATATGTTGCACTTGTTTGAGCTATGATTGTTGCATATGATTGCCATGTTACATACATGTCATTTATTATACATGTATATGCTGTTAGTTATATTGCTCAAGTGTTGTGAGCAGATCAGTTACTGATCCCTGGGGAGTCTACTGATCATTTTACTGTATGTGTTGACTCCAGATTTGGTATGTCTATTTATTATGTTATTTTCGATCTTGACCTTATGTGTTAGATCTAGATTGGGTATGCATGTTTATTATGCTATGGGTGATCTTGATCTTATGTCTTAGATCCAGATTGAGTATGTGTATTCATTATATCAGTTATGTTTAGATGCATTGATTATGCCAGTATGACCATGTTCTTATTTCTCTACTGAGACTATATACTTTGATCTCCATGTTTTATATAGAGCATGCACTATCTTGTCTATTACCTGCTGAGTGACCCGCACTCACCATAACATTTGTGTATTGTCTTTTTCCTCAGGTAGCAGGTAGATGATTGTGGAGTTTCTTGGAGTATCCTATCTGCGGGTCCCACGTCACATCTGAAGATGGTCTTTACTTCGCTCTTGTTTTCTTATATGTTTTCTTTATGGTATTGACATTATATTGGTGTTTAGCCATGTGGCTTCTTTACTGTTTTCAGTATTTTGTTGTGTTTAAGTCGTGCCAGCATGCATTATATCTTTTTGGTTTGTATGGGCTTTCCTTTCATTTTCTGTTGTGTTGTTAGTACAGTCGTTTGGGCTGTTTATTATACAACTGTGTGGTTATGATCATTTTGTTCCAACCGAGAGGGTTGTGTATATAACTGTGTGGTTGTGTATGTTCTAGCCGTCTGGACTGTTGATTATTACTTGTGAGTAGCCTTGTGGAAATGTATATATGATTCATATTGTCACAGTTACAGGAGAGATATTGTCCATTTGTCGGGCAGGAACTCCTCTGGAGCGTGATAATTTATTGGTATTAGAGCCACAGGTTTACAAGGCTTATTCTTGTGTTTTGGTTTTCATGTTTTGATTTTCTCGATGTGATTTTTTGATGATTTGGGACCAGGCTGTGACAAGACATCTCTAAGCTATAGGAAGTAAGTTTGTATCACTGTTATCATACATTTTTGTTGGTATATGTATAGTTGTCTATGATAGTTATGACATGTGTTGGTATTCTTCTGTTAGTACTTGTCTAGTTGTTTGTATCATGTATTATATGTATGGGTCAACCACTGTTAATTCTATCAGATCCTATTGGAGATCAGAGATTATAGTCTCAGGGGATTTCTTGTATCATACCATCGGTATTACTAGTTTCTGTTACTACTAGTTGGTTGAGAGTTAGAGTCACATACCAGTCTCTGCTATTATTAGCTGAGTAGTGGATAGTATTTGTATATTCATGTTGACTCAGCCAGTAGAGTACCAATTTACCTAGTTGGTTTGTTCAATAAAGGACTGGCTTACTCTATTTCATAGAGATTTTAACCTTTGGGTTACTTATACTTGGTTAGATAACCTGAAAGGTATGTTTGAATACATGACTTGTTCAGACGTAGAAAGAACTGAATTAGAGGTACACCTTTGTTGACTCAACCCGTCTATAGAGGATCAATGTATCTTATTCCATGGAGACTTTGACCATGGACTGTCTGTACCTGGTTAGATAATTTAAAAGGTACATTTGAATAGATGCCCCCACTAATGTGGAAAAGTGTAGAGCTAGCTGCTTAACACTTACGAGATACAACTGTTATAGGGTGCATATATTGGAGAGTACATTCAGATATATGGCTTATATTGGTGGGAAAAGAGGATGTTAGATGCTTATCCCTTGCGTGACCCAGTACCACGTGAAGGAGGATGCAGAAGATGATTTTTGAGATCAAGGCATCACTTGGTGATTACTTTAAGGTGTTTGGAGAGAGAGTACTTTTCTACCTCCTTTTGTGGCATGATGGTTTATAAGGTGATGGTCTGTTTGCCGAGCAGGAACTCCTCTGGAGCGTGGCACACACAAAACTGTAAAGGAACTTTAGGATAAACTCATCGAGTTACACAAAGGAACAAACGAGGCAAAGGTAACCGAAAATGATTCACCTTTGCATAAATTACTTAACATCAAAATGCAGGAAGGAGAAAAATGACTTGGGATGAGGTGTGTTCCAAAGAATCGGACATCGAAGATCAGAAGCATCACAACTACCTTGCGCTGATAACATCCAAATCGAAATCAGAAAGTAAGGCGGATCAAGATGACAAGTCCAAATACGAGTCAAGTCACGAGTCCACACTCATTTCCAAAGGTTCAAACAAGATATCATCTATCTTAATTGCAAAATTCTTTAAAATTATTGTCTGTATTAATAAGCAATTAATTAAATCTAAAAAAAACAAAATAACACACTCCTTAATGAAAATCAACACCTTAAGGAACAACTTGTTAGGACCTTCAGACGCGGCTAGAGAGGGGGGGTGTGAATAGCCGACTCCAAATTCACGTTTCTTCCTACAATTTGAGTTAGCGCAGCGGAAATAAAAGATAGAAACGAAAATGGAGAAGATCAAACCTCAAACGCGACGATATAACGAGGTTCGGAGATGATACTCCTACTCCTCGGCGTGTCCGTAAGGTGGACGAATCCTATCAATCCATCGGTGGATGAGACCCCGGAGAACCGGCTAATAAAAACTCCTTCTGGGTGGAGGAACCTCGCCACAATCTCTCTTGCAACAGCAAGATCAGTGTACAAGAAATACAGCAAGAAGCCAAGAACAATATGAATGTAAAAACACTAGTTTGCTTGCCTTCTCGTCGACTGGTGATGAAGCAACCACTTCACGCCAACAACAGCAGCAACTGATCAGTTGGAGTCCAGCCGAGGGAAGCTCACACGAAGCTTCAGTAATGGAGAGCTCAGCAAAGCTCTGATCGCAAGGAACAAGAAGAAGCAAGAGCAAGCACACGCTCTACTGTAGAAGCCTTGATTTATATGAACCTGCGAAGAAGAAGAAAGAAGAAATCTAGCCGTTGTATCTCAACGGCTAGACCTGGACCGATCAGGCTCCACCCTGATCGGTCCAGGATGGATCTGATCGGTCGGGGGACCGATCAGGCCCTAGGCTGATCGGTCCCCAGACCGATCCCAACTCTCACAGAGAGTTGGTTGCGATGTCTGATCGGTCTGTGGACCGATCAGGCCCTAGGCTGATCGGTCCCTAGACTGATCCCAACTCTCACAGAGAGTTGGTTGCCAGAGCCCTGATCGGTCTGTAGACCGATCAGGCCATTCCTTCTCCCAATCTATTTGGTTACTGATCGGTCACCAGATCGATCAGATGACCCAGTGTATCACAGGATCGGTCAGCAGACCGATCCAATTTCCCAACCTTAAACCTAAAGCCTTCCTGATCTAGAGAACGAGCTACCGATCCCTCTCTGACCTAGTCCAGAGAACGAGCTACCGAGCCCTCTCCGACTTCCACGTCTGGTCCAGAGAACGAGCTACTGAGCCCTCTCTGACCTAGTCAGGAGAACGAGCTACCGAGCCCTCTCTGACCTAGTCCGAAGAACGAGCTACCGAGCCCTCTCCGATTCCATCCAGTCCAGAGAACGAGCTACCGAGCCCTCTCTGACCTAATCCGGAGAACGAGCTACCGAGCCCTCTCCGACTCCATCCAGTCCAGAGAACGAGCTACCGAGCCCTCTCTGACCTCCCATGCCAAGCTTCCATACTTGGACTTTTCCGTGCCAAATCTCCATCCTTGGACTTTTCCCGTGCCAAGCTCCCTGCTTGGACTTTTCCCGTGCCAAGCTCCCTGCTTGGACTTTTCCCGTGCCCAGCTCCCTGCTTGGACTTTTCTGTGCTAAGTCTCCATACTTGGACTTTTCCGTGCCAAGTCTCCATACTTGGACTTTTCCCGAACCAGGTCAACTCAAGTCAGGTCAATCTTGACCAAAGGTTGCGCCCACAATCCCCCAAATTCCTATTCTTGTCAAACATCAAAATATAACTTCTCTATTCTTGTCAAACATCAAAATATAACTCGAGTCAGGTCAACTCGAGTCGGGTCACCCTGGTCAACCTTGACCTAAGGTTGCACCAACAATCTCCCCCTTTTTGATGTTTGACAAAAACCATAATCAAGTTAGGTTAACCCGATAACCTAACTTAGGTTTTTCAATAGTTCTCCAATGTTCTTACTTGAACATTCTCAGAGCATTCTCCCCAAACTCCAATGTTCTTCCTTGAACATTCTCCCCCTTTTTGACACACATCAAAAAGAATGAATCAAGGTCAAGAGTTTCTTCCTAATGAAAGTCCCATACCTTTCATTGAAACCCTTAATTTCCCCCTTGATACTAAAGTCAACAATCAACTTAGTGATAATCCCATATCACTCATCCTCAGAAATCTTGACGAGTAAAAACTCTTCCTAAAAGTCAACTCCCCCTTGACCAATAGGTAAAACTCCCCCTAAAGGTCAACTCCTCCTTGACCATTGCACCAACAATATCTTGGAGAGTTTCAACCCTTTAGAAATCTAAAACACCAACTTCCACAGTCGAAAATCAGCATTTTGGCACGCTCTGATCGGTCACCAGACCGATCAGGACTCCACTGGATCGGTCACTAGACCGATCCACACTACCCTGGATCGGTCCAGTGACCGATCCAGACTTCCCTGGACCGATCAGGATCTCCTCTGATCGGTCCACGACTCTCTGATAAGATTTCTGATTTTTCTCCCGAAATTCAGAAACCCCTAAGAAATTACAGAAAATTCCAAAAATTGTAAAGTTTTGAGGATACATTCCTCATAACATATATTATTATGGAAAAATAGTTTTCTATGAAAATAACTTCCATTTTTAAATCTTGATACAAAGTTCGAAAGACTTTGAAATAGCTCAAGGTTAATCTTGCTCAATGATGAATGCTATCACTAGAAAAGATTCATCAAGGTTTTTCAAATCAATTTTGAAATGATCTTAAACCATTCAATTTAGAACCACAATCTTAGGGCTAAATGTACATGACTTGTACACAAGTTTTCCCTATGATCCTCAAATTCGAATTTGGCTCATCTAGGTACAAGAACTATGCACCTTGATCCTAACTCATAATCCTAATATCTCACACACATCTAAGGTGTATCAAACACATCCAAGTCAATTTTGATGTGAGATATGGGTTTAGGTCATCTTAAGCTAAGTTCTCATGCATTTTCTAAACAACAGTTAGATCTCCATATCAAATTGTGATTTTTATCCTTAAATCAATTTAATTGATCATAAATGCAAGAGATGATAACATGGCATAAAATAATATCATAAGTGGAAATATGTGTCAATGTCATGATGTCATGGCATAAAGTATGAAACTTAAATAAGGCATGACATATAACTAACCTAAGTATTATCATGACATTTCAAATGATAATAAAATAAATATGATGTCATGACATGGCATATGACAAACAATGTATGTCAAATAACATATAAAGGTATAGTAAATACCTAATTCTAGCCTTAGTTGCCGTTTTTGATAATTTTGTCACAAATTCTATATTCCTAAGTGTAATAGACCTAAAATCATATACTAAAGATTTTTATATCACTATGTGTCAATTAGATTGACCCTAGAAAACTCTTCAAATGTGGTTGGCACATCCTAATCACCTTAGGAATAATTTTTAATTTCATTTTCAAGGCTTGATTACACCTTGAAAATTCCTAAAATGCCACCTTTTGCCATGAGTAGGTTAACTACCTATCCAATTAAGCTTGGCACACCCTAAACCATCTAGCATGAAGGAATCACGCTCCTAGGAACTCAATACCTATTTGAGCTCATTGGGTTTACTAAATATTCACTAGGGATTACTTCCCTAGCAACCCTTCTAATGACCCTCCTAGGCTTTAACGCCTTGGTCATTTGGGACTCATCAAGATCAACTCTAGGGGAGACTCCCCTTGTGACCTTGGTGATGGTCTTCCTAGTCCTAGGTCTTGTTCCATAATCGAATGGAACATTATGATAAGTGGGCTTGACCACTTGAGACTTAGGTTTGTGACCCAAACCTCTCATGTCCTTGGGCTTTGATTTTTGACCCTTAGACCCTAGAGTTGACTTCTCCAAATTCTTAAGAGCCTTTTCTAAAGTGTCAAGTCTTGACCTCAAGACTTGATTTTCCTTCTTTAATACCTCAAGCTTTAATTTTCCATTTTTCTTCGAGGTATTCCTAGGCATATGTCTAGTTGTTTTGGGATATCTATCTAGGTTTTCCTTAACCTTAGATGAGTTAATTCTAGGGTTGGCATTTCTAGTATTGTCCTTATCTAGGCTAACATGTTTGGCACCTAAGCACATGTATCGGTTTCTATGGTTATCATGCTTATCATTATTGACAATTGCAATAAAACTACTAGCATGTGTCTTATTAGAATTGCAAGAATGTGCCTTAAAGGATACCTTAGGGTTTGCCTTAGCTCCCCCCATAGATGTGCTTGGTCTCTTGTCCTTGTGAGGTTGCCTCCCCCTTGGACATTGACTCCTATAGTATCCTCTTTGCTTGCATTGGAAGCACACCATGTGCTCCTTGCCCTTGCGTATCGGGACTCCAGCTTCCTTGACTTTTGGTGCCGGTGGAGTCTTCTTAATTCTCTTTGGACATTTACTTTTGTAATGCCCAAATTCCCTACACTCAAAGCACATTATATGTAATTTACTTGAAATTAAGTTGCTTGAGTTACCCAGGGTTGAGGATGGATATAAGCTCTCTCCTTCATCCCTTCCGGAGGTAGAGGCTTCTTCTTCTTGCTCCAATCTTGAAGAAGAACTCCCCTCCTCTTCTTCCTTAGATGTTGAGTAGCCCTCAACTTCTAATTCCATACCTCCATGATGTGAGCTACTTGGCTCACTTGACTCCTCTTCATGACTTGAATTGGAGCTCTCCTCATGGAACTTAGCCAAGTTGTTCCACTATTCCTTGGCATTGTTGTATTTACCTATCTTACACAAGATATTATTAGGTAATAAAAATTCAAAGATTTTCGTTACCTCGTCGTTGATTATGGATTGGTGGATTTGTTCCTTCGTCCACTTCTTCTTCTCGAGAGGTTCTCCTTCTTTATCCACCGGAGGAATAAAACCTACTTGTACACAATTCTAATTTACTAGGTTAGTCATAAGAAAATACTTCATTCTTACCTTCCAATACGCGAAGTCGTCGCGATCGTAGAAGGGTGGAATCGTGATGTCTTCTCCAAGTTGATCCATTCTCTAGCTCGTGCTCCCCCGGGTGTTAATACGACGAAGAGCGACCTTGCTCTGATACCACTTGTTAGGACCTTCAGACGCGGCTAGAGAGGGGGGTGTGAATAGCCGACCCCAAATTCACGTTTCTTCCTACAATTTGAGTTAGCGCAGCGGAAATAAAAGATAGAAACGAAAATGGAGAAAATCAAACCTCAAACGCGACGATATAACGAGGTTCAGAGATGATACTCCTACTCCTCGGCGTGTCCGTAAGGTGGACGAATCCTATCAATCCGTCGATAGATGAGACCCCGGAGAACCAGCTAATAAAAACTCCTTCTGGGTGGAGGAACCTCGCCACAATCTCTCTTGCAACAGCAAGATCAGTGTACAAGAAATACAGCAAGAAGCCAAGAACAATATGAATGTAAAAACATTAGTTTGCTTGCCTTCTCATCGACTGGTGATGAAGCAACCACTTCACGCCAACAACAGCAGCAACTGATCAGTTGGAGTCCAGCCGAGGGAAGCTCACACGAAGCTTCAGTAATGGAGAGCTCAGCAAAGCTCTGATCGCAAGGAACAAGAAGAAGCAAGAGCAAGCACACGCTCTACTGTAGAGGCCTTGATTTATATGAACCTGCGAAGAAGAAGAAAGAAGAAATCTAGCCGTTGTGTCTCAACGGCTAGACCTGGACCGATCAAGCTCCACCCTGATCGGTCCAGGATGGATCTGATCAGTCGGGGGACCGATCAGGCCCTTGGCTGATCGGTCCCCAGACCGATCCCAACTCTCACAGAGAGTTGGTTGCGATGTCTGATCGGTCTGTGGACCGATCAGGCCCTAGGCTGATCGATCCCCAGACCGATCCCAACTCTCACAGAGAGTTGGTTGCCAGAGCCCTGATCGGCAGTGAGCCAACAGAGAGCACTAATATATCTGGATGACCCCTGATCGGACGGTGGACCGATCAGAGAGTCTCCTGATCGGTCGTGAGACCGATCAATTTCCGATAAACCAGATTTCTGATCTGAACGAGCAACTGACTTCGCAGTCTCTCTCGAGAATCTGAGAATCAGACCTTCTCGAATTCAGGACACAGAACTGAGACCTCTACGAGCCCTCCCAACCTAGTCCGGAGACCGAGCCCTCTCTGACCTAGTCCGGAGAACGAGCTACCGAGCCCTCTCCGATTCCATCCAGTCCAGAGAACGAGCTACCGAACCCTCTCTGACCTAATCCGGAGAACGAGCTACCGAGCCCTCTCCGACTCCATCCAGTCCAGAGAAGGAGCTACCGAGCCCTCTCTGACCTTCCATGCCAAGCTTCCATACTTGGACTTTTCCGTGCCAAATCTCCATCCTTGGACTTTTCCCGTGCCAAGCTCCCTGCTTGGACTTTTCCCGTGCCAAGCTCCCTGCTTGGACTTTTCCCGTGCCCAACTCCCTGCTTGGACTTTTCCGTGCTAAGTCTCCATACTTGGACTTTTCCGTGCCAAGTCTCCATACTTGGACTTTTCCCGAATCAGGTCAACTCAAGTCAGGTCAACCAGGTCAACCTTGACCAAAGGTTGCACCCACAATCCCCCAAGTTCCTATTCTTGTCAAACATCAAAATATAACTTCTCTATTCTCGTCAAACATCAAAATATACCTCGAGTCAGGTCAACTCGAGTCGGGTCACCCAGGTCAACCTTGACCTAAGGTTGCACCAACAATCTCCCCCTTTTTGATGTTTGACAAAAACCATAATCAAGTTAGGTTAACCCGATAACCTAACTTAGGTTTTCCAATAGTTCTCCAATGTTCTTCCTTGAACATTCTCTGAGCATTCTCCCCAAACTCCAATGTTCTTCCTTGAACATTCTCCCCCTTTTTGACACACATCAAAAAGAATGAATCAAGGTCAAGAGTTTCTTCCTAATGAAAGTCCCATACCTTTCATTGAAACCCTTAATTTCCCCCTTGATACTAAAGTCAACAATCAACTTAGTGATAATCCCATATCACTCATCCTCAGAAATCTTGACGAGTAAAAACTCCCCCTAAAAGTCAACTCCCCCTTGACCAATAGGTAAAACTCCCCCTAAAGGTCAACTCCTCCTTGACCATTGCACCAACAATGTCTTGGAGAGTTTCAACCCTTTAGAAATCTAAAACACCAACTTCCACAGTTGAAATATCAGATAATAGTCGAAAATCAGCATTTTGGCACGCTCTGATCGGTCACCAGACCGATCAGGACTCCACTGGATCGGTCACTAGACTGATCCACACTGCCCTGGATCGGTCCAGTGACCGATCCAGACTTCCCTGGACCGATCAGGATCTCCTCTGATCGGTCCACGACTCTCTGATAAGATTTCTGATTTTTCTCCCGAAATTCAGAAACCCCTAAGAAATTACAGAAAATTCTAAAAATTGTAAAGTTTTGAGGATACATTCCTCATAACATATATTATTATGGAAAAATAGTTTTCTATGAAAATAACTTATATTTTTAAATCTTGATACAAAGTTCGAAAGACTTTGAAATTGCTCAAGGTTAATCTTGCTCAATGATGAATGCTATCACTAGAAAAGATTCATCAAGGTTTTTCAAATCAATTTTGAAATGATCTTAAACCATTCAATTTAGGACCACAATCTTAAGGCTAAATGTACATGACTTGTACACAAGTTTTCCCTATGATTCTCAAATTCGAATTAGGCTCATCTAGGTACAAGAACTATGCACCTTGATCCTAACTCATAATCCTAATATCTCACACACATCTAAGGTGTATCAAACACATCCAAGTCAATTTTGATGTGAGATATGGGTTTAGGTCATCTTAATCTAAGTTCTCATGCATTTTCTAAACAACAGTTAGATCTCCATATCAAATTGTGGTTTTTATCCTTAAATCAATTTAATTGATCATAAATGTAAGAGATGATAACATGGCATAAAATAATATCATAAGTTGAAATATGTGTCAATGTCATGATGTCATGGCATAAAGTATGAAACTTAAATAAGGCATGACATATAACTAACCTAAGTATTATCATGACATTTCAAATGATAATAAAATAAATATGATGTCATGACATGGCATATGACAAACAATGTATGGCAAATAACATATAAAGGTATAGTAAATACCTAATTCTAGCCTTAGTTGCCGTTTTTGATAATTTTGCCATAAATTCTATATTCCTAAGTGTAATAGACCTAAAATCATATACTAAAGATTTTTAGATCACTATGTGTCAATTAGATTGACCCTAGAAAACTCCTCAAATGTGGTTGGCACATCCTAATCACCTTAGGAATAATTTTTAATTTCATTTTCAAGGCTTGATTACACCTTGAAAATTTCTAAAATGCCACCTTTTGCCATGAGTAGGTTAACTACCTATCCAATTAAGGTTGGCACACCCTAAACCATCTAGCGTGAAGGAATCACGCTCCTAGGAACCCAATACCTATTTGAGCTCATTGGGTTTACTAAATATTCACTAGGGATGACTTCCCTAGCAACCCTCCTAATGACCCTCCTAGGTTTTAACGCCTTGGTCATTTGGGACTCATCAAGATCAACTCTAGGGGAGACTCCCCTTGTGACCTTGGTGATGGTCTTCCTAGTCCTAGGTCTTGCTCCATAATCGAATGGAACATTATGATAAGTGGGCTTGACCACTTGAGACTTAGGTTTGTGACCCAAACCTCTCATGTCCTTGGGCTTTGATTTTTGACCCTTAGACCCTAGAGTTGACTTCTCCAAATTCTTAAGAGCCTTTTCTAAAGTGTCAAGTCTTGACCTCAAGACTTGATTTTCCTTCTTTAATACCTCAAGCTTTAATTTTCCATTTTTCTTCGAGGTATTCCTAGGCATATGTCTAGTTGTTTTGGGATTCCTATCTTGGTTTTCCTTAACCTTAGATGAGTTAATTCTAGGGTTGACATTTCTAGTATTGTCCTTATCTAGGCTAACATATTTGGCACCTAAGCACATGTATCGGTTTCTATGGTTATCATGCTTATCATTATTGACAATTTCAATAAAACTACTAGCATGTGTCTTATTAGAATTGCAAGAATGTGCCTTAAAGGATACCTTAGGGTTTGCCTTAGCTCCCCCCATAGATGTGCTTGGTCTCTTGTCCTTGTGAGGTTGCCTCCCCCTTGGACATTGACTCCTATAGTATCCTCTTTGCTTGCATTGGAAGCACACCACGTGCTCCTTGCCCTTGCGTATCGGGACTCCGGCTTCCTTGACTTTTGGTGCCGGTGGAGTCTTCCTAATCCTATTTGGACATTTACTTTTGTAATGCCCAAATTCCCTACACTCAAAGCACATTATATGTAATTTACTTGAAATTAAGTTGCTTGAGTTACCTAAGGTTGAGGATGGATATAAGCTCTCTCCTTCATCCCTTCCGGAGGTAGAGGCTTCTTCTTCTTGCTCCAATCTTGAAGAAGAACTCCCCTCCTCTTCTTCCTTAGATGTTAAGTAGCCCTCAACTTCTAATTCCATACCTCCATGATGTGAGCTACTTGGCTCACTTGACTCCTCTTCATGACTTGAATTGGAGCTCTCCTCATGGAACTTAGCCAAGTTGTTCCACAATTCCTTGGCATTGTTGTATTTACCTATCTTACACAAGATATTATTAGGTAATGAAAATTCAAAGATTTTCGTTACCTCGTCGTTGATTATGGATTGGTGGATTTGTTCCTTCGTCCACTTCTTCTTCTCGAGAGGTTCTCCTTCTTTATCCACCGGAGGAATAAAACCTACTTGTACACAATTCCAATTTACTAGGTTAGTCATAAGAAAATACTTCATTCTTACCTTCCAATACGCGAAGTTGTCGCGATCGTAGAAGGGTGGAATCGTGATGTCTTCTCCAAGTTGATCCATTCTCTAGCCCGTGCTCCCCCGGGTGTTAATCCGACGAAGAGCGACCTCGCTCTGATACCACTTGTTAAGACCTTCAGACGCGGCTAGAGAGGGGGGGTGTGAATAGCCGACCCCAAATTCACGTTTCTTCCTACAATTTGAGTTAGCGCAGCGGAAATAAAAGATAGAAACAAAAATGGAGAAGATCAAACCTCAAACACGACGATATAACGAGGTTCGGAGATGATACTCCTACTCCTCAGCGTGTCCGTAAGGTGGACGAATCCTATCAATCCGTCGGTGGATGAGACCTCGGAGAACCGGCTAATAAAAACTCCTTCTGGGTGGAGGAACCTCACCACAATCTCTCTTGCAACAGCAAGATCAGTGTACAAGAAATACAGCAAGAAGCCAAGAACAATATGAATGTAAAAACATTAGTTTGCTTGCCTTCTCGTCGACTGGTGATGAAGCAACCACTTCACGCCAACAACAGCAGCAACTGATCAGTTGGAGTCCAGCCGAGGGAAGCTCGCACGAAGCTTCAGTAATGGAGAGCTCAGCAAAGCTCTGATCGCAAGGAACAATAAGAAGCAAGAGCAAGCACACGCTCTACTGTAGAGGCCTTGATTTATATGAACCTGCGAAGAAGAAGAAAGAAGAAATCTAGCCGTTGTGTCTCAACGGCTAGACCTGGACCGATCAGGCTCTACCCTGATCGGTCCAGGATGGATCTGATCGGTCGGGGGACCGATCAGGCCCTAGGCTGATTGGTCCCCAGACCGATCCCAACTCTCACAGAGAGTTGGTTCCGATGTCTGATCGGACTGTGGACCGATCAGGCCCTAGGCTGATCGGTCCCCAGACCGATCCCAACTCTCACAGAGAGTTGGTTGCCAGAGCCCTGATCGGTCTGTAGACCGATCAGGCCATTCCTTCTCCCAATCTGTTTGGTTACTGATCGGTCACCAGATCGATCAGATGACCCAGTGTATCACTGGATCGGTTAGCAGACCGATCCAATTTCCCAGCCTTAAACCTAAAGCCTTCCTGATCTAGAGAATGAGCTACTGGGCCCTCTCTGACCTAGTCCAGAGAACGAGCTACCGAGCCCTCTCCAACTTCCACGTCTGGTCCAGAGAACGAGCTACCGAGCCCTCTCTGACCTAATCCGGAGAACAAGCTACCGAGCCCTCTCCAACTTCATCCGGTCCAGAGAACGAGCTACCGAGCCCTCTCTGACCTAGTCCGGAGAACGAGCTACCGAGCCCTCTCCGATTCCATCCAGTCCAGAGAACGAGCTACCGAGCCCTCTCTGACCTAATCCGGAGAACGAGCTACCGAGCCCTCTCCGACTCCATCCAGTCCAGAGAACGAGCTACCGAGCCCTCTCTGATCTCCCATGCCAAGCTTCCATACTTGGACTTTTCCGTGCCAAATCTCCATCCTTGGACTTTTCCCGTGCCAAGCTCCCTGCTTGGACTTTTCCCGTGCCAAGCTCCCTGCTTGGACTTTTCCCGTGCCCAGCTCCCTGCTTGGACTTTTCCGTGCTAAGTCTCCATACTTGGACTTTTCCGTGCCAAGTCTCCATACTTGGACTTTTCCCGAATCAGGTCAACTCAAGTCAGGTCAACCAGGTCAACCTTGACCAAAGGTTGCACCCACAATCCCCCAAGTTCCTATTCTTGTCAAACATCAAAATATAACTTCTCTATTCTTGTCAAACATCAAAATATACCTCGAGTCAGGTCAATTCGAGTCGGGTCACCCAGGTCAACCTTGACCTAAGGTTGCAACAACACAACTTAACTCTCAAATAGAAAACACTAATCCAAATCAAGTGGAAAGACTTGAGGAAGAAAATTCTAAATTGAAAACTGAAGTAACCAATCTAAAATAATTGTTAGAAAAATTCACAACCAGATCCAAGTACCTAGATATGATATTTGGATCTCAACGAGTTGTATATAATAAATCCGGACTCCGATACAAGTCTACCTCAATAAACAAAATATGACCGAGGATCAAACAATATTCATAAACCTGATATTCAAAAGACTAGGAACAGTTATCTTTGGAAACAATGATAAACTTAAGGTAATTAGAATAGGTAACATTGAACTAGAATCTAATTTTATTATTCATAAAGTACTACTTATTAAAAAATTTAAATTCAATTTGTTCAATGTTAGTCAATTATGTGATTCATAGTATAAGGTTAGGTTTACATCCATTGAATGTTTAATTAAACATATAAAAGCCCCCACAATAAAATTAAAAAAATTAGGAATAATAATATTTACACAATTAACCTAGCCAGCTCCTCACTTAAGTGTCACTTAACACAAAAGAAGAAAACCTGGCTATAGCATAGAAGACTATCTCACACTCACTTTAGAAATCTCACCAAACTAAATGACATAGTTAGAGGACTATCAAAACTACCTAACTTAGACACAATAATTTGTAATGCTTGCCACAAGAAAAATAGACCAAATCAACCCACAGACCAGCTAATCAAACTCAAACCAATTCAACACTTGAATTATTACACTTAGATTTATTTGACTTATATGATATTAAATCTATTAATGGAAATTTATACTATTTAGTAATAATTGACGATTACTCAAGATTCACTTGGGTAAAATTCTTAAAAAATAAAAAATATATATTTGAAATATTTAGTAATTTTTGTAAACAAACTAAAAAAATGAAAAAGACTAAAAAATCAAAAGAATTAGGAGTGATAATGACGGTGAATTTAAAAATTATAGGTTTACTAAATTCTACTTAGAAAATGACTACCATCAAGAATTCTCATGTTCTAATACACCTCAACAAAATGCAATAGTTGAAAGGAAAAATAGAACTCTCCAAGAAGCTATTAGGACAATGCTTAATGAATATCAATTACCAAAACATTTATGGGTAGAAGCTTTTAGTATAGTTTGCTATGTACAAAATAGAACAACAATAAATAGGAAATATAATAAATCTCCATTTAAAATTTAATATAATAAATTACCAAATATTAAATACTTTAAGGTATTTGGATGCCCTGTTTACAAATTAAACACAAGAGAAAACTTAAGAAAATCTACCTTAAAAGTAGAAAATGAAATCTTTGTAGGGTATTCCCTAAATAGTAAAGGATATAGAGTTTATAATAAAATGACTTTAAGAATTGAGGAAACAACCAATGTAAAATTTGATGAAGTTACTAAAGAATCTAACTCAACTCAACCTCAATATCAACCAATTGATTTTGTTAAAGCTAGCACTAATCTAGGGAGAGCAAGTGAAAACCCAATAGACAAATACAAAGATGAATAAAATTAACCATAGGAAAATGAATAAACACAAACTGAGCTTAGAATAATAAAAGTCAGCTCAGACCACCCAATTGAACAAATTATAGGTGACCCAAACCTAAGAGTTCAAACTAGATCATCTTTTAGAAACCTAAGTCAAATATCTTTAATTTATAAAATCAAACCCAAAATAGTAGAAGAATCTCTACTTGACCTAAACTGGATTATAACTATGCAGGAAGAACTGGTTAATTTTAAAGAAATAAAGTCTGGGATTTAGTTACATTACCTAATAATAAAAAGGTAATAGAAATAAAATGGGTGCTTGGAAATAAGCTAAGTGAAAATGGGGAAATTATTAGAAACAATACTAGACTAGTTGATAAAGGGTTTATTCAAGTAGAGGAACTTGACTATGTTGAAACATATACTCCAGTAGCTAGATTTGAGTCTATTAGAATGCTACTAAGCTATGTAGCTCATAAATAATTTAAACTTTATTAAATGAATGTTAAATCTTCTTTTTAAATGGACTAATAAAAGAAGAAGTTTATGTAGGTCAACCGCCTAGGTTTAAGAGTCTCGATCATCCTGACCATGTGTTTAACCTAAAGAAAGCCTTGTATAGTCTTAAATAAGCACCTAGGGCCTGGTATGAAAGGTTAACCTCCTGTCTAATTTCCAAAAGATTCAACCAAGGTTAAATTGATCTAACTTTATTTATAAAATCACTCAAACAAGATATCTTCATAACCCAAATATATGTAGATGATATAATTTTTGATTTAACCAACTCAAAATTTTTGCAAGAATTTATAACCTTAATGGAACAAGAATTTGAAATGAGCATAGTAGGTAAACTAACCTATTTATTAGGATTACAAATTAAATAAACAAATGAAAAAAATTATATTTACCAATAAAAATACATAAAAGAATTACTTAAAAAATTTAGAATAGAAAATACTAAAGAAATAAATACACCAATGACGACTAACACAACCTTAGATAATGATCCAAATGGAAAATCAATAGATCTAAAATATTATATTAGTGTCATAGGTAGCTTTTTATACTTAATTGCAAGTCGACCTAATATTTTATTTGCAATTAATTTGTGTGCTAGATACCAAACCTGTGCTAAGGAATCCCACTTAACTAATGTAAAATAAATTTTTAGATACTTGAAAGACACACCAAATGTAAGAATTTGGTACCCTAGAATACCTAATTTTGAACTAATAAGTTACTCTAACTCAAATTATACCGGCTATAAACTAGATCATAAAAGTACAAGAGATGGATGCCAATTATTTGAACCATCACTTGTTAGCTGGTTTAGTAGAAAATAATACTATGTTGCTTTATCTACTACAGAAGTTGAGTAGATAGCAATGAGTGAGTGTGTAGCACAATTGTTATAGATGATGCACACATTAAAAAACTTTAACTTAGAATATAAAAATATAAAAATCTATATTGATAATATCAGTTTAATTAACTTAACCAAAAATCTAGTACATCATTCAAGAATCAAATATATTGAAATCAAACATCACTTCATTAGTGATCACGTCATCAAAGGAGACATTGAACCCAACTATGTTGAGTCCAAGTCAAATCTAGATGACATCTTCACTAAACTACTACCAGAATCCGAATTCAGTAACCTACAAAGATGACTGAGAATGTACACAATAGACTAGGACTCTTATTATCAAATAAATTTTCAAGTGATTTCCAAATTCTAGGAAAATTCTTTACTTATGTTTTCTAAAAATTTCCCATTTCTTTAGTGTTGTAAAATTATTTTGGCCTTTGTCTAGATCGAACTCATAGAAAACATGATCCTATAGATCTAGGGAATGAGCATCCCATAAACACTGTAGGTCTACATTGATTGTGTATTCAAAAACATAGAATGACATGAGATGTGTAGGCCTTTTGCTTGGACTTCAGATGCCTATATCAGTGCATCAACATAAGTCCGGGGAGAAAATATAATAGTACATTAATCAAGTTAAGTAGTCCTTTTTAAGCAAAATTCTAATTGGACATTAATATTTACTTGACTAACCAAGTGAACACTGCTATCTTCTGATAGTTAGTTTAGTAACTAAAGGTTAAACATGTTGGTGCAATATCCCCTGGGTTATGTTGACCAGGTTGACTAAGCTTGAGTTGGCTCAAGCTTGAGTCTTAATGTTTGCGTTTTGATGTTTGACAATACATAGAGATTGCAGATGCAATCGTCCGATTGGGGAGATTGTTAATATAATTTCTCTCTGGTCAAGGATTGACCAGTTAGATGTGAAGAAGAGTTAAGTAGGTCAAAGGTTTGACTAGATACTTAATTGAAAAAGTCCTAACTGAAGGTTAGGCAGTTGGAAAATCCTAGTGAATGAAGCAAGGTGAAAGACCTAGTGAGTGAAGCTAGGCAGGTGAAAGTCCCAGTGAGTAAAGCCAAGCAGTGAAAAATCTTGGTGAGTGAAACCAGGTGAAAGACCTAGTGAGTGAAGCTAGGCAGGTGAAAGTTCCGGTGAGTGAAGTCGGACAGTGGGAAAATCCTGGTGACTGAAGCTAGGTGAAAGACCTAGTGAGTGAAGCTAGGCAGGTGAAAGTCCCAGTGAGTGAAGCTGGGCAGTGGAAAAATCCTAGTGAGTGAAACCAGGTGAAAAACCCTAGTGAGTGAAACCAGGTGAAAAACCCTAGTGAGTGAAGTTAGGTAGAAGGAAAGTCCTGGTGAGTGAAGCCAGGTAGATGGAAAACCCTAGTGAGTGAAGTTAGGCAGATGGAAAGATCTGGTGAGTGAAGTCAGGCACAAGGAAATCCATATGGGTCAAGGGTGACCGGACATCTAGTGGAAGTCCAAGTGAGTCATGGAGGACAGGACACTTGGCACGAGATGGTAAGTCTAAGTGGGTCAAGGTTGACCGGACACTTGGCATGAGTAAATCTAGATGGGTCAAGGGTGACCAAACATCTGGTAGAAGTCCAAGTGGGTCATACAGGACTGGACACTTGTCATGAGATGGTAAGTCCAAGTGGGTCAAGGTTGACTAGACAGTTGGCACAAGGAGAAAAGTCCAAGTGGATCAAAGGATTGATCGGACACTTGGTGAAGAAGTCCCTACAGGTCAAGGTTGACCGAATACTAGGAACGAGGAGTTCCAACAGGTCACGGTTGACTGGATGTTGGAATTGGGGACCCTAGACTTGAGTTAAGCAAGTCAAAGGGAAGTCAATCGATCAACCTATCGATTGAACTATGGTTCAATCGATCAACCGATTGATTGAAGGTGTGCTATGAAGAAGGATGTCCCAATCGATCGACCAATCAATTGGGAAGTGAAATCGCGAGCACAGAATGCTCCCCAATCGATCGGCCGATCGATTGGGGCATGTTTTCTCGCGCAGACATGAGAGCACAGAAGAAGGCTGAATCGATTAGCCGATCGATTCAACCTCCCCAATCGATCAGCCGATCGATTGGGAGACGACCATTGCGCAGGATAAGGCCGTTGTCGAGTGTCTTCCTCCACATCTCTTCCTCTCCACTTCCTACGACGATTTCTCATAGGTTCACGCCATATTTTGAAACTTATTGGAGTAAAGTTTTGCTGCACTTCCAAGGTCAAGAGGCGTTCCACACAAGGAGAAGCAAGCTAGGGTTTTGTAAATCTTGTAAGATTTGTATTGTATAAGCTTGTTTTTCTTTCTTCTTGTATTGAGAGGTTGTACAAGGCTTCTCTACCTTTGGTAGTTACCGAGAAGGAGTGCTTTATTAGTGGATGAGTGAGTGAGGGTCGGATCCTTGGATTAGTCACCTCTTCTTGAGGTGGATACCAAGTAAATCTAAGCGTTAGCATTGTGAGTGTGCTTTGTGTGCATTTTCGCTGCATATCATCATCATCAAAGCAAGCAACGAAGTGCAACGAGTTATTCACCCCCTCCCCCCCTCTAGCACAAATCGACCCTAACAAACATTTAAGGATAATTTTTAGACAAATATTATTTTTTAAAATCGGGTTCAAGGGAAGATATTTGAAAACTACTTTCAAAAGAATTTTGTCTAAAAATTTGTTTTCTTATTTTTTTTACAAAGTGTTGGTTTAAAAATTCTTTTGAAACCTTACTAAAACTTCCTTTGCAAGTGGTTAAAAATAATATTTGTTTTGAAAATAAAAGTGTTTTGAAAATTACATTGAAAAATGCTTAAAAATACTTTGAAAAATATTTTCGAAAACACTTTGAAAGGTTTTTAAAGTTTATCTTTGCAACATATTTTGTTTTAAAAATTCCTTTCAAAATTTCCTTAATTTAAAATTTTCTTTGAACATTTTTTTAAGTCTTTATGTAAAATGTTTTCATAAATAGTGTATAAATTGGTTTAACAAACTTACTTTAAAAGGCATTTTTTGGATTTTTTTTAAATTTTTTTTTAAAAAATTATTTGGAAATACTTTGCAAAATTCAATTTTCAAAATTTTAAAAATCTTTTGTAAATTTTGAAAAGCTCCTTTCAAATTACTTTAATTTTTTTTTTTCACTTACTTCTCCCTACAATAAACCTGTAAGTTTTTCTAAAAAAAATAAAAACTTGAGTTTTTCTAAACAAAAACTTTACCTTTGGAAACTTTATTTCCTTGAAAATATTACTTGCAAATTTTTTTTCAAAAGATAGCATTTTCGATTTACAATGGTCGTTTTTAAAAAAACTTGTTTTCAAAATTTAAGAACTTGAAATCACTAATTGAAAACTTGTTTGAAAAAATAAGTTTGTAAATTTTGTTTATTTTGTCAAAACTTTATTTAAATTGTTCAAAAACTAACTTTAGTTTAGAAAATAGACCAACTCCTTGATTGAATTGTTGTTATTTCTGCTTAATACATTGCATTAATTTTTGATGTCTTCCAAAGAGGGGATAGTGAGTTAGGTTAGAAAAATCAACTCACTTTACTCAAATTTAGAAAAGTAAACTTAAAGTAATGCTTATTTGCATTTTTTTTTTCTAATTTTAACCTAGATTGTTACATCAAAAATAGGGAGATTGTTGGTACATGTTGCACTGATAATCAAGTTTTGATGCATGATAATAGGTTAAAATTAGATGTATTATTTGTTTAACATTTCTACCAAGTGTGCAAGACTTGATGGGTCTAGAGAACCAAAACATCAGGCTAAAGTCCAGCTAGGCTGATAGCTAGCACGAAGTTTAGATTAGTTGAGATCTAGCTAGAGGAAGTCTAGCTAGGTTGATAGCTGGTACGAAGTCTAGATCGATTGAGATCTGGCAGAAGGAAGTCTAATTAGGTTGACAGCTTGTTGAAGTCCAGATCGATTGAGATCTGGTAATAAGCCCTGGTGATCAAGGGATCTAACATCAAGGAAGTGTGTAAATAGTAAGTGAGGTAAGTCACTGAAGGAGAGAGATCCAATGAGGACAAGTCCCAGTGGGACTATATGTTGGTTAATCCTAGGAAAACGTACCGGTTCCACTGTACAAAAATTTTTTGTACAAGTGTCGAACCTTTCCTTAAATAATCTATTGTGTTCTTTAGAAGTTAAATTAGAAATCGCAGACGGAACTTAACATCATTGATTCCAAATTTAACTTATATGTTCTTAATGGTTTAAATTTGAATCGCAAGCGGAACTTAACACTATTAATTCAAATCTACCTAGGTTATTAATTCCATAAATATTAATTTCCAAAATTAATTATTTATTACGAAAATTAGCTAAGTCGAATCTTAGAATTAAGTCATTTCTAAAGGAAGTAGCTGTCCTTAAAGAAGTGACTGACTCCAAATCTTTGATTGAACCAGTTCAGACTGGAAACTCAACTCAAGTTCAAAAACTTGAAGAAGAGAACTCTAGTCTGAAAACTCAAGTCAAGGATCTGGAGAAAACACTAAACGGTTTTCTTTAGGTTCCAAGAATCTTGACATAATTCTTGGGACACAAAGAGCCGTTTACAATAGAATTGGTCTAGGATTTAAATCAAAAAGAAAATATAAATCCTACTTATCTCTTGTAGAAAGAACAAATAGAAAAACAGTCCAAGCATGGGTCCCCAAGTCCAAATTGATTAATCAAGTTGGACTTGGTCAATATTGAATCCCGAATGATCAAATACACTACCTCGATAGACCATATCGAGGCTATGATCCAGGGGGAGCAAAAAGAAAAACAATATTGATAAAACGAACATAATTTCAAATTTTAAAATTTAAAATTCAATTAAAAATTCAAAATTAAATTTAAAATTTAAAATTCAATTAAAAATTCAAAATTAAATTCAAAATTCAAAATTCGAAAATAAAAACTTGAAATTAAATTCAAAATTTGAAATTAAATTAAAATTCAAAATTAAAAATTAAATTCAAAATTCAATTAAAATTTTGAAATTAAATTCAAAATTCAATTAAAAATTTGAAATTAAAATTTAACATTCTAAATTCAATTAAAAATAGAAGGAGGATCCAGAATAGCTGGCACCCGCAACTAAAACTATCCGACTGGGTAATCGAACTTAATCTACCCGAAATGGGTAAACAAGAGTAGACTACCCGACAGGGTAATTAAGGTTAGATAAAATGGGCTAGGTTTAACTTGACCCACGGTACTGGTGAAGTTTTTGGATGATAGTACGTTAGGGAAGCTTGGGCATCGCATGTCTAGGAAGATATGGCTTCGACCTGGTGCATTTGGCCAAGTGGAACTGACCGAATCTACCCTTAAATGGATCCTAACTGGTTAGACCAAGGTTTAGTATTAAGTTCAATGGGTAGGACTATTTGAAAAACCTCGAAGGCATGGTTACTTTAATGAGTTCCTTGTGACTCACCATAGCCCAGAAGTTTATCTAAAGAATGCTTACTTGTTGAACCTAAAGTAAAA
The DNA here is from genome assembly GCF_018446385.1 of Zingiber officinale. Classification (NCBI taxonomy): domain Eukaryota; kingdom Viridiplantae; phylum Streptophyta; class Magnoliopsida; order Zingiberales; family Zingiberaceae; genus Zingiber; species Zingiber officinale. Next base: position 86,444,122 of record NC_055998.1, on the reverse strand, counting down.
CCTGAATCTAACACAAAGTTAGACATAATCCTAAAATTGAACCTAATTCATCTCACAAAAATTGTAGAATTACCTGATTGAAAATTTAGATCGGGTGAGATGACCAAGGAATAGAAATTTAAAAGAGAATCAAATTTGAAATTCAAATTCAAAATTAAATTCATAATTATAATTAATTAAATTCATAATTATAATTAATTCAAATTCAAATTAAATTCGTAATTAATATTATTTTTTCAAATGAAATTAACTCAAAATTATTTTTCTAAAAATTCTTCAAAATTATTTGAAAAATCTTTAAAAAATCATTTTAAAATTTAATTTCAATTTTAAAAAATCTTTTAAAAATCATTTTAAATTTTTTTTAAAATTTAATTTCAAAATTATTTGAAAAATCTTTTAAAAAATCATTTAAAAAATCTTTTAAAATTATTTAAAAATTATTTGAAAAATCTTTTAAAAAACATTTTAAAAACCTTTTAAAACTTAATTTCAAAATTATTTGAAAAATCTTTTAAAAAATCATTTAAAAAATCTTTTAAAATTATTTAAAAATTATTTAAAAAATCTTTTTAAAAACCTTTTAAAACTTAATTTCAAAATTATTTGAAAAATCTTTTAAAAAATCATTTTAAAAATCTTTTAAAATTATTTAAAAATTATTTGAAAAATCTTTTGAAAATCAATTTTAAAAATCATTTAAAAATTATTTGAAAAATCCTTTGAAAATTCATTTCAGAATATTATTCAATCTCAAAATATTAATTAAAAAGGGTTTAAAATTCTTTAATTCTCAAATCATATTATGAAATTATGTTAACTCCAATTAATTTTTACTATATTCTCAAAGTTTAATATTTACTAATTTGAAATTCAAACTTATATTTTCAATAGTTTTATTGACAAAGTTAACTTTATCTAACACTCACTCATAAGCTAAACATGCCTGAAAACCTAGAATGGGTGAGATGGAAAATTAGGCAATAAGCAAGTAGCTAAAGGTTGGACAGTTGGTGAAGGAAATAGAAACCTTAAGATTGAGCATGCTTGTACTTTAGGGCTCTGATACCTGATCAAAACAATTTGAATAAAGTTAACAACTATTTAATTTGACTCATGCTTGGACTTAAGGACCAACTAATTTGATTAAATAACCTAAATTAAATACTTAGTTACTCCCTCTTCGTCCTAAAATTTAACAAGTTCTTACTCCTATTTTTCAAAATTCAGATTTTAAGCTAAGTACCTTTTTAAACTAAAACTACATTTTCAAAATCCAATGTTTACAAAAGGCTTAGCTAAGTGATTCATATAGCAACTTTCAAACTTTCTCAAACTTAGCCACCTTTATAAATTTTTGCTAAAATACTTTTCTAAGTTACCTATTAGATTCATTCTATACATAGCTAAAAGTAGTAAAAAACATTTTCTTTACTTGCAAAATTTATCTCATTGCTTCCAAAAGTTTCGTGCTAAGTAAAAAGAGACTTCAAATTTAAAAAAAATAAAATAAAATAAAATAATTTGACTCCAAAAATTCTTTAAAATCTAGCTAAGTTTTTCAAATTTTTCTCTAAAAACAACTAAGTCTCAAAAGTGGCTAAAATCACTTCAAAGTCAACAATATATTAGCCTTTTTTAACTTAGGTGAAAAATATTCCTTTTACTAAGTTTCACAAGCACTTTAACCTTCTTTCAAAGCCTAAATCTGTTTAAAACTTGCATTCAACTGTTTTTTTTATAAATGGCAAAGGGGGAGAGTAGGGAAATTCAAAAGTAAAAAAAAGTCTACTTCAAAAAGCAAGTCATGTATTAAGGGGGAGCTTCACAAAATTTGTTTAAAACTTGCTTTCAACTGTTTTTTTGATAAATGGCAAAGGGGGAGAGTAGGGAAATTCAAAAGTAAAAGAAAGTCTACTTCAAAAAGCAAGCCCTGTATTAAGGGGGAGCTTCACAAAATCTGTTTAAAACTTGCTTTCAACTATTTTTTTGATAAATGACAAAGGGGGAGAGTAGAGAAATTCAAAAGTAAAAGAAAGTCTACTTTAAAAAGCAAGCCCTGTATTAAGGGGGAGCTTCATAAAGTTTAAGTGTTAGCTTAAGTTATGCTTGTATTTGAATTTATATACTTAAGCTTGCTCACTTAAAACCTTTTAAATATATTTATGCATTTGTTTTAATTAACTTTGAATTTAGGTTGTCATAATCAAAAAGGGGGAGATTATTGTTGCGGGAAGCATCCGACGATCGAACCTAAGTTTTGATAATGACAAAGGATTCAAAGTTAAGATGTGTGGTGATCTAACGGTCTGAATGAGATTGCAGGAAAGTCCTAAGTATACTTAGGCAAAAGCTCTAACTGTGGTTAGGCAAGGTAAAAACCCTAGGGGGTGGTAACCCTAGGTCATAGGGGGTGGTAACCCTATGCGAAAAGTCTTGGTGGGTCAAGTGCTTCAGGCAAAAGTCTTGGGGAGGTAACCCTAGGTGGAAAATCCTGGTGTCGCGAACTAGGTGAAAGACTGGACCAGCCGGGAAGCGGAAGTCCAACAGAATGTCCGGAAGCATTGAGCACCGAGCAAAAGTCCAGTCGATCTGGAGGATCACGCTAGCAACAGGTAAATCTCCTGAGTGGAGTAGGTGAGGACGCGTTCCCCGTAGAGGGAACAGTAGACGTCGGGTCGACCTAGGGTCTCCGGTTGAAAATACGAAGTCAGACCCGGACAGTCCGATGATTGTCAAACTTCATATTTATGATATTATATGTGCTAACTTTTGTTTTGCAGGATATGTTTGTGTTTTCGAACTAACATGTCTTGCAGGTATGAAAGAACAAGGTTAAGCCTCGGATGAACAGTGTCCGAGGCGCCTCCATGGAGCTTGGAGGCGCCTCGGGTGTAAAAGATAAGCTGGCTGCGAAGCAGGCTTGGAGGCGCCTTGGACCGGTGGATGAAGGCGCCTTGAGGAAGCATGAAGGTGCCTTGAACCTAATAAGGTTTGACCAGTTCAGCCCTTATCGCAGCGTGTGACTTGGCCAGCATGGAGGCGCCTTAGATGGCTTTCAAGGCGCCTTGAACACCCTTTACAAGAGGGTTTCGACCAGCAGCTCAGAACACCACATTTCAAGTGATCCTCTTGCTGCGTGCTACTAAATCGACGACCTGGAAGTGCTGCAACTTGACACCGACGACCCGGAGCTTCGCTTTCTCATCCATTGTTGTCGGTATAAGATTTCTGGTTTAAATTAAGCTGTAAATTGTTATACTTGTAAACCTTATCAAGATTATAGTTGTTGCCCATGGAAAGCGATCAAGGATCGTGGGCCTTCGAGTAGGAGTCGATCTAGGCTCCGAATGAAGTAAATTCCCCTGTGTCTCTGTGTTTGTTCTTTATTCCGCTGCGTGTTTTAACTCCGATAGTTTTACGAATCGAACGAAATAGCCACGAGCGTTATTCCCCCCCCCCCCCCCACCCCTCTAGCGTTTCTCGATCCAACATTCCTGTGTTCGGCCCGAACATCCAACTCAAGTCCATCAATAATAACTCATACCACTAAAAGGTTATTATTGAACTACCGCGCCAATCCCATATTATAATATGGACTCCTTATCATGAGTGTGTTAATCTCTCCGTGTTTAAGATATCGTATGCACGTTAATTAAATGAGTTACTAATAACTCAATTAATTAACATCTGATTCCAAGAGTAGTACCACTCAACTTTATTATCATGCCAGACTAAGTCCACCTGTAGGGTTTACATGATAATCCTTATGAGCTCCTCAAGGGGACATCATCAACCTAAATAATTAGGACACAGATTCCTTCTATAATCAACAATACACCATATAAACAATACTATTTCTCAACTCATCTGGCCTATTGATTTAACGAATAAATCTCACCCATTGATAAGTTAAAGAAATAAATACTAAATATACATGATTGTTATTATATAGGAATTAAGAGGACGCACATCCATAATAACAAAGGTTCTGTTCGTTTATGTAGTCAGTACAAATCAAACAACCTCAAACGGTCTTGCTCAATACACACATAGTGTACTAGTGTAATTTTATAGTCAAGACAGACTAATACCAAATTACACCACAACCGTTCCAATGGTTTGTCCCAATCCATCTTAGTTGTGAGCTACTATTTATAATTTATAAGGAACCGATAACATGATCTTCTGTGTGGCATCACATACCATGTTATTTATAATATATATTAAATAGACAACTGTATTAACATATATTGTAACGAACCAATTTTCCCTATTTCAAGTTCTAAAAGTCCATAAAAATATTTGGAAATACTTTTAAAATATTCTAGAGATTTTTAGAAATTTTTAGAGTATTTTTACGTAATTTTTGGAGGTCGTTTAGTAGGGTTACAAAAAGAAAGAAGTTTTGATAAAAACGTTGAAGGTGAGACTCGAACCCGAGACCTTGACCCGAGCCGAACCTCAGCCAAACCCAGCCCAACCAACCGGTCTATAGTTGTTTTGTGAATATATATGGAGCGAAATGCATATATGCAGTAATTGGAACATTTAAGATAAATTGGAATTAAAAGTGCGCGGCTGAGGGATTGAAGCCGAGACTCTTTGATTCGGTAAAAGGCCGACCGACCAACTGGGCTAGCGATTGGTGTTAATTAAAGAAAGAGTGAGTAATATTTAAGGTATATTAATTAATAAAAATCTTAGTTATAAGAAAGGATTTAAGTTTTCCCGAACCCTAAACGTTTCTCACCCGAACCTCTCTTCTCCTCCTTCACGCGACGGCGTCTCTCTCGGGCGAAGACGAAGCTGAGCTAGGGCTCTTCCTCCAGCGGCCGGCGAGGGGTTTTTCCGAGAGCTTTTGACGTTTTTGAGACCGTCTCACTAAGGAGAACAAGTAGATAGGGAGAGATCGTCGAGAAAGCGAGTTCATCCGAAACCCTAGAATTCTTCCCGTCGGCTGTGAGACCAAGGAACCGAGGTGAGTTGCTACTCACCTGCAGTAGGAGTAGTTCCGAGCTTCGATTCGTTCTCCTTGCTTTCGGATTTGTTTGAAGTTTCCTTATGTCTTTTGATTTTTTTTTGAAGCATGTTGTGAACTTGCATGTGTGTTTACTGCCGTGTACTTCAAAGAGGGGAACTAATGGTATGAATTAGGCATGTTTGTTCTTTTTTATATAGGGCAACTGATCTGGAACAGGGGAAGAACTGTGGTTTCGGGTTGCTTGTAGTGGTTGCTGCTATGACCATTAAATCCGAATTTACTAGGTTGATTATGGGATCATCTTATTGTTGAGTAATTCGGATTTGGGTTTATGCCATGCAATGGGTGTGGATAACTCTTATTTGGGAGTTCTGTTGGATTTTTAATGGCTTGGTTTCCTTGCTTTAGTTTTGTACAGCATTAGGATGAATAGAAAGGTAAGAGTAGTAAGTGTTTCTTGTTGTCTTGCTTCTGGATTTCCTTCCTGAACAACATTAGGATAGCTTGGAATTAAAAGAGTAGTTTAAGGAATTATTTTGCATTGAATTATGTTTTGGTTCCTTATATGCTCTAATGTTCATGCATCAATTTTTGATAACAGTAGCATTATTTTTAGTAGATAACAATATTAAAGCCTTAATCAGAGTTAAAAGAGGTTGATGAGATGGTGATACTGTGCTCAGAATGCTCATGTTTCCTTTACAAGTTTTATCAGTTTTGGGTTGGTTTTAATAAGCAATGAACATAAGATAATTTGATTAAATTTTGAGCATGTAGTTAGTTTTCTTTATTGCTGTTAGATTTAAGTTTGAACAACCCTTATAGTTAGCATTTCAGATAGAGATTTCCTGAATTAGATTTCTTTGGTATGCTGCCATGAACCTCAATTTTAGATTTCTGTTAAGCATTAGTCCAGATTTATGTTTATTGTAGCATGCTAAAAGAAGTTTGATTTGCTTTCCTTTGCTTGAGTCTGTCGATACATGATTAAAGAATTATGTTGCTCTATAAAAACTTTAGAATCTACCTGTAGGTGGAAAAAAAAAAAGAAAAAGAGTTCTAATAAATTCTTTAGAGGTTTATAAGAAGTTATAAGAAAGAGAGACCAAGGTCTTAATAGGATCCCTAATTTTAAGAATTGGGATCAGTAGCATATCAAGTGCTCAAATAAATGCCAAGGCATTTTATTATAAGAGAATTAAAGAATAACAAGTATAAGGAAGTAATAGTTAAAAAGAAAATAAGTATTTTACTTTCAAATGGCATGTACCGGACACAAGGTCCAGTGGGTGGGCTCCTAGATCGCCCCTAGGCACAAGATCGCCTAGAAGTACCTTAGTAGTTTCGGGATTAGCTACCTCGACTCTTATTAAGGATGCGCGCAAATTGGTACAATGTCGGGCCCAAGAGAAGTTTATTATTATTTTGAAGTATAAAAGTATTAAAGTATAAGTATTAAGCAAGTGAAATAAGATACAGAAGGTGTTTAGAATTCAGTAAGTTAAGTTCTTTATGCTAGCATGATAGTATAGATTTGCTATACATGTTTAGTATTTCAGCTAGTATGATTTCTTTATTGGTTTATGAGCATGATTAGCTATGCATGTTTAGTATTTCAGTTAGTATGATTCTTTTTCTATGTATGAGAATGAGTAGCTTTACATGTTAGCATTCAGTTTTAGCATGTTTTTTATTTATATACATGCATATCGAGTTTTTGTGAATTAGATAGCGCTCACTAAGCTTTATGCTTATAGACTGCATTTCCTCCTACTGTAGATAAAGGAAAAGCTAAAGTATGAAAGGAAGGTGATAAGGTGGTGGTGGTGATGAAGGTGTGTGATGGCTGGACTATGGAGAGATCAAGAGTTTGCTAAGGAGTTGTCAAAACTTGCCTGTTTAGAGTTTCCTTTTTCTTTTCTCCTTAATGCTATGATGAAGTTGAGATTGTAATTGGGTCTATTCCGCACTTGTAGCTTGTTATGTCTATTGTTGGAGTTATATACTTGTTTACCATTTCTAGAATAGTTTCCTTTGAGTTATTGTGTTGTTCACCATTGCTAGAATAGTTTCCTTTGAGTTATTGTTTTTTTTTTATTACTGTGTGGTTGTGTAATTATATGTTCCAGCCGCCTGTGGCTGAGTATACACTGTTTGTATTGTTGATTTGGTCACCGATACAGGGGAGACTCTGTCGAAATTTTTCGGTAGGGATTCCTCGTAGTTAAGTAGCGTACCGATTAAGTAGAGTAGTAGTTAAGTAACAGTCACTCTTAGAGAGTAGTAGTAGTAGTAAGAAGGGTGGTCGTTACAATTGGTATCAGAGCAGGTCTCGTTCTCCAGCATCACACACACATCAGCATCATCCTTGCCGTTTCCAAGTAAGAAAGTATTTAAATTCTTTCGTTATTCTGCTTTCCTTATTATTAACTGCAGTATAGAGTACTTGTTTTTGAGTGCTTAAGTAAGATAGAAGATTTTGTTTCCCTTTTCTTTATTCATATACAAATATGTATGTTTAGAAAGGGTAAAGAAGATACCAAGTCTTTTTTTCTCTGTATAACTAGATGTCAAGAAGAGGACATCCCCGTACCGTTCGTACTGAGAACCAAGATCAGGAGAACGAAGAGCCTAGAACAACTGGGCCTAATCTTTCTGAAGTTGTTGCTCAACTTCAGAGACAAGTAGCAGAGTAGTAACAAGTGATTGCCAATCTGATGGCCAATCAGAAGCCAGCTCCTCCCACTCCCCCAACAATTAATGTGGAGACCCCAGTGGTGACTGAAGTCCCATCAGTTGCCCTGGAAGTCGCCACAACACCTAGAAGACAAGAAGCATACCTCATCCAGTGGTTGAAGCTGAAACCAGAAAGATTCTCAGGCACGACTGAGCCCTAGGATACCCAGGCTTGGTTCAAGACACTTGAGAGCACAATGGAGCTTCTTGACTGACCAAAAGTCGAGAAAGTTAAGTGTGCCTCTTCTTGCCTATCTGGAGATGCTTGTATGTGGTGGGAGCGAGTTAAGAGTAAGAGAGCAGTCAACCAGATGAGCTGGGTTGACTTCGAGATAGAGTTTTACGAGGAAGTCTTCCGTCAACGGATCACCAATAAACAGTATGAGGAGCTTATAGAATTCAGACAAGGTGACCTACCAGTAGAAGAAGCGGTCAAAAGATTCGACAGGCTAGCTCGTCTTTGCCTAGAGTTAGTAAGTACAGAGAAAGAACGAGTCAGACGAATGTTGAGACCAGAAATAACACTTAATGTGAGTAATGAAACTTACCGACCACAGATTGGTGAAGAGCTAGTCAGCAGGGTATTAGTGAGCACTATCTGAACAGCAACAAGGCACAACAAACGCAACACAAGCCAGTCAAGATAGAAGACAAGACAGTGGGGAAACAGAGACCCCAGTCAAGTAATCAGAACTGGAGGGACAAAGATAACAAGAAAGACCCAAGCAGGAAGATGTTCGGGTAGTCTGTGAGTATCCAAAGGTATTCCCAGAAGAGCTACCTGGACTACCTCCCAACAGAGAAGTGGAGTTTGAGATTGAACTGGTTCCTGGTACTGGTCCAATTTCAAAAGCTCCATACCGCATGTCTCCAGCAGAGCTGAAAGAACTACAAGAACAACTTCAGGAGCTGCTTGACAAAGGCTTCATCCGCCCTAGTCATTCACCATGGGGAGCTCCCGTGTTGTTTGTCAAGAAGAAGGACGGATCTATGCGGATGTGCATAGATTATAGAGCTCTGAATCAAGTGACAATCAAGAACAAGTACCCCTTTCCCAGGATCGACGACTTATTTGATCAGTTGAGAGGGGCGACAGTATTCTCAAAGATAGACCTACGCTCTAGGTACCATCAGCTAAAAGTGAAGGAAAGAGACATACCCAGAACAGCTTTCAGGACTAGATACGGACACTACGAGTTCGTAGTCATGCCTTTTGGTGTGACTAATGCACCTGCAGTTTTCATGGACCTGATGAACAGAGTGTTCAGAGAATACCTTGACAAATTTGTCATTGTGTTCATCGACGACATTCTAATCTATTCCAGAACCCTAGAGGAGCATGACACGCACTTGAGGATAGTACTGCAAACTCTTCAGCAAAAGCAGCTTTACGCTAAATTCTCAAAGTGCGAGTTCTGGTTAGATCAGGTGGCATTTCTAGGTCACATAATTTCTAAAGAAGGCATCCAAGTGGATCCAGCCAAAATAGAAGCAGTCAACAACTGGAGCAGACCTAAGAACGCCAGGGAGATCAGAAGCTTCCTTGGTTTAGCTGGGTACTACAGGAAATTCATGGACTTTTCCAGGATAACCTCTCCACTAACAGCCCTCACCAGGAAGAATAAGAAGTTTGAATGGTCAGATAAATGTGAGCAGAGTTTCCAAGAGCTCAAGAAGAGATTGACCAGTGCTCCTATCCTAATAGTTCCAGAAAGTGACAGGAGTTTTGACATCTACAGTGATGCTTCCAAGATGGGCTTAGGAGCTGTACTCATGCAAGAAGGAAAAGTCATAACCTATGCTTTCAGACAACTCAAAGATTATGAAAAGAACTACCCCACTCATGATCTTGAGCTGGCAGCTGTGGTTTTTGCATTGAAACTCTGGCGACATTATTTGTATGGAGTTCAGTGTAGAATTTTCACAGACCATCAGAGTCTTATGTACTTCTTCACTCAGAGGGATTTAAACATGAGACAGCATAGGTGGCTAGAGTTGGTCAAAGATTATGACTGTGAAATCCTCTACCACCCAGGCAAAGCTAATAAAGTGACAGATGCACTAAGCAGAAAATCCAATGCATCCCTGATGTCTTTGTCTTCATTAGCCCTACCACTGCAAAAGGAGTTGTCAGATTTTGGAATGGAAATTATTTATGGGCAACTCTCTGCATTGACCTTAGAGTCAACCCTGCTTGAGGATATACAGAGAAAGCAAAGTGAAGATCCAGATATCCAAAAGATTAAGCAAGGGATACAAGAAGAAGGAAATTCGGAGTTTCGAGTATCAGATAGTGGAATTCTTTATCAGGGGAGCCGCCTTTGTGTCCCCAATGATGAAGAGTTGAGAAAGAAAATTTTAGAAGAAACTTATAGTACACCTTATTCCATGCATCCTGGTTCTACCAAGATGTATCAAGACGTGAAACAGATATTCTGGTGGTCTGGACTCAAAAGAGATGTAGCTAAATATGTCAGTATCTGCCTGACATGTCAGAGGGTCAAAGCAGAACACCAGAGACCAGGAGGAGTTCTACAGCCTCTTCCTATACCAGAGTGGAAGTGGGAAGACATATCCATGGACTTTATAACAGGTCTCCCAAGAACCACAAATGGATATGATCCAATATGGGTGATAGTGGACAGATTGACCAAGTCTGCTCATTTTCTAGTCATCAAGGTGTCCCACTCTATAGAGCAGTTGGCACAGCTGTATGTTAAAGAGGTGATCAAACTTCACGGAGTTCCTAAATCTATTGTTTCTGATAGAGATGGGTGCTTCACCTCTCACTTCTGGGAGTGTGTTCAGACTGCACTAGGCACCAAACTCAAGTTCAGCACAGCCTTCTATCCTCAGACTGATGGATAGACAGAGCGAGTAAATCAGATTCTAGAAGATATGCTCAGAGCTTGTGCACTAGATTTCAAGGGAAGTTGGTGCAAGTACTTGTGCTTAGCTTAATTTGCCTACAACAACAGCTATCAGGCCACCATCAAGATGGCTCCTTATGAGGCATTGTATGGCAGGAAGTGCAGATCATCCATTTGCTGGCAAGAAGCAGGTGAGAGAAAAGAAATGGAAGTAGAACTGGGCATTCAGACAGAACTGATAGATGAGACTACTCAGGCTATCCAGAAGATTAGACAGAGGATTGAGACTGCCCAGAGTAGACAGAAGAGTTATGCTAACACACGCCGCAGGCCACTGGAATTCCAAGTAGGGGATTCAGTCTTTCTCAAGGTCGCTCCTATGAAGGGAGTGATGAGATTTGGCAAGAAGGGCAAATTAAGTTCTCGTTATGTAGGACCTTACCTAGTCACAGAAAGGATTGGGAAAGTAGCTTACAAGCTGGATTTACCACAGGACATGTCAGCAATACATAATGTATTTCATGTCTCTCTGTAAAAGAAGTGTCTCCACGACCCTAGCCAAGTGATTCAGCCTCAGTCAGTGCAGATCCAAGAGGATCTTAGTTATGAGAGCAGACCTACACAGATAGTGGACAGAGATGTCAAGAGACTAAGAAATAAAAAAGTGCCACTAGTGAAGGTTATCTGGCAGAACCAGAAGCACGAGAAAGTCACTTGGGAGCGGGAGGACAGTATGAGAGAGAAATATCCAAAGCTATTCTAAGTTCGAGGACGAACTTTTTATAAGGTATGCGGAATTGTAACGATCCAATTTTCCCTATTTCAAGTTCTAAAAGTCCATAAAAATTTTGGAAATACTTTTAAAATATTCTAGAGATTTTTAGGAATTTTTAGAGTATTTTTACGTAATTTTTGGAGGTCGTTTAGTAGGGTTACAAAAAGAAAGAAGTTTTGATAAAAACGTTGAAGGTGAGACTCGAACCCGAACCTTGACCTGAGCCGAACCTCAGCCGAACCCAGCCCAACCAACCGGTCTGTAGTTGTTTTGTGAATATATATGGAGCAAAATGCATATATGCAGTAGTTGGAACGTTCAAGATAAATTGGAATTAAAAGTGCGCGGCTGAGGGAATGAAGCCGAGACTCTTTGATTCGGTAAAAGGCCGACCGACCAACTGGGCTAGCGGTTGATGTTAATTAAGGAAAGAGTGAGTAATATTTAAGGTATAGTAATTAATAAAAATCTTAGTTATAAGAAAGGATTTAAGTTTTCCTGAACCCTAAACGTTTCTCACCCGAACCTCTCTTCTCCTCCTTCACGCGACGGCGTCTCTCTCGGGCGAAGACGAAGCTGAGCTAGGGCTCTTCCTCCAGCGGCCGGCGAGGGGTTTTTCCGAGAGCTTCTGACGTTTTTGAGACCGTCTCACTAAGGAGAACAAGTAGATAGGGAGAGATCGTCGAGAAAGCGAGTTCATCCGAAACCCTAGAATTCTTCCCGTCGGCTGTGAGACCAAGGAACCGAGGTGAGTTGCTACTCACCTGCAGTAGGAGTAGTTCCGAGCTTCGATTCGTTCTCCTTGCTTTCGGATTTGTTTGAAGTTTCCTTATGTCTTTTGATTTTTTTTTGAAGCATGTTGTGAACTTGCTTGTGTGTTTACTGCCGTGTACTTCAAAGAGGGGAACTAATGGTATGAAGGCATATTTGTTCTTTTCGATATAGGGCAACTGATCTGGAATAGGGGAAGAGCTGTGGTTTCGGGTTGCTTGTAGTGGTTGCTGCTATGACCATTAAATCAGAATTTGCTAGGTTGATTATGGGATCATCTTATTGTTGAGTAATTCGGATTTGGGTTTGTGTCATGCAATGGGTGTGGATAACTCTTATTTGGGAGTTATGTTGGATTTTTAATGGCTTGGTTTCCTTGCTTTAGTTTTGTACAGCATTAGGATGAATAGAAAGGTAAGAGTAGTAAGTGTTTCTTGTTGTCTTGCTTCTGGATTTCCTTCCTGAACAACATTAGGATAGCTTGGAATTAAAAGAGTAGTTTAAGGAATTATTTTGCATTGAATTATGTTTTGGTTCCTTATATGCTCTAATGTTCATGCATCAATTTTTGATAGCAGTAGCATTCTTTTTAGTAGATAACAATATTAAAGCCTTGATCAGAGTTAAAAGAGGTTGATGAGATGGTGATACTGTGCTCAGAATGCTCATGTTTCCTTTACAAGTTTTATCAGTTTTGGGTTGGTTTTAATAAGCAATGAACATAAGATAGTTTGATTAAATTTTGAGCATGTAGTTAGTTTTCTTTATTGCTGTTAGATTTAAGTTTGAACAACCCTTATAGTTAGCATTTCAGATAGAGATTTCCTGAATTAGATTTCTTTGTTATGCTGCCATGAACCTCAATTTTAGATTTCTGTTAAGCATTAGTGCAGATTTATGTTTATTGTAGCATGCTAAAAGAAGTTTGATTTGCTTTCCTTTGCTTGAGTCTGTCGATACATGATTAAAGAATTATGTTGCTCTATAAAAACTTTAGAATCTACCTGTAGGTGGAAAAAAAAAGAAAAAGAGTTCTAATAAATTCTTTAGAGGTTTATAAGAAGTTTTAAGAAAGAGAGACCAAGGTCTTAATAGGATTCCTAATTTTAAGAATTGGGATCAGTAGCATATCAAGTGCTTAAATAAATGCCAAGACATTTTATTATAAGAGAATTAAAGAATAACAAGTATAAGGAAGTAATAGTTAAAAAGAAAATAAGTATTTTACTTTCAAATGGCATGTACCGGACACAAGGTCCAATGGGTGGGCTCCTAGATCGCCCCTAGGCACAAGATCGCCTAGAAGTACCTTAGTAGTTTCGGGATTAGCTACCTCGACTCTTATTAAGGATGCGCGCAAATTGGTACAATGCCGGGCCCAAGAGAAGTTTATTATTATTTTGAAGTATAAAAGTATTAAAGTATAAGTATTAAGCAAGTGAAATAAGATACAAAAGATGTTTAGAATTCAGTAAGTTAAGTTCTTTATGCTAGCATGATAGTATAGATTTGCTATACATGTTTAGTATTTCAACTAGTATGATTTCTTTATTGGTTTATGAGCATGATTAGCTATGCATGTTTAGTATTTCAGTTAGTATGATTCTTTTGCTATGTATGAGCATGAGTAGCTTTATATGTTAGCATTCAGTTTTAGCATGTTTTTTATTTATATACATGCATATCGAGTTTTTGTGAGTTAGATAGCGCTCACTAAGCTTTATGCTTATAGACTGCATTTCCTCCTACTGCAGATAAAGGAAAAGCTAAAGTATGAAAGGAAGGCAACAAGGTGGTGGTGGTGATGAAGGTGTGTGATGGCTGGACTATGGAGAGATCAAGAGTTTGCTAAGGAGTTGTCAAAACTTATCTGTTTAGAGTTTTCTTTTTCTTTTCTCCTTAATGCTATGATGAAGTTGAGATTGTAATTAGGTCTATTCTGCACTTGTAGCTTGTTATGTCTATTGTTGGAGTTATATACTTGTTTACCATTGCTAGAATAGTTTCCTTTGAGTTATTGTGTTGTTCACCATTGCTAGAATAGTTTCCTTTGAGTTATTGTTTTTTTTTATTACTGCGTGGTTGTGTAATTATATGTTCCAGCCGCCTGTGGCTGAGTATACACTGTTTGTATTGTTGATTTGGTCACCGGTACAGGGGAGACTCTGTCGAAATTTTTCGATAGGGATTCCTCGTAGTTAAGTAGCGTACCGGTTAAGTAGAGTAGTAGTTAAGTAACGGTCACTCTTAGAGAGTAGTAGTAGTAGTAAGAAGGTGGTCGTTACATATATATAAATATAAAATGAAAACATTTGACCAAGATGATTCTCATTTCAAAATATTTCAAAATCGATGTTCATAAAAAAGCTAGGCTTATAGTATACATCCCAACAGTACATACTCCAGCTACCACTACCCATGAGTGGTCGAGTGTACGACTTTGGCTAACAACTCTCTCAACTATAAGGGAGAATTTGTCACCGACATGCATGCAATGATATGATGAACAAGATGCAACTATCATCATATATATAAATAGTAATCAATTATACTATAATAAAACCAGCATGTTCAATAGTGTACATGAATATATAGTAATCAATGCAAGTAAATATGGTATTCTGTATCTACTAAATATCATGGATGACAATGAGAGACTGTATAGATATCAACACAATCATTTTAAAGATCAAACAAGTAAGTATCAAACTCAGGAAAAATATGAGAGTAGTCAAGGTATATATAGCAACTATCCGAATATAGCTCATGTACTAAGGTCAAAGTATTAAAGAAGCAAAGTAAAAAAGTACCCGCCTTTATTTGTCGATCGTGCTAAACAATCCTACGTCAAGATACTCATTTGAAAATCAGAATCCTACAAATCACATAACATATAATTTAACTAATCACATATGCAACAACTAGCTAAAACCTAAATCTAAATTCAGTTAGGAAATCCTAATTGTAACGATCATTGGTTAACCCTCGATTCATCTATCACACGAATTAGGTTTAACCCAATATCATCATCTTAATCGAACACAACCAAATTAAATCACAATCCCATTCACAAGTCCTTACCCTCTTCCTCGGCACAATTAGGTCATGGCATCTGCAACAACACTGTGGTAGTAGCAGCAACTATCCAAGGCCCGTCGACATGAGACAACGATAGATCGACGCTCCAACCATGTCTCAGGTCTTTGATGATGATCCACAGCCAACGATAGATCGGCGCTCCAGCCATGTCTTAGGTCTTTGATGATGATCCACAGCCATAGATCCTCTGTACCGTGATTTAACAAAATGGTTATGGACCATTAAATCACTTCTTCACCATTACAATTATACTCACTCATCAGTAAAGTATAGAAAGGACTCCTTCATGATCCTCCCAACAAAAGCTGGTGGTTTGAGAGAAGCAAACCAAAGATCCAAGAGGTGGGGTGTGAGGCGATGTTAATCAATGGAGGAGGAGGGAAGCATTCCCATGTAGATGAAGGTTCCAAGTGATGCCAACAGCCACATAGAAGACGCCTTTGTTGGACCTCATGGTTATTTTGATGTGATCAACCAAGTTAGGATAGGTCCTGTTTGATTTTGATCCCTGTGTTTAAGTGTGTAGGACCTTAGGAGCACAGGAAGTCAAGCGGAAGAAGCATGGGAAGGGAGCGGACGGGCACGGTGCATCCGAGGGACAAAAGGGCTACAGAAGAGTACACCAATGGATGAGAAGAACGTACGTGACGTTCGAAGGACGAGAAGCCAGAGTGGAAGTCTGCTCGAGGAGAAGACCTGAAATTGGATTCGGATGAGCCCTATTTCGATGGCCGAGATCACCCAGGAGATCGCAGCAACAAAGGAGCAAGTTGGAGCTACAAGTGTGTTGGAGGCGCCTTCAAAGGCTGTTGAAGGCGCCTTCCATCCATGGAAGGCGCCTTCGATGAGCAGTGTGAAGGCGCCTTCCAAGGCTATGAAAGGTGTCTTTGGCCAGTTAAACTGATCATTGGCAACAGATAAAGCCTTATCCATTGCTGCCTTGCTGAAGGCGCCCTCCATCCACCTTGGAGACGCCCTCAAGCTTAGGATAGGATTTCCAAGAGCTATAAAAAGACTCCTGGAGCTAGAAAATAAAACAACAACTGAGAACAACTCTTGTATTAACTTCCTAGCAACTTTTTGAGCTTTCATTGTATGTAAAAGGCTTTTCCACCTTCAGAGAAGGAGATTCTTAGTGGGCTTTGCAACCGCCTTGGATTAACAACCACCTAGGTTGTAACCAAGTCAATTCTGAGTCTCTTCCTTATTCTTGTTACTTTTATTTTATTATTACTGTTGCATTTTAAGTAAGAGTTGAAAGCACGAGGAGGATATTGTTTTTCTATTTCAGGTAATTCACCCCTCCCCTCTTACCGACCCCGTTGCGCCAACAAGTGGTATCAGAGTCTAACCACCTCAGAAGGACTAACCGTCGACTGAAGTATCAAGATCAAGACGATGGCCGGACCAACGATCTATCTACCAAAATTCGAAGGAGAATTTACGCCGTGGAAGAAACGAATGGAGGTATTTTTCAAAACCGACTTCGAAAATATTTTAATAATTAAATACGGTTTTGGAGCGCCAACCCCCCCCCCCCCCCCCCAAGGAGAAGAAAAAGGAGAATATCAGTGGACTAAGAAGGAACAAGCAGATTTTGTAGCAAACGGACGAGCCGAGTTCCACATGCTTAGCGTGCTTCCACCCCAGGAAGTAAATCAAATTGGAGATTACAACTCGGCAAAAGAGATTTGGGAGAAGTTCTTGGAGTTGCATGAATGAACTTTCGAAACAAAGCTCGCGAGACAGGGCACGCTCCAAAATCAACTGACGAACCTCTGGATGGAAGAAGGAGAGTCAGTAGCACAACTACACGGAAGAATCAAGGAGTTGATCATCGGACTAACAAATCTCGGAGAAACGGTAATGAATCGGGACACACAAAGGTATGCTTTAAATGTGTTCCCAATAACACCTGAATGGATATCTATAGTAGACTCCTACTATATATCCAAGGATCTCGAGGTAAGTACTTTAGAAAGTCTTTTCTCTACTTTCGAATTACATGAATCTCGGTGTGCAGGACAAAGAAAAGGACCGAGTCAGAACGTTGCCCTGAAAGCAAGAACAAACGATTCAGACTCTGATGAATTAATTGATGAAAACGAAACAGCCCTTTTGGTAAGAAAATTTAATAAATTTATTCAGTCTAATAAGTTTAAATCGCCGATAAAGAGGGATTACCAAAACAAAAGGAAGGTCCGATGCTATAACTGTAACGAAGAAGGGCATATCAAGGATGACTGCCCAAAATTGAAGAAAAGGGATAAAGAGAAAGAAAAGTCCCAAAGACCAACATCCTTCAAACGTAAGAGTCTGAAGGTCACATGAGATGAATCATCGTCCTCCGAATCTGAAGTCAAAGCCTACGCTAGACTTGCTCTAACAACAATCCACCAAGAAGAAGATGAGACCAGCTCAGAAATGAGCATAGATGAAGGGGGAGGATTATCAAAAGAAAGCCGCGATGAAGGGGGAGCATCAGAAATTGAGGTAAGTAAGGTACGTGCTCTATCTCCTAAGTAGTCCTTTCAGTTTATTAAGATCCTTTCTAAAGATTTAGTTAAATTAGAAAAGGAAAATGCTAAGTTAAAATTAAACTTAGCAAAAATATGTCCCTTAAAATTATTTAACAAATTAACGGAAGAAAATGATAAACTAAAACTGCAAATTGATGGCTTGAAAAAAGATACATGTTTTAAAATAAATAATCTTCAAAAATCAAAACTTAGAATTTATGGAAAATTAAACTAGTACATTAGAAAACATCAGGGGCAACTTAGAAGAATACCTAGAGGGTGTGTTCCCCCTAGATATTTAACTAACCCAGTAAGAAGAAACCTATATTGGGTTCCAAAATCGTACTTAGATTAAACATTTTTTTAAGGCTTTCAGAAAAATTAAATGTTTAATTCTTTAAGAGGCTTTGTCTAGAAGTGGTTAATGATCCAATAACCAAGAAAGCACAGTACCTCGCCACAGTCTGAAAGTCGATTAACAAATTAAGTATTTAATTGACAAACTGATAAACATATAAATTAAGATAATGCTTTTAAATTCTTGTCAATTATTTGAAAAATTTTTATTCTTGATGTTTTTATTTAACTTCAAAATTTCTAACTTAGATTTTATTTCTCAAAAAATTGTTTTATTAACTTGAAAATTTGTACCCTGTTTTTTTATGTGATCAAAAGGGGAGGAATAAGTACAAATTTAGGGGAAGTTAAGATTTTCAAGATTTTTTTATAACTCATTTTTATATATTATATATGATCAATTGGAATTACATTTGATGTTGCAATTTCTTTTATCTGCAACTTTCTAATAAAATATTTTATTTTGCAATTACTACTTGTCTGTTATTACCCAAACTTAAACTTGGGTTGATGCACATAAAAAACGGAGAGATTATTAGACCCCGTGGTTGTTTTGGGGTGATCAACCAAGTTAGGTTAGGTCCTGTTTGGTTTTAATCCCTGTGTCTAAGTGTGTAGGAGCTTAGGAGGATAGGAAGTCGAGCGGAAGATGCAGCTAGCGAGAAGGATGACACGGGAAGGGAATCAACGGGCTCGGTGCATCTGAGGGATGAAAGGGTTGTGGAAGAGTACACCGATGAACGAGAAGAATATATGCGACGTTCGAGGGACAAGAAGCCAGAGCGGGATCCTGCTCAAGGAGAAGGCCGGAAATTTGGTCCGGATGAGCCCTATTCCGGTGGCCGAAATCACCCAGGATATCACAGCAGCACAGGAGCAAGTTGGAGCTGCAAGTGCTGCTGGAGGCGCCTTCAAAGGATGTTGAAGGCGCCTCCACGTCTTTTATGGAAGGCGCCTTCGATGAACAGTGCGAATGCGCCTTCCGAGGCTATAGAAGGCACCTTCGGTCAATCAAACTGATCGTTGGCAGCAGATAAGGCCTTATCCGTTGCTACCTTACTAGAGGCACCCTCCATCCACCTTGGAGGCACCCTCAAGCTTAGGATAGGATTTCTAGGAGCTATAAAAAGACCCCTGGAGCTAGGAAATAGAACAACAACTAAGAACAACTCTTGTATTAACTTTCTAGCAACTGTTTGAGCTTTCATTATGTGTAAAAGGCTTTTCCACCTTCAGAGAAGGAGATTCTTAGTGGGCTTTGCAACCGCCTTGGATTAACAACCACCTAGGTTGTAACCAAGTCAATTCTGAATCTCTTCCTTATTCTTGTTACTTTTATTTTATTATTACTGTTGCATTTTAAGAGTTGAAAGCACAAGGAGGGTATTGTTTTTCTATTTCAAACAATTCATCTCTCCCCTCTTGCAGGCCCCACTGCGCCAACAGCCTCTACACGTTTCTGTGTAAGCCTTCGACCAAGGTGTCCGAGGCACCTTCATCACTATGGAAGGCACCTCGAGCATTGTTCACCGGAGGTAATCCATTGTGCATTTCACTTCCTACAAGACACATTAGTCCAAATACAAAAGAGCATAATAAAATATGATTAATAAACTATTTGGCAGTCTCCAAACTGTCTGGTTTTGACTTTTAAATTTTTCAAAAATTCTAAGTTGAATCGACATCTACTATTCTTTCAACGGGAAATACGTCCTCACCTATTTCTCTAAGAAGAATTTATCTTTTTCCAAACCGATCCTTCAGACCATTTAAACTTTTGCTCAGCATTTGAGACATCAGGACTTTCCACTGGACATCCAATTCCCGATCCGTCAAGTCTTCCGCCTAGTGTCCGTGGCCTTAGGACTTTCAGCTAGTGTCCTTAACCCTAGGATTTCATCCAACGTCTTCGATCCACCAACACTTTACCCAATCCCTCAAATCAGGACTTCGTTGTCTAACCATAGCTAGAACTTTTCATCTACCTAACCTTAACCTCAACTAAGACTTTCTTTTACTTAAGTTCACTTAGGATTTTCCTGCACACTTAGTTCAACTTATTAGAACAACAAACCTTAACTTTGACTTTCTTTTACTTAGGTTTACTTAGGACTTTTCTGCACACTTAATTCAACTTATTAGAACAACAAACTTCAACTTAGAGCGCTTTGACATAATCAAAATTTAAGTTTAATCCTATGTTATTTCTTGCACCAACACACTTTCACTCTAATTAATAACATTTATAAGATCATAACTACAATTAACATAAAAAATCAAAAAATAAAATGTTAGGGATAGGGTATTTTTTTATAATAAATAAAAATAAAGTATTATTTTGATAATAAATAAAAAATATCCTTTTCACATTTAGAATAAACAGGAATTTTTTTTTTTACCCTATTAGATGATAAATCATGGAATGTACTAATTCCCCGAATCCCCGTTGTATGCGAATTTATATATAAATATAGATACTATTCTGATTTTACAAAGAACCCCCTAGAATTATGTAAGCAGGAAATGATCAGAACATGTCGGAAAGGGTGGGCAGCTTGATCTCGCCGGCGGTGGAGACGGGGATGGTGAAGTTGCCGACGACGGGGAGGTCGACGGTGACTCCCACGTCCAGCTCGTAGTCGATGTCCCCGTCCCTCCCCAGGTCCCTCATCAGGCTTATCAATATGTCGTACGGCACGGTGACCGGCAGTTCCAGCATCGTCTCCGCGCTCGCCGCCGGCGACTCCGGATCGCGCATCCTCCCTGAAGCGACCTCCCTTAATTGGATTTGGGATCGGTTTTAAGATTTGTGATCGGTGAACGAAGCGAATTGGAGTATCGCTGCCTACCTGCCGGCGCTCTTGAGGGTGTAGGCGATCTCGCAGATGGGGATGGTGAAGGGGTAGGGGTTGGAGACGGAGACCTGGCTGTGGAAGAGGACGCCGTCGCGGCTCAGGCTCCGGACGGAGACGCCGGCGAGGGAGGCGTCCGGCTTGGGGATGTCGGGGACCTTGTCCGCCATGAACTCCTTCGCCTGGTCCACAAGGTTCGACATGATCGATGATCGATGAAGCAGCGAGCATCGGGGAAGATGATAAACAAGCACACGCGACGAGGTGGAGATCGATCGAGCAGCCACGCGGCCTTCGATCTCGGCGGCTAGCTGATACGTGGAGGAGGGAACAGGCATGTGGCTCGTCGCGCTTACCGGCGTTGCTGCTGATCATTCAACGCCATTACTTCTGGGTGATCGAACATCGAGACTCGTTGCCCTGCTTACTTAGGACGGACGCGAAAAAAAAGATAGATATTAAAAAATATATTCGTAATTATTGTTTTAAGCATTTTTTTTTATCCGCTTGAAATTGATAAAATAAACTTCCATTTTCTTCGAGTATTTCAATCAAATCTAAGATGCCCCAGGTTATCATTCAAATTGTCACTCAAAGATTCAATTTTTAATTATTATAAAATATTAGATTTTTAGATCATCCACAACAAATACTTTCTAATCCTATCTGAAGGCTAGGAAGATAGTGTCCAAGCTCTAGTGAATGATTTGTTGACCGGTAGAAGACTTCTTTGGCTTAGAATGGAATATTTCTCCATGATCCTGTACACAATTCGACAATTAAACAAAGCGTTAGTGACTAAAGACGAGAAAAGGGGTCCCTGGCAAGGCCCTTCGACACTCAAGTCAGTATACTTTTCGATGAGTGGACGAAGAAGAAGAACAATGGAGGATATGCACAAGCGTTAGGTTTTGATGATGTCAAATTACATACCTTGTGAACGGAGAAGATCCCCTATATATACTATCTCTCACAATCTCCGTGAGGTGGCCCCTTAACTCGAAGTTCGTTAGGTGATGGAAGAAATACAGTCTGGGTGCTTCGTAATGATAGTCTGAGGCTTTTAAGTCTAAGGGATATGGAGCTAAAGATATAATGGAATTGGTTCATTCTGATTTGTATGGTCCTATGACTATCCAGACAAGAAGTAGTTTCGAATATTTCGTCTATTTTATAGACAACTATTTGAGACACAGATAGATTTACTTGATACACCGCAAGTCTAAGTGCTTTGATTAGTTCAAAGAGTACAAGGCTGATGCGGAGAAATGTCAAAGTAAAAATATCAAGACACTACGGTGAGATCGTAGTAGCAAATACCTCTTGGGAGAATTTAGGAGTCACTTATCAGAAGTAGGGATTCAATCCAAACTAACTGCACTTGGTACATCCCAACAGAATGGTATAGTAGAAAGAAGGTATAAGGCTCTTATGGAATAATTAGATCGATGATGAGTTATTTAGAAAATTACCAAATTTGTTTTAAGGATATACACTGAAAACGGAAGTGAACATAGTACCTTCTAAGTCAGAATTCTCTACTCCCACAGAATTACAGAATGGGCGTAAGCCTAGTCTGAAGCATATTCGGATTTGGGTGGTCTAGCACGTGAGAGACACTGAAAAATTGGACATGAGTTCACTTGTTTGTGAGTTATACTAGAAAAAAAAAAGAAAAGAGGTTTTGTAGTCCTTAAAATCGGAAGGTTATTGTTGGCACCAATGCTCGATTTGAGAAAAGGACTATACTATAAACCACAAGCCCATGAGAAAAAAATGTTCTTAAGGAAATTAAAGGACACGTCTAACCTAGTACCAACTGTACAAGATGAAATATCACAAAAAAAACTGCAACACGTATCACAAATGATACACAATTGCAGAAAGTACCTCGTCATAGTGGGAGGGTTGTTAGACAACCTAAAAAGATTTATGTTTTGGGAGAGTCTTTGGACTCGATTCCTGGAGGATATGAACCTGATCTCCGGACATATGACGAAGCACTCCAAGATAAAAATGCAGCATCTTTGCAAAGAATACAGAATTAGAATAGAGTCGGGAAGCTTATAAAATTACCAAATGGTGTAAAAGTCATTGGGTAAAAATAAGTCTACAATAGGAAAAGAGGGATAGACAGGAAGGTAGAAACTTTCAAAGCAAGGCTTGTTGAAAAAGGAAATTTTTTTTACTGGTAGTCATGCTTAAGTCTACCCGGATTCTTTTATTTATGAGATTTAGCAAGTGGATGTCAAGACAGCTTTCCTTAATGGAAGTCTTGAAAAAAATATCCATATAAAGCAACCAGAAGGGTTCATTGCAAAGAGCAAAGAGCATCTTGTGTAAGCTCAAACAGTCTATGGACTGAAGTAAAGCTTCAAGGTCTTGGTACATTCGGTTTAATAAAGTAATCCAGACCTATGGATTTATTTTATAACTGAATGAGTTTTGTGTATACAAGAAATGTGATGGAAACGTGGTGGTATTTCTTGTACTATACGTAGATAACATTTTTGGTAGTTGAAAATAATATCAAAGTGTTGTCAGAAGTAAGGGTATGGTTGTCCAAATAATTTGATGTGAAGGACTTGGGAGAATGCATATATTCTTGGGATCAAAGGGATCGCAAGAAAAGAATATATTTTACTTATCCCAAGCTTCATATATCGAAACAATCTTAGCTCATTTTAGCATGCAGAACTCCAAGAAAGGTTTCTTACCTTTTAGGCATGGAGTAGCTTTATTTAAAGAGATGTCTCAGAAGACATCAAAGGAAATAAAGGACATGAAGGTCGTTCCTTATGCTTCGGTTGTAGGAAGTCTAATGTATGCAATACTGTGTACGAGACGGGATATCTGTTTTACCGTGGGCATGATTAGCAGATATCAAAGTAACTCTGGACAAGGACATTTGTCTGCGGTAAAGCATATATTGAAGTACCTTAGAGGCACTAGAGATTATATGCTAGCTTATAAGGCAGATAATTTGGTTCCTGTGGGTTACATGGATTTTAACATCCAATCGGAAAGGGACAATAGTAAGTCAACCTCGAGGTTTTGTGTTTACTTTAGGAGGTAAAGTCATAACTATGGAAGAGTGATAAGCATAGGTGCTTTTTCGGACTCCACCATAGAAGCTGAGTATATGGCAGCCTCTGAGGTAGCCATAGAAGTTGTATGGCTCAGATACTTCAAGATAGACTTAGATATGATTTCTGGTTTGCCCAAAATAATTTGGTGCAGTAGCAAACTCGAAAAAAACCATAAGTCCATAAGGCAAGTAAACACAATAAGAGCGCAAGTACCACCCAATACGAGAAATCGTATAAACGAGGAGAAGTTGTTGTCGCCTAGATTGCATCAGATGATAACCTATAGATCTTTTCACTAAGGCTCTTAAGGCAAGAGTTTTTGATGAGCATGTTGAAGGGTTGGGAATTAGATGTATGACAGCAGATATGGCAGCTTAGTCTTTTAGTATAAGTGGGAGATTGTTAGAGTATATACTAAAAGCCTAGTTTTTTGTATAAACATTTATCAAGAAATAAGAATCGCATTGGTCAAATATTTACATTTATGATAAATGTAGTTGTTCAATTAATTTATATTGTAGATAACATGGTGTATGGTGTCACATACAGAAGATCATGTTATCAGTTCTTTATAAATTATAAATAGTTGCTCACGACTAAGATGGAAAGGAACAAATCATTGGAATAGTCGTAGTGTAATTAGGTATTAGTTTATCTTGACTAATAAATTACACTAGTACACTCTAAGTGTATTGAGTAGGACAATTTTAGGTAAGTTCTTTTTATACTGACTTGATAAAAGAACTAGACCTTAGTTATTATGGAAGTGTGTGCTCTTAATCCTAATATAATAATAAGCACATATATTTGATATTTATTTCTTTAATTTATCAATGGGTGAGATTTAGTTCGATAAATCAATAAGCCCGATAAGTTGGAAAATGATATCACTTATAGTGTGTGTTGTTGATTATAGAAGGAAACTGTGTCCTAGTAATCTAGGTTGAGAATGACCCCAAGAGGAGCTCATAAGGATTGCCATGTTAAACCCTGCAGGTGGACTTAGTCCGACATGACGATAAGGTTGAGTGGTACTACTCTTGGACTAAGATATTAATTAAGTGAGTTGTCAGTAACTCATTTAATTAGTGGACATTCGACATCTTAAACACAGGGAGACTAACACACTCATAATAAGAAGGAGCCCAAAATGTAATTTGGGATTGATGCGGTAGTTCAATAATAGTTCATTAGTGGAATGAATTATTATTGATGGAATTAAGTTGTGTGTTCGGGGCGAACACGGGAAGCTTAATTTCATCGGGAGACCAAAACCAATTCCTCCTCTCAGTCCCTATCGTAGCCTTTTGTATATAGAGATTTATACCCACTACATACCCACCTTCTTACCTAACCTATAGGGGTCGGCCAAGCTAAGCTTGAAGCTCAAGCTTAGGGTCGGCCAAGACCCAAAGGTTGAGCCAAGTTAATTGCCCGGCCATAGCTTGGAGCCCAAGCTTGATTGGGCGGCCATATTAAAAGGGAATTTATTTTTAATTAAAATTATTTCTTATGTGGATATCATGGTTTTTAAAGAGAGTTTAAAATTTAAATCTTTCCTTTTATAAGCGTTCTACAAAAGATTAAGAAAAGATTTGAAATCTTTCCTTATTTGTAGATTGAAAGGAAATTTTAATTTTGAGTAAACTTTTCTTTTTTAACCATGATTCATGATTTAAAAGAGAGTTTAAAAATTAAATATTCTCTTTTATAAGTTTCTACAAAAGATTAAGAAAAGATTTGATATCTTTCCTTATTTGTAGATTGAAAGGAGATTTTAATTTTTAGAGATAACTTTCCTTTTTGGAAATCATCCACATGTTTAAAAGAAAGATTTTAATTTATAAAATTTCCTTTTTATAATCCACCATGAAGGGAAAAATTATTGGAGAAATTTTTTATAAATTTCTGGAAATAAATTAGGAAGTTTTAATTTTTGTTTTAATTAAAACTCTCCTTGTTTTGGGGAAAGAGGTGGTCGGCTAATTGAAAAAAGAAAATTGCTTTAATTAAAATAATTTTTCTTTTTCATGGCAAAGGAATTAAGGAAATTTTTTTTATTTGCCAAGACCAAGGATTATAAAAGAGGGGGTAGAGGTACCTTCATAGTGAACGACTCTATTATTCTTCTCCTCTCTTTTCCTCCTTGGTGGCCGGCCCTAGCTTCTCCCTCTTCTCTTCTTCTTGTGGTCGGCGGCAACCCCTCTTGGAGCTCTTGATGGTGGCCGGTTCTAGCTAGGAGAAGAAGGAGAGAAAGGAGGTTTTGTTTCTTGCATCCCTTGGAGCTTGGTGGTGGTGGTCGGACCTCTACTTCTCTTGGAGAATTGTGGTGGCCGAAACCTAGAAGGAAGAAGAAGGTGCTTGGTGGTTCTCGTCTCGGATGATCGTTGCTCACACAACGTCCGAGGTTAGAAGAGGAATACGGTAGAAAATCAAGAGGTTATTTTTGCTTACAAAGAAAGGTATAACTAGTAATTATTTTCCACATCATACTAGTTTTCTTTGTATTGTTATTTTTGGAAATACCAAACACAAGAGGCATATGATTCTAGAGTTTTCGAAATAGTTTTTCGAGTTTGTGTTTTCTTCTTTTTCGAATTTGTGATTCGATTGTTCTTTTTGGTTAACCTAGAGTTATTTAAGGAAATAAATATTAGCTTTCCTTAAAAGGCTTTGCCTAGGCAGTGGTGGTTGCTCCCATATCCAAGAAGGCCATGTGCCTCGCCATGCAGTCCTGGAAGCCAATTTTGGAAATTAATATTTATGGAATTAATAACTTAGGTAGATTTGAATCAATAGTGTTAAGTTCCGCTTGCGATTCAAATCTAAACCATTAAGAACAGATAAGTTAAATTTGGAATCAATGATATTAAGTTCTATCTGCGATTCCTAATTTAACTTTTAAAGAACACAATAGGTTATTTAAGGAAATGTTCGACACTTGTACAAAAAAAATTTTGTACAGTGAAATCGGTAGATTTTCTTAGGACTAACCAACAGTAGCTCTAGGAACTTCTCTCAAAGTTCCTTTCCTGATTCGTAATCTCCAATCCGATTGACTTCCTGGGATGGAAGTACGCTGAGCATGTGGAATTTGGCTCATCCATTTGCTATGAAGTCTGCTTGCTTCTTCTTGGTCCATTAGTATTCTTCTTTTTCATTTCCTTGTAAGTCTTTGGGAGTTGTAAAATCATATTTTATAATTAAGAGAATCTCAAAGTTCGTTTTAAAGAATACCTCCATCCGGCATTTTCATTGCACGAAATTTCCTTCGAACTTCGGCAGATAGATACTCGATCCGACCATCGTCTCGGTGCTTCAGTAGGCGGTTAGTCCTTCTAAGTCATTATGGTTTTAATACCAATTGTTGGTGTAGCGAGAGCTGACAAGAAGGGGTGAATTGTCTGTAAAATAAAATAAACCTTTCTCAATCTTTCAACTCTAATTAGTAGCACAATTATACTAAATTAAATTAATAACTAAAAAGAAAAGGCAAAGAAATTACTTGGTTACAACCTAAGTACTTGTTAATTCAAGGAAAAAGAAAGTACTAAAAATCTCCTTCATTGAAGGCGGAGAAGTCTCTTATACTCGTTGAATGCTTAGAAAGTTGCTAGGAAATGAATACAAGAGTTGATGATTATTTCCTAGGTCCATGAGTCCTTTTATAGCCCTTGGAAAGAGTTATCCACAGCTTGAAGGTGCCTCCAAAGAAGTCCAAGGCGCCTTCTATCGGATGGAGTTTATCTGCCGAGGATAAAACTTTATCCTCCGCTAATGGCTAACAAAGGCTGGAAGGGACCTTCGTAATATTCATCTGTTAGAGTGTATACTAAAAGCCTAGCTTTTGTATAAACATTTATTTAGAAATAAAGAATCACAATGGTCAAATATCTACATTTATTTGTTAAATGTAATTTGTTCAATTAATTTATATAGTAGACAACATGGTGTGTGGTGTCACACACAGAAGATCATGTTGTCGGTTATTTATAAATTATAAACAGTTGCTCGCGACTAAAATGGAAAGGAACAAACCGTTGAAGTAGTCGTAGTGTAATTAAATATTAGTTTATCTTAACTAATAAATTACACTGATACACTCCAAGTGTATTGAGTAGGACTATTTTAGGTAAGTTCTTTTTGTACTGACTTTATAAAAGAACTAGACCTTAGTTATTATGGAAGTGTGTGCTCTTAATCCTAATATAATAACGAACACATATATTTAGTATTTATTTCTTTGACTTATCAATGGGTGAGATTTAGCTCGATAAATCAATAAGCCCGATAAGTTGGGAAATGATATTACTTATAGTGTGTGTTGTTGATTATAGAAGGAAACTGTGTCCTAGTAATCTAGGTTGAGAATGACCCCAAGAGGAGCTCATAAGGATTGTCATGTTAAACCTTGCAGGTGGACTTAGTCCGACATGACGATAAGGTTGAGTGATACTACACTTGGACTAAGATATTAATTAAGTGAGTTGTCAGTAACTCATTTAATTAGTAGGCATTCATTATCTTAAACACAGGAAAACTAACACACTCATAATAAGAAAGAACCTAAAATGTAATTTGGGATTGGTGCGGTAGTTCAATAATAGTTCTTTAGTGGAATGAATTATTATTGATGGAATTAAGTTATGTGTTCGGGACGAACACGGGATGCTTAATTTCATCGGGAGACCAAAACCAATTCCTCCTCTCGGTCCCTATCGTAGCCTCTTAATTATAGAGTACTATACCCACCTTCTTACCCATCCTATAAGGGTCGGCCAAGCTAGCTTGGAGTCCAAGCTAGGGCCGGCCAAAGGCATGGTTCATGGGTTCATGAGATGGCCGGCCCTAGCTTGAACCCAAGCTTAGGTGGCCGGCCCTATTAAAATAAAAAGTAATTTTATTTATTTTTTTTTTCTTATGTGGATTCCATGGTTTTAAAAGAGAGTTTAAAATATAAATCTTTCCTTTTATAGCTTTCTACAAAAGATTAAGAAAAGATTTGAAATCTTTCCTTATTTGTAGATTGAAAGGTAGATTTTAATTTTAAGACAACTTTCCCTTTTAACCATGTTCATGATTTAAAAGATAGTTTAAAAAATTAAATAATATTAGTTTCTACAAAATATTAAGAAAAGATTTGATATCTTTCCTTATTTGTAAATTAAAGGAGATTTTAATTTTTAGAGATAACTTTCCTTTTTGGAAATCATCCACATGTTTAAAAGAAAGATTTTAATTTATAAAATTTCCTTTTTACAAACCACCATGAATGGAAAAATTATTGGAGAAATTTTTTATAAATTTCCGGAAATAAATTAGGAAGTTTTAATTCTTGTGTGAATTAAATTTTCCTTGATTGATATTAGAATAGTGGTCGGCCATATGATTTAAGAAAAGGTTTTTAATTTTAATTAATTAAATTTTCCTTTTCATGGCAAAGGAATTAAGGAAGTTTTTATTTAAATTCCCTTATTTGCCAAAGCCAAAGATTATAAAAGAGGGGGTAGAGGTGCCTTCATGAAGGTGAACCTCTATTCTATTTTTCTCCTCTCTTTTTTCTCCTTAGGTGTGGTCGGCCTCTCTTTTTCTCTCCTCTCCTTATTGTGGCCGAAACTTCTTCATTGGTGGAGTTCTCATGGTGGCCGGATCAAGCAAGGAGAAGAAGGAGAGAAAGGAAGTCTAGTCTCTGGCATCCCTTGGAGCATTGGTGGTGGCCAAACCTATCCATCAAGAAGGACTCTTGGTGGCCGAAACCTAGAAGGAAGAAGAAGGTGCTTGGTAGTTGTCATCTCAGAAGATCGTTGCCCACACAACGTCCGAAGTTAGAAGAGCAATACGGTAGAAGATCAAGAGGTCATTAAAGTTCACAAAGTAAGGTATTACTAGTATTTATTTTCCACATCATGCTAGTTTATTTTTCTTTGTATGAATTCCAAACACAAGAGGCATTAGATCTAGTTTTTTGAATTTATTTTTCGAGTTTGTGTTTTCTTTGTTTTTTGAATTTGTGACTCGAAAGTTCTTTTTGGTTAACCTAGAGTTATTTAAGGAAATTAAATATTAGCTTTCCTTAAAAAGTTTTGTCTAGGCGGTGGTGGTTGCTCCCATATCCAAGAAGGTCATGTGCCTCGCCATGCAGTCCTGGAAGCCAATTTAGGAAATTAATATTTAATGGAATTAATAACATAGGCGGATTTGAATCAATAGTGTTAAGTTCCACTTGCGATTCAAATCTAAACTATTAAGAACAGATAAGTTAAATTTGGAATCAATGATATTAAGTTCCGTCTGCGATTCCTAATTTAACTTCTAAAGAACACAATAGATTATTTAAGGAAATGTTCGACACTTATACAAAATTTTTGTACAGTGGAACCGATACGATTTTCCTAGGACTAACCAACATCATCGAAGGCGCCTTCCAATCATGAAAGGCGCCTTCCACAGGGCAACTCAGCTTAAAGCTGATCTCTTCGCATAGTTTTTCATGTAAGTGATTCTTCAGCTTACTGGAGTTGAGCTCACCCGAACTCAGCTCCGACCTTCTCCTTGAGCAGTCTTTCTCCTCGACTTCTCATCTCTCAGACCGCCATGCGTGTCCTCATCCGTCGGTGTACTCTTCTACAATATCGCATCCTTCGAATGTACCGAGTGTGTTAACTCCTTTTCTGTGACATCCTTCTCGCTAGTTGCGTCTTCTGCTTAAGTTCTTGTATTTCTAACCTCCTGCACACTTAAACACAAAGATCAAATACAATAAAATTTAATTGAATTTCAATCAAATCTAAGATTACCCAGGAATTGCTGGCAACTAGGGGATTTTAATTTAGTATATGTAATAATATAATATAATATAATATAATTAATAAAATACAAAATTTTATAATTATAAAGTATTATAAAATAATTATCTTATACTTATTGACTCTTCGATTTTTTTTAACTGTTGTATGATATAACGTCACTATTATTAATGTATTTTTCTCTACCTATATTAAAGTTATATTCATCCGATTATCACCCATATATTTTGCATTTGCATTCTATCTTTCAAAATTCTAATGCAGAAAACATGCACTCTCCGTAATACTCAAGTTGTAAGTAGAATTAATGTCAATATCAAAAATTCATAAACCAATACACACTATATATACTTTTTCTTGGACATGCTAACTTCTTTAAAACATCATTTAAAATTTTTCAATCCTTAAAATACTATGTTAGAATGCATATATATATATATATATATATATATATATATATATATATATATATATATATATATATATATATATATATATATATATATATATATATATAAAGTCGTACATGTGTTCGACGGGACATGAAGTGTATACTAAAAAGTGAATCTTTTGCTACGACAAATAATAATAAAGTTCAATTTACAAATAACATATACACTAAATATATAAATAAACTAAAAATATATATATTACATCAATAAAAAATTAATAAATATTTAAAATAATTATATAAACACTTTTCGTCTAGCTGTTTTAGAGATAAAAATATTTATTAAATCTGTATAATTTAATTGTTGAACCCTTTCTTTCTCAATCGATAACTTTGATAGTCCATTTAGTGTATTCTATAACATTGAGACCAATGTGGTGGCCGTAGATAGTAACAAGGAGACAAGTAGTAACCACCATGCAATTAGGACGTAGTTCGCACAAGCGACTGAGGTAGCGTGCGACAACCCCGTGCTACGAAATTAAGTTACGCGAGCAAAGGCCAACCGCCAGCCTGCGTCGAATGAGATAGCCACTGCGAGAATCGACATGATTAGGTCGCACAAATAATTTTTGTTGCATGATTAGGTTACAATTAGTGTCACGTATTGCAAGACGAAGAAGAAGATTATGATTACCTCTTGTTCCGTGGATCCGTGCCTTGGTAGAAAGAACGCCAAAGAAGAAATCGTGTGCAAAGAAGAGCAATACTAGAGAAGAAATTACGTGCAAAGAAGAGTCATTCGTCGGTGTGTATCTCGGAGTCGTGAGAATAGGTTTAACAGCTATTTAGGATCCATATCTCTCATTTTTTTAATATAATTAAAAAAATAGGCCCTTTATTGGGTTGGGCCATGAGGTGATTGCCTCTCCTCATGAAAGTTACGGCTATATATATATATATATATATATATACACACACGAGGATGTTGAATTTTAAAAAATCTTATAGATAAAATTCAACTAATTACATCAATTTTTTCATGTCAAAAATAAAAAATAAATTTTGTAGACACAAACAAAATACACAAAGGTGCAATTCCATATCTAATGGCGGAGTTTACATGAGCCGTGCGGGAAGATCAGAAAAGATATAAACAAAAATTATTAGTTCCAACTAAGTGCCCACACTGAACCGATTTCATTTCTAATAATTTATCATATTCCATATTTTTGTTTTGAAATTAGAAGAATCGAGATTAGAAGCATATCATGAATAAATATGAAATTTAATCCCATCAAAATTGTTCAAATTTATGTCTGAGAATCCTCTAGAAATCGTGAGGTAAGCTAGAGTATCGTACAATACAATACAATAATATATAGTATAGTGTCAAATATATAATTTTTTAAAATTTATTTTTACTTGGGCCCAGCCTCCACACTGAGCCAAGATAAGCTCCGCCACTGGTTTGCAGCTGCGAGAGAAAAGATAGATTGTATATTTTTTTTAAAACAAATTATTCATTATAAAATGAAGTGGGTTTTTTTTTAAAAAAATATCTTCTCAAAATTGATAAAATGAATTTTTATTCTTTTCCTCGTCGAGTGGTCTCATTCGAATCTCTAATAGCGACACCATCGCTTGCAGCCGCAGGAGAGGCAGCCCAAGACCGTGAGAAAAATGGCTAACAACCGCGAGAGAAGCAACTCGATGTTATTAGAAACTAAGTTAATCGGCATGGTTCTACTTTTATGAATAATTAAAGTTCAATTGTTAGGTCAATCTAAAGGTTATTGGGTTCAAATCTTGAATCATTGAATTTTTATATAATAATAATTGCCCAATAAAATAAAATTCTAAATTTAAATTACTTACAAAATTTAATATTTAATAAGATCAAAACGAGATTATTACTTGAGTCAAATGGAAACTAGTAAGGTGTTCCACATAAAATTATGAACATTTGTTTGATTTAAGAAGTAAAAACATTGTCCAGAGGTTTAAAAACAAAGGATAAATGTTCATGATGAGACCATGCCGATCTCAGTAAAAAGTTCAATTCCTTAGCCATCAGAAGAGTAGATAAAAAAAACTTCAACTGTTTATGAACTCATACACCAAATCCATTCAAACAATGGAATAAAAAAAATGAAGGAATGAGAATTTAAAAAGGAGGGGAAAAAAGTGGAGTTGTAAGAACAGATTCAGATATACAAGATAATGTTTCGGGTTAAGTTTACATCATTTTTTTTTTTTGTTTGCTAAAGGGAAAGTTACTTGTTTCCTTGCCATGGCAGTAGTCCTTCGGCGAATTAGTACGACTGAAGCTATGTATCATGGATATATTGCTGTACCGAACTCCATTGTGGAAACAACTATCATTTATGAATAACTTCAGCTGTCATTCCTCATCATGGTTACGAACTCCTCATAATTGATTCTCCCATCCTGTATGAGGGAAAAAAAGAAGTTTATTTATTAATATTATCATATGTTCGACTGAAAATAATCATAGATTGTAAATTTATTCTTTGTTTTTTTTAGTTAATTCACAGCAATACATGATTTCAAATCAATTAGGTTCAGCAGAAATTATGTTCACTAACCTATTATGTTCACTAACCTACTATATCAATTTTGCACTCCAAAGTAAGCCACACAAAGTTCATTCTCCTTAAATGTGCAATTCTTGCTATTAGCAATTTTCAATAAAAAAATATTTTGAATCACACACAGGTATGTTCTGAGCGACCTCATGGTGCCGCTGTATGGCATCGAGTTCAAATTCACTGTAACTTTGTCCAGAAGAATCAAACCTGATGGGACCAAAATTTGATTCTCTCTGCAGAGGTTTTGTTCACGAACTCAATACTCAGATTTAGCCATTTATGTTAAATCAGAAACTATGTAAAGCTTAATCACTGTGAGGATTTTAAATTAATTTCCTAATATTCTGTGCAAAAGTCATATTATTTGTGTTTGGACTAAAAAAACTTTATGTTTTAAATTCCATATGACAAACTGGAGTTCTGAAAATTTGCACATCAAGTTGAGAGCAATAAAATTCCAAACGGAATAGCTTATCATACTTTCTTTAACGACTACTAGCAATTTTCAACTATTTTATCAAACATTAAGAATCAGACTTGCATATCTAGTCTAAATCCTAAAAAGCCACTTCTTTAACTAGAATAAGTTTCCTTTTGCAGATAATAATAATCCTACATTTGCATCACGCTTAAAACGAAAGCAATAATTTCAAGCAAACTAAAGCATACCAAGGTTTTTCTTCTGCATTAAATCAGAAACAACAAAATCTATCTTTACCAAAATTCACTAATGGAATGGACAGCTTACATGGTTAATATCAACTTCAGCAATTATCTCCTTAATTGTTTGTTGATCCCCCATGTTGTAATCCATGAGAGCTTGCTCCAGCTCCTCAATGGTGATGTATCTAGCGAAAAATGGTATGTGAAATGGAGTGCAACACTTACTCTGGAAAAATGAGAGTTTGAAACATGAAAATGATAAGTTACCCGCTTTGGTCCTTGTCAAAATACTGGAACGCCTTGTACAGATGATCTTCTTTTTCCATTCGGTTCATATGCATTGTAGCGGTGATAAATTCCATATAATCAATGGACCCATTTCCATCCACATCTGCCTGTTGGAAACATCAAGTTGAAGATCAAATACTTCCATAATATGAGCAGAATAACCACACTTTCACTTCACATGCATGATAAAATATGTTCATTTTTCAGGTTGTACTGTCTGTGGCAGTGTTAAACTTATTGAGAACAATGTTTCAAAATTGGCCCACCATGTGGCCCTGTCACCCTGCTTGTTGTGGCTGTTCCAGCTGAACAGGCTTAAATACCTCTAATATGTCCATTAGTTCACTTGGACCACACTGGTCATCATTTCCTTAGTTGATTGGTTAAATTAAAGGGATGGTCCAGTTTTCAAAACATCCTGAGCTTCATGTCAGGGAATGACAAACTTTTTCAGCTAAAATTTTGACTTTCTATCCCTTAATTAGGTTTTGTATGATTCGAATACCAAGTGAAGTTCATATAGTATAATTTCGGAGTTGGAAACAAGAACTAAGCTTTTTTAAAAATTACTTATGGGTGTTCCATTTTCAAGGATGAACTTATGAATATGAAAAGCCTTGCAAAGATAACATACTGCTTCCATCAATTGCTGAACTTCAGATTCAGTAATCTTGATTCCCATGTTACCCAATTTGGGAATTCCAGCTCTCAGTTCTTCGACAGTCAATGTGCCACTGTTGTCAGTGTCCATTGATTTGAACATTTCCTTCAAACCAATAATTTCTTCCTCTGACAAGCTTTCAGCAATCACCTGGGCACAAGTATAACAGTGCAAACTTTAGCATCAAACATATGCCAGAGAAGTAAAATGGATCGAGATGTGTTGCTACCTTCAGGGCTACTTTTTTAAGCTTGTTCATGGCCCTGAACTGCTTCATTCTAGTTATAACTGTTAGGTCAAGTGGGCTATCAGGAGCTTCCCCATCTTCTCTTATCCATGGATGGGCTGCAGTAATATGGTAAAATGTCACACTGAGTGAATCTATAAGTGATATAAAAGATTTCTGAACAGCATTAGGAAAAGACTTTCGATTAGAATGTTTATGAAAGTATTGAAGTTGAGCAGTAAGATCATCCAAAACAAAATGCTATTAGCTCAAACATAAACAAGTTCATCAGGAAACACTACTTCATCGCCAAATTTTTGCATGATGAAGGTAAGATTTCTACTTAACTATGGGATTTTGTAGCCTGAAAGATGATAATTTAATTGTTGATAATCTTACTGAGAATTTCAGCTGCTGTAAGTCGTTCTTTTGGGTTTGCTCTTAACATTTTCTTCACTAGATCTTTTGCACTGTCTGATATATTTGGCCAAGGATCGGATGAGAAATCCAAACGCCCACGTAGTATAGCAGAAAAAATGCCTTGGTCGTTATCTGAAGAGATAAGTGTAGCAATTCAGCTGAAAATTCACAAGTTTAGACAATGATTTTAAATTTAATTCAACTAATTTGATTAGTGTGCACCAGCCCAAAAAGGAGGAACGCCAGCAAGAAGAATGTAGACGATCACTCCAGCACTCCAAATATCAGCCTCTGGTCCATAATTCTTTCGCAATACCTCGGGAGCAATATAGTACGCACTACCAAGAACATCCTTGAATAATTCTCCTGCAGAAGCAAGTGATTCTTTGTTTGGAACCAATTCCCAAAAGAAAAGCAACTTATCGACAATTGAATATCAAGTCTTGCATTTAGGAGAAACAAGAAAAGTGAACAATCTTATTTAGTAGAATATGGTATGTGTGGTAGTTGAAAACTTGATTTCATAACCCGTGCCACTAAAATATTAAATAACTCCAATACTAGGAATTTTCATTTACCATCTTGTATCTATGCCAGACATCCACACTCCAATTCTACATTAAACATCTCCATTGTCACATGTAACTTTTTTAGAAACGGTTATATTAGACACTTGCATCCAAATGTGTCAAAACCTCGGAGGTAAGTCTGAGTAACTAAACTATGACACAGAATCATTCCAAAATTTTGCCACATAAGCATTAGCACAAATTTACAAATATAGAGCTAGTTAATCTATAGAACTTCTGCCTCTAATTGAAATATTTTGTACGATTTTAACAAAGAATGATGGAAAATCTTGAATGAGATCAAATTTCTTAACATAATTCATTCTTATTTCCAAACATTTTTGCTCAAACAGGGCACCAAAGAGAAACTCTTTTAATCCTTTTCTCTGGTAACCAGATCTTCTGAAATTGAAACGTGAAATCAGAAGGATATCAAATTTTCTAGGGCTTGCCATAATATATATGAGGAGAAACGATATCCAATCACATTGTGATGCACTGGTTTTGTTTTTCAGAAAAATACGATATCTTTTTCTGGTTCAATCACAGTTAATTAATTGATTAGGTTAAATACCGGGTTTGAAGAAGGTGGAGAGGCCGAAATCGGTGGCCTTAAGCGGCGACTCCTCGTTGGTGTTGAGGAAGAGGAAGTTCTCAGGCTTGAGGTCGCGATGCATAACGCCCATCGAGTGGCAGCAGTGCACCACATTGACGATCTCGCGGCATAGGGAGGCGGCTGCGCGTTCGGAGTAATGGCCGCGGGAAATGATGCGATCGAAGAGCTCTCCGCCCTCGCACAGCTCCATGACGAGGTAGACGGAGGAGCGGTCCTCGTAGGCGCCCTTGAGCTCGACGATGTTGCGGTGGCCTGTAAGGTGGTGCATGATCTGCACCTCCCGGCGGACGTCCTCGAGGTCATCGGCGTGCGTCAGCTTGCGGGTGGCGATCGACTTGCAGGCCAGCATCTCGCCCGTGGTCTTGTGGGTCACCAAGCTGGTGACGCCGAACTGGCCGTGCCCGAGCTCCCGGCCGAATGAGTAGGCGGAGTGGACGTCCTCCTTGGGGCGGCGTAGGACGCGGCCGATGCTGCCAGTGCTCCGGAGGTGGGAGCGGTTCTTGCCGCTGTCGGCGCGGCCGCGCCGTGAGGGGTTGTTGCCCATCGGCGGCCGGTGGTCGTCGCGGTTAGGTCGAGATCGGAAGGGACCACGTCAACGAGGAGGGGAGCGAACGAGTGGAATTCAACGACGGAAGGGAAGAAACCGAGGGATCCACGCCCTGTTTAATGGTCCTCGCGCCTCGATTAACACAAATACATAATTAGATTCTTTTTGGGGGGTGTATTTAAAATTTTAGAAAAAAAACTTAATTATCGTTGTAAAAGACTGCTACTTTCTTTAAAAATTATATTTCTTTATACTACAAATATTTTTATCCAAATATTATATAACAGTTATTCAAAATTATTATATATGCAATATTTTTATATATTTTTTATCAACTTAATTGAAATCTAAATCATCGTAAAATTTATAAAATTATTATAATAATTATTTAGCAACTGCTACAATAATTTTATTTACTATTATTTAATTGTTATAATAATTATAATAATAATAATAATAATAATAATATTGTAATAGATAGTTGTCGTAGTAAAAAAAAAAGTAATTTACCAAAGGGTGCACATGGAAATCTAAATTTATCAAAAAACGTACACTACTTTGATATTTACCAAAAAACGTACTTTTTTAAAAGCATTTCTATTTTACCCTCCTGATAATTTGACTTTTTCTACTGTTTTTCTTTTCTTCACTATATTTCCCTCTCTTCTCTGTCGGCAGAAGATAGGAATAACATTAGTCAATTTTTAATCATATTTTAATACATTTGAAAAAGCCAAATAAATAATGGACACCATATTTGGACTCCTAGCTTTCTAGGTCGATCAGTGGGTTTCGGTCAAAACCCACTGATGGACCTAGAGAGCTCCGATTGCACTCATTTCAGTTTCTATGGATTTCTAAAATTGCAAGGAGTTCAATATGGTGTACATTATTTATTTTGGCTTTTTATAGATGTTAACAAGTAAAATCAAAGAATTGACATAAAAGCCCACGTTGGGCCTGATATGGAATTATATCAGGCCCAATGTGGGCCTGATATCATTCCATATCAGGCCCGCGTTTGGCCTGATTTGAGTCCATATCAGGCCCAATGTGGGCTTTTTTACCGATTCTTTAATTTTGCTTGTTAACATCTATAAAAAATCAAAATAAATAATAGACACCATATTTGAACTCCTTGCAATTTTAGAAATCCATAGAAACTTAAATGAGTACAATCGGGTCCATTAGTGAGTTTTGACCGAAACCCACTAATCGACCTAGAAAGCTCCGATTACACTCATTTCAGTTCCTGTGGATTTCTAAAATTACAAAGAGTCCAAGTATGGTGTCCATTATTATTTTTGACATTCCTAGTGGTGGACCAGAGGTTTTGAAAAACCCTAAATCTCTTTTTTTCCCTTTTTTTTGTTTAGGCCTGATATGAAGAGATATCATGCCCACGTTGGGCCTGATATCTCTTCATATCAGGAGGCCTGATATCTCCCATATCAGGCCCACGTTGGGCCCGATATGGACATATAAATAGTAACAACAAAAATAAAAAATAAAAAAGAAATAAAGAGAGATTTAGGGTTTTCAAAACCTCTGATGAATGTCAAAAATAATAATGGACACCATATTTTAACTCCTTGTAATTTTAGAATTATAATCGAAATGGGTGCACGGAGCTTTCAGGTCGATAAGTGGGTTTGGTTAAAATCCACCGATGGACCTGAGAGCCTCGATTGCACCCATTTCAGC
This sequence comes from Zingiber officinale, assembly GCF_018446385.1. Classification (NCBI taxonomy): domain Eukaryota; kingdom Viridiplantae; phylum Streptophyta; class Magnoliopsida; order Zingiberales; family Zingiberaceae; genus Zingiber; species Zingiber officinale. The sequence continues at coordinate 86,404,567 of NC_055998.1, read as the reverse complement.
TTCTATGAATTTTAAAATCGCAAGGAGTTCAAATATGGTGTCCATTATTTATTTTGGTTTTTAGATGTTAACAAGCAAAATCAAAGAATCGACAAAAACCCCACATTGGGCCTGAACCTATCAGCCCAACATGGGCCTGATATGGAATCATATCAGGCCCATGGGCCCGATATGGAATGATATCGATTGACGCGTTGGGCGATATGATTCCATATCGTGCCCAACGTGACTTTTACGCCGATTCTTTGATTTTACTTGTTAACATCTATAAAAGCCAAAATAAATGGACACTATTTTGAACTCGCAATTTTAGAAATCCATAACGAATGGGTGCACCGAGCTCTTTACGCCCATCAATGGGTTTTGACCGAAACCCACCGATCAACCAGAAAGCTCCAATTGCACCCATTTCAGTTTTCTAAAATTACAAGGAGTTAAAATATGGTGTCCATTATTTTTTTGACTTTGTTTTGTTTTGAAAAAATCTCTCTTTATTTTTTTCCTTTTTTGTTTAGCCTTATACGAAGAGATATCATGCCACGCTGGGCTGATATCTCTTCATATCAGGCCCAATGTGGGCCTGATATCTCCCCATATCAGGCCCAATGTAGGCCTGATATGGGAGATATCAGGCCTAGTAACAACAAAAAATAAAAAATAAAAATAATAAAGAGAGATTTAGGATTTTCAAAACCTCTGGTCCACCACTAGGAGTGTCAAAAATAATATTGGACACCATATTTTCACTCCTTGAAATGGGTGCAATCGGAGCTTTCTAGGTCGATCAGTGGGTTTCGGTCAAAACTCACTGATGGACCTAGAGAGCTCCGATTGCACCCATTTCAGTTTCTATGGATTTCTAAAATTACAAGGAGTTCAAATATGGTGTACATTATTTATTTTGACTTTTTATAGATGTTAACAAGCAAAATCAAAGAATCGGCAAAAAAGCCTACGTTTGGCCTGATATGGACTCAAATCAGGCCCAACGTGGGTCTGATATGGAATCATATCAGACCCACGTTGGGCCTGATTTGAGTCCATATATTCCATATCAGACCCACGTTGGGCCTGATTTGAGTCCATATCAGGCCCAACGTAGGCTTTTTTGCCGATTCTTTGATTTTGCTTGTTAACATCTATAAAAAGTCAAAATAAATAATATACACCATATTTGAACTCCTTGCAATTTTAGAAATCCATAGAAACTGAAATGAGTGCAATCGGAGCTCTCTAGGTCCATCAGTGGGTTTTGACCGAAACTCACTGATCGACCTAGAAAGCTCCGATTGCACCCATTTCAGTTCCTGTGGATTTCTAAAATTGCAAGGAGTCCAAATATGGTGTCTATTATTTATTTTGGCTTCTTCAAATGTATTAAAATGTGATTAAAAATTGACTAATGTTATTCCTATCTTCTGCCGACAGAGAAGAGAGAGAAATATAGTGAAGAAAAAAAAAAGTAGAAAAAGTTAAATTATCATGAGGGTAAAATAGGAAATGCTTTTAAAAAAGTGTACTCTTTGGTAAATACCAAAGTAGTGTACACCTTTTGGTAAATTTAGATTTCCACGTGCGCCCTTTAGTAAATTGCCGAATAAAAAAAATGACTATAGGAGGAATGGTAGGAGGAATGGAGTAGTTTCTCCCTGAAGGTCAGAATTAGATCTATGTTAGAATAAATTTATCATCCTTTAATTAATTTGGCGAATTATAATACAATAGTTGTAGATGACTGTTACAATGGTAGCTAATTAATAATTACTATAATAATTTTATAAATTTTTTAATATTATTAAAGTGATTTTAATTAATTTTAATTTTTTTTAAACAAACTTGATAAAAAAATTTATTTAAAATTCTCTCTATATTTTGTTTTTGACAAAATCTAAACACAAACAATTTACACATTATAGAAATTAAAGTGCAAATATACTGTAATGACAATTCTTAACTACTATTGATCGGAAAATGCTCTCTCATTCCTCTGTTGCTCTCTCATTCCTCAGTTGCTCTGAACTTAAAATTTATCATAAATTTAATATTTTATATAAAAATTATATTTATTTCTTAAATTTAGATTTCATAATATTTTTTTAAAATTTAGAAAATAAAATTTATTCTTTAAATATTAAAATACTATTTAATTTGAGAGATTGAAAAGAAATATAAAAGGAATGGATTGAGCAATAAAAAGTAAAAATTATATAGGGAAAGAAAAAATAATAAAAATAATAAAAAATAAAGATAATAAAAATTTTAGGATATATGATGTCGTTGTCCGAAAGTGGAGAAGATGACAAGCTGAGGATATACCTGGAAGTTTGACGAAGTGAAGACTCAACGTTATCCTACAGCACAAAATTGTTAATGTCGGGTTAGGAAGAGGTTTATGGTGTGGCCCTCCGACGCTAAGTCAATTTCCAGTGATGTAAAGAATAGTAAGAATGTTATAGCAAAAGAGTGTATAAAATGATAAAGTTGCGCATACTTCTTCCTATAGATGGAACCCCTTTTATAGTGTCGTTGTAGTGCCTACACCTGTATCTCAAAGTTGCACACGTTTTCCTAACTGTCCTATGAAAAAACAAATCAAAAAGTATCTCTGATACCTTTCTTTAAGTGAGCATGCATATTTCTAATCTAACAGTCTGGAAGTTTCTACCGTACGATTTGCTTGCAGAACATGCTCTGTTATTAGTGATACAAACCTCTAAAAGAGTACGAGGAGATATACGGGTTGATCCCGATGTAAGCCGACCAAAGGCTGCTCGGCTGTGTTGCATAGAGCTCTCTCCCTTTACTTAGCTTTCTCGTTGTCGGAGGGCTGCCTCTCATCTGGACGGACACGCCTCCCGTAAGCGGGGATGGCGGTTGGGTCGGGGATGTACTACCTATTTGTCTCTTAACCTCAAGTTATTTGTTTGGCCTTGCATGTCTGCTCAGACATGCCATCCGCTCGGCTATAACTAGCCTACTCGGCTGACTTTGACTCCTTCCTTGACTTTGACTTCCCCGTCAGTCGGTCTTCCTTGCTTTGGCCTATCTTTGGTGGGGCCCCTCTTTATCATCGTATCACAACTCTTCCCCTCAAGTCTAGTTAAAGAAAGTTGTAAGTCCGACTGACTAGACAGTCAGTGTGTTCTGGAACTCTTTCTTCCCGATCAGGTGTGCTAGGATTTAGAGTCATCATTCGCCTGTGATGTTTACTGCTCTAGAGTTTATAGCTATCGCTCAACTGTAATCTTCAATACTCAAGGGTTTATAGTTGTCGCTCGACTGTGATCTTCTTTGTTCAAGGGTTTATAGTTGTCGCTCGACTGTAATACCGCTCGACGATATCATCACCAACACTTAGCTATTTTTTGCCTTCCTTCTGATCTCTACTCCAACCGCTCAATCCACGTAGTACCTTTCAATTGTCATTGACATCACTCTAATTTCTCAAAAGTCGTTCAAATTCTTAACCATTAATGCAAAGCATGCTGGGCCATGCTTTGTAATCATGCTCTATACTCCCTCATTAATGTCACTTGTAACCAAATGTCACGTGTCACCCTTACATATCGTCGCATGCATGATGTGACAAGCGGCTATTTGGGTTTGATGTGATGACTACCTTTTTGAATTCAACAGTCACAATGAAACCTCGTTTTCCAAAGCCCTAGATCGGACGGCTAGGGTCGATCACCCATAGGGTTTATATACCCTTAACTTTGTCCTTAGCCTCTTTGCCTTCCTTGTCTTCGTCTTCCTCGTCTCCTTGCTCTTCTTTTTTTATTCATCACCGACAACCTCTCTTGTTCTAGTAAGTTCTTTCTTCTTTCTTCCTTTCGCTCTTTGATTTCCATCCTTTGTTCAATGGCAATTTCTCCTTCTCCACCTCCAGTCGTCCCTAGGCTATGGTATACCTCCACCGAGTTCAAATTCAACGATGATAAGGTCGATCAGATGAAGCTAACTTACCATTTCCCCGATGATTACCAAATCGTCATTCCCTCTACCTATGCTCGCCCTCATCTGCCTCCAGACGGTTTTCTTCCATTCTTCAAAGACCAATTTATAGTCGGCCTATGATTTCCCATCCATCTTTTTTCTCAGAAGTCTGTAAATATTTTCATATCCTACTGCATTAGTTAATGTCTAATTCCTTTAGGTTACTATGTGGAGTCATAGTTTTATTCCGCCTGTATGGGATTCCCTTGGTACACTAAACAGAATAAGAAAGCAACTAAAAATGTATTCCACTAACAATTCTCAATCATGCTTAGAAAATAGTGAAAGAAAATTACCTAGGATTGTCAAATTCCAAAGACCCAAGCATTCATGGAGATTCAATTCATACATTGAATCACAAACATGATAACTTCAATCCATAATAAATAAACTGAGAATAATAACAAATTAACTTCATAAGAAAAGTGATGGTGACTCTCCTCTCATGTACATGTAATAGTGGAGCTCACTCAAGCTACTCATGATTTATGCACTACCATATGCTTACTTTGCTTCTAATCTCCACCACTATCATATACATAAGAATGCACAATAAAATAATAAAGGCTTATTTATGAGGTAAGAAAGCATAATCAAAGCAAATGATAATGGTAAGAAAAGAAATGAGGAAGATAAAGCAAAGTAATGTGGAAGACATAGACATAAAGGAATGCTATAAATGAATACAAGAAAAGAATACTGCCCCAAAAATATTACATCCAAACTTCCAAGCTAGCTTCCCATAACCCTATAAATATGTGAACAACTTCTACTATAGCTTTTCAATAAAATACCACTCATGATAAACAATAAAATCTAAATTTTGCTACAATAAAAATTTTTCACTATAAAAAAATCCTACCACAAATGAGTATAAATTGGCATAATATGTCAAAATTTTTCACAAATCCAATAAACATGTAGACAACTTCTGCTATAGTCTTTCAATAAAAATCACTCATGATATACAATGGAATCTAAATGTTACTACAATAAAGATTGTCACTTTCAAAAAGTTTTACCACACATGAATACAAAAATAGCACGACATGTCAAAGTATTTTTCTTTTTCCTTTTTTCTTTTTTTTCATTTCTATTTTTCTCTTTTTTTTTTCCTTTTTCTTTTCTTTTTCTTTTTCATTCTCTGTTTTTTTTTCATTTTCTATTTTTTTTATTTTTTAAAAAATTCTTACAACATGTTGTGCCTTCCTTATATATCATCATCAATAGCTCAAATACAAAGATAATAGCATGACTCACCAATGGTGATCAACTATGACTTACCTATGCTTCCCCTAAATTCTACTAAGTTATTCGTCTCCCCCACATTTAAATTTTTGTCCGTCTCGGGTAAAACACTCATCATGCATCATTCAAAAATATCCACATCCCAAAAGAAGAATAAAGGGAAATAAATGGAAAAGAGAAACAAATGATATAATGGATGATATGGAATTTATTCAAGAAACATGTGATAAAAAAATGAATAAAAACAAGTGAGATAACCTTCATAAAAATTATGCAATCCTATGATAATGTGGTCTCGAAAGAATTAAGCAAGTTCTAGAGTAGCATTTACCTTAAGTGCATCACACATCAATAGGAATAATAGGCTTAAAAATCTTCATTAGGTATATCAAAATTATCATCTCAATCTATCAACATGAAATCCATCACCAAGTTGTAACTACATGCAATCTAAGAATCCAATCATGACAATAATTCACTAAACTCGACAATCAACTTTAACTAGATTTTACAATTTCTAAGATGATACAAAGAACGCATAAGGAATTTATTATGAAAACTGACAAGACAAACTAAAAATGAACTACCTAGCATAAGCAAACAAAGCAAAGAAATATATACAAGCAGAAAGAAAAAGAGAAAGTGAAATGGAACAGACTCCCATGAATTTCTAGCGATTGAAGCCAATTCAGTTCCAGAAGCCAATTTGGAAGTGGAATGAATGTATGTGAAGTGAGGAATGCTCCCTCCACTTTCGACTCCGCAAAAATTTTCTTCGGTAGCCGTAGACAATTCAGCTGGACTGTCCATTCTAAAAACTTGATTATTGCATAGAAAGTTAGGGTTTTCTTCAATTGGTAGAATGCATTTTTGTGTGATTGACTGCAAATGAAATACCTGAAGAAATTCTGTGCACTAAAAAGAAAAGGATGCATTTCCTGCACACATGCTGAGTGACATGTAAGAAACAATATCAAAGTAACAGAGCATAAATCAAAAGATGTGTTACATTCTATAAAATCAGACCTAATTACCTCCATAGAATTTTCTAAGAATCCAGAAGAAGTATTGTCCTTACCCTCTTGAAAAGTACCTGGAGGCTCTAGAACATTGAATGTGACATCATCTTGGACAGATAAAAGATCTACCTCTGGATCAGGTACAATCAATGGAAGTGATTCTTGAGTTGTCCCTACACTTCCAATCGTTTAAAAGTAGAATAACAGGTTTAACTGGCTCAGCTGACTCGGGTGATAAAATTATCAAAGGAAACGATTCTTGCGGCTTTGTCTCTACAACACAAGTCCCTACACTTCCTTCATTATCTCCTACACCTGCAACATCAAGAATATTTGGAACAACAATATCATCAACAACAACAATATCAGAATCAACTACAACATCACGATAAAAAAATAGAAGAGTCATGTAGAGTAGCAAAATCAAAGTCAGGAATATCACACACTCTACAATCCGTCTCTTCAAGAATTGATGGAGTAGGTTGATCTAATATCAACTATAACTGTGTCGATAAATGTGTTCTTTCTGTTGGAGCAATCTAAGTACCCTAGGTTTTGATATTTGGGCAAATGTTTAAGTTAGGTTTATTGTTATATTTGATATACATTGTGAGTGTGCGGGATATAAGTACAACAAGGAAATTCCAAGTGTGATCTTGGCAAAGGAGGAAAGTCCAAGAATGAGTCTTGGAGGTGTAAGTCTAAGCATGTAGTCTTGGCAACGTAAGTCCAAGTGTGACTTGGAAATGGATGAAGTCCCGGAGGTGAGGATCCTCTTAGCAAAGGAAGACTCGACAATATGGATAAGGCCGAAGGAAGCTCCAGAAGGCAAGACATGAAGGATGGGGAGGTATCTGAGGGACGCGAGGCTGATGGAGGAGGCTAGAAGGCTAGGTCTAGGTTGGTCGGGCGAAGACGAGTGATAAGTGATTGTACTCAGAGCAAAATCATATGTGTTTAGGATTTACTGTAGTAGTACTGCAGCAGTATTGTATAGACACTGTAGCAGTACTATTGTGACACTGTAGAAGTACTATAGCAGCCGACTGGTATTGTAGCAGTCGATTGGTACACTATAGCAGTCGACTGGTACACTATAGCAGTCGACTGGTAGCTGACCGTTGGGTAATAGTCGGCTTCACATAAAGGATCAGTCGACCGGTGCATACACTAGTTGACTGGTAGCAAGAAAACAACTTAGTGTTTTCCTCTCGAGCTCTATTTAATAGAGCTCGAGGTGTTTGGGCATGGTTGACGAAATAGAGGTGGTTAACCACTATTAGTAGTCTTCCAAAGCCTCCAAACTCTTCTTGTGATCTAAGAGTGTTTGGATCAAGGTTGTGGTGAGGTTTCTCCACCGAGAAGGAGATTTGAGCTAGTTGAAGGTTTTCGGGGAGTCATCCACCGACGGATTAGGAGCATCCACCTTACGGACAACTGTGGAGTAGGAGCCCTAATCTCTGAACCACGTAAACGCCTTGTGTTACGGTTTATTTTTGGTTTATTGTCTTTCCTATTATTTATAGGATTTAGCTTTCTTCTTGTTAGTTTGTATTTTTATTTTTCGCTGCATACTAACAAGTGTAGGAAGTGACAATTTGGGTGAGATACTATTCACCCCCTCTAGCGGACGTCAAGGTCCCAACACTTTCTTGGAATTATGTTTCTTGATGTCTTGTTGTTGCTAGAATTATTGTGGCTGCTCCCTAAAATCTTGCTCAGGCTAATGGTGCTGAAAGTAAGGCTGATAAAATTGGGCCACTCAAAAATCCCTTATTGTATGTTCCCATATTTGAATCCTACAAATGAATTATACCTGTCTTGCTGATGAGTCTGATAATACTGAGGATCAGGTTGCTAATACTAGATCCTAGTCGGAAAGACACTGGCAAAGGAATGAACATCTTTAGCAATCATCGGTCTAGTCTCATACTGCTGATAATCATAATCTCGATAAGTTCTCTAGGTTGAGTAGATGTTTTGTTAACTAGAGCCTCTCCATTAGCTACATCAATCATACTCCTGTCCCTGGGAAGCAATCCCTCATAGAAGTATATAATTAGTAGTTGATCGCTTATCTGGTGCTAAGGGCAACTAGCAACAAGTTTTTTAAATCTCTCCCAATATTCTTGAAATGGTTCTCCTGTGAATTGTTAGACTCCACAAATACTCCTCTGAATAGCTGCAGTCCAAAAGCAGGAAAGAATCTCGCTAGAAATAATTTTTTCATCTCGATCCAGCTGGTGATAGAGTTGGGTGGGAGACAATACAACCAATCTTTTGCTAAATCCGCTAGTGAAAATGGAAATGCTCTAAGTCTAACATCATCTCCTGATATACCATATGGGTTCCATGAAGAGTAAACCATATCCAATTCTTTTAAATGTCTGTTGGAATCTTCACCAGATAGTCCATAAAACTTTGGTAATAGATATACAATTTGTCATAACTCGAAGTCTGCCTCTAAATCAAAATATCGAATGCAGAATGAATCATCTGACAAATCTGGTGCCTAAAGCTCTTTTCTTTTTAATGTTATTCTCCATGTCGCTCATCAAATCTGAGGTCCTAATCACACTGAAACTCTGAAACTCTAGAACTACTGATGACACAAAAGAGATTTTCTGGTGTTACCTGAAACACATACAAATATAATCAAAAGATACAGGAAAATATACAAGATAAAATGTGTGCATACAAGAGATAAAATAATTAAACCCTAACAATGTTTTTGAATTTTTGCAACCACAAAGGAAACAGAAATAAGAGAGAAAATAGGAAAATAATCCTAAGATCACCAAACACCGCTACACATCTCCGACAACAATGCCAATTTGATTATCGTGTTTCATTTTTGTTTTTTTTTCCATGAAACGATATCAAAAGAATTTAAGTTCTGAACCCCTTCTAACTACACTAATGCAGTATAGAAATAACTCAGGTCGTCTCCCAATGAATGCAATGATAGTATGATAATCTAGGATTGCATGTTATTCCTATTTTTGGAATTTTTAATATGGAAATGGGGGTTTTAGATTTTAATTCTACACCTAACAAATGAAAATCGAAGCAAGTAGGAAACTAATCTAATGCTGGAATGCAATCTAACTAAGTGCAAATAATTAATCCACAACGCATTGTCACTCTACGCTATGGATTTCACCATCAACACTACTAAACTAAGGATTGAAATGACAAAGCATTAAATGAAACCTAATCTAGTTAATGAAAGACAATGCAAGTAATGAAAGCTAAGTCTAACCTAACTACAATTGCAAAAATTAAAAGGGCAACATGAAGTAATGCATCAACGAAACTAAGCATAGAACGAAACCTAAAGCATGTAATGAAACCTAAGCTAATCTATCTTCTGCACGCTTTGACAACAATGATGGATACGAATCTTCCAACGAAGAACCCCCTCGGATGGAAGTTGACCGTAAATGGAGATGCTGTGAAATGGGATGAACCATCGTCGCTGCCTCCTTGTGTTGTCGCTTGAACCCCAGGTGGTGAAGCTACTAGAAGGTAGCCGGACGGTGGAGATCACGCCGGAGAACCACTCCAGCGAGGTGAAGTAGGTCGGAGCTCGCTGCCATCACCAAACCTTAAAGATCTAGCTTTTGCAACCCGCTATGGCCAGCCTCTAGGGTTCGAGGGAAGAAGGTAAACACCAAAGAACCCCGTCGGTGAGTTGAGCTTAACTGAGGGAATCATCGTCGTCGCTTGCAGCCGTCGCCAAGAGATACTTGTTGTCGCTTGCCACTTGGAATCGAGAAGAAGAAGAGTAGATTATGGATGGCTGGCCGGCGGTAGTGAAGAGAACAAGAGGGGCCACCGGCCGGAGAGAAGAAAGAAAGGAGGAGAAGAGGTGCGGGGGTTGAGAAGTTGCGTGTCATAGCCGATGAAAATGCTTGGAGAAAGGATTGGGTCTCTATTTTTCCACTGCGTGAGTGAAGAGAGGTGCCCCTCTTGATCCTAGCCGTCCAAGAAGAGGGATCAAAAATTTGACTATCCATCTTTGTAAGGAAGATGGATGAAGATTTGGTCATTTGATCTAGTTGATGAAGAGATGAGTGGTCTGGATCAAGTTGTCTTCTTGTTTGGATCCAATGGTTCATATTATTTCTGATCTGGATCAAGGGTAGTCTATTTAGATCTGAATGAAGAAATAAGATCTCTCTTGATTTAGATCAACGGTTTACACTGATTTTGCTTGATATCCTCCGTTTGACTTCCAAATCAAGCCAAATTCGATCCAAACAAACCCTAATTTATGACTCTTTGAGTTTCCTATAAAACCACATAAAAATATGAGATTAAATTTCCCAATTTGTAGAAAATTTATAATTAAGTCCAAAATAAGTTCCTACTCACAACACAGTATAAACACCAAATTAAGCATGCGAGAAGGTAAAAATGTTAAGTTTAAGAGCCAAAATAACAGATAAAAATGTTAATTATCATACCCTGCATCTTCCATTACTTCTATTGCTCGAAACTCTCTGAGTTGGGCGCCTTCCTTTTCTAAGCTCAAGTGGACGCTATATATTTTGATAAAATGCCCAGCTCCAATAAGCACTAAAAGGATCATTACTTTTTTGTCCATCTTCCCGATCGGCCTCGCTTTCCGACCAGCTAGTAGATAGAGATATCTAAATCACCACTGACCGACAGATACAGAAGCCAGTAAGCTACCTCCAAGAAGTTGCAAGCATGGCCGGTCAGAAGTACCACATACACAAACTGCTCTTGGAGGGCGCCCTGTATGTATTTGGGCTAAGCCCTATCTGAATGCGGCATCCCATCCCTCTTTGTATGTCTTTTCTTATTTCTTTCGTCTTTGAATCTAACTGATTTCTCTTT